>NW_026947525.1:3600000-4227500 GCF_034190915.1 Cavia porcellus
AAAGATGAAAAACATTTCCAAAAGATGAGAAATATAAAACAAAAAGAGGCCTTTATTCTGAGAACGTGGATAGAGATGACTGGCACCCCCCCCCCACTGCCGGAATCCAGTCATCTCTCTGGCAGACACGTGGGATGGGGGTATGTAAGTAGCCTGGATTTGGGGTGGAACCTAAGAAGGATTTTAGGGATGGAAAGGTAGCCCATTGGTCCTAGGTTTGGTGCCATATGTAAATTTCCAGGGGCTGAAAGATAACATCACAGGTAAATTCCTAGGGGCGGGGGAGATAGGGGCTTCTTGCTTTCCATTGAGGCTTTCCTGGCTACAGAGACCTGACTGGGCCAAAACCCTTTCACAGAATATAAGAAAAACTAGCAGTGTCCTTTCTATTTCAAGAATGTGGAGAGGAGCCTACAGCCACCAAGGGTTTGCCTTTTTTTTTCTGAAGGATTATGGGATTATAGGGTATATATGAAATTTGGTGGTGCTGGCACTGACATTGACATCATGTAAGGAGCTGATTGGAATTTTCTTTTGGCCCCTGGGAAAGGAATGAGGAAGTTGTATTCAAGGAAAAAAGAGGAAGTAGCCATATGGGTAAGCATCCCTGATTTGAACTTTCACCCTGATGAACTACCACCATGATGCCCTGTATTTTATTCTAGGGCAAAAGTCTTTAAAGTACATCCTTCAGGTTAAATTAAGAAATGAAAATAAAGAATTTTTGCTATGTGCCTTCTTCCATGGTTAGTGGCAAACAATTCACAAGAAAAGTTTTTAGTCATTTCCTTAATGCATTGTACAAGTAAACAAAACTACAGATCAGTTCACTTTCAGAAAACAGAAGCAGCACTAAAAGGCAGGGATAAAGCCCTTCAATGCAAATGTCCCTTAAGAGGTGAGATCAACATTTAAGAATACAATCATCTACTGATTTATCTGACTTAAAGAAAGAAAAATTTACACTGTTATTGCTAGAGAGTAATGAAACTCCAGGTCTACTATGTCTGGTATGAGTTTGAGTTCTCTGAAGTCAAAAAAATGAATTTTAGAAAAAACAGGAGTCAAGATAATATAATTATTGAGAGAAAGAAAGCTGTGTGAGAGAAAGCAAATGCGTCCTAACTGGGTTGGTAAAGACTGTCTTTTCCAAGGACTTTTAGAGTAAAATCATGTGGTGAGATTGGTTGAAGGTGGGGAAAACTGGGAACTCACAATGCAGATGGGCATAAGATGGGACAGAGCTATGGTAGCCAATAAGATAAATAGTTCAGGTAAAGTTGATTAAATTGGGGAAGAAAGGGGGAAGGGAGTCACATAGAAAGTAGGCATTCTTAGTCAGCAGTGAATCTTCCCTTAGGGGTTTGAGAGGGTAACTCCTTAGTTCATCAGGATGATAGGAACTATTTAGAATGTCAGTCTTTAGGATAAGGATAAATTTATTTGAATGGTGACTCCTGACTTCCTCAGAGGGCTAGGGAACTATTTAGAATATCAGTCCTTAGGATATGGATGAATTTGTTGATCTTCTGTCTTGAGGCTTAGCCCATAGCAGGGTTTGTCCATCTTCTCCATAGTTGCAAGGTATCTGGGTTTCTGGATGGGCTCCTCGGAGGACCTAGCCCTGTCTCATTGCTAATTATAATTAACTAACTCAGCTCCACATAACAGTATCTTTAGGAAAATTGAATACAGATGTCTTGCGCTCTGGGTGAGTGATCTGGGGATGACAGTGTGCAATGTATATACCAGTGTTGCCCCCTGATTCACATGTCTTGAAATTTAGTTTTCGTTTATTTTTTCTTTTTATCCTTGAAATGAAATGGATTTGGAAATGAAAAGCCTGAGGTAAGGCACTTTGGTACACATATTCCTCTGTGTAGCTGAGATCAACACTGTTGAAGACAACCAGCTACAGAAGTCTCTGACTACTGTCTATCATTTGGGATCCTCTCTCGCAGGAAGGAGAACCTTTCCCTGTTTATTTTGGACTCAGAAGGAGGAAAGTAGAGCAGCAGTCAATCAGTGATGAAGAGGCGGGCTATATGAAATGTCCAATCAGGCGAGCCGTGGCAGGAGGTCTCTTGGGTCTCTTCCAGTGTGTAGAAATTGTGTACCTGTTTGGAACACAAAACTGGGAGCAGAATGCTTGCTGGATCTCATTTACTGGTTTCAATGTCCTCTGGCCTGATTAGCAAAGAACCTGGGAGACCCTCTAAGCCACGGAATGGTGAGGCTTTGGATGGGAGCCCAAAAATATGGTGGAATTGGGAGAAGCCAGTTACAAATGGTGAGAAGCAGTTCTGGTGTGTGTAGACTCATTTAGTTAGCTTCAGCTCCTGAGGTCTTCTTAGCATTGGCCTTGGGTCATCCACTTTTACCCTTTTTTCTTCTACTGGGAGCAAGGATGATTCTGTGTCCCCAGAACCCTGAATTAACTATGATAGCAACAGACTGGAGTATCATCTTTGAAATTTTCTACTGCCCTGGCACCTCCACCATAGGGAGCAGAGGAAGGAGCTTGGGAAGCCCCTGACTCTGATGCATTTTGTAGCTGGACCAACAGTACTGAGCTTGGTCTCTGCTCTCATTCCAGGGATCAGCAATCTTGATGTTCTAAAGTTTATAAATGTATGTAATGCAGGGCCTCATATCCACAACGGCACTCCTTAAACTTGTACTTTTTGTATTAATAGGGATTGCCTAAATTTATGGTATGTTCTCGCATTTCCAACCCCATGACAGGTGTTGCCAAAGATTATGAAAATTCAGAGATGTGTAGTGATGTGCTTCAGTGGAGGAAGGCTTTCCAAACACCTGGTGAACTCCTGTGTATGATAAATAACAGTGCAAAGTATTTCTGAACATACTTTATGTGACACATGTGCTGATAGACTATATTTGTGAGAACAGCCATAGAAGTTTCAATTTTGAGAAAAATGAAGCAGATATAAAAGTGTCCTCAAGGGCAGGGTAAAGTGCGCTTGCTAAGGACAAATTCCAGAAAGGGCTGCCTGTTAAATTCTCACTGAAAAATGCCTAAATGTAGGAACATGCCTAAATTGCATGAACATAAACATGTGATATCCTTCTGAATGGAAAGAAATATGGGTGTCATCTCTGAATTAAGAGCTGCTTTAATAGCGTGGTTGATCATATACATTGTTTAAATATTGAAATGCTCTGTAATGGACTTTACTAATTCGTGTAAAGCGATGCCCTGAATTGAAATTGTGCAGGGATATCAATAGTTAAGGCATGAAGGGTTTTCTGCTTAGGGTGGATCAGAGGAGCATGGAAAGGATGTGGAAGTGATGAGCAGGACACAGTGTGCAAATAGCAGGACATAAAACAGAGAGGGTCTTCACTGAAATTCAGGTAGTTCTTAGGGTAAACATGAAATTAAAGTTGAATTATGATATCTTCCTTGAGGTGAATAACACCAGCTCTGGTAACAATCAGTATTCCACATCTCTGTCAACCAATGAATTCTTTGTTATTCACTTGAAATATAGTTTTTATTATCTCGAATTATGACTAAGTATCCTGAAGGTAAAATTTGAATTTTTTTTTGTACCAAGTATCGAACTCATGTTCTCAAGCTTGCAAGTTACGTTTTCAAGCTGCTAGCTAAATACCAAGCTCTGAAAGTGTTTTCTGTATATTATGGATAATATCAACCTTGTTCCTCAGAAAATGTTGAATATTGTGGAATTTTGCTATATTATATTGCTATAACTTTTTAAAGCAAACCAAAGGTGTCTTATGCAGTCACTTTTCAAGTTTCACATTGTCTGTGGGGTGTCTCAATCAGGGTTTCTCTATTTCAGGCAGCTGTGTAACTTAGGCTAGCCCCAAACTCAAGACAGTTCTCCTGCATCAGCCTCCCAAGATATATTTCTTATATCTGAATGGAAAGTGATCACTTGTTGACATTGAGGTATAATTTGAAGCTTGCACCTGGTTTCATTGTTTATACGTTTTTTACATACAGCAATTTTCCATGAACATTTGAGTTATTATTTATGTACCATATTTGATGTTATTTATGTTTTGTTCTATGAAACCAAATTCAAATATCAAACTGCTGCTTAAGTATATCAAGAACAAAGGACTCAGTGGCCTAATTGAGATTTGAATAGATATCATTGGTAGTACATCAAAGTGCTTGATGAGATATTTGTCTGGCTCTGTGCTTTATGCTGGTCCTGCAGGCTCTCACTATGAGCTCTGCTTTAGAGACAGTGCACAGCGACTCTTGCAGTGACTCAGCATAAGAATCAGTGCTCATATTTGGCTGTTACAGGTGAGTTGCAACATAGCATGGAATCGCTGTCTCAAAAAATGTATATACAAAAATTAATCCCCAAGATATGGAATTAAGATTTGAAGAAACCAGTCTCCATTCAGCTGTTTTGTTTGGTTTTATTTGTTTAGTTGAGCTTTGTTTTATTGAGGCAGGTTTTCTCTATGTATATCAGCTAGATTTGAACCCCTCATGGAGTGCAGAATTGCCCTAACCTCAAAGCAGCACTCCTGCCTCAGTGTCTTGAGTGCTGGGATTATAGATATGTGTGTTTTTACCCTAGAAAATATTGAGGCTTGTAACTTAGCTGTGTTGTAGCTTGGCATAGTAGATGGCATCTTGAGCTTTGAATTTAATTAGTGCCCTGTATTTCACTCAGAAAAATGGAAAATCACTCAGGGTACAAGTCCCAGGAGAAAAGCAAAATGAGCTGTACCCAAAGAAAAACATTGACCTGCTCAACAGAAGAAGCAGAATACAGCTGTCATCCAAAAATAATTATAAGATTCTAGCTAAATGATTTCCAACAGGATCTTTTTGTGATTCTGTCTTTTAAAATATCTGTAAATTTCCAGTTCAAAGCCCCTTGTTTAGATCTTGGAATGGTGGTGGGGTTTTTTTATACAAGTGGTCCTGAGACCAGCTAATGAAATTCTACATTTCTCAATTGGTTTGCTTGTCTTCCTATATTGTTGTTCACAAACTCAACTCAAGCTGCAGTAACCTTTACTGACACAAGCAAACACCAGGATTAAATGACAGTGGCACTGAAATGAAAGAATAATAGTGAAAAAGAGAGGAGAAAAAAGACAAATGCCATGTGTTATAATGCCCACCTCTTTTCCCTAGCAACAAAGAGGCTGAAACAGGAGAATGGCCATGTATTCAAAGACAGGCTAACCTACATAGTGAGTGCAAGGCTGGCCAGAACTCCAAAGTGAGTCTATGTCTTTAAATCAAAAAACTAAAATGAAAAAAAGTAAGCAACCAAGGTGACAGAAAGACTATTTAAAAAAAACAATAATAGAGCTGAGTGAAAGTTGACTTATGCAAAATGGGAATTATTGAATGATGATGCAGAGGAAGGAAGGCCATGTGGTGGCATCCAGGAGGCAGTGACAAACACAGACTTAGGAATGACACCTATTGTGCTACAGCACAACAGTGACCTCCTTCCTCCAATACATTTGCAGTTCACTAAATGGAGGACTTATACAAGCTTATGGAAATGTTAAACTCATGGCAAACAAGCAGCTTGAAATCCAGGCTTTGGAACATGGCCTTTAGAAGAATTTCATATTTAAATTGAAATAAGAAAAATATAATCCTGCACTGTTTGATGTCAAATGCACCAAGTTTAATGGCTCACCACATTGAGAAATGAAGCCACAAACCAAAACAAGTTCAAAAAATTTCTTAGAAAAAAAGAAAGAAGAATAGCCCTGAATTTTCTGTAGTGGTCTTCAGTGTTTTGGCCACAGACATATTGTCAGGGGACAGTTATACAGGAAAGTCCCAATGTGGGTACAGTGTGGGTCTCAGACTACAATCAACCTATAAGCTTATAGCTGCTTAATTAATATTATTCATCAGGGGAACAAGTCAGCCAGAAAAGGTATATGGAAAGAGCCAAGGCATTTTGTGGGAACAATAGTCCAGTTGTTCTAGTCATTGAGTATGGTAATTGAGGCCTATCAGGACTTCCTGGATCAGGTGGTGGAAAATGCACTACATTTCAAACTATTTTCTCTTCAGGAGCATGTAGAAATGGTCACTGCATCTTCACCTTCAGTTCTGGCTTTCTTCAGCTGTGCCTGTAGCAGTGATTGTTGTGTTTAGTTTTTTGCATTGACTCTTTGAGGTTCCAGTTCCTCTCTGTTTGTATATCAATTTCTCTACATTGACATCCTTTGCTAAAATCACAATACTATTTGAATGTATAAAGTGATGTTTGTACACTTAAAAATATTCATTAATACAGGCCAGGGATTTAAGCTCAGCAGGCAGAAACGTCTGCCTGGAAAGTGCTAGGTTGTAACTTTGATCACTGGTACCTATAAACAAAAGTAATTTAAACTGTAAGGAAAGAAAATCATTTCATTTGTGAAAATGTAGGTTTACAAAATTTATAACTAAATATGTCAATGGCAAATTAAACATTGTTAATAGTCATATTTAGTATCTAAAGTTGTTGGTTCTGGGGATTGAGTTCAGTGATACAAGGAGCTGCCCAGAGAGCACAAGGTCATGAGTTCAATCTCTCATACAAAAAAAAAAAATTCACAGTTGTCATTGCTGCAGTGCTATGAGCACATTTATTGAAACTGATACTTGTTAATTAATAGGCTTAATGTTTCCTTTGTGGTCTATGAAATACCTGCACATAACATGGCAATTACAGTAAATGATGTAGTGCCCCCTATAGGATTGCTGTTTTCTGAGTTGTTTTTATTTTTTGTTTTCCCACATACTTGGAAGTTGAAAATGTTGGCTGATGCTAGCTAGAACAAATGCGATAATCATTTTTTTTCAATTTAGTGATATATTTCCCTATATCCATTAAGAACATTTTATTTGCTACAATTACCCCAAGTCAAATTGATAAACAATTCTTAAAGTTACAGGCAGCTGAGTTAGTTAGAAATACAGGCAACCATACCGTGATAAAGTGGAATGAAATTCCTGAACTTCTATGTCTGGTATGAGTTTGTGTTCTCTAAAATGCAAGAATGAATTTTAGGAACAACAGAGTTGAAGAGCAGAATATATTTATTGAGAGATAGAAAGTGAAAGTATTTTGCTCTAAATAGGATATTTTGGAAGCGGGAGGAGGAAGCAGGGCACTTTTACCTTGAAGTCACTTTCCTCTCCCCTATTCAACCTACCTGTGGCCAGAAAATAATCTCAATGAGTTACTTGCAGATCAGCAATGCCACCTTTAATTAAGCACAACCCAAGTCAAAAACTATATGTATGGTGCCCACATATTTCCAGAAGAAAAAGCAAGACCCCCAGTGGTCATGGGGTTCTCCCCATATTCTTAGAATAAAGGCCACTTTGACTTTGTATTCTCTTCTTTACTACACCAAAAATCTTATCAGAAAACTTCTATCTGAGAAAAACAGGAGGGATTCTGAGCCTGTAGCAAAAGACTCTTGTCTTTTCTAGAGACCTTATAGAATAAAATCATGTGATGAAATAGCTTTAAAGTGGGTTAGATTACTGAGATTACTGAGGAGGTAAATTAGCACAGTAGAGAAGCAGAATATAAGAAATTTAAGACTAGCCATTTATTTAAAGAATGTGGAGAGAAGCCCACAGCCACCAAGGTTTTTTGTTTCCTGACTGACTATGGGGTTATGGGGTATATGTGACTTTTGAGTGGATGTGGTGCTTGGAGGGGACATTGATGTCATGCAAGGAGCTGATGGGAATTTTCTTTAGGCCCCTGGGAAAGAAAGAGGAAGTTGTATTCAAGGAGAAAAGAGGAAGTGGCCATATGAGTAAGCATCCCTGATTTCACCTTCTTCCACCTTGAACTACAACCATGAGGTCCTGTAATTGTTTGAAGGGCTAAGCTCTTTCAAGTACATCCTTTGGTTTGAATGAAGAAATCAAAACAAAGAATTTTTGCTATCTGTTTTCCTCCGTGGCTGTTGGTAACCCATTCATAAGAAATATTTTGAGTCAATTCCTTAATGCATTGTCAATACCATAACCAAAATTACAGATCAGTTCAGTTTCAGAAAAAGAAGCAGCACTTAAAGGCAGGGATAAAAGCCTTCAATGGAAGTATCCTTGGCATGGTGAGATCAACAATGTGTGATAAAAACTACTGGATTTCTCTGACTTCAAGAAAGAGAAAAGTATATACTGATATTGATATACTGGAATGAATATCCCGGTCTACTATGTCTGATATTAGGTTTTTGTCCTGTAAAGTCCAAGAATGAATTTTAGGAACAACAGAGATTAAGAGAAGAATATACTTATTGAGAGAAAAAAAGCTGCCTGAGAGAGAGAAGGTATCCTGAGCAGGTTGGCAAACACTGTCCATTCTAGGGACATTTATAGAGTAAAATCATGTGGTGAAGTGAGTTTAAGGTGGGGAAAACTAGGAACTCACAATTCAGATGGGCATAAGATGGGACAGAGTTATGGTAGCCAATAAGATTATAAGTTCAAGTAAAGCTGATTAAATTGGGAACAAAGGGGGAAGGGAGTCACATAGAAAGCAGGCATTCTTAGACAGCTGTGACTCTTCCCTTAGGGGTTTGGGAGGGTGACTCCTGAGTTCCTCAGGATGATAGGTACTATTTAGAATGTCAGTCTTTAGGATAAGGATACATTTCTTTGAATGGTGACTCCTGACTTCCTCAGAGTGCTAGGGAACTATTTAGAATATCAATCCTTAGGATATGGATGAATTTGCTTATCATTTGTCTTGAGCCTTGGCCCATAGCATGAGGTGTCAGTCTTCTCCATAGTTGCAAGGTATCTGGTCTCCTGCATGGGCTCCTTGGGGGATCTAGTCAAGTCTCATGCCAATAGTATTTAAATATCTCAGGTCCCTGTAACAGTACTGTTTGGAAAATTGATTACAGATGTCTTGTGCTCTGGGTGAATGATCTGGGGATGACAGTGTGCAATGTATATACCATTGTTGCCCCCTGATTGACATGTTTTGATTTTAATTTTAGTTGATATGTTCTTTTTTCCTTGAAATAAAATGGATTTACAAATTAAAAGCCTGAGGTAAAGCTCTTCAGTACAAACACTTCTCTGTCGAGCTGAGTTCACCACTGTAGAAGAATGACAGCTCCAGAAGTCTCTCCACTACAGTCTATCTTTTAGGATCCACTCTTGCAGTGAGGGGTTCCTTTCTCTGTTTATTCTTGACTCAGAAGGAGGGCAGTAGAGCAGGAGTCAATCAGTGATGAAGGTGCAGGCTGTATGAACTGTCCAATGAGGTGGGCCATTGCTGGCTGTGACTTCTGTCTGTTCTGGTGTCTCAGCATGAATTACCTGTTCTGGGTACAACAGTGGTAGCAAAATGCTTGCTGGATCTCATTTAGTACTTTTGATGTCCTGTGGCCTGATTAGCAAAGAACCTGAGAGATCGTGGATCCATGGAATAGTGAGGTTGTGGATAGGAGCCCAGAAACAGGATGGATTGGGTAAAACCAGTTACAAGTGTTTAGGAGTAGTTCTGGTGTCTGGAGCCGCAGGTATTTAGTTAGCTTAAGCTCCTGAGGTCCTCCAGCTTTGGCCATGGGTCATTCACTATCCCTTTTGCCTCTTGCCGTTGGCAAGGGTAATTTGGGGTCCCCAGAACCCTGGCTTCACTATGAAAGCAACAGACTCAAGTATCATCTTTGAAATTCACTGCTAGCCTGGTAAGTCCACCATCTTAGGCATTTGGAGGAGCTTGGGAAGACCCTGACTATGATGCTTTTGTAGCTTGTAGGGCAGTAATGAGCTATGTCTATGCTCTCTTTCCTCAGATTAGCAGATCTGGAATGTCCAGAGTTTATTAATGTATGTAATGCAGGGCCTCATAGCCACAATGGCTCAACTTAAACTTGGGCTTATTTGTATTTTTAGTGATCTCCTAAATTTATAGTATGTTCTCCTATTTCCATCCTCATGAAAGGTAGTGACAAAGGTCCTGAGAATTCAGAGATATGTAGTAGTGTGCCTCAGCGGAGAAAGGCTTCCCAAACACCTGGTGAACTCCTGTGTATTATACAGAACATTGCAAAATAATTTCTGAACACACTTAGTTATTTAGGTGTCACCCCTGCTCACAGAGTAGGTTTGTGAGAACAGCCATAGAGTTTTGAAGTCTGAGAAAAATGAAGCAAATATGAACGTGCTATCAAGGACAGGGTAAAAATTTGTGAAGGACAAATTCCAGAAAGGGCTACCTGTTAAAGTCTCATCGAAAATTGCCAAAATTTAGGCATTTGCATGGACATATACACATGATATCCTTCTGAATGGAAAGGAATAGGGGTGTCATCTCTGAATTAAGAGCTGATTTTTAGAAGCTTGGTTGTTAATAGTTTAAATATGGAAATTCTCTACAATGGACATATCTAAGTGGTGTAAATGAGAAGCCCTAAATAGAAATTTTGCAGTGATATCAATAGTTAGGCATGAAGTGTTTTCTGTTTGGATGAATCAGAGGAGTGTGGAAAAGATGTGGAAGTGACTGACAGGATGCAGGCAGCAAATAGCAGAACATACAACAGAGAGGGTCTTCACTGAAAGTTAGGTCGTTCTTAGAGTAAGTATGAAGTAAAGTTGGGTTCTGATTGCTTCACTGAGGTGATCAATACCAGCTCTGGCAACAATCTGTATTCCACATCCCTGTCAACCCATGATTTTTTTGTTCCATTGCAATTGAGATCTAATTTTGATTATCTCTAATTATGCCCCAGTGTCATGAAGGTGAAATTTTCAATTTTTTTGTACCAAGGATCGAACGCATGACCTATGATTTCCAGGCAGGCATTCATGCCACTGAGCTAAATACGCAACTATGAAAATATTTTCTGTGTAGTATGCAAGATATCCACATTGTTTCTCAGAAAGTATTGAATATTGTTGGAATTTTTCTGTATTGTATGGCTATAATTTTTAAAAAACAAACCCAAGGTGTCTTATGCAGTCTCTTTTTAAGTTTCACTTTGTTTGTTCAGTTTCTCAATCAGGGTTTGTCTATTTTAGGCGGCTGTGTAACTTAGGATAGCCCCAAATTCAAGGAAGAAATCCTTCACCAGCATCCCAAGATACATTTCTTATATTTGAATTGAAAGTGATCACTTGGTGACAGTGAGGTATAATTTACAGCTTGGGCCTGGTTTCATTTTATATACATATTTTTAAAATACAGCTATTTTCCACTAACACTTGAGTTATTATTTATATACCATATTTGATGTTATTTATGTTTTGTTCTATGAATCCAAATTCATGTTTCAAAATGCTGCTTAAGTATATTAAGAACAAAGTACTCATTGGCCTAAATGAGATTTGAACAGACATCATCTGTAGTCTACCAAAGTGATTGATGAGATTTTTTATTTAATTTTGAAATTGGTAAAATACAACAGAACAAGGCAGCATAAGGCCAACTAAGCTCATACAGTGAAATTGGTACACAACTTCACAACAGGTTACTGGGATAACAGTAATAGGTATCACAGTGTATTTTGTTATCTTTGTAATAGTTGTTCTTTAATCACATATATCAAAATGAGATGAAATACAGAACAATATAGAACTCATCAAAACAGAATATTGAATTGAGCAGTACCATTAATCAGAATAGAGTGAAACAATAATAAAAACATTTTCCTTCAAAGAGATAGTATAAGGAAGACCCCTTATTTGCTATGGTCTACTTCCCAGGAAACGCTCAGATTTCTGGTTCCCATTTGCTAATGGGGGGTAACAGGAGAAGAGGGGTAGGGTAGTGGGATGTTTGATTCTAGGCTGTGAATCAGTAGGTTCACTATTGCTTAGTAGGGAGACAGGCTGGTTGTTTGGATTCACAGCGTCCTAAGGTCCAACATATCACGGATCTCAGGAGCTGCTGCCTGTTCTCCCCCTGGAAGGGCCGCAGTCTGCCAGACTGCCACTGCTTACCAGGGAGAAGTGGTGCTTAATTGGCTTCATAGTGTTCTAAATTCCAGCATGGCATGGATCTCAGGAGCTGCTGCTGGTTTGCCCCTGGAAGGGCTGCAGTCCCCCAAACCACCACTGCTGACCAGGGAGGGGGTGGTTCTTACTTAGCTTCCCAGTCAATTGATGAGAAATTTATCTGCCTCTGTGCTTTGTGGTTGCTGGTCCTGTAGGCTTCTCACTGTGAGCTCTGTTTTAGAGGCAGTGCACAGGGAGTCTTGCCATGACGTATCACAAGAATCAGTGCTCCTATTTGGCTGATACATTAGCAGTGAGTTGCAATCTAGCATCAAATTTGCTGTCTTCAAAAATGTGTATAGATACAAAATTAATGACCAAGACATGGATTTAAATTTGAACAAATCAGTCTTCATTGAGCTTTTTTGTTTGGCTTTATTTGTTTAGTTTTGTTTTGTTTTATTGAGACAAGCTTTCCATATGTATATCAGCTGGATTTGAACACCCTATGGAGCCTAGAATTGCCCTGACCTCACTGATACCTTCCTGTCTCCGCCTTTTGAGTGCTGGGATTATAAATATGTGCCACCACACTTTGCTTTTGATTCAGATTTGTAGGAGAGAATTTAAGATATCCCAAACCTGGGGTCTCAACCTTCCTTTGAGAAGTATGTGTATGATCCTTTAGGACGCGGTGACCTTTGAGGATGTGGTTGTGAACTTCAGCAATGAGGAGTGGACTTTGCTGAGTCCATCCCAAAAGAACATCTACAGAGATGTGATGTGTGAAATCTTTAGGAACATGGCTGCAATAGGTAAGGATGAAAACTTTTTGGCACGCATGCTGTCAGAATATTGTTTGTTGCTCATTAGTGCTGTTTCGTTAAAAAGAATATGAAAATATTTTTAAAAATAGCTCAGACCTGGACACATTATATCATAAATCTAAACAAAATCTATTAATTTGTATGTATTACTCAACTGAGTCCTGGTATTTCTATGTCTACAATTCAGGAGGACTTGGGGATATCCAGGAAGCTGAAAAGGAAGGCAAAATTTACTGGAGATACTTAAGGTAATTGACACTCACAAGGAGAGGAATGTTCCTGAGTAATTAGTGACTCAGCAGAGAAATGACCACCAGAGAAATGAGGCACCATTCAATTTAATGTCAGTAATACTCTCCAAAGATGTATAAGCTAGTGTATATATGAGGGAATTAAATCATGAAAATGTATGACATTGCATATAGATGTGTACGAAAGGCATACTCTTTGAGTTATGACATTCTGCCTTCAGTTTTTCTACCCATATATACATGTGAATACAACACACTCATTATGTAACAATTGCTAAGATTGCAATAGAATTTGAAAGAAAACTGAGTGTTCATGTTTCCAAGCCATGCTCTAGACAATCAGCAATTCTGATTAATACTCTTAGTAGGCTGGTGGAATGTTAGTACACTCATTTTGAATATCAGTATACAGGTGTCTCTAGAAATTGATCCCCTCATACTTGTCCTGGATATTTTTAAAATCTCAAAATCCACATAAAATACTGATACATGCTTACTCATATACAAAGCAGATCAAGTTATAACAGATCAGGCCTTGAAGCGTATCTATCTATCACTGGATTTGTGGAGAAGAAAAATATTAATAGACTCTCTGTGATTGTGCATTCTTGTAAACCCAGCACACTAGGAATCAGATTTTGCAGAATGGCAAATTCAAGTTCAAACTTCCCAGCTTAATGATCAGTGAAAATCTCTTAAAATAGATTTTTTAAAAAGCTATAGATTTATGCTAATACCTGTTGTTCATTCCCAGCCCAGAAAAGAAAAATATGTGTTATATAATGTCAAAAAATATATAATATAATGTCATTTGCCATAAGAATTAGATGGGTCTTTCACCCATCAATTCAGTGAAATAGCTCAGCTATAAAACTTAAAATGTCACTGGGTTTCTTTTAGATGAGAAACTAAAATACAAAATGTGGAATGAAATGAAACAGAGTTGACAGAGAAAAGTAAGACTGGCCATATCGAAAAGGGAACAACAGGTTAAGGACAGAAGGGAGATTGTGATGGGAAAACATATGAAAATAATCTGCATGTGATACACGTATGTACCCATGTCCAAAGTGAAGCTATAGATTCTGCATTTCAAAGTACCAATTTTTAAGATTTCCAAATGTGTACCAGTCTTTTGGGAATGGTTGTTTTCAACATATGTTACAAGGCCATTCTGTTGCTTCATGGTCAGAATTTCTTAGCAGGCATTAAAAACAGAACTTGATATTAATGCAGTTATTAAACAGAGACCCATTTCACTGTGAATTTTTATTTTTTTAAATTTAATATAAGGAAAGATTAAGTAAGACAAAATAAGTAGAAATAATACTGCTTTCAATGTGAATATAAGCAGTAAGAAATCGCAAGATGATGATTACATATGCTGCTCATAGAAATAGTTATGAAATACAAAAGTGAAACATATGAAGTGGGGATTCAAACAGCGAGACTGCAAACAGTTTTGTTCAACTCTCCAAGAAAAGCTTAGTAATATGGTTATAAATCCTATATGTGATTTTTCTTTACAGAAATGACAAGCTAGGGAAATCCTATGGACATACATCTTGGAATCAGTGTAAAGAAGTATTCCTTTGTACTGCAGAAGGTAATGTGAATGTGAAAGAAACAGAAACACACCACATTATTCAGATCCATGAAAAATATTGCAGTGGAGAGAAATCCTATGTATGCAAGCAATGCGGGAAAGGTTTTACCACACATGGAATTTGTAAGAAACATGAAAGAATTCACAGAGGAGAGAGATCCTACATATGTAAGGAGTGTGAGAAAGCTTTTACAACACGTACATATTGTCAAGTACATGAAAGTCTTCACTCCAGAGAAAAACGTTATAAATATAAGCACTGTGAGAAAGCTTTCAGCACAGGTACTTATTGTGTAATCCATGAAAAACTTCACACTGGGCAGAAATCGCATATATGTAAGAAATGTGGGAAAGCTTTTAGCAGTAAAATTCATTTTCAAATACATGAAAATGTTCACACTGGAGAGAAACCCTATGTGTGTAAGCAATGTGGAAAAGGTTTCACCCAACTTGGACGTTGTAAGGAACATGAAAGAATTCACACTGGAGAGAAACCATATATGTGTCAGCAATGTGGAAAAGGATTCACCAGATCTGAACATTGTAAGCAACACGAAAGAATTCACACTGGAGAGAAACCATATGTATGTAAGCAATGTGGGAAAGCTTTTAACACACATGCAAGTTATAAGGTTCATGAAAGAATTCACACGAGAGAAACCCTATGTATGTAAGCAATGTGGGAAAGCTTTTAGAACACAGGGAGAATGTAAGAATCATGAAAGAATTCACACTGGAGAGAAACCCTATGTATGTAAGCAATGTGGGAAAGCTTTTACCACACCTGGACATTGTAAGGAACATGAAAGGATTCACACTGGAGAGAAACCATATTTATGTAAGCAATGTGGAAAAGGATTCACCAGATCTGAACATTGTAAGCAACACGAAAGAATTCACACTGGAGAGAAACCATATGTATGTAAGCAATGTGGGAAAGTTTTTAACACAAGTGCAAATTGTAAGGTTCATGAAAGAATTCACCCTGGAGAGAAACCATATTTATGTAAGCAATGTGGGAAAGCTTTTAAAACACAGGGAGATTGTAAGAAACATGAAAGTTCACATTCAATATAAAACCAGTGTATATAGGCATCATGAGAATGGTTTGAGCACATGTACATATTGCATAATGCATGAAAATCTTCACACTGGGCATAAAACTTACATATGTAAGGAATGTGGGAAAGGTTTCAGCAGAAATGCTCATTGTCCAATACATTATAAAATTTACATGATTGAAAAACCCTGTGTATGTGAAGAATGTGAAAAAGCTTTCACCACACATGGATTTTGTAAAATACATCAATGACTTCACACTGGTGAGAAAGCCTATGTACATAACAATGTGACAAAGCTTTTACTGCATATAGTCATTACAAAACACATGAAAGAATTCACACTGGGAAGAACCACTGGCTATGTAAGCAAGTGGAGACACTTTTAGCAGCCAGATTGTAAGTGAAATACATGAAAAAACTCACACAAGAGATAATTCCTATGTGCTATGTGAATACTCTCAGCATACTTGATCATTGTTACATATCTGAAAGAGCTCACTGGGCAAAGATGCCATGGGATTAACAATGTGAGAAATATGGCAATCCATGTTTCTTGTTAAATACATAGAAAAAGCATCACTGTTCAGACAGTTTAGATCTAAGTTTACTTTAAAAATCCCAAGGAGACCTGAAGAAATAATCAATACAGAAGTTTGATGTCACTATTTCTTCACAAATATTCCAGAAATGACAAATCTGAGGTGGATCTCTACTCAATTGCATATGTTTTATGATTTTCAGTTAATCACTGTACCTCTCTAGATTTTTTAAACTGTTTTTGTGCTTCAACATGGCATCTTGTAATTAAACATGCTAAACTGAAATGGGCTTTTTCACTTTCAAGTATGGATAGTGCCTATGTACTTAATATTTTGTCTTTAAAACTTAAATTTTATACTTTTTGGTGAATTGTAATGTTGTTTATTTAAAGAGAAAAATGTAGAAATAATACAGAATTTCAGAAAAAAAAACAATAAGAAATCACTAGTTGACTAGTATCATATTGTCATCTTAGAAGTAGTTGTTCAAGTTACAAATTTAAAGCATACAAAGTGATATTCCAATAATGACACTATCAACAGTTCACCTCAATGATCCCCCAAAAAGTTATTAATATGCCTATCTGTCCTACACAATTTTTTTTCTTAAAGAGGGTAAGATTAAACATGGCGAAACAGAGCAGAACAGTTCATAAGGAAACAAGTTAAGGAAACACAGATTTCAAAGCAAGTCCACTGGAATTGTTCACTGTCTATCTTACTGTCTCTAGTTTTCTTCCAAATAGTTGTTCCCATCCTCACACACAATGAACATATACTGAATATTATGGAACTAATCAAATAATTACAGGATGATGAGGCTTTTTCGATATTCAAGACTGATTTTGGGGAAGTTGATATTGACTACTATAATGTCTCTCATTCTCTTCATAGTAGCTGTCTTTATCTTTATGTATGCTGAAATGGAACATAAGAGACTAGACTAATATCACTCTGAACAGTGAATAATAGTATCCTGAGAAGGAGAAAGGTGAGGAATTGCCTAAAAAAAGAAGGCAGAGGACATTGTTAAAAGTGTATCAGGACTTAAAAGCTACAGTAGTCTTGTTGCTCTGTTTAGTTTAGTTATATTTTGTTCTGGTCTGTCTACTCATATTAGATTTGAGGGCACAGAGAGATAACCCAAAAATATCAGGTTATACCATGGTAATTATCCTTAATTTCCTATTAACTAAAACTGAATACCTATATTACTTACATTGTCTTCTATGACTGATCTTCTTTGAAGCTGGAATTTTTTCAATGTTATTTGGCCTTGACTGATTTTATTCACATTTGGTATGCTTGTTGGTATCAAGTTCAAGAGCAGAGGCAACTACTCTGAAGATGGAAAGATGTAAAAGATATCCATTGGTGTGCTGGGGATTTAGCTCAGTGGCTTAAGCACCTGCCTGGCAAGGGTGAGGTCATGAGTTTGATTTCCAGAGCCAAAAAAATAAATGAATAAAAGATATCCATTCCAGGTCTGATTTTTTTTAATTAAAGAGAAAAAAGAAAGTAAATAAAAAACAAAGCAATAAAAGGGTACAAGTAATACAGAATTTCAAGAAAAAATACAGTAAGAAATCACTAGTCAATAGGTTACATATTGTCATCTTAGAAACAGTTGTCCAAATTATAAAATTAAAGCATATAAAGTGGACATTCATACAGTGAGATTACAGAAAGTTCTGTTCAGTTATCCAACAAAAGCTCAGTAATATGGTTTTCCATCCTACACACTCAAGCATGCAGTTATATCCCTTAGACCACCTTCTTTTCCTCTCTTTTTTACAATAACAATTACACGTTTTGAGTTTTTTTACTCCCACAGTTCTTATTACATTTTTTTTGAAGAGAATAAATCCTAACATGACTAAATAAAACAGTCAGTTAGAACAGAAGGATGGGCATAGTACATGATGCAAAAATAGAATATCAGATGATCAAAAATGGTTACCATTGTGCCTCTTGCTATTTTTAAAAAGAGTTCCTATATCATCAGTTATAATAGAATTGATCAAAACAGTACAGAACAAGACCAATAAAACCTACACTGGAGACCTTGCAAGATTTCAAAAAAGATAATAGTCAAACTATAATGGGCATCATAATAAATCTTATTGCCTTCAAAGTGGTTGCCTATACCCTCAAACTTGATACTATCAAACAAAATAGAATATAGTAAAATCAGAACAAGATGTGGAGAGCAATACTGGGGTTCAAATCAGGTTAATAGGAAAACAAATATTTACTATAATATATCCCGCTATTTTTAAATTTAGTTTTCCCTTAATTGAAAAAAATAAAATAGTTTAATTTTTAAAAAAGGATGGAGATTGAGATAAAAGAGGACATTGTAATAGAACAACACTGGTCAGAATGGAACAATTTAAGCATAATTGTGTTTCACTCCCAGAAAATCTAACATAATAGTAACCATCATAGTGCCTCATTCCTTGAATTATTTGAGTATAACTTCGTATATGATAGCATCAAGCATATCAAAACAGTGTGAAGCCATTCAACAGAATGAAAGAATTACAGGGTATTTAGAACCAGTTAACAGAAAACGAACAATGGTTTCTATATTATCTCCTTGCCTATAAAAAAATTTCTTTATACTATCACATATAGTAAAATATAGTAAGATACAACATGTTAAAACCAGTGGAAACAGATAGTTTGTGAGAGAGGGACCATTCTTACACCACTGAGATTGAGCCCAGTATTGATCATGTTGGTTAATTTTGAATATGCTTGTGAGTTAATGTTGCAAACATTTAGCTGAACACTTTTGTGTATGTTTGGTAGGAATATTAGCCAGCAGAGTGTTTTCATTTATGCTATTTTTAACACATTATTGTCTGGCTTCATTCTCAGGATAACATTAACTTTGTCACTTAAAAGTAGTTGGTGGCAGGTTTTCCTTCAACTTGACCGAAGAATTGAAAAACAATCAGTATTCTTTATTATATACTGGATAAAATTCACCAGTGCACTTTTTGTATCCCAGCTTTGTTGTTGTTATTAAGCAGCTGTGATTTTTACCCATTGCCTGTGCTCCTTATTGCTCTGTTAATCAGAATATTTCCTTCTGATGCATGTGGTTCGGGGACAGCAATGGACACCACATATCCATTAAAGGTCACATCTCATTTTATCTACGGATGCTACCATTTACTTTTCTATCATCAAATTATCTCTATAATATATAACTTTGTAAGTAACTCCTTTCAGTTACTCAGATTTAATGCACATTCTTGCAGGGTGTGGTTACTGCTTGTAGAAACTGGGCCTGGTGAGGGCCTGGTCTCTTATTTAAGGCTCATACCCTGACCCGCCTGCAGTGTCCCCATCTCCTGACCTGCTCCCTGTAAACACCTGTCCTGCTCCATATCTACGGTGAGTCCACATGTGGCAGTTCAGATCTGCACCTGGGTGGAAAACATTCAGTCAGGTTGGGCTCTGTAACAGACTGACCTCATACAGAGCTCCCCTGAGTTAGACAGGAGGCCTCAGGCATGTAGGGAGGAGCTCTGAAACCATTCCCACTCTCTCCTGTCCAGTATGGAGTGTGTGATGCCTCCCTTAGAACTCACTGATGAATGAGGCAGCCTGGACTGGGCCTTTTTTAGCTATGGTTCCTGCTAGGTGCTATGGTGTCCTGCTCCTCTGCCTGGACCATCTCTCTGACTTCAGATCTCCACAGAGATTTGAGTCTTCCTCTACCAGGCTCTAACTGTATGCTGAGGCTTCAGGTGAAATATCTGCTACACTCAAATTCATCTTATATACATTTAACCTGGAAATTCCACTTCTAAGTGTCATTATAAAAATGAGATTGATAGACACCATATTCTCTTCTTAATCAGTTAAGGTGTGGACAGTTAGAAACCATGAATGTTCGACAGCACAGCTGCTGAATTAATTATAAATTTTAGCCACTGAAAAATGCTGAAAGAAGGCCATGTCCTGATCTTTCCTGAGATGGAAGAGAGCTTGTGTCCTGACACTTTCTCCACCCAGCAGTGAAGAGACACAGACCTGCACAGCAGGTGAGGACAGGAGAGAGGAGCTGGTCAATGGCAGACCTCTCATCCTGGGAGGGATGCCTTTGTGGTTTTTCCATTTTATTTTCCACTGCATTATTTATAGTGCTCCATTCAATATTACTTCTCATCTGTTCAATTCACTTAAGAATAAATAGTTGGTATCTTCTTGAATAGGTGAGTAGAAATGGATGACTTAATTTTCTTTTATCTGTAATCTAGGATAAGCATATAGAAGAACATTCAAGCTTCACTTTATAGATATATAAAATAAGGAGTCTTTTTATTCAGAAAGGCAACACATCATTCATGACTAACTTTTAAACCCCCAACAAATGAAGCCATGAGGATCCCACTCTGGTGGGTGTCCTGCCCTCCCTACCTGAGAAGTCACTGTGTTCATCTGTGTCTGGTAGAGGACACCTACAATCTTCTTCAGAGTCTCTTTTTCCAGCAAGGAGGACTGGAATCTTCCTGTCCTCAGGCCAAGCAGGGAGTGTGCAGCATGCAGAGGAGCCAGCACCTCCTGCCTTACACCCATTTCCACCACTGCATCCATGCTACAGCCCTGCAGGCCCAATAAGGCAGAGCCATGAGGGTGCAGCAAAGACTCTGCCACCTCAGCCCCAGGGGCCTCAACTCCTGGGTCCTGGCCTTAGCCCCCACCAGGCTCCAAGCTCTGCCTTGGATTGGACATTCATAGCAGGCCAGACACACCATCAGTGCCTTGGGGCAAAGTCCATTTTCCACAGTGACAATTCCATTCTTCAAATTTTGATCCTTTCCTTTCTAAATGAGGCTGAGGCATTGTAGACAAAACTCCACACATTGTCATTACTTTTTGTTTTTCTTTCTTTTCCTTCCTCTTTTTCCTCCTCCTCCTCCTCCTTCTTCTTCCTCTTCCTGTTTGTCTTCATCTTTGTCTTCTTCATGGTTTCTTTGATGCTTTAAATACATATTTAGAGGTGTATTTTGCCAAAAAACTTTCCTTGTCTTCTCACACCCCAGTTAAAGGAAAGTTTTACAGCTTTCTGCTGCAGTTCACACCCTATGTGTTTGAAAACTTAGAATCCATTTTCAGGGATGTGTGCCTGCATGTATCAGGTTTAGGAGACTCAGCATTTTGTGTGCTTATTGGCCATGTCTGGTGATTCCCTTTGAGTTAGAAGAATTTGTCATTTCCCTCACAAAATGGACTCATGAGACCTCTTTCACACTTGTAATAAAAACCGTCTATCTGACTATTGGTTGTAAAGAAAGGTTTCCTGTTGTGATTTTTGCATTATTGTTGTTTTTCAAATGCAATGAATCAGTCATTTGTAGCTCCCTTTGTATCACTGAAATCATGGAAAACATTTTCCGACATGAAAAGATGAGTACATACACAATGATTTCTACATTTTCCCTATAGACTTTGTCTATCTGTGGTTTTCTCTTCTGTCAAACAGCAATAGCATCCAGTCTCCTCCAGGAATGTTTGGCCAAACAGAATCTGATGCACTGATTTGAAAAAACCAGGGTAGTAAATCACAGTGAGCGAAAAGTCAGCGGTGTGTGGGGACTAGCAGGAGAGACCAGCGGTATGAATGGGTAAAACATTGAGCAGAAAGCTGGAACTAGACAGAGTGAAGATTATACCAACTGACAATGGGCTTACGTATGACTCAACTGAACATGTGGAAACTAATGAAATCTTAACTTAAAATTAAATTATCTTAGAATTTAATGTTTTAAAGAACTTAGATTTAAGAGTAGAAATGAAAACTGAGAGAAATAGAAGAGGTAAAGTGAAGGGAAAATGAAGGGCCGATACTTTGCAAGACTTGAGCCCTAAGTGGAGCTGAGGACACCTGCCGTGGAACCAGTGACAGACCTGCCTTGGAATTCCACCAGACTGGGTATCTGACCTTGATTTTCAGGTTGATCCCAGAGCTGGTGAGATCATTGGAGGTGAGGCTGGCACAAGATCTGTAAGTAGACCTTGAGCTCAGTCCGGTACCAACACTGTCTTAGAAGAATCCCCAACTCTCCTTGCTCCTTGCAAGCCCCAAGGCCTCCCAGGGCCTGTCAGGGAAAGCTCTGTGCACAAATGCACCCCAGGAAAGCTTCCCATTCTGCCTCATCCCACTCACTTCTGCATGCCTCTGGGTTGCAGGAGGCCCCAAGTCTGAGAGTCTTTCTCCCTCTATAGTGTCCCATGCCCTCCTCAGAAACCAACAGACCCAGGCCAATTCCTTCTCACTGTAGTTCTCATTTTCAGTGAGCTAGGCTTGGCCCAACTCAATCAGATTAGGTTGGGCTGGCTGTCCCACCTTTCTCAGCAGCACCTGCCAGGAGCCAAGAAGAGAAACTCTGATCCTGAGGAGGACAGGTGTAAGCAGCACTACAGGTCTGGCTTCCCTCCCAAACTGTCCTCCCAGGGTATCCTGTGAGCTAACCATAATCAGCCCTCACTTGCTGACACAGTTTCCTGGACAGTGCTGTGACCATCTGTCCTCTACTCTTCAGGAAGCCTGAAATGCAACTCCCTTTACCACCCTTGTGGCATATTGCCTCTGTGAGAAAGAGAGTGGAGTCTGCAGTGTTACTTTAATCATGGGTGCTCAACAGGGTGCTGCTCTATAACTATCTGAAACCCGAGTGGATAGTGGGAGTGCTTCCTGTCTGCCTTTCCTCCACCTTCAGTTCATATACAGATGCATCATCCCATTCTGTGTGCCTTCATGGGTCTCCCCTACCCCTATTTTATGTCCATGTGTACAGAGGCCAAGAATTAGGGACACTCACAGTAATGTGGTTAGTACCTGGTCAGCTCTCCAGGGTGACAGTGTGGCCTTCATAAGCACAAGAGGCCAGTGTTTGAATCTGCTCTGGTCATTGCATCATGGTCAGTGCCTGGTACCTTGATGATTTAAGGCACCCACCAGCTCCCCTCAAGATGTCTGTGTGGAACTGGGTCATCTGGCATCACCCAGAGATTCTTGCTCTGGATACCATGGAAGCACATGGAATGACTGCCCAGTGTCCTTCAGAGTGAAGACAACAGCTCCACCCAAGTGATGGATCCTTGGCAAGAGGCAAAGCTTTCCCATGGGAAAGGAAAAACCACAATGAAGCCAAGGTCCCCAGTCTGAGCAGACCTAGTTTTAGACCCAACTCCTCCTTCCTACTTCCCTTGTCGACTTAGAAAATACACCATGCCTCTCAGTTCCTTTCTAGTGTGTCCCCCGGAGCTATGGCATCTGCTTCCTAGGGACGTCATCAGAGGTGAGAGATGACACTTTTAAACCTTGTGGGCTGGTGTCATGTGTACAGAGTATACAGAATTAGAGGTCACTTCCATGAAGGGGTGGAAGGGAGGTGAACACAGTGCACACAGGCCTGGTTCCTGCTGTATGGTGGTGGAAATTACACTCACCTCCTGGACATGTTTTCCTGGTGGCATCATGAGGGGGCAGAAGTTCATCAGATCATCCACCATTATGTTAACTAAGCATCTCGATTTCTTCTATGTATTGGTGTTGTGCCCTCAAGTCAGGATTTCACACAGGCTAAGCAAGCACTATGGATGGAGATGCACCCCCAAATCTACCAGCACTGTGCCTACATTCACACCTGTGTGAGTCACCACACCAATGGCAAGGGTGCTCAACTGCTGACAGCTCACCTTCTGATGGCCACCTCCTGAGTAGCTCATTCCTTGAGCGTGGTTTGTTCTGGTTTGCATTAGCCAGGCTGAAATTGAGCCCAGGTCCTCAGGTGTGGTAGGTAAGTGCTCTATCTTGAGCTCTCTCCCCAACTCCTTACTTGTTCTTAATAACAGAACATGGCAGATGTAATGGGATGTGACTATCAAGGTTCACACATAAAATGACTGTGACCAACCTCCTGTTCTCTCCCTCCTCTGTTCTTCCTTCCTTCCTCTCTGTTTCATTCTGTCTTCCTCTCTAAATCTCTGACTATCTCTACATTTTCTCTGAGGAGAGGCTGACTCTTTGCAGAGAAAAAGGTTAACAGACAGAGGAGACATCAGACCTCCATCATAACTGTGTTCCTGCCTGTTAGCAAGAGAAAGAGCGTGAAAACAGATTCTGCCACAGTGGTGTGTCCACTGAGCCTGCAGCCTGGTCAGGAGAAACTATGGTGGATCCCCCAGCAGCACCTCCTGAATTCCTAACCCATAGAACCTGAGAGAACTGAAGTTTATCTGTTGTACCTAAGTTTGTAGTCACGCATTCATCAGTGGTCACTGGTGCACTATAGCAGATGTGAGGTTCTGCCCCCACCCCTGTTCCTCGCCCACTCCTCCCCTCCCTTATTCTCACCAGGCCCTCTGTTCTTGATTCTCATCTCTTTCTTGACTAAAAAAATTTTGACTTTGAATCTCTAAATGGTTGGTCCTCTATCTTTTGCCACATACTCTGCTCCGTACAGCATTAGGGCCTGCATGTCTCAGGTTCAGGCATCAGTTCCATCTCAGTGAGGCTGTTCAGATGCCCCCATGTAGTGATCTTGGCCTCTGTGTGCCCTTGCTTTATTGGGATATAGCCCTGGGTCTTCTCTTCCACTACATTCTGCAGTGGTTTGTCCCTCTCCTCCAGCCTTCCAGCTTCTGGGTGGCCAGTGACATGTTGTCCTGTTCTGTGTTGGTGCCAGCCTCGTTCAGCCCAGGAATAAGGGGAGATTTGAGGCATGTAGATTGAATGAATCAGATCATTTTTGCTCTGTGCTACCCAGTGGGCGCCCATGGCATCACTGTGTGTTCGTGTGTGTGTGTGTGTGTGTGTGTGTGTGTGTGTGTGTGTGTGTTTGTGGGTGCATGTGTGTATATCCCCTGGGATGCTGCTTGAAATCAGTCCCATATGTTTAGGCTCAGGGCCCAGGAGCTTGGGGGCTGCTTTTCTAATGCCTTTGGGAGTGGAATCGGTCCTGTGCTAGGAGGTTTTTCTCTTTTGGGCTTCTCCCCCATCCTCTTCACTCTGCCCATGTCCTGTGCCTTGGGCCTGGCATTGTCCCTGTCTTGGCACTGGTTCTGAAATGTCCATTGGAAATGAAATAACACATATAGTCCTTTATTGTGGAGATTCTAGCATGCGTGAGGGTGAGGCACTAGAGGGTCACATGGGGTTCTCTTCACCTGGGCACTGTCCCCATCCACACCTGCCTGTAATTTGATACCATCCCTACTAAGACCATCATATATATGTTACCTCACATTGCCATTGTCACATGCAGTCCATTGGGCAGGGCAAGGCTTGGACATAGAACTCACCACTCACTGTCACCAATGCCTTGCCCCAAGCCTGTGACACATTATAGGCCTACTTGGTTCAAATACCATAGGGAAACTTTCTATCATCCATCGAATTCAGGACCTACACCTTAGCTCATACTGGGGCACCCACGTGCTCAGCTATTTCTTTGTGGGAAACCCAGTGGCTGCTGAATCAGTGATCTAACCTCTCCTGCTGCCCAGCCCCCAGTGGTAGCAAAGTGCAGGCCAGGACTTGGGGGAATAACTTCAGCCTGACCTATTTATAGCTTGGAGCAACCAATCAGCTGGCCTCTGTGAAGGTTGCAGGGGTTTACACCATGACACAGCAGATCTGTGATTGAAGACCCACCCCAGTCCCTGAGGAGTCATGGAGAGCTCTTGGGTGCCCTCCATCTACCTTAGCCTGGCCAGGAGCCTGGTGGATTCGAGTTCTGGGCTGGTTTTTACTACCTGGGACTTGATGCCTCTGCTGTTTCCCAGTGCTCATTTCTCCAGCTTGTTTGCCTCATTGACCATTATGTTTCTTTTCTTATGAACACAGCCCATTCTTAATTGGGCTGTGTTCATGTGTCTTGTCCTTTGACTGAACTACTGGGTAAGAACTACAACTTATAGGTGATGACATGCTAGCCAGACTTTATGCAAATTTACTCTGTCCAGAGAAGAGGACATAGGCAGCCATATTCAGGACATTACATGGAGATAAACCACAGGGGAATTCAATGGACATGCTTCCTGTGACACTGCACTTTCTATACTGGGTTATAGACTTGCCTTTGAACACACAGTGCCTCACATTTTAATGGTTGTATAACAACTACAATACTTTTGTGATTTTTTTCAAGTTAAGCACTCAGAAATTAAAATTAATAATTTATCATTGGAAATATCTAAAGAATAAATATGGATGTGACACTCCCATGGTGCTGCTCTGTAACAAAAGAAAGTGTGTTAGTCTCTTTCATATGAAATTGATATGAAATGACCTATAGGTAATTAAACACGGAGCAGTTTTGATGTGTATATGTCTATAAAGCCAGGAACATAATTAACAAAACAAAGAATCCTAAGAATTACAAAAAATTCCTGAATTCTTTTTCTATGCCCTGCCAAGAGTCCATGAATATATGCATGAGAAATTAATGCAATCCGTCTGGATTTTCTCTTCTCAGACAAGGCGAGATTAAACAGTTACTTACAGCAGGGTAAGACAGAGGAGAAACGTAACTGCAGTGATGTAGAAAAGGTAGGACAGGTAAATTACAAAGGCATAGGATGAGTGGTGGCCAGGATATAGTAGGAAGGAAAATAAAAGAAAATATATGTGTGTAGTGAGTTGATGAAAATGTTCTGGAAGAGGACACTGGTGAAGGTTTCACAATATGGAGAATGCACTAAATCATACCACACTCATCAACTGAAACAAGAATAAACCCTTAAATTTCATTTACAATGATTCTATCACCGGCAGCTCAGAATAGAATAGTAATAAATAGAATAATAAGTAAATCTGGAAGAGAGGGAATGGCAGGTGTGGGTCAAGAGCTGCCTGCAGGTAGAGATCAAGAGATGACTCCTGCTGGGGAGCCCCCAGGAGATCCAGCTCTGCAGCTGGTGGAGGAAGGAAAACATGTGCCTGCTCTTGCTGTGTGGTCAGAGCTGGTGAGGGAGCTGCAGGTGGAGCTGGCATGAGCTTTGCTGGTGCAAATTCAGTATGCACTGGAATTGCCTCTGCAGTTGTAGGAGAAGAAAACATCACTGACTTTCCAGGGACTTCTCAGGGCCAAGCCTTCCCACTGCCTGTCAGAGGCAGCTGTGTGCATGAATCCAGCCCCAGTAAAGCCTCCCAGACTGCATCCCGACTCTGACTGCTGAGGTGATCATGTTCCCATGTCTCCCATCATCTGGGCACATTACTGAGTTCCCTAGCACATTCCTCCTCTCAAAGTCACAACCCACATCCCAGGGCTCCTTACCCTGTGACTCAGACTCCAGGGACTTAGGAGGCTCAAGCTGGTCCCTGAGTAGCTTGGCTTGGCTATCCACCTTGGAGTTCAGCTCCAGTGAGGAGTCAAGGACAGGAGATGCGGACCTGGAGCAAACAGAGAGGTAGCAAAGCGAGAGGTCTGGCCTGTCTTCTAACACTACCTACACAGGTTACCTTAGGGAGAGGCACATGGGTCTCTAGCCCAGCAAGTTCAGTGTCCACTCCCACCTTCTCCCAACTACAGTGTGGCAGTGCAGGCCTTGGGATCCCTGAGAGGCTGACAGAATGTTCCGTTGGAGGCAGTCTTTGCTTAGTGGTATGACACCACTCCATTTTTTAGGGAAGCATGACACAGTTTCTCCCTGCCCTTCCCCACTGTAGGTCAGCTCAACAAAGGCAAAGACTGATATCTGCCATGTCTTTGCACTCAAGAGCTCAGGGCTGGTGCTCCATGAATATCTGAGAAGTGAGGAGTCATCGATGTCTATCCCGCCTTTCTGCAGTGTCTAGGTCAGGCAAAGATCTGCTGCCCAGTTCTCTTGGTCTCTGTAGAATTCCTCCTATGTGGTCTGTAACCACTTTTAAGGGAGGCCTTGGACACAGAAAGACTTCCTTGAGGTAAACAAAATCTGTTCTGCTGCCAATTCTGACTCTGTGGCCTTCAAAGAACATCAAAACTCAAAAGGGCAGTGGTTGCACCTGTTCTGCTTACAAGATCATGGACAATACTCAGAAAAGTGTCTTTACACAGGGTGTCTTCATTTGTATTTTTGCTTGATGACACCCACCCACTTTCCAGTGACACCTGTGGGCCGTGGACACTTTGCCATTCCTAAGAATTCCTGCCCTGAGCATACCTTGAATCCCCTAGAGTGACTCTCCAATCTCCTTTCCAAATAACAGAACAGTTTTCACTATGTGTGTGACAGTGAGGGGGGTGGAAGGTCATCCCTGGGAATCAGGATGGCCTCCTTAGCAGGTCTTCATGGGGCCAAGGCCACAGCTAATCCCTTGCATTGGAGTCCCCATTTCATCCTCGGTGACCCTGCACTCTGGATTCACTCAGCACCCCACAGTTCAGTGTTGTAAACCAAGACTGAGGTGCTTGCACATGGCCAGGACTTGAATACACAGGTGGCCAAGTCTCACGGGGCTGCTCAGGTGAGAACTTAACTTGCCTGTATCTGAACTAGTCCTGGACTCAGTGTCTCTGAGTGGCTGGTGGTTGAGCCTAGGAATATGTGTTCTGGGCTTCCTCTTGTCTCTGGGAGCCTCTGGGCGCCTCTGTGTGCCATTGAGTCCTGGCCTGAGCTGCTGACAGCTGGGTGTTTCCAGTTGAGCTTCCTGAAGCATCTGGACCAAGTGAAACATCCTCTCCATATGTTCCCACATGGTTCCCTCACATGGGGTCCTGATGCTGGGGCCACTAGCCCTGGGAAAGCAGCATAGCATGATCCTTGTTCACTCTCTTGAGCCAGCCATCTATGAAGGCCAACTATCACCAGACCACAGTGCCTGGTGACCAGAGTCTTCAGATTTCTGTTTGGACTTGTCACCAAGCAAGTGAGGTCATGTGCTGGGGTCGACAGTTGAGGCTCACCCTCTGATGCCTCCTTTGTTTTTATTGTGAGCTAATCTGTGTCCTCCTTAGAAATAGCAAGTTAAAAAAACTAGCAAAATGTGTGTATTTTAAGACTTTTCCATCCAAAAGATTCTTTCCCTTGAGGATGAGGTGCACAGTTTTTTTTATTTAAAGAATTCTCAATTTTTGACTCTTTTCTGGACTTATGTTAGTTTCATTTCATTATCATTAAGGAGCATGGAGATGTTGCCATAATGCCCATAATAATTTTCATTAAAGGATATGAAATGTTTCATGTTAAAACACCCATGGTCCAGGAAAGGAGGATTCATACCAAGTTTTACTCATGTTTACCTCAGCCACACACTGTAGTGCTCCGTACTCTGACCTCCTTTGAGGAGGGACAGCAAGTGGTGAGGGCAAGGGGAGGCTTTGCAAGGCCATGGACATAATGACCGCGTGGAAATGAGGACACATGGGCATCCCTCCTGGGGAATTTGTCTCCTAGTCACTGTTTTCACTTCCTGTTCTCCCATCCCAAACAGACCATGGGCTTTGTGTCCCTGCTGGGTAGTTTGCCTTTCCTAGAGGTGATGGTGCTGAGCCTGTTCAGTCTCAATGCTCTTGGTTGGTCTCCTTCAAGCAGCATCTCTGTGCTGGGCTCTTTACATAGTGCTGCTTATTGGTAGTGGAGCCACCACACACTCTCATGGGGCTGAACCTGCCAATTGCAACTTGTTCATGCATCTGTCACCCATCTGCTGATCCCATTTGTTCTGTTTCTGGGTTGGCCCTGGAAAGCCAGCTGCCACAGCCATTCTTATACACGGTCTTTAGTGGACATAGACTTTTATTTCAAAGAAAAAGTACTTAGATGTGAAATTTCCAGATTATATGTCTTGTGTATGATTAGCTTACAGACTGTTAAGGTACACTTGCAAGCATTTTTTAAAACCAGAGTTAGGTGGTTGTTTTCTTTTTGGTACTGAGGATTGAACTTATGACCTCAGGTTTGCCAAGTGGGCACTTATACTACTGAACTAAATCTCCAACCCTGTTTTCTCATTTTGTTTTGCTTTGTTTTGTTGTGTTTTTATGCTATAATATGTTATGTTATGTTATGTTATGTTATGTTATGTTATGTTACACTATGTTTAGTGTTGGTGAGAATTTTGAGTCTCCTTCAGTGCATTTTCAGTGCTTTCTGATTTCATTTTGTATAACTCACCTGATAAACTATGACATATCACATAATCCTGGGTAATTTAACTTTGGAAAATTTTAAAAAGTAAACAAGAACCAGGTTTGGTAGTAAACATCTCTAATGCCAGAAGTTACAAGGCTGAGGCAGTAAGATTGCTGTGAGTTGACGTCAGCCTGTGCTACAATGTGAGTTCAATGAAAGCCTAAACTTCATAGATAAATCCTGTCTCAAAAATAAATAAATAAATTGAAATAAATAATACATTAAAAAAAGGTTTAAAAAGCCACAAAAGTCACCTATAAATCAACAAATCAAATCTTGATGAATTTTTCTTACATATGTACTTTATTCAGCACACTGAGCATTAGGTTTACCATGAGGTAGACATTGATCTACTGCCAAGAAGTTAAACTGTTTCAATTTTTTTGACCTTTTAATTGAGACAAATGTATATATGCTACTGAATATACACTCTTAGGATTTGGAGAGCAAAGTATAAAGAGAATTTGATGGTTCTTTTTATTTTAGTACTAACTTTATATATAGAAGTAGGATTTGAGCAAAGGATTACTGTTTTTTGGAAAGACTTTCTTGTCTTATTTTAATGTAACTCATGTACATATTAATAAGGTCCACACATAAGATGGTATTGTTAAGTCTGTAAAAGAATAAAATACATAAGAATAATGAGAGAATAACATTGGCTACTGTATTGTGCACAATGATTTCTTAATGATCTATATTTTCATACATCTGTAAAATTTGTTAATCTTCTTACAAATTTTAAGGCATGATCTCACTAAGATTGTGAGTTTCCCAGGTGAGGCTTAAACCTTTCCTTATTTAATCTCCCTCCCTCTCCCAGAGTGCTAGGATTGCAAATGTATATTATCTTGTTTTGGTAATCAGTAGTAATTTTGTGCATATAGAATGAAATATTTATCTTTGATCTTTAGACACTTTGAAGAAAGAGTGGATCTAGTTAAGCTATATATCACCCTCCTAAATGACAGTTTTTTCAAAGTAAGTAAGATTGAAAATCCCAATAACACTCTTTGTAGATTTTCTGTTTTGTAACTGTGGTCATCATGTGCTTCAAAATATCACTGCAAATGCCTTCAGCACTGGGACTGAGACTTGATGTCCTTGAAGCAATTTCTGTTTATTTTTTTAATCCCTCATGGATTTTGATGATTTTTTCTTTTCTTTTTTTTTAAATTTTTTTAAATTTTATTTAAGGAGAAAAGAAAAAAAAAACAGTGAAAGGGTACAAGTTATACAGATTTACAGAAGAAAAAATTGAACAGTAGGAAATCACTAGTTAATGGATTACATATTGCCATCTTAGGAATAATTGTTCAAGTCACAAAATTAAAGCTTGTAGAGTGGACATTCCAACAATGATACTGCAAACAGTTCTGTTCAATGATCCAAAAAAAGTCTGTGATATCATTTTCTATCTTATACACTTAAATATACATGCAGTTATATAGTTTAGAGCACTTTCTTTTCCTCTCTTTTGTATAATGACTATTACACATTTTGGGTTTCATTGCTCCCACGGTTCTTATTGCTTTTTTGGAAGAGAGTAAAACCAAGTGTGACATAACAGACCAGAAACGGTCAAGTCAAAAGGGTGGACATAATAGATAATGTAAAAACATAATACAAGGTGATCAACAATGATTACCATAATGCCTGCCGCTATTTCTAATAGAATTGCCTATATCATTAGTTATAATACAATTGAGACAAAACAGTAAAGAACAAAACCGACAATACCAAACCATTGGAGACATTGTAGGTGTTCAAAAGTAGATAAAAGTCAACTAGAATGGGCGTTATAATGAATCTCATTATCTTCACAGGTGATACCTAAACTTTTGAACATGATACTATCCAGCAAAACAGAATAGGGGAACATCAGTCAAAAACAAGATGGTGAGAGTAATACAGGGCTTCAAATCGAGATAATAGAAAGTCAAAGTGGGTTACTATAATATATCCTGCAATTTTTTCCCTTTAATTAAACGGATAAAAATAAAAAAGTAAATAATGGAGTGGAGATTGAGATAAAAGAGGGCATAGCAGTGAAACAGCGCAGATCAAAACATAACCATTTAGGCAGAATAGTGTTTTACCACCAGATAATCTTGACCCAAAAGTATTTACCATATTGACTCTTTCCTTGAAGTCCTTGAGTACAACTTTGTATACTGTAGCATTAAGTATATAAAAACAATGTAAAACCTTTTAAGAGAATGACAGCATTACAGAGTATTTAGAATTGACTAACAGAAAATGAACAATGGTTTCTGTATAATCTCCTTGTCTTTAAAAGGTTTTTGCTTATACTATCATACATAATAAAATCCAATAAGATACAACCTATTTAGACCATTGGAGACAGAAGAACAAAAGCTAGATGAGACTTCAAAACAAGATGATACTAAATCAGTATTACCTATTAAGATGTCATTTTCTCCAAAATAGCTGTTCCTATCATCCAATCTTCTGTGTCTCATTTCTGTTGAGCTCTTTTTCTGTCAGTAGCTGTCAGTGTGTCTTCTTCATTTTGTTCTCTTCTCCATTCGTTGTGGCCTCCCTGCCACTATTTCTGGGTTCTTTGTATTTTTCTTTTTTTAGAATATCCTGCAATACTTTCTGTAGAGTTGAATTGGTGGTTGCAAATTCCCCCAGTTCCTCTTTATCCTGGAAGCACCTTGTTTTTCCATGAATTTCCAGGGACAGTTGTGCAGGATATCTCAATCTTGGCTAGAGATTATTATCTTTCAAAGCTTGAATTATTTCCCCCCACGCTCTTCGTGATTTGATGGTTTGTGGAGAGAAATCTGCTGTAATTCTGATGGGTGTTCCCTTGTAGGTGGTCTGTTTGTTGTCTCTGACAGCTTTTAATATTCTGTTCTTGTATTGAATTTCTGGAATTTTTATTATTATATGCCTGGGTGTCGCTCTGTTTGGGTTGTAGGTAGCTGGGGTCCTGTATGCCTCATACATATGAGTATCTTTACCTTTTGCTAAATTAGGAAAATTCTCCTGGATTATTTCTGTGAGTAGCTTTTGTAGTTCACTTGTTTGTGTCCCTACTTCTTCTTTTATGTTCTTAATCCTTAAGTTATGGCTCCTCTTATCATCTTCTTGTCTTTGTATTATTGCTGTTTGTTTCTTTGTTATTTTTAAGAAGTTTTTCATTTCATTCTCCCATATTACAAATCTGCCCTCCAGTTCAGATAGTCTGTCCTTAGTTTCTTTCAAGCTGTTATGCCAGTCTTGGATAGACTTCTTAGTATCTTGGTAGTCCCTTTGAACCTGCTTCACGTACTCTATGCTTTCTCTGTTTTCTCCATCAAACAATTCTCCCCTCTTTTTCTGTTCTTCCATTCCACCATCTGTTTTTTCCTGGGTGGTGCTTAGCATTTCTCTAACTATTCTGCATACTTCTAGCTTCAGGTCATTGATAACTTCATTCCTGAATTGGTCTATGAGGCTCTCTATATGGTGCTGTATGTCTATTGGTGCGCAACAGGATTCCTGGGAGTTCCAGACAGGCCTCCAACACACTCTGAGTTCATCTCAGGCCAGAGCTACACAGGAAGACCTTGACCAAAATAAAGAAAAAGAAAAAGAAAGAAAACTAGAGAAAATGGAAGCAAACTAAAGCAGAGGGTAGGGAGAAAGGGAAGGGAGGTGAGGAGAGGAGAGGAGAGGACCCAAGAAGCAAAGACTGCAGCTTGTCAGCCTCTGAGCAGGATGTCAGGGATGGTCTTGTCATTTTGTTCTTTGCTGTGCTGAGATTCATTCCTCCTATGCATGGTGTATGAATGCTTCCTATCATGAAAGGATGGTGAACTTTAGAATTTCTCAAAATAATTTTTACAAATCTCTTGAGAGGTTCATTGTGCCTCATGCTGTGAATGTGGCAATTGACACTGAATGATTTGTGCAAGTGGAACCATTCTAGCAACAATGAGACTTAAACCAGTGTTTATTGTGTTTGACTTTTGCATGTGCTGGTGAATTTAGCTGATGAGCATTTAGTTGAATATTTTTGTGTATGTTCATTAAGAATATTGGGCATTAGAGTATTACCATTTTAATGCATAATGATCTGGCTCCCTTATGAGGGTGACTTCATCATCTACAAGGAGTTGGGGGTGGTTCCCTTCCCTTGAAAGACATGAAAGATGTTTAGTACTTATTCTTTTTGAAAATTTTATTTTGAAGGTAGTAAAGTACAACAGAGCAAGACATAACAAACAAATGGAGACCAGGGGCTGGAGATTTAGCTCAGTGGCATAAGTGCCTGCCTTGCAAGCAGGCAGTTGTGAGTTTGATTCCCAGTACTGATAAAAACAAAAATGACCAAAAAAAAAAAAAAACAAATGGAGACAATGCAGTGAAATTGGTACAGAACTTCACAACAGGGTACTATGATAACAAGTAAGAGGTACCATAGTATATCTCGTTATCTTCACAGTAATTTTCCACTCAATAAGTTATAGCATAACCAAACCAAAAAAGAACATTTAAAAACCAGTCAAAAGAGAATATTGAATAGAGCAAAACAATTAGTCATAACAAAGCAAAAGATTAAAGATGACATTTGTTTTCAAACAGAAGATAGAAGGAAATCCCCCATATTTTCTATACTGCACACAGTCATATTTCCAAAAGGTGCTCAGATCTCAGCCTCTTGTTGCTAACCTGGGGGTGAGCAAGTGGGATGTATGTTTCTTAGTCCATGTACCAGTAGGCTCACTGGAGATTGTGAATTGTTCTGCTCCTGGATTCCTCTAGGGGTATTTGCCAGAAAGGCCTGAGAATTTTTTTCTTATTCAGCTGCCTAAGTCCCAACATGGCCCGATCCAGTATTTATTCTTTAGTATACACTTCATAAAATTCAGTAGGACATTTATTGTATCCTGGCATTTGTTGTTGTTATTAAGCAGTTATGACTGTTGACCCATTGCCTATGATTGTTATAGCTCTCTGTAATGTTGTGTTTTCTCCTGGGGGTGTGGGTCAGGGACTCCAAAGGAGATCATGTACCCACTAAGGATCATGTCTCTTTTTACTTAGGGACATAGCCATTTATTTTGTATCTTCAAACTTCCCCTACAGTATATATTTTTGTCAGTAATATGTTAAGTTATTTAGTCTCTTAATGTGCATTGTTGCAGGGTGCAGTTACTCCTTGAGGACACTGGGGCAGGCTAGGACCGGGTCTCTTATTTCAGGCTTTTTACGCTTACCTGCCTGAGGAGTGTCCCCACCTCCTCACTTGCTCCCTGTAAACACCTGTCCTGCTCCACAGCTGTGGTGATGCCACATGCAGCAGTTGAGATCTCAACTGGGTGGAAGACACTCAGTCAAGGTGGGGTATGTAACAGGCTGACATTCTCATACAGAGCTCCCCTGAGTGAGACAGGGGATCTCAGGCCCGCAGGGAGTAACTCTGGCAGCAGGGCCATTCCAGCCTTCTCTTATTCACCGTGCTGTGTATGCTGTCTTGCTGAGAAGCTGACTGATGGATCAGAAGGCCTGGACCTGGGTCTTTCTTGCCCATGATGACCTACAACATACCCAGGTGTCCTCCAACTCTGCCTGGTCCTTCTTCCCTGGATTTCAGATCTCCACAGAGACCTGAGCATCTTCGTGCTTCCCGTTCAAGGCTCCAACTCTGTGCTTAGTTCTAGTGTGAATTCCAAGACCAGGAAATTCAATTTATATACATTTAACCTGGAAATTCCACTTCTCATGCCTCAGTATAATAAAATGCGAGTATATATATATATATATATATATATATATATATATATATATATACAAAAATAAGGAGATTTGATATTTAGCAAGCCAACACATCATCCATGACTAACTTTTAAAAATTCCAACACATAAAGCCATGAGGATCCCTCTGTGGTGTGTGTTGCTGCCCTCCCTACCTTAGAAGCCATCATGCTCGCTTGTGCCCTGCAACTGCCAGAGGACAGAAAGAGTTTTTTTCAGAGTCTATTTTTCCTGCAAGGAAATCCTGAACCTTCCTGCTTTCAGGTAGTGCAGGGAGTGTGCAGCAGGCAGAGGGGCCCAAAATGCCCTGCATTATACCCCTTTCCCCCACCACATCCATGCTGTAGCCCTGCAGGCACTGGAAGGCATAGCAGCCAGGATGCAGCAAAGACTCTGTCACCTCAGTCCCAGGGGCTTCAGTTAATGGGTCCTGGTCTCAGCCTCAACCAAGATTCAAGTACTGCCCTGCATTAATCTCACTTAGTGGGCTGGACACACCCTCTAGCCTTCAGGAGAGGAAGACTACTGAAACAGTGACCCTTCCAATCTGCAAATTTTGAGTCTCTCTTTCTGACTGAGGCCATGGCACTGGAACAAAGCACAGCAGTGTCATTACATTTCTTTTTCTTCTCCTTTTATTTCTGGTTTCTCTGTTTATTTAAGCATATATTTAGAACAGCATTTTGCCTAAAAAACCTTTCCTTGTCTTTTCACTCCTCAGTTGACAGAAGTTTTTACAGATTTCTACTGTCATTCAAACTCTATGTGCTTGAATACTGAGAATCCTCTTTCCAGCTTGGTAGAATGAGGGAATCAAAGCAGAAACTGAACTTGGGGACATTTCTGTGCCTTCCAGCATTTTGCACAGCAAGCCCTGACTCATACATGTTACCCACAAAATATGTGCTTCAGTAGCAACTGAATCTCCCACTGACAAATAAGTTTCCTGCATTTACTTCAAACAATCTGACTTCCCCTCAACTGGCTAAGCACATTGTATAAGGTTTATTATGCCTAAACTTGAAAAATAATTTCCAATAAACAAGACATTGTCACTCATCCTGAAATCATGATGGGATTTTATGTAAACAAAGTCTGATCCACATCCTGGCATCCGTCAGCTGAGAGAGGCAGCAATGGCTTATGCAGATAGAAACACCTCCAAATTGTCAACCAGCAGCAGCGTCAAGCAGAGAGCAGAGCTATTGAGCCTTCACAGTTGTGTGATGGAATCATCTGGTGTGTTTTGCCCTGGATTTACTGAGGTGGCTTAGTAAATCTAGATTGCTGCTGGGATTTTCCTTACTGTAGTGCAGTGACAAAGGGAAATCATGTATATGTAGCATTTATTTGTAGCTTTTCTTTTGCAATTGTAAAACCTGCATGCATGTGATTTCACACGGCAGCCATAGCAGACCCAACCATGGGCATTATTTTCATGACTTGTAAAGGGTCAGTTTATTCATACAACATGCAGAATGCTATTCTCAGCCTTGTTTTTCTCAGACTTGTGCATTTGCAATCATTTCTTCAAAGAAAGCTAAATGATTTAGTCTGAGCAAAGTTCAGTTTTGTTGCTGTGCTTCTGTGTGAAACCCTTGGTGACAGACCTGAAGCAGGAAGTGAGGGGGACCTGCTGGAGGTTCAGCTCCAGAGTGATACACTTTGCTCAGCTGTGTCAGGCAGGACTAACCCTCACCTGACTGGCTACCCTGGCATCCAAATGCTCTTGCCCAGTGCTGGCTCTGGTTTTGGGAAGCACTGGTTTGCAATGTAGACTACCAGGGCACTGGCTGACCCTTGCAAAACCTTCCTGCGCCATGAGTTTTTCACACCTAGACCTGCACCTCTATGGCCCAGGGCACAGTTCTCTCCAACAGCCATGGGCAGCATCCTCCAAACAGCTCTCCTGTACACGCTCTACGTGGAGGCTAGGGAGGGTCCCAGCTCCTTCTTGCTTCAAACAGTACTGTGAATCAAACACTTGAAAAGAAATCTTGAAAACTTTTGCAGCATTCTGTGTTGGAGAAATCTCTCTTCTTAGTCCTATGAAGTCTAGGGACAGGTCTATATATAGCTGTGATGGGAGCTGCAGGACAGAACTCTGCTCTGCCCCCATGTTCTCTTCAGTGCTGTTCAGCTCCTGCCTTAAAATGTGCCATTGGATGGGGACACAGCACATCTTGATTTGTACCTGCATTAATCATCTTTAGGAGGCTGAGTGTTTTCTGCACCCCTTGGCCACAAGTGGTGATTTCCTTTTGAATTACAAGGCTTTCTCACTTCTCTTCCAAAATAGGCTCATAAGACCTCTTTTATTCCAGTAATTGAAACCCCAGGATGGTGAAGCACATTCATCATCAATCCCAGCACCAAACAATGAACCAGTCAGTGGTGCTAGGTTTAGCTGCCTCTGTGACTTCATGAGGCTTTTGGGGGGACACCCATATGCAAACTGTAACACCTTTTTTTTAAAATTTTTATTTTATTTTGTTTTATTTTATTTGTCTTTTTCATTTTTATTGGTACCAGGGATCAAACTCACAACTGCCTGTTTGCCAGGCAGGTGCTTATGCTGCTGAGCTAATTCCCCAGCCCCACCATAACACCTTCTAAAGTAAATCTTCTGAAGATGCCCATGCTCTGGACTAGAAGATAATAACAGTGCATGTCTTTATCTTATTTATTTTATTTTATTAATTTATTTTATTAGACTCTCATTGTGTAGTTCAGACTGGCCTTCAATTCACTATGTAAACTAGGTTGGCCTAGAACTTGCAACAATCCCCCTGTCTCAGTGTCCTAAATGCTTGTATTACAGGCATGTACTGTAACATCCAGCTATTGTTTGTTAATTTGTATTTATTGATTTTAGGTGAGACTACACAATTTAATTATCCATGTTATATTTCAATATACAAAAATGCTAATACATGTGATGAAATTCAAGACCAACCTAAACAACTTAGCAACCTAGTAAGGCCCTGTCTGGAAATAAATTATGATAAAAGGACCAAGGCACTGGATTCAAACCCCAGCACAGCCAAAAATAAATAAATCTATAAATAAACAAAACTTCTTATAAATAAATCTATAAATAAACAAAACTGCTTCAAAATAAATTTATAAATAAACAAAATTGCTTGTAAGTAATTCTATCAGTAAACAAAATCTATGGTGGGTAGCTCAGATGAGAAGTGTTTTAAAAGCAATTTTATTTCATTATATTTGACATACAATGAACTTTCAGGTTTAAAGTACAAAATTAGAAGAATCTTGACATGGGACAGGGATATAGCTCAGCGCCAAAGTGCTCCCTTGCAACCACAGGTTCCTGAATTTGGTTCCTAAATACCAAAAACAAAACAAAACTAAAACTGAAAAACAAACAACACATCCCCTAGGAATCTTGCCCTACATGAGCCCCTTGAAAACCATCACCCAGTGGTGATGCATAAGTCATGTCCAAATTTTCCTTATGGCTCCTTACAATTGCTTCCTTCTGTCCTAAGCAATGCCCCTGCTTTTTGTCTCTGGGAATCACTTTGTATTTTCTAGAGGTGACAGGTCTGTAACCACCCACTATACAGAGTGTTTTTGTTTTTGTTTGGGGGGGAGCTAATAGAGTTTTTTCAATCCTCATAACCATGTGAGGTTTCCCATGTGCTGCTCCCTGTCAGTGCCGAGCCATCACATCCCACTGTGTGAATGAACCACAAATCCTCATGCGTCCATCAGCTGAGGCCTTGTGTATTATTTCCAGTTTTAGTCTTAAAAATAAGTTTGTTGCAGTCATTCTTGTGTTTGTATAGCTGTAGCACTCATTTCCCTGGGGAAGATACTTTGTGTGAAGTTGAATATTTCATGCCTTGAATGTTTAACTGTCTTTCAGAGTAGTTCTTCAAAACAGAATTAAGATTTCTGGCTCTTCGTGTGAGTATTTTTAAACCCTGCTCTTACGTTTTTCAGTCTTTTTGGGTTGATTTTATAAAATTTGCCTAAGGAAAGGTTATTTCTATTACACAAAATTCACCATTTTTGGACTTTGGTTAGAATTTTAAAGGTGGAAATAACCTCAAAATACTGTATATATGCACATATGTAAATCACGTATAATTTTAATATCACAAAATTTCTGCTATGTGATGATTAATATTCATGGTCAACTTGATGGGCTTGAGAGCTGTCCAAGGGATTAGTAAAGTGTACTTCTGGGCTCATCTGTACGGGTCATAGAGGAATGACGCTACGTACTCCATCTGGTCTCTGGCCCCTTCCTCCCTGGCACTGTGTCTCCACTCTCCTTCCTGGCCACCATGAACTGTGCAGCTTTGTTCCATCACACCCTGCTGCTGTGGTGTCCCTGCCTTGGAACCAGGGAGGACTGACTCCCCTGAAACCATAAGCCAGATTAAACTTCTCCTCTTCTCAGCTGCGGGACTTGGATTCTGTGTCCTACTAATGGGAAAGCTTGACCAAGACAATTGTTTTTAGGTTTACATATGTGCTTCAACCTACACAGCTTTTATAGAATTTACCATAATTTCACCCTTACTTTCTGGGTCAAATGTTGGAATTGTTTTCAATTTTTTTTTTACCCTTTTAAATGAGATATTCACAAATATGCTGTTAAATGTATTCTTTACTGGTTTAGAGATTTTGTGACTAATGGAATTGTATTATTCTAAAATATAAATATTTACTTATTTTTATAATTCCATTTATATAAATACCCAGAACAGGCAAAAACTTAGAAAGCATGGTAGTGGTCTGTGGCTGAGTGTGGGCAATGGAGAATGACAGTTTAATGAACCTAGGTTACCACTGGGGATGGTGGAAGTGTTCTTTAACAGGCATGGTGAGGTTCTCACAGCCCTGAGTGCATGAAATGCCACTGAGCTGTGTACTCCAGGACAGATGCTGAATTTTAGATTGGCTTTTATCTTAATAAAGAAAGAACCACAGATGAGGAGTCTCCCTACCCCTGACTACAGACCTGTAGAGTGGGAGCCCCCTGAGGACAGAACTGGTCATGGAAACATTTCCCAAATGCTTCTTCTTCTCCCTCCTCTGCCCAGAATGAAGTGATCAGAGATGTGTTACTGAGTGAAGGTGAAAAAACAAGTGTGCACGGTCAGGACACTGGAGGCTTCAACTGAAAATTTTGTCCTTTGAGTGATATATGGGATGTGTGTTATGATCAGGACCCGGGAGCACACTACTCATCAAAAAGTCAACAGAGAGTCACAGAAATGTCCCTGAATCCACTCATCTCTTCTGTACTCTTTATCATATCCTATCTATTGTCTAAAATATGTTAAAAGCAGGCAGGACTGACTCCGCTGAAACCATAAGCTAGATTAAACCTCTCCTCTTCCAAGTTGTGGGTCTTGGATTCTGTGTTGTACTAATGGGAAACCTAGACCAAGACAATTGTTTTTATGTTTACATATGTGCTTCAACCTACACAGCTTTTTTAGAATTTACCATAATTTCACACTAACTTTCAGGTCAGATGTGGGAATTGTTTTCAATTTTTTTAATGCATTTAAATAATGAGCTGTGTACAAACATACTATTAAATGTATTCTTCATGATTTAGAACTCTTGTGACTAATAAAATTAAATTTTGTCGAATGTAAATATTTACTCATTTTTATGCTTCCATTTGTATAAATATCCAGAACAGGCAAATCCTTAGGAAGCACAATAGTGGTTCATGGCTGAGCGTGCAGAATGGAGAATGACAGTTTAACGAACCTAGGTTACCACCTGGGATGGTGAAGGTATTCTTTACCAGCCATGGTGAGGATCTCACAGCTCTGAGTGCATGAATTGCCTCTGAGCTGTTTGCTGCAGGACAGATGCTCAATTTTAGACTGAATTTTGCCTTAATAAAGAAAGAAGAGCAGATGAGGAGTGGCCCTAACCCCACTACAGACCTGTAGAGTGGGAGACTCCTGAGGACATCACTGGTCATGGAGATCTTTAGCAAATGCTTCTTCTCCTCCCCCTTAGAATGAAGCCATCAGAGACATGTTACTGAGTGTAGGTGAAGAATCTGATGTGCACAGTCAGGAGACGGGAATTTTTAACTGTAAGTTCTGTCTTTTGAGTGACACATGGGATGTGTGTTAAGATCAGGACCTGGAAGAGTATTACTCCTCAAAATGTGAACAGGTTTTCAAAAAATTTCCCTGAATTCACTCATTTCTTCTGTCCAATTTATCATCTCCTATCTACTATTGAAAATATGTTAAAACATGCACAACACAAAATACACTAATTTTGTGAGTGACCAGTTCAGTGAGTTAAGAACATTTACCTTGTGCAATTATCAGCGCCGTCCTGCTCCAAAACTCTGTTTCTGAACAGAAACTGTGAACCCTCCCAACAATAGCATCATTTCACTACCTTCAACTCCTAGAAATACCATTATACTGTCTGTCTCCATGAAATGGACTCTTCTGGGAATCACATATTTGGAATCATATAACATTTCCTTTTCTCTGCATTTTATTTCCGATAACATAATATTGCAGGATATATACATAGCATCTTTTGTTCATGCACCACTTGGGTTTTTTCCCCCATGTTTTGGCTCTAAAGAATAATCCTATTGTGAACATGGGAATGCATATATCTGCTTGAGCTCCTGATTTCTGTTAAGCTGTATAAACATACTTAGAATTATTGAATCATAGAACGATTCTATAGAATTTGGTGAGGACGGCTATGTTGTTCCCTACAGCAGTCAGTCCATTTTACAATCCCATCAATAAGACATGTGGTTTGGGTCTCTCACTGAGATCCTCTGGGCCAGGGAGCAGTCACAGAATCTAATCAAGCTGCTGTCCCTGACCCTTGGTCTGGGGAGCCTCAAACTACACTCTACCTGATGGATTTGTGTGGCACATGAGGCAGTAGGAAAAAAGAGGGCCTGGATCCAAGCCACACCCAATTTAGGGTCAGTTCTACAGTGATGTGAACTCTTTAGAGACTTTCCCCTTCTAGACCATGGAAACCAGTAGCCTAGTGACCCACACCTTGCAGCTGTCCACTCCCCAGTGAAGCCCAGATGCCCCACAAAGCTGGCCTTTGCAGGGTGAGTGTGTGGATGCTCCACTTTCTGTGTTTTAGGGGAAAGAACTAGATTAATCAGCTGTTGCTACTACAAGTTCAGCAGAACTCTGATTGGCTGTGTGCCAAACTTAGCTGCTGAATCTCACAGTTTCCAGGGAACTGATGTTCAGGCTGGGATTAGCCTTGTGTGAGCTGAGGAATCAGACCCTGTTTGAATGCCCTGTCCATGCCTGGGACCCCAGTGACTGCCAGAGGCCAGACAGGAGACCTGGGCATGGAATGCTCACCCTTCAGGTCTCCTGGATCAGTTAGGGGAAAACTTTTAGAGAACAAGGGCCCACACTGCAAGCAAAAACCCACTTATTTACTGCACTGCCTACACTGCAACTAGAACTGAAAACTGAACTGAAGTTTTAGTTTAGAAAAAACTGCTCATCCATTGACATTTTGCTTGAGAGAAAAACACAATCACAAAGCTTTCAATGATACAAACTTTTATTGAAAAGTGAAGGTTTGCATTTGATATGCTTTCACACAGTTAATGTTATCTAGCTGTTGCATGCACACTCATAGTTTGTCAAAGGTTGGCTCATACTGCATTCGTTTCAGAGCAACACATGCAATACTCAAGTCATCTTTTGGTCTGTTTCATGTATCAGATGTAATATAATTCAAAGCTGAAAACAGTGGTGTAAGATGATCCATAGTAACAAATGCAAGCCCCAGTGTTTTCATTGACTTAATGGTTTTTCGTCTTTTTGAGACAGAGTCTCACTATACAGTTCAAGATGGCAATCAACCTGTGAGGAGAAGAGACCAGCCAGGAGGAGGAACAAATGAAGGTGAGAAACAGAGAGCCATGAAAAGAAAGACATCTACAACTACATGAAGCAGGTCATAATGTAATGGCTTTGTGAATGAGTCAGTGTGTAAATCTCACAAACATAAAGACAAATGAAAAAGTCAGACCCTCAAAAAACACAAACTGTAAGAGTACATATATGGATATAAATGAACATGCATATGTATAACTGATAAAAACAGGACAAACTAATCTCTGGATAGGATTTATCTTGGGGGAGCAGAGGAGAAGCAGCCAGAAAAGAGCAAAAAGGTGAATATTCATTTCATTTATGAAAATTCATTGAATTCAACATTTTCCTTTATTATTCCTTGTTACCAAAGCTGCAGTTTCCTTGCTGCCTTCCTACAAAACTTATCAAAGTTGACTCGCTTCTCCCCCGCCACCTCCTGGCCATTCTGTGAACTACAATGCTGGACTAGAGAGGTCTCCTGGTACAGTTGGGCTGAGTGACAGGGATGCTGGTTAATACTTTTTGCAGAAGACAAAGCCAGCCAACCAACCAAGTTCTGTCACTGTGCAAACATCACTTTACGGACCTTGTGCAAACAGCATCTCTCTGACCGAAACCAGCATGTGCACACAAATGGAGTGGGACAAAGTCATCAACCTAATCACCTTCCTCTGGTTGCCATCTCTCCTATATACCCTAGATCTCACCTACGACTGTAGTTTAGAGTCATCAATATGATAAGATGTCTTTCTCACATGCTATATCATATAAAACCCTACATCCTTGATAAAAGTAATGTATTTGATATACAGTGAGGTTAGCAATAATTAATTTCAATGCCATATAAAAACTTTGTGTACATTTACTTAGATTTTACACTTTAGGCAAAATTTAGATTTTTTAACAGACATCTGTAGAAATCTAATAAATTTAGGATAGAGCATTAATGACATATATATACATATGTAATAGTTATTAACCAATACAATTATATCTTATTTATGAAATAACAAAATGCTTATTTAATAAATTCCAGTAGATGTAGATCAAACGTTAAGTACCATGACCAACTTTAAAGAGATGTTGAAATATGATTTACTGCTGTTTAACATTTAGATGTACACTGTGTGACAGAGAGCCCTTGTTATTTTTGTATTCTCTAAACATATGCAGTCTTCACTCTGTACCTGAGATTCTCCTGATCTCAACAAAAATTGTCCTGGGATGGGGACAGAACAACTAACCATGGAAGCAGTAGGCAGCTGCTCCCAGTGCTTTCCTTGACTTAGTTCATTCAGGAAATTGCCACAGTCTTCTGTGCTACCACTTTGGGCCCTGTTTGGGTTGTTAAAAGTTTCTCACAATATGGGGACCATACTGAGAGAGGCAGATGCCACTGTGAGGAGTTCACCAGTGGAGGACAGAGAACTCCACATGCACCTAGGAAAATTAGGGATGTACAGCTGCAGGCCAGGGTCAGGTCAGGGAGCTGACAACACTAAGAGTGAGCAGCAGATGGAAGGGAGCTGCTTCCTGACAGCCTAATGGGATGCTTGCAGAAGGCAGGCCAGGCTGGACAGGTGTGAGCTGCATGATGGTGGAGGATGAGGAGCCAATCGGATGTTAAGTGTGATCAGACATCAGGGATGGAGGCTTGTGGCCAACTGCCTTAGCAGGACACTTGCTAAAACTGGATAATGCAGATATGAACACAGAAGCCAAAAATGAACTGAGAGTGAGAAATATGAAATAAATATAGGTGAAAAATTAAAACAACACTGAGATTCCACCTCACCCTGAAAAGAATGTCTATGTCAAGAAATCAACCAATAAGAAATGCTAGAGGTGTTGTGGGCAAAAAGGAAGCTTCTCCACTGCTGGTGGGGGCACAGACTGGTGCATCCACTGTGGAAATCAGTGTGGAGGTTCCTCAAAAAACTAGGATTGCTGGTCCCATTTGACCCAGATATGGATAACAGATTAACTTAAACTAAATTGACTTCTGGTCACCCCAGGGACTTTGTGCTATACAAGGCCATATGAGTGTTTGTTCTGGAAAAAGTTTTACAAATGCATTGTTTAAGGTAAACAATGCAGGACCTGGAGTCTCAGTGGAATGCTGCTGGGACAACACAATTTGGTTTGCTAAGATGTGTAAAGAGGACTGGTAAATGTGAAGGGCAGGTATAGCCAGAGATGGTTCCTGGGAAATCCCAGCTTAGGATAAAAATGTATACAGTTACAATGTCTTTCTTTCCTTCCAAGAAACTCACTGAAAAAAAATCCACTGTCTTAAAGATAAAATAAGGCCTTAAACTGGGCCTTCTTTTGCCTTTTACCTAGAAAATGGGCCATTGCCTGTTGCCTGTAACTTGAGCCCCTGCCTTCTATAGATTCACAAATTCCACAGATTTCTATCCCCCATAACACAGAAGCTGCCCAGCCCTCGCCCATAATGGGCCTCATTCTCTGAGCACCTACACTCTGTTCTGACTGCCTGCATCTTTGAATCTGCTTACTAAATTTACCTGAGCCTCTCACAGGGATACATAGCAATTCTCCTCCATGACAAGACAGGAACCTCTGCACCAGGCCCAGGATGAGTGGAGGCCCCCATCTCCTCATTGTGGAGACTTCTCAGACACTGTCAGGTGACCAGAGGATCCTGACTAGGATTTGGGCAAGGAGAGAATAGCTGTCAGACACGAATGCAAGTGACACATATCACTACCCACTAGAAGCCTTAAGAGTCAGGGCTGTGAAAGACAATAAAACAAAATCAGGAAAGCTAAGACTTTCGGAGGTAAGTCAGGAAATGGCTACAGGACAGTATGCAAACCACTGAAGGTGAAACTGAAAGATGTTCCCTTGACTTAGAGAACAAATGAACATCTTCACCTCCTCCTCCAAAACCTCTCTCCAAGGAACATCCTTGTTAAATAACAGTCAGATGCACATGCGACTCAGGAGTCTGTGTAATCATGGAGGTCTCTCTGAAAATAACTCTGGGAATCCTCTACAACAAACTTCACTGCATTTGTTTTATGAGGCTGCCTTGAGTGGGTGCACCTGAATTGCAACACGGTTTGCCATGTACCATTTCTTTAGACATCTATTTTTTGTAGTTGACATTGAATAATTAGTAAAATTTCTTTTTCCTCTGCTGTAAGAAGTGCAGTGTCCCACTGAGGGGAAGGAAGTGCAGGCGACGTGAGTTGGACACCAGTGTTGGCCCCTGAGTGATGCACACATGAGAAACACTTCTTGTTTGTTTGTATGAAGCTTTGGATTGTAATTGTCCCTCAGCGATCCTTGGGGTAGAGGCTTGGTCATCAGCCTGCAGCACCACTGCGAGGCCAGCATGCAAGAATGTAAACATAACAACATATACAGAGGCTGGACGATAAAGACACAACTCTCCCTGCCTGCTGCCTGCTGCTGCTGATGTACTGATGTCTGCCTCCCTGCTGTCCTTGCGGACTTCACAAGCAATTTACCCCTTATCCTCCTCCTCTCTGATAGATGTAAAGGCAAGGGAATAAAGTTCCCACCAGCAAGGAGCGGGTTCTGAGTAGCATACCCATGAGGGAGTCTTTATCTAGAAGTTGTTAATGGGTTTAGAAAAGAGATACCCTATGGAAGACTACCTACTTTTAAGGGTTCAATCTATGTATTGTTGTGGAGAACCACTCAGACTTCTTCACAGTTCAGGGACATCTAAAGACAACTATGTAACCATGATTTAGCACAGGTGAACTCATATGAACAGGTTAGAGCACTGCACAAGAGTGTAAATATGAGATAACAACCTGTGTAAGAATTATACATCAAGAACAGTGGTTTTCTGCTCTGTTCCACTCTGCCTACCACTGTTGCTGATGTCTTCAACATGTACATTCTCTAATTTTGTGACCTCACTCAACAAAATCTTCATTGAGTCCACAAAACAGGCCAACAAGTGTTCACACAGTGCCCATGCACAGCCCATGTACCCTTCAGCCAATGTCCTGCATGATCATGCTCTTGACAGGTCCCAAAAAACTGCAGGACAGTCAGCAGATGTTTGTGTAAGGTCCCTGGAAGGTCACAACTCAGCAGGCTCCATTTTGGACTTCCTGACTCCATTTTGGGGCTGCTGTTCTTAATGCCTGGTAGAATTCTAATTCCTATTTCACTGATTCCTGTTACAGTGATGTAAACCTAAGTTAATCACCCTGGAACCACATCTACAATAAATTGTTAACAGGAAAAGGGAGCCTAAAAATGTACCAAAGATAGTTATCTCTCTACATAGAAAAAGAGCAAATATTTCTAATTTTTTCTCCTTGTTTGTTGTACTTTTTGAAATATGTAAATATTACCATAATTACCAAAACAATGATTGAGAGACAAACAGAAAAAGAAAAATTAGAGGATTCAATGATGAAATTTCAAAGCTCCCTAGCATGGTGACCTGATTTAGGCCTCTGCTGACTCCTACTGCAGGACCACCCATTGTCCTCTTGTTTTCCTTTGGGAAACAAGAGCCTTGTTCTTCATCCTTGATGGCCAGAGATGCAAGGCTGAAGAAGATGCTGCAAGACAGTTTCTGCTGGCCACCTCTAACTCATGAACACCGTGGAAATGCTCTTTCTCACCTCCATTCTCTATACTGCTGCTAACATAAGTGATCATTTGTAAGTGAGAAAACTAAGTGTGGAAAAGTGACAAGGTCTGTTCAAGGTCATTTCCACAATAGGAGAGTCAGCATGCAGACCCTGTTCCTGGTGTCTGGCAGCTACCTCCCTGCCATATGAAAGCAGGGGATCTTTTTGCTATAGTACATGACTTGGGGGGAGGGGACCTTCTATCAAATGATAGCGAGCTGCTTAGCCTTGGGCCTCTTTATTCATGTTCCACATGCAAGTGTCTGAGCCTTGAATACGGCCGACAATGTTTTCCCAGCAATCACTGCACTCCTATTATCTGTAAACTCCCCAGGTGCATGGCATTAGCAAGGGGTTAAGCAATGTATGCATTAGTGTGTACCTGCCCACATGCTTTAAAATTTGTTCCATCTCTTTTCCTTTTTACACATTATAGTTATTGATGCATACTTGTTGTATAGAGTAAGGGGATTCATTATGATATTTTCATATATGCATATACTGTGTGTTGGTCAAGTTTGTCAAGCCCTCTCCTATCTTCTCGCTCTCTTTTAACTTTCCTCCCAGGCCTGTATAGCATCTCTTCAACTTTATTTTTTAGTTTTCATATATGAGAGAAAACACGCAATAATTGTCTGTCTGAATTATTTTGTTTAACATGATATCCTCCACTTCCCTGAGTTTTTCTGCATATGACTGGATTTCACTCTTTTTTATGGTTGAATAGGATGTGTGTGTGTGTGTGTGTGTGTGTGTGTGTGTGTCTGCGCCTGCATGTGTGCACATGTGCATGCCACGTTTGCTTTGCCCATTCTCTTGCTGACACATACCTAGACTGATTGCTTGCCTTGGTTATTGTGAATAGTGCCTCTCTTGCTCCTATCTTGCTCATTAGCCATTGTTGTATAATAAAGCATTCCCAAACTCAGTGCCTTATTGCAAAATTTTATAATTGGCACTCAATTTTCTGGTTTTACTAGGCTCAGTTGGGTAGTAACAGTGTCCTGTCAAATAACTTCAGTCAGCTTGGGGCTAAAACTGCAGTACATTCCCATGGCCTAGAGTCCAGCAATAAGAAAGGGAGACTGGAACATATCTTGAGGGTAGAGCACTTGCCTAGCATGCAGGAGGTCCTGACTTCCATGCCAAGCATGAGATTGTATAAGAGCTTACAATTGATTTTTAAGACTCTAGGGAGAATGGAACATGGATAGAGGAGCATTATTTGCTATAATAAAGCAAAAGAAATGACAAGCTTAGTGCCTACATGGAGGAAAACTTATGAGACCTCATTTCACTGCAGAGCCTTGGAAGCAGTGAAATTTTGTGTGATGCAAATCTATAATTATGTGCTACTGCCAGTTTTCTTTCTGTCAACAAGAGCACACCATTCTTGTGTCAGGCATTGAGTTGGGTATTGAGAAACACTGATTACCAGTTGTGTGAGTTATTTTCATTGGTTGTTGAGACAAAATACCTGACACCCAACATGCAAGAAGGAAAGGTTTATTTCTTACAGGTCAGAGGTTTCAGTCCATACTCAGTTGGCTCCAAGGCAAAGTGACATGGTTGAGGGGAAGCAATTAATCGTGGCTGCAAACAGCAAGCATGAACAGCAAAAGAGAGAGACACGCCTTCTTCCCTCTGGTACACTGTACGCTGGCTCCACTCCTGGGCAGGTGTAGCACTCATACCACCAATCTGAGTGCTAGACAATGAACCAATCAGAAATACTGGATTTGGCCACATTCATTATTGTATGATGCTTTGGAGGGGCCCTGACATAAACTATGACACCTGTAGAGGCAAAGAGACTGCTCTCATACTCTCAGCATGAAGTTTATGGTCTACTGAGGTAGGGGGATATTTATCAAATCACTATCCAAGTATAGGCTGAGAATTCCTAATCTGAAATCTGAAGTCTGAAATGCTTCAAAATCCAAAACTTTTGAGTACAGATGTAGGGCCAAATTCAGAAATTCCACAAAAAGAAATTTTGTTTCAAACACAAAATGTTATTTAATTAAGATTATTGGTACATTTTAGATGTAAATAATGATCATATTAATCATGGGAAATTTGTACCATACATGATATGAATCTTTTTTTTCACAATTTTCTTGTAGTCCTTATCTACATTTTCAGGTTCCCACACCAGAGAAACAACACAATACACATGTTAACCACAAAATTAATACAAATATTGTATAAAATTATCTTCAGGCTCTGAGTATGAAGTATATATGAACTATAAATAAATTTCATGTTTAGACTTGGGTCACATCCTAAAGACAACTTATTATGTCTACGCAAGTTCTCCAATAAATAAAAAAATCAGAAATTCAAAACACTTCTTGTTCCAGTCATTTTGTATAAATGACACTGAATAATGCAGATGTTTAATTAATAACCTTAAGGAAGAAGTACAAGGGCTAATCACAATATACAGTTAAGATTCAAATTCTTTAAATTTATTACAAAAAGAGCTACATACTCATTAATCCTCCTTAAAAAACACATTCTGAAAATTAATTAAATAAAATACACCTCCTTGCTTCAAACACACTTCTCCATTTGTTCTTGCAATTTTTGGAGCAGTTTGGAAGTCCTATTTTGAAAGTGTCTTTACAAATTGAGATAAAAAATATAATGAGTTCTGCTGCTGAGTGCCATCCAATGGGAAGAACGGCTCATATATACAATATGGTGTGCCCTTATCCACCTGATTCACCAGATCTGGACCCTGTGACTTCTGACTCTTCTCCAAAATCAAAATGATCATGAAAAGTAAATAGTTTGAACTGCTTCAAACATTGAGGCAGCCACAACAGCAAAACAAAAGATCCTTATAAGAGGACTTCCAGAATTGATTCAGAAGAAAATGGCAAGAATGATGGAATAAGTGTATTTAAAGGAAGAAGGAACTGGGTGTGGTGGTGCATACCTGTAAACACAGCACTTGGGAGGCTGAGGTAACAAACTTTGAGTTTGAGACTAGCTTGAGCAACACAGTGAGTTCAAGGCCAGCCTGAACTCCAAAGAAAATCCTGTCTCAAAAAACTAACAACCAACAAGCAAAGAACACCTACGTGATTGTTTTATCACAGTTTTGTGTTTGTGTGTAGATTACTGACTCACTGAAGATGGAAGACCTTCCCTGTGTGTGGTGGGCAACCAACAGTCCTGCATCCTGGAGGCAGTAAACAGGGAAAGGAGAAAGTCTGGCTTCTGCCTCTTCAGAAGAGTTTGAGTCCTTGCCATCAACTTAGGTGTCATTTCCAGGATTCTAGCACAGATTCTTCTGCTTCCTGCCAGAGACTCTCCCAGGACTCTGCTGTGAGCTCCAGGTCTTAGACTTATGTGTTGATCTTTTGCATTTCAAATCAGCATCTGGCACATTTGCGTTCTTCTCCACCAGGCTCTGCAGACGGCCTTCCTAAGCCTCCTTTGTAAATCCTTATCTGTCACACACACACACACACAAGTTAAATTTGATCTTCTAATGCACTTTGACACAAAATGCCTCTAGCTACCTGTGCAACCTCCCATGAACAATTTCTTGCCTCGCTCATGTGAAAAATCCAAAGCAGAACTGCAGCGGTGCTGTGCTAATTATAGGTTAGTTAACAGAGATGTTGGTGTTGGCCCCATAGGGTTAAAATTCTGTCCACTGCTTTGTTATTGGAAAAGGTATTTAATGTTGGTGTCTAGGCTCACACAGCTATGAAAATGAAGATAATTCCTAACTCACACTCTTGTAAGAATTAACATATGTAAAGCGTTTCAAAGGGGCCCTGGCCTGACACCTATAAGTGCTACATATGCTTATTAATATGTTATATTAACATGTAAAGATACTTTTCTTTATCGGTACCGGGATCGAACTCACTACAGCCTACTTGCAAGGCAGGTGCTTATGCCACTGAGCTAAATCCCCAGCCCCCATGTAAAGATACTTTTAAGATATAAAGAAATGAGATGATGGATACCGAGAGCACTCATTTCTCTGTAATAAAAGGACAACAACACAAATAACAATTGTATCTGAGCACTTGCTATATGCTAGGAACCATGGGACGATCTCTTCTTTGGATCTTCACAGTATTGCCAAGAGAGGAGTATTGCCTTTCATAACGCTTTGTTTATTTAATGGAAAAAAAAACCCACAATATTTCAAAGCGAAATAATAGGAGAATAACAATAGTGGATACTGAGGCTCCTAGAAGAGAAGCAGTGTGCCTAAGGTGTCAGGCCTGGGAAGATTTGAGTCCAGACATCCATAAATTCCAAGCCTCAGACTCAGTCCACTGCTCTGCTTCCTGTCATAGCAGGCCTGGGGCTCAGAGTTCCCACAAGCCTCATCAGAGACCTGCAACCCCACCTCGCTTCAGCCTGACCCAACCCCCAATGCCACGCCCCCTTCCTCATTTTCCCCCACAGGTGGACTACATACCTATTGGGTCCCAACTTTCTGGCCACGCCCCTTGCCCCGCCTCCCAAGCTGCTGAGCCCCACCACTGGCCTCAAGCGAAGATTACACTCCACTTGGCCCAACCTGAGCGGGCCGCGCCCATGGACTGTCCCTCGCCTTGCGCCTGCACATCCCACTCAGTCCCGCGCCGGCCCTGGCCTCTCCCTCACAGTGGATGCGTGTCTTGTGCACGGAGTCGCCATTTTGCCGCTAGAGAAGCCCTCTGGAGACCTGAACGCTCCTTCTTAAGCGGCCTGGCCTGCGGCGGGGCGGGGCCTGGGGTCTGGGCCAGGTAGGCGGGCGGGAGCCGGCTGTGAGCAGCGGCGCACCTCGGTGGCCCCGAGGTACGCTGGCGCAGGTGCGGGGGGGGGGGTCCTGCCGGCGGGGTCGCGGGCCCAGGACGGCGGGCGCGGCTCTGGGGGCGACCCGGCCTCAGCCCGCAAGGCCCCTCTCTCCCTTCCTCCCTCCTCTCCTTCAGGGGTCAGCACAGCCAGGTCTGGTGCGCAGCCCGGAGTCCCTGGCCCCCGCCAGGCGCTGCTGGGAGCCCAGCCCTGGTGTGGGACCTGCGGGAGGCGGCTCTGGTCTCACATGACCTCTGCTGTCACTGAGCCTGGCTGTGCTGAGCTTGGGACATTTACCCCCAAAACGACGATTTCATTTCACTCCGAGCTCCTCCCTGCAGAGTCTGAGAGAAGACCAAGATATTACAGTAAGATAGCAGTTATTATTCTACCTGCACATGGTTTTAGCTCACGTCCCTTCCATTGATAAGGGGTTTCTGCTTCTTTTAATATTGGTGCCACTTAGGTGTTTAGCTTTTGTGAGCAGACTGAATGCAGCATGGTGCTTTGACAACAAGGCAAAGTGTGATAAGTAGGGTTTAAAAATTTAAATCCACAAATAAAAGTAATTCACACACATTGTTGAACCCTGCTACAGAATATCCATCTTGCCCATATTTGGCTGTCTCTAACCGCTACTACCCAGTTCTGCTCATATAATTTATATATTTGCATAGTGTTGAATATTTATATTATACGCATAGGTAAAGGTTTATTTAGTTATCCTGTTACTGACCATGTACAAAAGTCTAGTTCCTCTTACAAAAATTGCATTGAGCATATATCATTTTTTCTTGGGATAAATTCCAGAATTTGGAAATACTAATTCAGAGTTCTCTGTTCTTTCCCTGACACTTGACATGAACTGGTGCCTAAACAACCCATGTTTACATCTTTCAAAATCTAGGTATTTGCCCAATTATCTTGGAAAATTTGGAGTTTAGCAAGATGTTGAGTCATTTTCTGTGCAGGTTGAGAGGCAGGCCACACAACCTACTGTAGGATTTTGTTTTTAAGTCATGTAACATGTTCATGTTTTTGTTTTGATTGACTATTATGTTTTGTTTTATTCATTTGGTTTTATTCTCTTTAAAATTAAAAATTAAAAAAAATTTTCTTGCTGGGCATGGTGGTTCATTTCTATAATTGTAGCACTCTGGAGAGTTAGACAGGGGCATCACAGGGAATGCCAAGCTAGCCTGAAATACTTGATGAGTTCAAGGTCAAGCTGCATTACATAGAAGGACCTTGTTTCAGAATAAAACAAACCCTTTTTCGTCTTTTCTTATTTTAATGTAGCATAAGTAGATACTAATAAAGAAAATATGAAAACACTTTTATAAATAAAGTTTTCATACCATGCAGGTTATATACTATGAAACTATAATATACTTTATATAACTATATAATATGAAACAGCGTAGTAGTTTCATACTATGCAGTTTTCATGCTATGCAGTTTATATACTATGTTCCATTATCCTGGGGATTTCTGCATGAGCTATATGGCTGTGCAATTTAAAAAAAATTTTTAACACCCCTAAACACACTTGCTGTTGTATCCTTTAGAGCTCTTTTTTTCCCTCTCTTTTTTACAACAAACTTTACACATTTTGGGTTTTATTACTCCTTAGCTGTTATTACTTTTTTGGAGGGGGGAGAGAATAAAGTCAAATATGGCAAAACAAAGCTGTCATTCAAAACCAAGGATACACATAGCACATGATGTAAAACAGAGTACAAGGTTATCAGCAATGGTTATCAACGATGTCTCTTGTTTCCTTAAAAAGAACTGTCTATCTCATTAGATATTATAAAGTTGAACAAAACTGTAGAGAACAAGACCAATAAAACTTAGGCTTGTAAACATTACAGGACTTTGGTTGGATCATTGAACACAACTGTTTGCAGTCTCACTGTTTGAATGTCCACTTTGTATTCTTTGATACTATGATTTGAGCAGCTATTTCTAAGATGATAATATGTAATCTATTAACTGGTGATTTTTTACCTTTTTTTGTACTTCTGTATTACTTGTACCCTTACACCACTTTGTTTTGTTTTGTGTTTTTCTCTTTTTCCTTTTAAATAAAATTTTTTAAAAAACATTTTTAAAGTTTTGAGACAAGGTCTAAATAATTCACTCAATTCCCCAGGTTGGTTTTAAATTTGTGATCTTCCTACCTTAGCCTCCCAGATGGCTGGAAATCTATAGGCTATCCTTACTTAGAAATTAGCAATCATTGTATATGTTTAAGGGGTAAAATGTGCCTTTGATCTATGGCTCCTTTGTAGTAAGAATCAATCTAGTTAATGTGTCTACCACCTTCCCAACCTACAAATTCTTTCACAGTGACTGTGACTGCAAATCTCACAGTTTAGCAGTTTTGAAAATTATCCTTCTTATTAACTGTGGTCACCATGCAGTTTAGTAGAGAGTTGAAAATTTGTTCTCCATCATGCCCGAGATTTTGTATTCTTAGGTAAACATCTTCCTTTCCCCATCCCTCATGGAATTGATCATATTAAAAATCAGAGTGCCCAAGAAAGGTGTGAAGGTACTTGGGGCACACTGCTCTTCAGAACGACCAGGCAGTGGTACCCTGTAGCACCTCACCTTGCTCCCAGTTTTTATATATATTTTTTTTTCTTTAACTCAGTTCTGGGAATTGAATGCAGGGCTGGCTTAGTTACTTTATCCTGGTTGTAGAGACAACATACCTGATGCCAAAAGTGGGCAACCAAAAGGTTTATTTCTTACAGTTTTTGGAGGTATGAGTCCATACTCAGTTGGCTCCAAGGCAGGCTGGCATGGTGGGGCCACAGTTTATGGCTGCAGCAAACAGCAAGGAGGAAACAGGCAAAAGAGCAAGACAGGCCTTCTTTCTGCCATTACATCACATCCTGGCTCTACCCTAGATCAGTGTAGCACTCACACCCCCAGTCCAAGGGATAAACAATGAACCTGTCACAAATGCATAATATAAATGCATGAGGCCTGGGGGCCACAGACATAAATTGTGACAAGGGCCTTGCACTGAATTAGACTAACTTCTGTTTTTAAAATTCTTTTTTATTTTATGCCAGGGTCACCACAAGGAACTACAGTGCTGAGACACAATTCTTGGACATAGATTCTTACATGCCTATGTGTGGATGCACCTTGATGTCATATTGGAAACTACTAGGAGGTGAAGTGACTCTGAGCAGGATTTAAATTTTACTAATTGGCTTTCTATGTTTAGCTGTGAATCTGTCCTAGGCCCAGGCCCCTTGCCTGGAGACGGGAGCTGATTCATAGAAAGTGAACCTCTATGAATCACAGGTCCTGGCTGAGGCCTGTAGTGGCTTGTGAGGCCAGAGATACCTCAAAAGGTAAGATAAGGCCACAGCTGTGGACAGTCTGGCTCCAACCACAATTAAGTAGTTAGAGACTGCAGCTGCAAAGATTACTCCTACAGTCTCACTTCTACCATGTCTTCATGATAAGACAGTGCTACTGAATTGACTTGATTCATTACTTGGAGACATCCTTGAAGTGACTCCCAAGGTCCTGCTCATTGCTTGTACTTTCCTCAGTTTCTCTGCCCTTTGTCCTTGGTCCTAATATAAGTGGACTGACACAGAGAATCCTTTGTCTTTACCCTCATACTGGAGCCCTACAAATCATATAATTTCTCACTTTTTATTTAACCTCCACCATAAACTAGTTTGGGAGATCCAAGATATAGGACAGAACCCCATAATGTCAGAGACATTTCACTTTGAAAACTGAGATCCTTGTTCTCGCATTCATGTATTATTTCATGATCAGATTCTGTGGCTTCTTTTCCTGTGGACCCAGAGAGAACAACCTCAACATCCCCCCAGCTTTCCCTGCTTCCTGTGGCCCACACTGATGCCCCACACCCTTTATGTGGAAGATTGGGAAGGTCCCAGTTTCTTCCTGCTTCAAACAGCTGTGAATCAAACTCCTGAAAAGTAATCTTGCAAAGTTGTGCAGCTCTCTGTAAGTCATAAACCTCTATTTTTAACCCTCCCAGGTCCAGGGACACTTGTGTAGTGCTCTGGTGGGAGCTGCCAGAAGGGGCTCTGCTCTGCCCCCCTTGTTCTCCCCAGTGCTGTTCAGCACCTGCCTTTAAACCTGCCATCCAATGGAGACATAGCACCTATCAGGGATGTGTGCCTGCATGAATCAGCTTTGGAGGCTCAGTGTTTTCTGCCCTTGTTGGCCACCTGTGGTGATTATCTTTTGATTTATAAGAATTTTTCATCTCTCACAGAATGGACTCATGACACCTCTTTTACACCTGTATCACAAACTATCTTTCTGACTATGGCTTGTAAGGAAAGGTTTCTTGTTGTAGTTTCTACATTATTGTTTTTTCTGTTTTTCAAATGCAATGAATCAGACCTCTCTAGCTCCCTTCTATCATTGAAGTCATGGAAACACTTTTCCAACATGAAAAGATGAGTAGATACAAAATGCTCTCGAGATTTTTCTGATAGAATTGTCTACCTGGGATTTTGTCTTCTATCAAAGAGCAACATCAGCCACTGTCTTTCAGTAAAATTTGACTGAATAGAGTCTGATAAATGATTATTAAAGACCTAGAGTACTAAATCACAGTGATAAAAATGTCAGAGGTGGGTGGGGTATAGCAGGAGAGGACAGGGGAATGGGTAATTCCAATACTGAGCAGAGAGCTGGAAATCAACAGATGTGGAAATTGTACAAATAGATGATGAACTTATATGCTACTGAATTAAACATGATGAAATAAATAGTATCTTATCTGTAATGGTAAATTGTACTAGAATTTAATGTCTAGAAGAATTACAGACTTAGTTGTAGAAATGTAAACTGAAAATAATACAAGGTGTACAAGGAGAGGGGTAAGGAAAGGCAGGTGCTTTGCAAGATTGGCCCTAAGTGGAGCTCAGGATGCTTGCTGTGGAATCAGTAAAAGCCTAAGCTCTAGAATTCCTCAACACAGGCTGCCTGGCCTTAGTTTTCACTTTGATCCCAAAGCTGGTGAGGTCACTGGAGATGGATCTAGCATAGACTCTGCATGTGGGGCTTGAGCTTACTTAGCTACTACCCTGTGACATCAGAAGGAGAAAAGTCACCAACTATCCTTGTTCCTTGCAGGCCCTAAATTTCCCAGTGCCTGTCACAGACAGTTCTGTGCACAAATCCACCCCAGGAAAGCTTCCCATTCTTCTTTGACCCACTCACTTCTGCATGTCTCAGTGTTGCAGGAGGCCCCAAGTCTTAGAGTCTTTGTCTGTGTAAAGTGTCCCATGCACTCCCCAGAGGCCCACAGACCCAGCCCAAACCCTTCTGACTGCAGTTCTCATTTTCAGTGAGCTCAGGTTGGTCCAACTCAACTGGGCATCTTATAGATTTGGACATCAACCTACTGCTGCACTTGCAGAGCCCTGCCCCAGCCTTTTCTTTGCCTTGAGTGGGGTAGTGCTGGCCCAGGTTGTCCTCACATGCTGACAGAAGTCCCTAACAGTGCTGTGACCACCTGTCCTCCCTTCTTCAGGTAAGCCTAACAAAAACCTCCCTTTCCAGCCCTGTGGCCTGTTGTCTCTGAGCAAGAGTGGTGTCTGCAGTGTTACTCTACTCATGGTCACTCTCCAGGGGTGCTGTACTATATATCTCTGCAAAGTGAGTGGACAGAGAGTGTGGGTTCTGCCTGCATTTCCTCCATCTTCAGTTTATATAATGATGCATCACCTCATTCTGTGTGCCTTAGAGGAAATCCCGTAACCCTATTATGTGTTCACATGTACAGAGGCCAGGAAGTTAGGCACATTCACAGTAATGTGGGTATTACATGGTGTTCTCTCCAGGGTGACTGTGTGGCCTGCACAATATTAAAGCATGAGACAACAGTGTTCATGTATAATCTGGTCATTACATCTGTCAGAGCCTAGTAAATTGATAATCAAATGCACCCACCAGCTTCCTGCATGATTTCTGTGTGGACCATGATATCTCACAGAAATTCCTGCTCTAGATAATAGGGAATCCCACGGAATGACTCTCCATTGTCCTTCACAATAAACAACAGCTTTTTCACTCAAGTGATGGATCCTTGGCCAGAGGCAAGCTTTCCCAAGGCTAAGAAAAAACAACAGTGCGGGAAGTGTCTCACCTCTGAGGCAAAAGTCAGGGATTTGGATAGAACTTGTTTTTCTGGTTTCCTATGTCAACCTAGACAAGATACCATGTCTCTCAGGACCTTCCAATGTGTTAGTGTGCTCTATGGAGCTCATCCTGGCATCTGCCACCTGGGAACATTATCAGTGGTGTGAGATGACATTTGTAAAATCTGTGGGCTGGTGTCACGTATATGTAGAGTAGAGAATTAGAAGTGAAATCTAGGAAAGGGTAGGATGGAGGTGGAACACAGTGCACAAAATGCTGGCTCCTGCTGTGTGGTGGTAGAAATGAGACTCACCTCCTGGACATGTTTCCCTGGTGGCTTCATGAGGGTGTGGAAATGCATTGAATCAGCCATCCATATTTTCCCTAAGCATCTCAATTTCTTCTATATATTGGTGCTGTGGAATCTAATCAGGACCTCACACAGGCTGAGCAAGCACTATGGATGGAGCTACATCCCCATATCTAAGTGCATAGCTCCTATATTCACACCTGTGTGAGCCACCAGGCCTAGGGCCTGTGCTCCTACTCAGTAGCTGAAAGTTCATCTTGTGATGGCCATATCCTGAATAGCCTGTTGCCTATATTATGGTCCTAACTTTTTTTTCTTGTCTTTTTCCTTTTTATCGGTACCGGGGATTGAACTCACAACTGCCTGCTTGCAAGGCAGGCGCTTATGCCACTGAGTGAAATCCCCAGCCCTATGGTCCTAACTTTGTGGCTTATTATTATTATTTTAATTTTGCATTAGCAGTGATCAAATTGAGCCCAGGGCCTCATGCATGGAAAGCAAGTATTATATCATGAGCTCTCTCTCCAGTTCCTGACTCACTCTTAAATAACTGAATATGGCAGAGGTTATGTGATGGTACTACTAAGGTTCACACAAAATAACTGTGACCAATCTCCTGATCTTTTCCTTTCCTTTGTTCTCCCCAGTATGGTGTGTTGTGTTTTTTTTTTTTTTTTTTTTTTTTTTTTTTGTCCCTCTCTGGATCTCTGGCTCCAAAGAAGTTGCTGCTATCTCTGCAGCTTTCTTGAGGAGAGGCTGATGAACCTTGAGTGACAAAAGGGAAAACAGACAGAGGAGACATTAGGCTTTGGTCCTGAGTCCTTCCTGTAGACAAAGGACAAAGCCTGAGAGCAAATTCTGCCCTAGTGGCATGTTCACTGCGTATGTAGCTCTGTGCACCAAACTACTATGGTAGAAGCCTCAGAAAAGCTTCCTGGATTCCTGATCCACAGCAACTATTATTAGAACAGAGTATTATATTGTGTATCAGATAGGCACAGATGGACCTGCCTTGTATTTTTTAATATTTTGCAAATGTATGTAATGACTGGACAAAATTTGTCCTCTCTGCCTTCTTTCACCAATCATTCTGAGCTTCCTATATAATGTTTTTATATTTTTTATTAGAATTTCAATTCATGGCTTGCTGTAGTTTCTTTATTCATTTAGATGTTATTGAATATTCACATTGTAGTTTTCAGTTATTGAAAACAAACCTGATGTGAATATCTTGTGAAATTCTCTTCATGACATAGAGAGGACTGGATGTACAGAATGTTAAGGTAGTCAGATGTGTTACTCTTAAATTAACTACAAAAATGAGTTCTGAAGTGAATATACCACTACCAATGCAAAAGGAGTCTCCTTCCTCACCAATAGCAGTGTACTTTGACCTCAAAACAAAGTCGGCTCTTAGTGCTCTTCAATACATGAGCAGGGTTTTTCCTTGTGAGATGAATATTCACTTACCTGATTACTGATAAGGTTGAGACATGCACAGACTGGGAATGGTCCATATGACTCCCAAGAGCATGTGGAAGGCCTTCAGAAGTGACAGATATGTGGATCCCACGGAGGCCTTCGAATCACTGCAGGCTCCTGCTGAAGTCACACTGCATGAACCAGGGAGCTCCGCCTACTTCTGAGGTTAAGGCCCCATGACTAGGACAGTCTCTGTGAGTTCCCTCAGACCTGCTACTTGACAGAAGGTGGGGGTGGAGGAGCCCCTAGCCCAAGGAGGGGGACTTGAGGGACTGCTCCTCTCTACCCATGATATACGTATACAATCTGTATAGCCCTGGAATATGGCAGCTGGTGAAACATTTGAATTAAAATGTGAGTGAAACTGTCCCAACATGGGTGTTATAGCTATGGGAAAATGGGCCTGATAACACAAAGTTGAGCCCACAGAAGATGTGCCAAATTTATTCCAGCCAGCACTGCCTCTATGTGACAAGTTCTACAGAATGTGAAAAGGACAACCTGTGAGCAGATAAGCATACTTTGATTACTTGTTGATAGCAGCAGCCTGGGATCAGAGATGCCAGACCAGCAAGGTGCTGATATGGAGAGCATGACTGCACCACAGGGCCTGGGGTCTGTTATGTACAGTGTCTGGGGTTGGATAACAGGGAACTAAGGAGAATAACTGGATGTAGCCCCACTTTTATTCAATAGGTAAATGCAGCATTGGAGCTGTGGTGTGGATATGACTTCACCTGTGTAACTGTGTATCACTGAAAAATGATGCAGACATTTGGGGTGGCAACAAGCTCATCAGGGTGTTGCCCACTGATTGGCTTACTGTGGAAGCCTCTTAAGTCTAGGGCTGGCCATAACTATCCTACACTGACCAGGACACCACCTGGGTATTCCCATATATCCATGACACCATCAAACCCATTATTATGGCCGTACTGCAATATTGTGAAACTGTTCTATAGGTGCCACCATATTGTACAGATGGCCTAGTGGTTTTCTCTGGTGGCTGTGTTGCTACCAAGGATAAAAATCATGGACCTAAACCCTTGTTAATGCAGGGCCCACGCCATTCACTTTACTTCCTAGGCCTGGTGTTGCTCATGGATGAAACTTCTCAAATGTGAAAGGTGGTTTTGCAAAACCACATGAGCCTTGATTTGGGCACCACAACCCAACAAGGTATTTGTGCCATCTTTCATTAGAATATGACATTTATATCTCTGACCAATAAAGATAGGAACAAGAGGCCCTCCAATAAATGAATGTTCAGCTGAGACTCCCGGACTTCCACCACGGGTCTGCCCCACAACCCAGCAACCAAGGACGTGCTGGACTGCCACTCAGGCCCACACAGTTGGAAACTCCCCCACCTCCTGGACCTAGTATTACAGTAGATCTTTGGCTCTGACCCTTTCTCTTAAAACCTTGGACTACAGTGGATTACCATGCTGGCTCAATGAGAGACTCAGGAACCCCTCATGCAAACAGAAGCTGTCAGCAGGCTCCACTCAGTGTGGTGATTGTGCCCCTAAAATAGAGGTTTGCAGTGGGTAAATAGGAGCAGAAATGAAGCTCCCTCCTGCTACAAGCCCTTGGCAAACCTAGCAAGAGAGGGAGTAACACTCCACACAGAGAACATCAGACAAGATGGGGAGTACACCAATAAGGCCTCCCCTCACTTGGAGAAAATTAAAAGAGCTTATAAAACACACAGTGACACAATAGGGCCTCAGCTGACACAAACACTATAGACAGGGAGATCTGGTGACCTGCAACAACCTGAAAACATAGCAATAGCAAGAACTAGATCTATTCTTTTAGGCTAGTTAGTCCAGGAAGAATATAGAACTCACAAAACAGGCCCTGCAGGAGGAATTCAGGTGATGGGCTCTCCTTTACATTTTGGTACCCAGCAATTGCACAAACATCAACCACACAATAGGACCCTAAAATCCAAACTGTGTTGGGATTGGAAGACCAAATATGTACCCAAAGGATGAAAATGACAAGGTGAATTGGCGAAATGCAATCTCAAACATCTAGTCAATCAGGAGCAAGTACAGGTAACACTGAGATAGAGGATCTCAAAAATCATATACCAGAAATCTCTGTTAAGATAGCAACTGAAGTAAAGAGAGAAATCCATGAGGCTATAGCAGAAATCAAATTAGAAAGAATGTCCCATGTAAAGACAGAAATATCAACCTTTTTAAACTATTTGCACAACATAGCTAGAGAAGAAATAGATTTAAAAAAAGACAAGAGCATGGGAATTTGATTGAAACTTTGAATGAATAATGTAGAAAATAAGCAGAATCCATGAAACAAGTACAAGGAGATATCCAAGACAAAAAACTATTGAAAGATGGTAAAGCTATTTATAAGAAGCTGAGGATAGCTTGAGGACAGTGTCATACATAGTGATCATGATAGGGTAGAACTTCTAAAAACAACAGAGCAACATGAAATAACAATTCAGTAGCTTCAAGATGATGTGAAGAGAAACATAACAGTAATAGACATCAGTGAAGGTACAAGAGTTGATACTAATGACGTAACTAAACTACTCAGAGAAATAATAGTAGTACATTTCCCAAAGGCAGTAAAAGTCTGATATACAAAAAAGTGATGCATACAAACTGTCAAACAGTCACAACCAACATAAATCTACACCCAGATATATAATAATTAAGATTGAGACACACAGCATAGAAACAGAATATTGAAAACTGTTAGAAAAAAGACAAAACTCACCTATCAAGGAAAGCCTATTAGAATAACAGCAGAATTTTCAGCACAAGTCTTCAGGTTAAGGATCAGCTTGGTGTGAAGTATTTCATGCCCTACAAGAAAACAACTTTCAGCCCAGAATGACGTATCCAGCAAAACTTTCATTCAAATTTAATGGAGAAACAAGATAGTTCCATGATAAAGAACAACTGAAGAAATTCAGGTCCACCAAACCAACCCTAGAAAGAATACTGAAAGACATGTTAGATAGAGATAAAAATGACCACAATCTCCAGAACAAAAGAAAGAAACCACCAGGCTGGACAGAAAACTAACCAATGGAGGAAAGCAGGAAGCCAAAAACAGGAACACAAATTCAAGCCAGTACATATCAGTGATATCCATAAATGTAAATGTGCTCAACTCACCCATCAAAAGAAACAGATTGACAGAATGGATCAAGAAATAGAATCCCACAGTATGCTGCATAAAAGAAACACATCTGACTCAATAAGAAACTCAGATTAAAAATCAAAGCATGGAAAAAAGTTTCCATGCAACAGGAAACCAGAAAAGAGCAGGGGTAGCTATTCTGTTTGCAGACAAAGTGAATTTCAAACCTAAAATGATTAAAAGAGTTAATGAAGGCCACTACAAACTTGTATATTAAAAAATACAACAGGAAGTACTAACAATTATAAGTATATATGCACCAAATATAGAAGCACCCAACTATGTAAGACAAATCCTAATGGACAAGAAGAACTAAACAAATAAGAACACAGTTGCAATAGAAATCCTTAACATCCCACTATCACAAAGAGATAAGTCAACTAGACAAAAAGTCAGCAAAGAAATAACAGAACTGAATCATACCTGTGAGTGAATGAACTTAGTGAATGTTTACGTAGTATTTCACTCAACCACATCAGAATACATTCTTCTCAACTCTACATGGGATATTCTCCAAAATAGACCATATATTATCCCATAAAATATTTTTAAGTAAATGCAAATGGATCAAAATTATCCCATGTGTATTATGGGACCATAGTGCACTAAAATTGGAAATCAGTGGCAAAAACTCTGCAAAACCTGCATAAATACATGGATATTAAATAACAAACTTCTGAACAATCAATGGGTTACAGATGAAATTAAAGAAGAAATAAAACAATATTTATAATACAATAAAAATGCAGAATAACATACCACAACCTATGGGGCACAAAGCAGTACTAAGTGGGAAATACATAGTAATAAGTAGTCACATCAAGAAAATGGAATGAACAAAAATAACCTAATGCTACATCCCAAGCTTCTAGAAAAGGAACAGCAAATCAATCCCAACTTTCATAGAAGAGTGAAAAATCTTAAGATTAGAGAAGACATTAATGAAATTGAAACAAAAAACAGTACAAAGAATAAATGAATCAATGAATTGGTTTTTTGAGAGAATAAAATTGATAAAATTCTAGCCAAGCTTATCAAGAAAAAAACACACAATAAGGACTGAAAGGGAAATTACCATAGATCCGATGGAAAACATCATGAATGCCTACTTTGAACATCTCTACTCACAGAGGGTGAAAAACAGAAGAAATGGATTTCTATAAACATGTGACCTATCAATGCTCAATCAAGAATATATACCAATTTTGAATAACCCAATGTCAGCTACTTTAATCAAAAGCATGATTAAAAACTGACCAACAAAGAAAAGCCCAGATCCTGCTGGATTCAGGGCTGAATTCCATAAGAAATTCAGAGAAGATCTGACTCCAATACTCCTTAAACTCTTCAATGAAATTGAAAGAGAAGCAGTCCTCCCTAACTCATTCTTGGAAGCAAGTGTCACTCTGATACCAAAACCAGAGAGAGATCCAACCAAATAGTGAACTATAGAATAATCCCACTAATAAACATTGATGTAAAGATTCTCAATAAAATATAGGCAAAAACAATGTAGCAAATCATCAAGAAGATTCTACAACATAACCAAGTAGGATTTATTCCAGGAATGCAGGGATGGTTCCACATACACAAATCACTGAATGTAATACACCACATCAACAGAGCCAAAAATAAAAATCGTGTAATCATCGCAATGCATGCAGAAAAAGCTTCTGATAACATACAACACCTGTTCATGATAAAAAAAAAACCTTGCAGTAACTCAGAATAGTTGCTATATTCCTCAATGTCATAAAGACCATTTATTACAAACCTACAGCCAATGTTATACTAAATGGACAAAAAATGAAAGGCTTCATTCTAAAATCAGGAACAAGATAAGATGTCCACTGTCACCACTCCTAGTCAATATAGTTCTGGAAATATTAGCCAGAGCAATCAGACAAGAGGGAGAAATAAAAGGAATAAAAATAGAGAAAGAAGAAGTTAAATTATCATTATTTGCACATGACATGATACTTTACATAGAAGATCCCAAAAACTCAATTGAAAGACTACAGAGTTAAGAAACAAATTAAACAAATTAAGCAGAATAGCTGGATACAAACTCAACATTCACAAAACAATAACATCCCCGTACACAAAAAACTCCATGAGAGAGCAATTACTGAAATGTAGCCTTTCACAATAGCATCCAAAAAAATGAAATACTTAGAAATCAACCTAACTAAGAATGTAAAAGTACTTTATGCTGAAAATTATACTACTCTGATAATGGAGATTCAAGAGGATATTGGAAAATGGAAGTATGTTTCTTCCTCTTGGTTAGGAAGAGTCAATATTGTGAAAATGGCCATACTTCCAAAACTATTATACATATTCAATGCAATCCCAAACAAAATATCATTACATACCTTCAGATCTAGAGAAAATATTTCTGAAATTCATCTGGTAACAGAAGAAACCTAGAATAACAAAAGCATTTCTGGGCAACAATGGAAAGACAGGAGGCATCTCAATTCCTGACTTGAAACTATACTACAAAGCCACAGTAATAAAATAAGCATGGTATTGGCAAAGAAATAGACCTGAGGATCAAAGGAACAGATTAGAAGATGCAAACACTACTACAAAGACACAGAGCCACCTTACATTAGTCAAAGTGGCTAAACATGTTCACTGGAAAAAGATAGCCTCATATATAAATGCTGTTGGAAACATTGAGTTAACATGCCAAAGACTGAAACTAGACCCATACCTATCACCATACACTAAACTAAAGGCAAAATGGATCAAGGATCTTAATATTAAAAAAGAAACAAAATTTTATTGGAGGACATGGTAGGTAGAAATCTTGAAGTCATAGGAGTAGGCAGAGAATTCATGAATAAAACACAACCACATGAGAAATACTTCAAAGAATCAACAACTGGGATCTCATATTACTAAAAAGTATTGTACTTAAACATATATCAAACAAAGTGATTGACCCCACAGAGTCAGAAAGAATCTGGACATAAGACAAAGGACTTGTATGCAGAACATATAAAGAGTTGAAAAATGTCAAGCCCCAAATTCAAAGACCCTTTACGAAAGTGGGCATCAGAGGTGAGCACTCAGTTCTCAGATGAAGATATACAAATGGAAAATAAATACATACAACACCTGTTCATGATAATGCCCTACAGGAACTCAGAATAGACACTATGTACCTCAATTTCATAAAAACAATGTATGACAAATCTACAGCCAATTTTATACTAAATGGACAAAACTGAAAGACTTCACACTAAAATCAGGAACAAGACAAGGATGTCCACTATCACCACTCCTATTCAATATACTTCTGGAAATACTAGCCAGAGCAATCAGACAAGAGTTGGAAATAAAACAAGGAAAAAGTAAGAAAAGAAGAAGTTAAGTTATCATTATTTGAAGACAACATGATACTCTGCATAGAAGACACCAAAAACTCCATTGAAAGACTACTAGAGGTAATAAACAAATTCAGCAGCATAGTTGGATACAAAGTCAACACTCAAAAATCAATAGCATTCCTACACATAAACAAAAAACACCATGAGATAAAAGTTATGGAAATATAGCCTTTCATAGTAGCATCTGAAAAAATGAAATACTTAGGAATCAACTAAGAATGTAAAAGAACTATATGCTGTAAATTATACTACTCTGAAAATGGAGATTCAAAAGAATTTTAGAAAATGAAAGGATATTTCTTCCTGTTGGTTAGGAAGAACCAACATTGAGAAAATGGACATACTTCCAAAACGGTTACACAGATTCAATGCAATCCCAATCAAAACATCATTAATATATTTACAGATCTAGAGAAAATATTTCTAAAACTCATCTGATAACAGAAGAAAACTAGAATAACAAAGACGATTCTTGGCCACAAGAGCAAGACAGGAGGCATCTCAATTCCTGACTTGAAACTATTCTACAAGTCACAGTAATAAAATCAGCATGGTACTGGCAAAGAAATAGACCTGAGGATCAATGGAACAGATTAAAAGATGCGAACACTGCTACAAAGACACAGAGCCACCTTACATTAGTCAAAGGGGCTAAACACGTTCACTGGAAAAAGATAAATTAATAAATGCTGTTGGAAACATTGAGTTTACATGCCAAAGACTGAAACTAGACCCATAACTATCACCATACACTAAACTTAAGTCCAAGTGGATCAAGGATCTAAATATTAAAAAGAAACAAAAATCTATTGGAGGACAAGGTATGTAGAAATCTTGGAGATATAAGAGTATACCGAGAATTCATGAATAAAACGCAAAGTGCATAGGAAATATTTGAAAGAATCAACAACTGGGATGTCATATTACTAAAAGTTTTTATACTTCAAAAGAAATCAGACAAGTGAGGGAAAAAAAAAACCTATCAGATTGAGAAAGCATCTGGATATAAGACACAGGACTTAAATGCAGAACATATAAAGAATTGAAAAACATCAACCCTTTCCAATAATGAACATCAGAGATGAGCACACAGTTCTAACATGAAGATATACAAATGGTAAACAAATATATGAAGAAATGTTCACCATAACTGGTCATTTGATAAATGCAAATTAAGACAGCACTGAGATTTCATCTTACTCTGGGAAGAATGGCTGCCATCAAAAATAAACTGAAACAAATGTTGGCGGGCATGAAGGGAAAAAGGAACTTCTCCACTGTTGGTGGGAATGCAGACTGGTGAAAGCACTATCAAAATCAGTGTGGAAATTCCTCAAAAAACTAGGATGGAAGTTTCATTTAATCCAGCTGTTCCACTCCTGGGTATTTTCCCAGAGAAAAATTGAAAATATCATGTCACAGTGATATATGTGCACACATATGTGCACCACAGTTGTGATAGCTAAATCTTGGAAACAACCAAACTGCCCATCAACCACAAGTGCATGAAAAAATTGTATTTTTACACAAAGGAATACTACTCAGCTATAGAAAAGGCTGATCTTGAGGCCTTTATAGGTAAATGAAGGTAACAAGAATATCCTCATTAGTAAAATAAATAAGACTCACATTAAAAAATGTCACATTGTCCCTCTAGTGTAAAAAATAATAAAAACTGACAAAGTAATGGGACCCAAAATATAATAGACATTATAAAATAGAAAGGGAAGACAAGTGCTCTAAAGGATATAATGGTATGTATAGTATGTAAGATAGATGACCATATTACTAAATTTCTGTTAGATCACTGAACAGGAGGGTTTGCACTCTCAATGTTTCAGTGTTCAGCGACCTTTTATGCTTTGTTTTTGTAACTTTAACAACTATTTTTAAGACAACAATACGTAATGTATCAACTAGTGATTTTATGATGTTAATTTTTTTGAATTCTATATTCTGTACTTTTTTGATTTTTTGTATTTTGTTTCTTTTAATTTTGTTTTCTTTCTTTAAATAAAAAAATGAAAAACAGTAATGGACCTGAAGTTTTGTGCCTTTGATTCCTTGAAGCAGGACCTGCTCATGCAGTGGTGGGAATCCTTTTGATACAGCTACCTTTGCATAGCCATAACCTGCACTACAGTGGGATTAGTGGTATTATGCTGTACATTTACTGTTGTCGTGTGCTTTGCGTACGTGAGTCCACCCTCACGTATTCTTTGCATACATGAGTCACCCTCACGTTGATTCTTTGAAACGTGAGTCACTTACAATAAGCACATTTTCCCTGATTTTTGAGTTGATGGAATGAGAAAAATCACTGCATATTGTTTCAATATCAAAGGGTATGAGGACCTGTATGGACCTCACCCAATCGATTGGCATGTGCACACCATGGACATAGTTATATAAGCATGAGTTAACATAGACAACCATGAATATGCTCAGGTTTGTGACAGTGTGCAAGAAATAATGCCTGAGGATGGCTGATATATACAGGCTGCATAATAAAAATGCTTGCTTACTACTGTTGCTAATGTTGGCTCTGTGTGGTTTCTTCTCCCTGGGGGATCTTACCCACTAAAATACCCACTCACCTCTCTAACTCTGATAAAATATCATACCACAGACACAGGACACTTTAATACCCCAAACTAAACTCCCTGTGCCCTGTTCCAAGCCATGCATCACATCCAAAAGCCCAATTCTCTGTTGGGATACAGCTTAAGAATGTAGACTGAGTTTTATGCCTGTTTCTTGGTGATCACTTCCTAAGCCCTGTGATGGACATTTGCCCCACTTCCATCCCTCTTCTGTACCCCACAGGGCATTAATATTCCCAAATGTTCTGACCTGGAAGTGGAACACAGCTCCCCTAGCAGCAGACGTGCAGTTCTCGAGCCGCTTGGTCAGACCATGATCTGAGGTGAGTCAGTCCCAGGCTGTAGTCCAGGATAATAGTGTCTGTTGGCCCCATTCTCGTGCAGGTGGAGCTACTTGCCAGCATATCTTAGCCTCCCTTGATCCTTGAACACATGGAGACTCAGTTTTCCTGTGTATCATAGTGTGTTAAAACCAGGCCCAGCATTAACGCATTTTAGGGAGAACCCATGTCCAGCACAAACCCTCCTGAAGGCAGCTCCCCATTTACTCTGCAAGCCATCTGTTCTTAATATGTGGCACCACGTTGTAGCTGAGTGCTATGAGGGAGAGTACAAAGCAAGGTCAGGATCGGGTGCTATGGAACCCATAGAGTTGGGCAGCCCTTCTCAGAGAAGTGTGGACCCCAGTGTCTGTCAGGATATAGGGATGGCCTTCTTGAATAGCTAGGGATATCCCTGCCTGGTTGTGTTGGGTCAGGGTGGCAGTGGACACTGGCTATGTCTGGCAGTCACATTGGGCAACACAGAGTATGTAGCACTGCCACATGCCCAGGACATCCTCCCACAAGTTCATTCCTTTGTCATTCCCCTACCAGACTTTGAATACCCAGGCCCCCCCGTTTCCACTCCAATCTTCACTGGACCTTTGAATGGCATCACAGGAGGAGGCAATGCACGTGCAGCTGCCCAAAATCCATTGTCACTGGTGTCTGCTGTCACCCAAAAGTTACGGTGGGTAACAACATCACTGAATGGTGTCCATCACTGAGTAATTTGGGGCCTTTTTCTAATCTTCCTTCTTCCATTCCCACATTCCTCAGGCATCCCTCCCTCCTCCTTCTATACTCTATTCTCCTTCTAAGATCACACAGCTGGGCTTGTGCTAGCCCTGGCTGGCCTAGGAGCTGCTCTATGCCCCTTCCATCCTTTTTTATCCCAGAGAGAATCCTGTTCCCACAAGTATTGGTTATCACCTAGAACAAGCTTAATCCAACCTGTGTTGCACTTAGCCCAAGGCCTAGGATTGAGGTTCCTAGAAGCCCTTAATGTTGGCTCACAGCTCTAGAAGTTCTCAGAATATGGTGCTTAGAATAGAGATCTCAAGGTCAGTCTGGAAACTCCAATCTGTGGAGCATCTAAGGAGCTGATCTAAACTGTGAGTTGCCATGTGATGCATGTGTATGTGGATATGTGGGGAGACAAATGCAGATGCTCTTGTCTGGCACAATCCAAGTAGAAACAGTAACTTTGAAATAGCTCCTGTAGGATGATCAGAATAGGATCTGGCCAGGGAACAAATCTGTGTGCACCAGACCTTGAAGCAGGACCCTGAGATCTGGAAAACACATTGGAAGGAAGGGAAATAAGGGTGCCCAAGCCCAACTGTGTCTGGGAACAAATTCTTCCCAACTGTTACAGTACATCTCTGTTCTGTCCCAAGACCAAATGATCATGTTATAAGGCCTGGAATTGTCATCACCCTGTTATTGGTATATCTCTGGGCCCCTCAGGAGTGGACAGCACCTGGAAAGGAGATGGCCCAAGGCTCACCTGTGCATAATGTACCTCTCAGTGACCGACCTTCAGGTAAGGTGGTCATGGCCATTGTCATCTCTTTTTCTGTTGGGCCAGCTAGTTGCCAGGCACTGCTGTGTTCTCACTTTCCTGCTCATTGGATCATGAGGGAAATACCTAGGGTTCCAGTCCTGGTGTCCATGAGAATTTAGATAAGTGTGGTGGGGTGTGATCAGCAATGGGGCAGCTGAGTTTTGAGTGGCCACGGAGCGGGGCAAGAATCCCATACATTTCCTTCCCCACCACATGGATGTGGGTATCTTGGTGTATAAACCAGGATTCCTTCCACCTAACTGTCACTTTTTACTACATCTTTCCATCTCATGATAATTGACTGGAAAGCTGTCTGTATGTGACACAGTATGTCACATATAAAAGTATGTTGATAAAAGTGTATTGGAGGCCCTGCTGAGCATCTCTTCCCAGACCACTGGGCAGCAGCTCAGCCTTCAAAACTTAGTGGGAGAGACAGGGGAGGAAGGAGGAGGAAGACAAGGGGCTTTCTCCTTGAAGATAGCAGTTACAGAGGGGCAAGGGTCACCTGCAGCTGTCACTGTTAGACCCACATTTGAGCCTCTATCCTGAGGCTAGAAAGGAGACAGCAGTTTGAGCCACTTTGCTAGAAATCAGGGGTCTGAACAGAGTTACTAAGGCAGGACTTGGGAGCCGAACTGAGGGCTCCTCCAGAAGACTTTCCTGTGTTTGGTTTTCACTTTCTGTTCCATGACTCAGTCAAGACCAGCTGTTGGCAGTGTGGGTTCACTTGTCTCCCCAAGATTGAGCTGCTTCTGTAGATCTCTGGTACTCAGCGCAGTTAGTCCTCTATGTGTCTCTGTTAGGTAGTGCATAGACAAAAGTATAAAAGTGCATATTCCTATGATAGGAACATTAGCCCCAGAAATTCCATTAGCGAGGATGTAGACTGAGGACAGCTGATGCTTTGCTCTACAGGTTTGCATCTGCATGAAGGACCCACTGCTGGCCAGGTAGAGTGTGTCCTTCCTGTGTGAGGTTTTTCATCAGTTGCTCTTTTTTATCCCACATGTCTGAATAGATTTTCTGGCTTTGTGTTTTGTTTACAGATTATTGTATATTTTTATTAGTACCTATATACCGTGTATGCTGATTACATTGGTGATAGGTCCATTGCAAATGTGATGCATAGAATGGAAATTAGGCTCCATCTTGTGCACAGCGGTACAATCCAACAACCAGTGACTGTTCTCAAAGTTATGTGCATTGAGCACACATATCAGGACTAAGACATCAGCAACACAAGGTGCTGCTTTGTCTTGATTGTCCTTTCTTTATGACCAATACTCTGGGTAATGATGCAATATTTGGGAGCTTAGCCCAACCCTAACCTTAAAGGGCTAGCCTAAACCCTAAACCTAACTCTAACCCTAGGAAGTGATTACCAGCATTCTCTGGCCAAATTGAACTTTATGGCACTGATGTGGGAAATGTAATTATAGGTTAATTATGAGGATATACAATCTGTGGTGGCTGGGATGATGCAAGAGGGGAAAGAAAAGAAAACACCATTGTGTAAACATTTGAAGAATATATTCTGGAAGTGGACCATGGGGAAATTAGCTTAAAATTGGGAAAGCCCTGAATGCCAGCAAGCTGATTATTTTAAACAACACTAAAATCTTAAATTTTATCTATGTTTCTTCTATCACTATCTTATCTCTGGTAAATAAGTGTAGCAGTGAATACAGTAATAAGTAAATCTAGAATGAGGGGAATGGAAGTTGTGGGTCAAGAGCTGCTCGCAGGTAAGACCTCAAGAGATGACTCCTGAGTGGAGGCACCAGGAGACTTAGATCTCCAGCTGCTGCACAAAGGAATCCAGGTGCTGGCTCTTGCTCTGGGATCACAGCTAGTGAGGGATCTGCAGGTGAAGCTGGCACAAGATCTGGACGTGCAACTTCTGCATGGGCTGACCCTGTCTCTGTAGTTGCAGGAAGTGAAAGATCGCCAACTGTCCATCGGCTTCCTGAGCAAAACCTTCCCACTGCCAGTCAGAGGCAGCCATGTGCACCAATACAGACCCATCAAAGCCTCCCTGATTGTATTCACACACTGACTGCTGAGTGTGTCATGCTGCTGGGTTACCAACCATCTGCATACTTTGTTGAGTTCCAAGGCCATTACCTCCCACAAGCCCACATCCCACACACCAGGGCTACCTATTTTAGGGCTCAGTCCCTGGTGGTTCAGGAGGCTCCAGCTGTTCCAGGAGAAGCTCACCCTGGGGATCTACATGGGCATACATGTCCAATGGGGCATCAAGAAGAGAAGACCTGGGCAGACAGGGAGCCAGCAGAGTGAGAGGCCTGGCCTTGCCACCCACAATGCCTGCATAGCTCACTTGTAGAGGGAGGTGCATGGGCATGCTGTCCAGTCTGTAAGACATCCATCATCATCCTCACCCACCCATAATTGAGCAGTGACAGCCTGAGGAGCCCTTAGAAGCTGACAGAAGTCTCATTGGGTGGGGATTCTTCCTCAGTTGTATCATACCTCTGCTTTGTACAGGGAATCCCAACACAGTTTCTCTCTGCCCGTCCCCAGTGCAACTCAGCTTGGTGAATCCAGAGAGTGGAATCTTTCCTGTCTTTGCACTCAAGGGCTCAGGGCTGCCACTCATGAATATCTGAGAAGTGAGGGATCAATCAGTGTCTGTCATGTGCTGCTGCAGTCTCTAGCTCAGGCAGTGATGCATTTCCCGGTTCCCTTTGCCTCTGTATAACTCCTTGTTAATGGTCTGTCCCTACATCTAGGGAGGCCTGGGGACCAGAACAATGGCCTTGAGGTGAGCAATGTCTTTTCTGCTGCCAAGGGTGACTCTGTGGCCTCCAAAGAACATTGAAACTCAAAAGGGCAGTGGTTGCACTGACTCTGCTTACAAGATCATGGTCAATGCCCAGAAAAGTGTCTGCACACAGTGTGTCTTCATGTACATTTGTGGGTTGATGACATCTATCTGCTCTTCTACATCTGACAGCAATGGAAAATTTGCTGTTCTCAAGATTTCCTGTGTTGAACAAACCCTGAAGCCACAAAGTGACTCTCCAATCTCCTTTTCAATGAACAGAACTGCAACCACCAAGTGTTGGTCAGTGAGCAAGATGGAAGTCCATCCATCAGAATCATCACAGCCTCCATAGTAAGTCTTCATGGGGCCAAGGCCACACTTGGCATGGAGCCCCCATTCCATCCTTAGTGACCCTAAGGTCTCAATCCATTCAGACCCCACCCATTCAGCATTGTAAATTAGGGTTGATTGAGGCCCTTGCATATGGCCAGGACCTGAATCCAAAGGTGACCAAGTTGCTGCTAAGGTGAGAACTCTCCTTCTCAGCCTTGGTGCCTGTGGGGTAGAGATGTGATCCTTGGAGGAGACCAGGGATCTGGATAGATCCCCGAGATCTCGGGGATCTATCCAGAAGGCTGGATCCATAGGCTCCTTTAGGCTATGAGGCCCATCTGCCTGCACCATGCTTCCTGTACAGACCTCTGCAGGCTCTCTGCTGCCTGACTTCTGAGAATGTGGTGAGACTGTGGCTGGATATGGAATTGGTGTCCTGCATGTGGCTTCTCAGGAGGGCTTAGGGATGAAGCAAAGCCCACACTCCAATTGGTCCACAGAGGCTCATGGTAATGGGCTCACAGGAGGTTCCCTGCAGAAAAGGGATTCTCACATTAAAAGTTACATTTCACAAGGTATACTTAGGAATATTAGTATGCTCAGATCACCTCAATAGAGAGGTGGAAAATAAATCTATGCATGAACAAAACCTATGAGTCCTAAGACGGCCCCCCCATTTTAGAGATGAGAAAAGGAGGCTCATTCTGGATGTCCAAATCCATTAATGAGACACCACAGAATAGTCTCAGTTTTCTGATGAAAATTTCCCAGGAAAGAATTAAGTTCCCCTTCCATTGCCATGGGAGGCTAAGTGGCTCTGCTCACTGATCTCTTCTTGTGCTCATTTTGCCCAGAGTCTCCTGCCTTTGTAATTGCAGAGCTTGAAAACTCCCATGAGACAAGTGCCAGAGAAATGCACAGAGTGGATGACATTTGAGGTGAGCACATCTCTAGCAAGGTTATGCTGAGTAAGAGCTGGCGACAGCAGGGGAAAGACAGCTCACTAATTGTCCTTGGACACCAGGTCCAGGACTGATAATAAGGTACAATGACAGAATTCAATCATGACAAGAAATGAAATGACTTTTGTCTGTCCCCTTTCTCCTGCTTCCACTTGCCTGTGACAAGGTAGAGACTGAGTAGAGAGTATATGGTAGTTGAGCACTTGGAGTCAAGATTCCTTTGGAGCAGGACCATGGGCCCAGTGTTTGAAAATCCCTGGAGAGAAATGCTGGAAGGGTTAATCTAACACAAAGTTCCTCTCAGTCATTTGTGGGCCTCCATACAGTCCCTTCTGCTCACACACCCTGCACCGGAGCTGATATATGTTGTTACTGTGGGTACCATGTCTGGATCAGGGATATGGCACACAGGTTCCAGGGTCCATCTCCATGCTGATGTCCTGTATGCAGATCAGGTGGGGCAGTGCACAGCCACCAATAGGAAGCCTGAGACTCAGACACAACAGGTTTCACTTTGTGAGCCCAGATAACCGTATGTTCCTTAAAGACAGACAGATCTGTACCAGACATCTACCCAGGAGGACAGGAGATGACTCTGGAGGCTGCAGATAAACATGAGCTCTGCCCTTCTCCTCTAGGCTGCCCTGTCCTGGGTGGGAGCATGACAGGAGCACAGGCTCATGCATCCCAGCACCTTTCCCCAGAGCATCTGCCCTTGGTCTCTGTCCTCAGAGCCCTTTCACTGATGATTTAGAATGGGAATTGTTTAGAAGAACTCACAGAGGTGGCCAGGCCTTAATGTAGCTGTTCTGTACTTGGAGTCTGTGAGTGGCAGGTGGCCAAACCTAGGGATACCTGTCCTGGGCTCCCTTTTGTCTCTGGTCTCTTTGGAAGCCTATGCTGCTCTTGACATTTAGACAGTTCCTGGTAAGCATCCTGAAGCATCTTGGCCCAGTGAACCATCCTTTCAGTCATTCTTATGTGGTTTTCTCATGTGGGATCTTGAGGCTGGAGCTTCAAGGCCTTGGAAAGCAGCACAGTATATTCACTGGTCACTCTCTTGAACCAGGTACCTGTGAAGGTCAGCTGTTGCCAGAACAAGGTGCCTGGTGAAAAGAGCCTTCAGAGTTCTGTTTAGACCTGTTGCTAAGGAAGTTGTGTCATGTGCTGGGGTCCATAGCTGTGCTTCCCCCTCTGATGCCCCCTCACTTTTTATTGTGTTCCTTATAAACAGCAAGTGAAAAACTAGAAAATTGAGTGTGGTTTTACAATTTTCTTCACTTTGAAATTTTTAATACAACAAAAATGTAAATGCCTCAGATGTGGCAGGTTGGATGCCAAGTGCACATTTGCATCTGAAAGTTCTTTTCATTGAGAATTAGGTTTCACTTAGAGATCCGTCAAATTTTAGGATGAGATTCTATCCTGGATTTATGTTAGTTTCATTTCAATTCCATTAGAGAGTATGGAGAAGTTCCCAGAATACCCATAACAATTTTCACAAAGGATGTGAACGTTTCATGTTATAACCCCCATAAGTCCAGGGTAGGATTCCTAGCAAGTTTTACTCTCACATGCATATGAATGATTACTTAACCTTAGATGTTTAACTCAGCCACACACTGTAGTGGTCTGCACTCTGACATCCTGTGGAGGGGTCAGCCGGTGGTGATTGCAAGGGCTGGCTTTCCAAGGCCATGGACATCATCACCCCATGCTGAGGAAAGACACATGCACATGCCTCTTGGGGAACTTGTCTCATAGCAACTGGTATAACTTCCTGTCCTCCCATCCCAAATAGATCATGGGCTTTGTGTCCCTGCTAGGTAGTTTACCTTTCCTAGAGGTGATGGCCCTGAGGCTGATCAGGCGCAATCCTCTTTGGTTGGTCTCCTTCAAGCAGTGTCTTCATGCTGGGCTCCCAGTGTGCTGCCAACACATGCAATTGGGGGCTGAATGAAACCAATTGTGACTTGCTCATGCACCCCTCACCCGTGTGCTGATGGCCATTTCTTCTGTTTCTGGGTCAACCTGTGAAAATGAGCTGCCATAGCCATTCTTATACATGGGCTTGAGCCGATGCAGACTTTTATTTTAAAGAAAAACTAATTAATGTGAAATGACTGGATCATATTGCTGGTTTATAGCTAACTTAGAAATTCTTAAAGTATTATTGGAAGCAGTTGTTTAGCAGAGTTAGGTGGTTGCTTTTTGTTTTGTTTTATTATGTTATACTGTGCTATGCTATGTTATTTTACATTATGTTATATGTTGGTGAGGATTTTGAAACTGTATTTTCTGTGGTTTCTGATTTGATTTTGTATAATCAGCCTGAGAAAATATAAGAATATCACATAACTCTGAGCAAGTATTTTTTGGAGAAAATTAAAAAGGAAAACACAGTCAGTGATGTTGGTACACTCCTGTCATTCCAGTACTCAGAGGTTGAGGCAGGGGGATTGTTGTAAGTTTGAGGTCATCCTGGGCTACAAGGGAAGATCAAGGGCAGCCTCAACTGCATAGCAGAACTCTGTCTCAAACAAATAATGATAGAAAGAAAGAGAGAAAGAAAGAAGAGGAAAAAAACAATTAAAAATACAAAGTCAAATATTGCCTGTGAATTCAGAATCAAAACATGTGTGAGTTTTTCTAGCAAGTGTACTTTAGTCAGCACACCTAGCATAAGGTTTACCATCATGTAGACATTGATGTGCTACCAGGTTTGCATTGTTTCAATTTTTTTGAATGTTTTACTGAGATGACTGCAGATATGCTACTGAATATACCTTCTTAGGATTTGGGTAGCTCAGTATGAAGAGAATATTATCATTGCTTTTATCATCTCCTACATTTATATTTACAGTTAGAGGTTGATCATGGGATTGCTATTTTTTGAAATAAAAATAAGGACAATATAAATGATACTCTTTTTAAATCTATGGAAATATAAAAATAATTGTAGAATAATAGTGGTTAAAGTCCCTTGCACAGTGATTTCCAGGATTTCTTGATGATCAATAATTTCATACATTTGTAAGTTTTTAAAAAAGATTTTAAGACATGGTCTCACCAGTTTTCTGAGTTTCCCAGTCTAGGCTTAACCCCTTCCCCAGCCTTCCTCACCCTGCCAGAAGGCTGGAAATACAGGTGTACATTATCCTGAGTTAGCAATTGGCAGTAATTTTGTGTATTCATGGAATAAAATATTTGACCTTGATCTTTAGACTCTTTGTAGAAAGAATTCATCTAGTTAATCTAACTCCTACCTTCCTAATCTGAAGTTTCTGTCATAATAAGACTCAAAATCCCATTAACAATATTAGTCGAGTCAATGCTTTTTTTAAATAATTTTTTTAATGAATAAAGGAGAGATTGAGACAAAAGGGACATAACAACATAACAATGCAGGTCAAAGCATGACAGTTTCAGCAACCTAGTGCTTCACCAACAAATAACTCGACTTAATAGTAATTACCATAGTGTCTTTTTCCTTGAGATATTTGAATATAACTTCATATACTATAGCTTCAAACATATCAAGTCAGTGTAACCATTCAAATGTTTGAAAGCATTGTAGGGTATTTAGAACCAGCTAACAGAAAGTGAGCAATGGTTTCTATATTATCTCTTTGCCTATAAAAAATTTTTATTTATACTATCACATATAATAAAATCCAGCAAGATACATCATGATAAAACCAATGGAGACAGAAGAGCCATAGTTTGGTGGGGCTTCAAAACAAGATGATAGTAAATCAGCACTGCTTTTATAATGACTTATTTTCTTCAAAATAGCTGTTCATTTCATCACAGGCAATAATATCAAGCAGCCCAGAATAAAGCCATTCCAATGAATAAGTGAAAACTTTATAAGGCTTCAAGGCCACATAATGGGGAATCATGATTACCACATACTTTTATATATTTGAATAATTACTTACATTAGGGAAACTATTCAGTATTCACACATGTGAGATTGATTTATTTCACTTATGAGTATGGTCTCAAGCTATGCTCATTTATTGATAAATATCTCAATGTGATCCTTCTTTATAGCTGAGTAATACTCCATTGTATAGAAATACCACAACTTTTTTATCGATTCCTCAGTTGATGGAAACTTGGGTTGTTTCTAAGATCTGGTGATTACAAATTGTGCTGCTTTAAACATAGGTGCACATATATCACTGTGGTTTGATGCTTTCAGTTCTTCTGGGAATATGTCTAGAAGTGGAATAGCTGGAACAAATGGGACTTCCAATCCAAGTTTTTTGAGAAATCTCCAGACTGACCTCCACAAAGGTTGTACCAATCTACCCTCCCACCAACAGTGTAGGAGAGTTCCTTTTTCCCCACAGTCTCTCCAGCATTTGTTGTTTTTGGTTTTCTTGATCCTGGCCATTGTTTCAGGAGTGAGATGGAATCTCAGTGTGGTTTTAATTTGCATTTCTCAAATGACCAATGATGATGAGCCTTTTTCATGTATTTATTTGCCATTTGTATTTCTTCATCTGAGAAGTGCGTATTCATCTCAGATGCCCATTTTTGGATTGGATCTTTGAATTTTGGGGGTCTGAGTTTTTTATTTCTTTATATGTTTTAGAAAAAGTCCCTTGCCTGCAGGGGAGTTCACTAAGATCTTTTCCCAGTTTGTGGGTTTTCTTTTCACTATTCTGGAGATTTCTTTTGAGATGCAGAAACTTTTTAATAAGAGGTGGTCCTAGTTATTGATTCTGGGAAGTATTTCCCATGCAGTTTGAGTCTTGTTCTTGAAATCTTTCCCTACCCATATGTCTTCAAGGTTTCTACCCAATTTGTCTTCCAGTAGATTTAGTGTTTCTGTTTTAATATTCAGATATTTGATCCATTTAGATTTTAATTTAGTACATGGTGATAGGCATGGGTCTAGCTTTAGTTTTCGGCAAATGGAGAGCCAGTTTTTCCAAATACCATTTATTAAAGAGACTGTCATTCTTCCATTGAACCTGCTTGGCTCCTTTATCAAAGATAAGGTGGTTGAATGTGTTTGTAGTTGTGGTTGTATCTTCTAATCTATTTGATTCATCTTCAGCTCTGTTTTGATTCCAGTACCATGTTGATTTTACTACAGTTGCTTTGTAATATAACTTCAAGTCAGGGATTGTGATGCCTCCTGCTTAGAATTGCCTTTGCTATTCTTGGTCTCTTCTGGTTCCAGATGAATTTTAGGAGTGATTTCTCTAGATTTATAAGGTATGCTGATGGTATTTTTATTGAGATTGCTTTGAATCTGTATAACAGTTTTGGAAGCATGGCCATTTTCACAATGTTTGTTCTTCCTATCCATGAGCAATGGATGTCTTTCCATTTCTGAGACCAACTTCAATTTCTTTTTTCAGTGTATTATAATTTTCCCTGTATAGGTCTTTCACTTCTTTCATAAGAGTAATTCCTAAGTATATCATTTTTTTTGCTTACCAGTGTGAAGAGTGTGCTTTCTCTCATTTCCCTCTCTGTGATTTTGTTGTTAGTGTATAAGAATGCTATTGATTTCTCAGTATTGATTTTATATCCAGCTACATTACTGAATTTATTATATCTAAGAGTTTTTCAATGGAATTTAGTGGGTCTTCTACATACAGTTTCATGTCATCTGCAAGCAAACAATGATAATTTGACTACTTTTTCTATCTTTATCCCTTTTATTTCTCTCTCATCTAATTGCTCTGCCTAGTACTTCCAGTACTGTATTAAATAGGAGTGGTGATAAAGGATATCCTTATCTTGTGCCTGATTTTAAAGAAAAAGCTTTCAATTTTTGGCCATTTAGTATGATGCTGGCTGTTGGTTTGTCATAAATGGCCTTTATTATATTGAGGTAAAAAACATTTATTCCAACTTTCTGTAAAGTTCTTATCATGAATAAATGTTGGACCTTTTTGAAGGAATTTTCTGCATCTATAGAAATGATCATGTGATTCTCACTTTGGCTTTATTGCTATGGTGGATTACATTTATTGATTCATGTATGTTGAACCATCCTTGCATTCCTGGGATGAATCCCACTTGGTCATGGTGTATAATCTTCTTGATGATTTGCTGCATTCTATTTGCCTGTATTTTATTGAGGATTTTTACATCTGTGTTCATTAGGCAGATTGGTCTCTAGTTCTCTTTTTTAGTTGGGTCTTTTTCAGGTTTTGGTACTAGAGTAATATTTGCTTCCAGGAATGACTTAGGAAGGATTGCTTCCCTTTCAATTTCATTGAATAGTTTGAGGAGTGTCAGCATTAGGTCTTCTTTGTATTTCTTGTAGGATTCTGCAGTGAATCCATCTGGGCCTGGGCTCTTCTTTGTAGGTAAGGACTTAATTACATTTTGAATTTCATTAATAGAGTTTGGGTTGGGTTATTCAGCAGTTTTACATCCTCTTGATCTAGCATTGGTACTTCATATGTTTCTAGGAATCTGTCTATTTTGTCTGTTTTATCAAACCTTTCAGAGTAGAGGTTTTTGAAATAGGTGTTGATGATATTCTGTATTTATATAGAGTCTGTAGTGATTTCACCTTTTTAATTTCTTATTGCACAAATTTGAGCTTTTTCTTCCCTTTTTAAAATAAGGTTGGCTAGGGGCTTATCGATTTTATTAATTCTTTCAAAGAACCAACTCTTTGGTTCATTGATTCTTTGGATTGTTTTCTTAGTGTCTATTGTGTTGATTTCTGCTTTGATTTTTATAAATTTCTCTCTTCTTTTCGCTTTGGGCTTGACTTGCTCTTCTTTCTCTAGCTGTTTGAGGTGTAGCATCAGGTTATTTATTTGAATTCATTCTGTTTTCCTGATGTGGGGACTCAGGGCAATAAATTTTCCTCTGGCCGCGCCTGGCCATAGGTCTGCAGAGGAGGAGCTGGGCAGATCTGGGGTGCCCTCACCGGCCTCTCTGCGTGTCTGGAGGACTCTGGATATCTGCACCCAGACTGCTGGAGTTCCCTCAGGCTTCCAGGTACAGTGAAGGGGAGAGGTGGGTTTGAGGTTTCCACATCAGCCTCCCCATTCCGGCTTCATTTGGAGACCTGCTGAGCTCCCGATAGGTGGGCTGGCCCACACTACCAGCCTAGCCCAGCCTGTTTAGCTGCCGCGCCTGGCCATTGGTCTGCAGAGGAGGAGCTGGGCAGATTTGCGGTGCCTGCATCGGCCTCTCCATGTGTCTGGAGGACTGTGGATATCTCTGCAACCAGGGAGGGTCCACAGGTTCCTGAAGCACTGCGGCCTGTGGTGAGTACCCTAACCCGGCTGCGATTGAAGAACTGTGGAGCTTCCAAGGGGCAGGTGGGCGCACAGTGTCCCTGAGGCCCAGCTTGTCTGGAACTGCGGAGTTATGAGCAGGCAGAGGAGGGCCACTGGTTCTGTAGGCCTAATGGCTTGGGGTAGCGTGGCGCCAGAGTCTCAGTAGCTCCAAACATAGAAGGGGATTTTCAACAGATCCTGAGGAAGCTTTCAAATAACACTTGAAACACAGAAATATAGGAAAATGACAAAACGAAAGACCAAATTACAACCTCAAACCTCCAGCCCATCTCAAGAAACCCTAGGAGCGATGTATATAGAAGAAAATATATCCCATCCACCTCATATATCGGACACAATAGCCACTGAAATTGACAAGCAACTCCAGGAAGCTTTAAAGAAATTCAAACTCGAAATAATCTCCCAGATAAAAGAAGAAATGATAAAAGAAATGAAAGAGATTCTAAATATATCTAAAGAAAACACAGATAAAAAATTGGAGGAACTAAACAAAAAGATAGAATCCCTAGACGAGCAATATAAGAAACAAACAGAATACATAATGCAGATGCACAGAGATATACAGGAAATAAAAAACTCCACTGAAAGTTGTAAAAACCGCCTTAATGAAAGTGAAGATAGAATTTCAGACCTTGAAGACAGGATTGCAGCTAGTGAACAGGAAAGGAAAGATCTTTTGAAAATAACAAGGAATCAGGAAACAACATTTCAACAACTGCAAGACGATGCAAAGAAGAATAACATAAGAATGATAGGGATTAATGAAAGAGAGGGAGACAACATAAAGGATGTCAGGAGGATATTTAGAGAAGTAATAGCTGAAAATTTCCCAAGCATGAGATCAGAAACTGACATCAGGATCAGTGAAGCATATAGAACTCCAAACAGTCATAACCAAAATAAAACTACACCCAGACATATAATAATCACCATCCCAGAAATCCAACACAAGAATAGATTATTAAAAGCTGTCAGAGAGAAAAGACAAACCACTTATAAAGGAAAACCTATCAGAATCACAGCAGACTTCTCAGCACAAACGATAAAGTCATGAAGAGCATGGAGTGAAGTATTCCAGATCCTAAAGCAAAATGATTTCCAACCAAGACTGATATATCCTGCAAAACTATCATTCAAAATAGATGGTGCAATACGATACTTCCATGACAAAGAACAGCTGAAGAACTTCATGAACACCAAACCAACCCTGCAAAAAAAAATATTGAAAGACAGTTTAGATACACAAAGGAAAAAACCAATAAGCACAGCAAATAATTAAACAGAGCCGAAAGATAAAGATGCAACAGCAGAGAGATAACATTCCTACAATTAACCAGCATTTAACAGTAATAACCATTAATGTAAATGGTCTCAATGCACCAATCAAAAGAAACAGACTAGCAGAATGGATCAAGAAACAAAATCCAACCATATGCTGTTTATAGGAAACCCATCTAACCCAGAAAGATACACACATCTGAAAGTCAAAGGATGGAAAACAATTCTTCATGCAGCAGGAATCCAAAAAAAGGCAGGAGTAGCCATTCTGATTGCAGACAACGTGAACTTTAAACCAACAATGACCATAAAGGACAAAGAAGGTCACTACATACTCGTAAGGGGAAAACTCCAAGAGGAAGAGATAACTATCTTAAATATATACGCACCAAACTCCAGAGCACCCAGTTATATAAAACAATTATTAACAGAAATGAAAACCCAAATTATCAGTAACACAATTGTAACAGGAGACCTTAATACGCCATTGACACCAAGGGACAGATCAACCAGACAGAAAATGAGCAAAGAAATAACAGAACTGAATCACACCTGTGAACAAATGGGTTTGATAGACATATACAGAATGTTCCACCCAACAACATCAGAATACACATTCTTCTCAGCAGTACATGGATCATTCTCTAAAATAGACCATATATTAGCTCACAGAACATACTTAAACAAATGCAAAAGAGTTGAAATCATCCCTTGCATGTTATCAGATCATAGTGCTCTGAAATTAGAAATTAATGATAAAATATACTGCAAAAATCCCGCAAACACATGGAAACTGAATAACACACTCTTGAGTAATCAGTGGGTCACAGAAGAGATTAAAGAAGAAATTAAACAATACCTAAAAGAAAATGAAAATGCAGATACAACTTACCGGAATCTGTGGGATGCAATGAAAGCCGTCCTGAGAGGAAAATTTATTGCACTGAGTTCCCACATCAGGAAAACAGAACGAATACAAATAAATAACTTGAGGCTACACCTCAAACAGCTAGAAAAAGAAGAGCAAGTCAAGTCCAAAGCCAAAAGAAGAGAGGAAATTATAAAAATCAGAGCAGAAATCAATGCAATAGAGACTAAGAAAACAATCCAAAGAATCAATGAATCAAAGAGTTGGTTCTTTGAAAGAATAAATAAAATTGATAAGCCCCTAGCCAACCTTATTTTAAAAAGGGAAGAAAAAGCTCAAATTCATGCAATAAGAAATGAAAAAGGTGAAATCACTACAGACCCAATAGAAATACAGAAGATCATCAACACCTATTTCGAAAACCTCTACTCTCAAAAGTTTGATAACACAGAAGAAATAGACAGATTCTTAGAAACATATGAAGTACCAAAGCTAGGTCAAGAGTATGTGAAACTGTTGAATAACCCAATCTCTGTTAATGAAATTGAAAATGTAATTAAGTCCTTATCCACCAAGAAGAGCCCAGGCCCAGATGGATTCACTGCAGAATTCTACAAGAAATACAAAGAAGACCTAATGCCGACACTCCTCAAACTATTCAATGAAATTGAAAGGGAAGCAATCCTTCCTAAGTCATTCCTGGAAGCAAATATTACTCTAGTACCAAAACCTGAGAAAGACCCAACTAAAAAAGAGAACTATAGACCGATCTCCCTAATGAACACAGATGCAAAAATCCTCAATAAAATATTGGCAAATAGGATGCAGCAAATCATCAAGAAGATTATACACCATGACCAAGTGGGATTCATCCCAGGAATGCAATGATGGTTCAACATACGCAAATCAATAAATGTAATCCACCACATCAATAAAGCCAAAAATAAGAATCACATGATCATTTCTATAGATGCAGAAAAAGCCTTCAATAAGGTCCAACATTTATTCATGATAAGAACTTTACAGAAAATTGGAATAGATGGTCTCTACCTCAATATAATAAAGGCCATTTATGACAAACCAACAGCCAGCATCATACTAAATGGCCAAAAATTGAAAGCCTTTACTTTAAAATCAGGCACAAGACAGGGATGGCCTTTATCACCCCTCCTATTTAATATAATACTGGAAGTACTAGCCAGAGCAATTAGGCAAGAAAGAGAAATAAAAGGGGTAAAGATAGGAAAAGAAGAACTTAAATTATCATTGTTTGCAGATGACATGATACTCTACATAGAAGACCCCCTAAACTCCATTGAAAGACTCTTAGATACAATAAATAAATTCAGTAATGTGGTTGGATACAAAATCAATACTCAGAAATCAATAGCATTCCTATACACGAACAACAAAATCACAGAGAGGGAAATAAGAGAAACTGGACTATTCACATTAGCAAGCAAAAAAACGAAATATTTAGGAATTACTCTTACAAAAGAAGTGAAAGACTTATATAGTGAAAATTATAATACACTGAAAAAGGAAATTGAGGATGATCTCAGAAAATGGAAAGACATCCCTTGCTCATGGATAGGAAGAACAAACATTGTGAAGATGGCCATTCTCCCAAAACTGTTATACAGATTCAATGCAATCCCAATAGAAATACCATCAACATACCTTATAGATCTAGAGAAATCACTCCTAAATTTCATCTGGAACCTGAAGAGACCTAGAATCGTAAAGGCAATTCTAAGCAGCAAAGACAAAGCAGGAGGCATCACAATCCCTGACTTGAAGTTATACTACAAAGCAACAGTAGTAAAATCCACATGGTATTGGAATCAAAACAGAGCCAAAGATCAATGGAATAGTTTAGAAGATACAACCACAACTACAAACACACTCAACCACCTTATCTTTGATAAAGGAGTGAAGCAGGTTCATTGGAAGAACGACAGTCTCTTTAATAAATGGTGCTGGAAAAACTGGCTCTCTATTTGCTGAAAACTAAAGCTAGACCCATGTCTATCACCATGTATTAATTAAAATCTAAATGGGTCAAAGATCTGAATATTAAAACAGAAACACTAAATCTATTGGAAGACAAATTGGGTAGAAACCTTGGAGACATAGGAGTAGGTAAAGAATTCATGAACAGGACTCAAACCGCACGGGAAATACTTCCCAGAATCAATAACTGGGACCACTTCTTATTAAAAAGTTTCTGCATGTCAAAAGAAATCTCCAGCATAGTGAAAAGAAAACCCACAAACTGGGAAAAGATTTTAGTGAACTCTCTCTCAGACAAGGGCCTCTTGTCTAAAACATATAAAGAATTAAAGAAACTCAGACCTCCCAAATTCAAAGATCCAATCCAAAAATGGGCATCTGAGATGAATATGCAATTCTCAGATGAAGAAATGCAAATGGCAAATAAATACATGAAAAAATGCTCATCATCATTGGTCATTAGAGATATGCAAATTAAAACCACACTGAGATACCATCTCTCTCCTGAAAGAATGGCCAGGATCAAGAAAACCAACAACAAATGCTGGAAAGGCTGTGGGGAAAAAGGAACTCTCCTGCACTGTTGGTGGGAGTGTAGACTTGTACAGCCTTTGTGGAGGTCTGTCTTGAGATTTCTCAAAAATTTAGGATTGGAAATCCCATTTATTCCAGCTATTCCACTTCTACGCATATTCCCAGAAGAACTGAAAGCATCATACTACAGCGATATATGTGCACCTATGTTTATAGCAGCACTATTTGTAATCGCCAGATCTTGGAAACAACCTAAGTGTCCATCAACTGAGGAATGGATAAAAAAGTTGTGGTATTTCTATGCAATGGAGTATTATTCAGCTATAAAGAAGGATCACATTGAGATATTTATCAATAAATGAGCATAGCTTGAGACCATACTCATAAGTGAAATAAATCAATCTCACATGTGTGAATACCAAATAGTTTCCCTAATGTAAATAATGATTCAAATATATAAAAATATGTGGTAATCATGATTCCCCATTAGGTGGCCTTGAAGCCTTATAAAGTTTTCACTCATTAATTAGAAAGGCTTTATTCTGGGCTTCTTGATATGAAAATATTTGAAGCTAGAGTATATGAAGTTTTATCCAAATATTTCAAGGAAAAAGACACTATGGTAACTACTATTAAGTCAGGTTATAAGGTGGTGAAGTACTAGGTTGTTGAAACAGTCATGCTGTGACCTCTATTGTTATATTGTTATGTCCTGTTTTATCTCAATCTCCCCCTTATTGTTTCAAAAAAAATTATTTAGTCATTTCTTATGTTTGTCTTAATTAAAGAAAAAATTCAAAAAAATTAGGATATATAAATAGTAACTCTTTTTGATTTCCTATTATCTTGTTTTGAAGTCCTGTAGCACTCCCACGATCTTGTTTTGACTGATTAGACTCTGTTCCATTCTATATGATAGTATCAAGTTTGAAGACATAGGCAACTACTTTGAAGACAATGAGATTCACTAAGATACCCATTCTGGTTTGACTATTGTCTTCTTTGGAAGTCCTGTAATGTTTACAATGCCTAAGTTTTATTGGTCTTGTTCTCTACTGTTTTGTCCAACTTTATAATATCTAATAAGATAGACAATTCTTTTTAAGGAAACAAGGGACAACGTTGATAACCATTGTTGATAAACTTGTACTCTGTTCTACACCATGTGCTATGTCTATCCTTGGTTTTGACTGACAGCTTTGTTTTGCCATATTTGACTGTATTCTTCCCCCCCCCAAAGAAAGTAATAAGCACTAAGGAGTAATAAAATCCAAGATGTGTAAATTTTGTTGTAAAAAAGAGAGGGAAAAAAAAAAAGAAAAAGAGCTCTAATGGATATAACAGCAAGTGTGTTTGGGGGTGTTAAATAGCTGACTTTATCAATGTTTTTGGAACATTGAACACAGCTGTTTGCAGTCTCCCTGTTTGAATGTCCACCTTGTGTTCTTTGATACTGTGATTTGAGGAACTATTTTCAAGAAGATAGTGTGTAATCTACTAGCAGGTAATTTCTTACTGTTATGTTTTTTTGTTTTGTTTTGTTTTGTTTTGTTTTGTTTTGTAGTTCTGTATTGCGTTGTACCCTTACGCCGCTTTGGTTTGTTTTGTGTTTTTCTCTTTTTCCTCTTAAATTAAAAAAAAATAAAAACATAAAAAATAAAAAATAAAATGACAGACTATCCCGGTTCTAAATGATAAATTTTCCTCTGAGGATGGCTTTCATTGCATCCCACATATTCCGGTAAGTTGTATCTGTATTCTCATTTTCTTGTAGGTATTGTTTAATTTCTTCTTTAATTTCCTCTGTGACGCACTGGTTACTCAATAGTGTATTATGCAGTTCCCATATGTTTCTGGATTTTTGCATATCCTTTATCATTAGTTTCTAATTTCAAAGTGCTGTGATCTGATAACATGCAAGGGATGACTTCAACTCTTTTGCATTTGTTTAAATATGTTCTGTAAGCTAATATATGGTCTATTTTAGAGAATGACCCAGGTACTGCTGAGAAGAATGTGTATTCTGATGTTGTTGGGTGGAACATTCTGTATATGTCTATCAAGTCTGTTTGTTCACAGGTGTGATTCAGTTCTATTGTTTCTTTGCTCATTTTCTGTCTCGTTGATCTGTCCCTTGGTGTCAATGGCATTTTAAGGTCTCCAGTTACAATTGTGTTACTGATAATTTGAATTTTCATTTCTGTTAATAGTTGTTTTATATAACTGGTTGCTCTGGAGTTTGGTGCATATATATTTAAGATAGTTATCTCTTCCTCTTTGAGTTTTCCCCTAACCAGTATCTAGTGACCTTCTTTGTCCTTTATGATCATTCTTGGTTTAAAGTTCATGTTGTCTGCAAACAGAATGGCTACTTCTGCTTTTTTTTTTTTTTTTTTTTTTTTTGGATTCCTGTTGCGTGAAGTATTGTTTTTCATCCCTTGACTTTCTGTCTGTGAGTATCCTTCTGGGTTAGATGGGTTTCTTGTAAACAGCATATGGTTGGATTTTGTTTCTTGATCCATTTTTGTAGTCTGTTTTTTGATTGGTGCATTGAGACCATTTAAATTGATGGTTATAACTGTTATATGCTGGTTTATTTTTGACATGTTATCTCTCTGCTGTTGCATCTTTATCTTTCTGTTCTGTTTAATTTTCTGCTTTGCTTAGTGGTTTTTTCCTTTGTGTATCTAAACTGTCTCTCAATATTTTTTGCAGGGTTGGCTTGGTGTTCATGAAGTTTTTCAGCTGTTCTTTGTCATGGAAATATCGTATTTCACCATCGATTTTGAATGATAGTTTTGCAGGGTACGTCAGTCTAGTTTGGAAATCATTTTGCTTTAAAATCTGGAATACTTCACTCCATGCTCTTCGTGACTTTATTATTTGTGCTGAGAAGTGTGCTGTGATTCTGATAGGTTTTCCTTTATAAGTGATCTGTCTTTTCTCTCTGACAGCTTTTAATAACCTATTCTTGGGTTGGATTTCTGGGATGGTGTTTATTACATGTCTGGGTGTAGTTTTATTTTGGTTATGACTATTTAGAGTTCTATATGCTTCACTGATCCTGATGTGAGTTTCTGATCTCATGCTTGGGCAATTTTCAGCTATTACTTCTCTAAATATCCTCTTGACATCCTTTATGTTGTCCCCTTCTTTTTCATTAATCCCTGTCAATCTTATGTTGTTTTTCTTTGCATCATCTTGCAGTTGTTGAGTTGTTATTTCCTGATTCCTTGTTTTTTTTTTTTTTAAATCTTTCCTTTCCTGTTCACTAGCTGCAATCCTATCTTCAAGGTCTGAAATTCTATCTTCACTTTCATGGAGGCAGTTTTTACAGCTTTCAATGGAGTTTTTGGTTTGCTGTATATCTCTGTGCATCTACTTTATGTATTCTATTTGTTTCTTTTATTGCTCATCTAGGGATTCTATCTTTTTGTTTAGTTCCTCTAATTTTTTAACTGTGTTTTCTTTAGATATATTCAGAATCTCTTTCATTCCTTTTATCATTTCTTCTTTTACTTGGGAGATTATTTCAAGTTTGAATTCCTTTAAAGCTTCCTGGAGTTGCTTGTTTATTTTAGTAGTGATTATGTCTGGTATTTGAGATGTATGGCATATATTTTCTTCTATAAACATTGCTCCTAAGATTTCTTGAGATGGGCTGAGGTTTCAGGTTGTAATTTGGTTTTTTGTTTTGTCATTGTCCTATATTTCTGTGCTTCAAGTGTTATTCAAAAGCTTCCTCAGGGTCTGTTGGAAACCCACTTCTGGGTTTGCAGCTCCTGGGATTCTGGCACCCAATTCCCCCAGGCCACTGGGCCTCTGGAACCAGTGGCCATCTTCTGCCTGTTTAGAACTCCATAGTTCCAGATAAGCTGGGCTCTAGGGACACTGTGCACCCGCCTGTTTGCTCAAAACTCCACAGTTCTCTGAGAGCAGCCACAATGGGGAGGCAGATATAGGTGCCTCAGACTCACTTAGCCATTTCATGCACCCAGAAGCCTGGAGGGTCCCAAACAGTCTGGGCTTGGGACAGAGTGCACTGGACACTTACCACAGGCTGCAGGGCCTCTGGAACTGGTAATGTTTGCCTGCTTGCTGAGAAATCCACAGTCCTCCAGGCACACAGGCAGGTGGATGCAGGCACTCCAGATCTGCCTAGCCCTTACTCTGCACCCAGAGGGTACAAGAGTCCCAAAAAGGCTGGGCTCTGGGGATAGTGTGTGCCCTCCCTGCTTACTGGAAACTCCACAGTTCTCTGAGCGCAGCCAGAATGGGGAGGCAGATGTGAGTTACTGCTTTTTAACTGTAACAATGGTCAGCATGGGATTCAGGAGATCACTCCAAATGCCTTCTGCTGTAGGACTGAGGCTTGGTATCCTTGAAGCACAGTCTTTTTTTTTCTCTGATCGCTCATGGCAATTGATGACTAACATCAAATCCCAAAAAAGATGTGAATGTTAAAGCTACTTGGGGCCCACTACCCTCCAGAAGGCCAGGCCAGGGTAAAACATTTTTGCCTTCCCCTTCTACTTTCCAAAATTTTTGTTTTTGTTATGGTTTTGGTTTTACACTCAGTTTTTAGAATTGAATACAGAGGTTTTGTACTTAGCTCCATTATCTTCCACTTTTAAAAGTCTTCCTTTTTGGAGAAGTTTCTTAATAAGTTGCTAAATTGGTGAGTCTAGCCTTGAATTTATGATGTTCCTGCTTTAGCCTTCCAGAGTGCTAAACTTACAAGCCACACCACGAGACGTGGTTTCATCATGGTGTTCTTAAAAACTCATTGGCTGTGCAAGGAATGGTGAAAATGCCTGTCATGTCTGCATTCATGCCACTGAGGCAGCAGGATTCCTGGGAGTTCCAGACAAGTCTGCAACACACTCTGATTTCAGCTCAGGCCAGAGTGACAGAGGGTCTCTGACCAGAAAAAGAAAAGGAAAATATAGGAAAGGACAGGAATGGAAGGAAGATACAAAACCAAATTCCTGGTGATTCTATGAGTTCTTTTGTATCTGGGTTAGTCATTTTAATCTGCGGTCCTATTCTTGCACTATAAGACCCTTTGGACTGCTGTCACTTTAAAGTATACCTTGAAACTGGGGATTTTTGGTGCTTCCAAGTTTAATGTTTTTTTACATGGCTAGAGGATGTTGTACTTCTCTATGAACTTTCATATTGCTTTTTTTATTTCTAGGAAAGTATCAGTGGTATTTTGACAGGAATGCTTTGAAATGGCTGGTTGCTCTGGGCTGCACATACATTATAACAACATGAATTCTTCCCATCCACCATCATGCTATGAATTTTTTCTGTTAGTGCTATTTCACTGATTGCATCAATTTCTACACATTTTAAAAACAGGTGAGTTTCTTTAAATTTACCCTAAGTGTTAATTCTTTTTGATGAATTATGAAATGAATTGTGTTCTTTGTATTTGAGGCTGCAGCTTGTTTGAAGCACATAGATATGAATTGTTTGAAACACGTGGATCTTGTACACCTCACCTTATGTGATTTGTGAATTTGTTCTAAAAGGTTTTCAGTGAGATATAAGTTTCTTATATGAAAGGTTGTGTACTCAGGAAACAGAGACAATGGTTAATTCTTCCTTTTTGTTAAGGAAGCATTTGATTTCTTATTCTTGAGTAAATTCTAGGGCTAGAACTTGGAGTACTGTGTTGAAAGGCATTGCAAGCCTTGTCTGGTTCCTAATCTGAGAAGAAAATCTTGCAGCTTGTCAGTCTCTCAGCATTATGTCAGGGATAGGATTCTCATGCATGATCTTTGATGTGCTGAGGTCCATTCTTCCAATACATGGTATGTGAGTAGTTCTTACAATGAGAAAATGTTGAAATTCAGAATTTTTCAAAGCTATTTTTCCACATCTATTGAGAGATTACTTCTGTCTCATTCTGTTAGAGTGACAAGTGACACTGAGTGGTTTTTACCATGGGACAGTTCTTGCATCATTGAGATTGAGCCGAGTGTTGATCATGGTAGTTAACTTTTGCATGTGCTGGCAAATTCAGCTGACAAGTATTTAGCTGAATAATTTTGCTTATGGTTCATTAGGAATATTGGTCAGTAGGGTGTTTTCCTTTGTTTTATTCCATTTTTCAATACATTATTTTCTGGCTTCATTCTCAGGGTGACTTTGTCATCTAAAAGAAGTTGGTGTTGGATTTTTCCCTTCAATTTCCTGGAAGAATCCAAAAATGATTATTATTTATTCTTTATTATACACTTGAAAAAATTCACTGGGTCATTTGTCTTATCCTGGATTTTGTTGTTGTTATTAATGAGTTTTGATTGCTGATCCATTGCCTATATTCACTTTTGCTCTGTTCATCAGTTTATTTGTTCCTTATGGGTGTGGGTCAGTGACACCAAAGGTGGCCACATTCCCATTAAGGGTCACATCTCATTTTACTTAGGGATGCAGCCATTTACTTTTGTATTTTATATATTTTTGTCAGTAACTCCTTTCAGTTACTTAGTCTTTAATGCATACTGTTCTTGTCGGGAGTTTACTGCTGCAGGAAACTGGAGCTGGTCAGGTGCCCGTATCTTATTTCAGGCTTCATACTCAGGCCTGCCTGCAGTGTCCCCATCTCCTGGTTTGCTCCCTGTAAACACCTGTCCTGCTCCACAGCTGTGGTGATTCCACATGCGGCAGTTGAATTCTGCACCTGGGTGGAAGACATTCTGTCGAGGTGGGCTCTGTAACAGGCTGACCTTCTTGTACAGTGCTTCCCTGAGTCAGCCAAGGGGCCTAGGGCCTTCAGGGAGGAAATCTGTGAGCAGGGCCATACCAGCCCTCTTCTGTCCAGTGTGCAGTGTATGCTGTTTTGCTGGAAGCTGACTTGTGGATCAAAAGTCCTAGACCTGGGCCTTTCTTGCCCCTGGTGCCACAGTGTCCTCTACATCTGCCTGGACCATTTTCCACTGACATCCGATCTCCACAGGGATCTGAGCAACCCCTAGACTTGCTCTTCCAGGCTTCAACTCAATGTGGAGACTTCAGGTGTGAAATCTGTCACTATGAAATTCAACATGTATACATTTATTCTGGAACAACCACTGCTAAGTCTTCATAATAAAAAGTGAGATTTAGTTTCCCATATTCTATTCTTACTCAGTTAAGGTGTGAAAAGTTAGAAACCATGGACCTACCACAGCAAAGCTGCTGAGTGAATTATAAACTTAGGGCACTGAAAATGCTGAAAGAAGGCCATGTCCTAGGCCATGTCCCCAGTCTTACTTGAGATGACAGAGAGCTTATGGCCTGGCCTTCTCTCCACCCAGCAGTGAAGAGACACATGCCAGCACAGCCAGGTGAGGACAGGAGAGAGGAGCTGGTCAGTGGTAGGGTTGTGTCATTCTCAGAGGGATGCTTTTGTGATTTTTCAATTTTTAATTTCCATTGAATTATTGATAGTGTCCTACTCAATATTTCTTATACCCAACCTAGTTAAGAAAAAATAGTATGCAATTTGTTAAATAGATGAGTGAAAAATGGATGATTTAATTTTCATTTATGTATGATGAAGGATATGCTCAGTACAGAAACTTCAAAAGTCACCTTATAGATATATAAAATAAGGAATTTTGGTATTCAAAAAAACAACACATCGCTTATGACTAACTTTTAAAACCTTAACACATGCAGAGCCCTTCCATGGTGGGGTGGCGCTGCCTTCCTACCCTAGAAAGCACCGATTCAGCTGTGCCAATAACTCTCAGAGGACAACAAGAGTTTTTCTTCAGAGTCTCTTTTACCACTGAGGAGGACCTGAATCTTCCTGCTGCCAGGCTGATCATGGAGTGTGCAGTGTGCAGAGGAGCCCAGCAGTGCCTGCTTTACACTCCTCTCCCCCACCACATCCATGCTGCAGCCCTGCAGGGACAGCAAGGCAGAGCTGCCAGGATACAGCCAAGACTCTGCCACGTCAGTCCTAAGTCCGCCTCCACCAAGTGCCTGATACTGCCTGTGTGTTGCTTGCATAGTGGGTCTACACACCCTCAGCCTCCTAGGCCAAGTGCGTTTACCACAGTGACCCTTCCAGTCTGCAAATTCCACTCCTCTCCTTTCTGACTATGGCTGCAGCATTGGAACAAAACATAGCATTACCATTACCTTTTCTTCTTCTTTGTTCTTCTTTTTCATTTTTGGGGCGGTTTCTTTATTTATTTAACCATATATTTAAAACTGCATTTTGCCAAAAAAGCATTTCTTTTGTTTTTACTCTCCACCTGCCTGAGTTTTTAGATTTCTACTGCAGTTCAAACCTTAAGTTCTTGGATGCTCAGAATCTACTCTGCAGCTTGGTAGAATGAGTGAAGCGAAGCAAAAACTGAACTTGGGAACATTCTTTCCCTCCCAGCATCTTGTACAGCAAACCCTGACTCATGTCTTTTTATCTCCAAAATATGGGCTTCAGTAGATTCAGTAGCTTGAATCTGCCACTGCAAAATGTGTTTCCTAGATTTTTCCAAATAATGTCATTTCTCCTCAACTGGCTAAGCACATTGTCTAAGGTTTTTTATGCCCAAACATGAAAAATAATTTCCAGTAGACAAGATGCTGCCACCCATCCTGAAATCATGATGGGATTTTATGTTAACACATAGTGCAATCTGTAGTCTGAGACCATGGTGCCAGGGCAGGGTTCTCTCCAGCAACTGTGCACAGCATGCTTCACACACTCTCCTACTTCCACCTTACCCGTGGTCTGTGACTTGTGGGAGGGGCCACCCTGACCCCTCATTCTAGGAGTACTGAGGCTGGTAGACATTCCCAGAGCCACCAGAGCCTGGCTCTGCTAGTGACCCAATCTTCAAGTCCCCCTCCTTTCCAGGAGATTAGACATTGTCTCTCCCCTATGTCAATGCCAATATCTCAGTGACTGTATTCAGCTTAAGTCCTCATATTTCTACACTGAAGGATTTTTAATGAGGGGAACCTACAACAAGACCATTCATATCTGTGGAGCAGCTGAGTGGTACACGGCTTCCCACCTTTCCTACAGAACTAGCCAATGTCCAAACAGCTGACATGTAAATACTTTTTAAACATTTAACATGGTCCTATTGTTCATGCCTCTGGTGGCTCCTTTTTCAGAAACTCTTCTCACCTGGTAGTTGTGTTGTTTTCTTGTTAGTTTTTAACTGCAGAAGAAAAGCAGAGATGTAGTGGCCCTACAGGGATAACTGTGATTCTCTCTCCCACAGCTGATCCCTGGCTCTCTTCCAACCCAGCCTTGTACTCTGTGCTGCGTCCCTGCCCTCCCCCCTTACACACTGGGAAGCGGTGGCATCTCCCTTTGGTTTAAGTAAGGAGTCTCAGGTGACTTTTTTTCAACTAAGGTTAAACCCCATTTCCCCCTTTATATGGACCTTCCTTCCCTTGCCCCCACCCTTCTTCTGTCTTCTGAGCCTGCTAATGACAAACCCATGGATGACTCTGCTACTGGAGAACTCTTTGTATGTCATTAATATATTCTCTCTTATTGTAAATGCCACATTTAGAAAAAGAAAAAAGAAAATCTTGGTATATTTATCTATTTCTCCAGGTTCCTGTTACTCCCCTGTGCCACTTCCCCACCCAAAGATGTCATTGTACAATAAAGAGCTTTGAGAGTAAAACCAAGAAGAGCGTTCACATTTTCCATCCTCTGGAGCTCCACTTCATTAAGTGATGGCAAGTCTCCCAGGCTCTGCCTCACTCTCATCTATAACTCTGCCTCACACACATCTCTGTGTGTATGCACATTGATGTCAGAGATATTTCATTGTAAAACCTGAGACCTTCCTCACACACATCCATCTTGCATCCATGGTTATTTCATGACCAGATTCCTTGGCCTCTTTCCCTGTGGGCACAGAGAGACTGAGCTCAGCATCCCTGCAGCTTCCCCTGGTTCCCATGGCCCACACTGGTACCCACACCATCTACCTGCAGGGTAGGGAGGGTCCCAGTTCCTTTCTGCTTCTAACAGTGCTGTGAACAACAATCTTGAAAGGAAAGTTAAAAAGTTATGCAGCTTTTTCTTTTTTGTGTGTGTGTTGTTGTTATGTAGCTCTCTGTGTGGAAGAAACCTCTATACTTAGCTAAACGAGGTCCAGGGACCTGTGTAGAGGTCTGCTGGGAGCTGAGGGAAAGGGCTCTGCTCTGCCCCTCCATTTTCTCCCCACTGCTCTTCCCCACCTGCCTTAAAACCTGAACTCAAATGGGGACACAGGTCATCTCAGTGATGTGTTCCTGAATGTATCTTCAGTGGGATACTGTGTATTTTATACACTTGTTAGCCATATGAGCAGATTCCATTTTGAATTGTAAGAGTTCATCTTTTATCTCACAAAACAAATGGAAAGGTAATTCCAACTTCAAAGATGAATGTATTTAATTTTTACTTATATCCTATAGTCTATCTAGGATCATCCCCTTTATCAAAGACAAATATCAGTTAATCTCTTCCAGTACTGCTTTGCCAAACAGAGCTGTGATGCACGGATGTGAAAACCTGGGGTAAAAAATCACAGAGGCAGAAAGATTAGTGGTGGCTGGGATGGCAGGGAAGAGAAGGAATTGTGTCCAAATGGGAATGAAGTTGTGGGAAATGTTCTGGAATTGGGCAGAAATTAAGATTGTACACATTGAGAATGTGTACATGCCACTGCACTGAGGATGCTAATTAAAATGAATGACATCCTATCATTTGTTTAAAATTAATTTATGCCATAATATTTAAAAGGAGTATAGAGGTAAGGGCAAGAAAATGGAAAAAATAGTGGAGGAGATGGGAAAGTCACTTTTTCAGTAGGAGGTTGCCTAAGTGTAGTTGAGGAGCTGTCACCAGATGTGAAGCCCCTGTTAGTCATACTTCTGAACTGACAGAGATGGGTTTCCTGGTTCTGGCTTTTCCCATGATCCAAGAGCTTGTAAAGGCACTAGAGATGGGTCAGGTACAAACTCTGGAGCTGGTCCTTGGGCTTGGTGTGCAGTGGACAGTTCAACATCAAAAGGGGAAAAGATCATCAATTTCCCATGTTCTTTGCAGAACAAACAAACTTCCCAGTGTCTGTCAGAGGCAGCTCTCTGCATAAATCCACCATCCGGAAATCTTCCCACACTGCATCCACCCACTGATTCCTGTGTGTCTTAGAGCTGCAGGGTGTTCCCTTAGCCTTGTCCTCCTCACATACCCTCAAGCCTGTACCCAGTCCTTTTCACACTTTTTTCTGCTTCAGTGGGTTCACAGTGCTCTAGCTCAGTGGGGTGAAATTGCATTGGAGGGTCCATGTGGTTTTTCAGCTGCTGCTTAGAGCTAAGAAGCAGGGCTGTGGTTCTGGAGGAGACAGGTGTGGGGAGCTGAGTGTGAGGTCTTGTCCTCCCTCCCAAATTGCTTGCCCAAGGCAACCTGCTGAGTTGGACACCTGCCTGCTGCTCCAGCTGTGGAGAGCCCAATTGACTCTATCTCCACCACCAGTGAATCAGTCTTGGTCCAGACAGCCCTGAGAAACTGACAGATGACTCCATGGGAGAGTCTGTGGACACTGGGATGACTGTCTCTCCCTTCTTCAGCAAAGCTGTACACACATCTGTTTAGTGCTCCCCAGTGGCATGTTACCTTCATGGGGGAGGGAAAAGTGTCTGCTGTGGTACAGAAGTTGTGTTCTATAAATACGTGAGAAGTGAGGGGACAGAGGGATGTGTCCTTTTGCACCTTTCCTCAGTTTTTAGATTGTGCAGTGACTTGGCACCCAGTACTCTGTGCTTCCTCTGAGCTCCTTTTCCTCAGTTGTGCATCCATGTCTAGAGAAGCCAAGAAGGCATCTCATGTACCATAATGTCAGTGGTACATGATCTGCCATTCAGGGTAGCCCCCACTAGTGTGGAAGGTTAAGAGGGGAGTAGATACATCTTTCCTGGTCATTGGATCATGATCAGTGCCTGGAAAAGTGTCTGTGCATGGTGTGGCTCTTTGTATATTCATGTACTCATGGTACCAACTGGTTCCTGCTCTGATGTCTGAAAGGGCCTAATGCCTCTCCCAGCCCCCAGAGAATCTGGTTCTGAATAATGCATCCAAGAGCCCATAAACCAACTCTCCAATCTCTCTATGAAGAGAGAATGTCTACTCAGTATAGGGATAAGTGCAGGAGAAACGATCCTTTCCCATGGAGTGGGCAGCTCAATGCAGAAGAAACATGGCTACTCCAGCAGGTCTTCCACAGAGCCATGGCTGGGGTTAGCAATTGTCTGGAAACCCCATTTTGTCCCATAGGGACCCTATAAGCTTGGCCTTAGGAACAGTTCACTGTTCTGAGAATTGCACTGTTACTGGGTGCAATTCTCACTTGTCAGTGAACTGAGGCTGAGACATATAAGCACATTTCAAAGCCTCAGCTTTAGATGGCCCAATCATACTGTGCAGCTGAGAGCAAACTGGCCTTCCCAGCATAAGGGCCCGTGGGGTTTAAATGCTGGCCCTTGAGGGACCTGGGAAGGAAGAGCTGTGGATGGGGCAGCTGTGCAGAATGTCCTGCTCTATGGGCTCTGTGAGGCTCTGCAGCCCTGCCTCACCCTCACTGTGCAGACCACCACCAGGTTCTCCACTGACTGATTTCCAGTCTGTGATGAGACAGTGGGAAGCCTGGTGTTAGCGGCCCAGCCATGTCCTACTGTGAGTGCCGGAGGCTGCAGTGATACTAAAAGATTAAATATCATTGGGGAAGTTAGAAATAATAGCATTTTCAGATCAGTTTGTGAGCAAATAATTCATTAACTCCCTACATGAAGAGTATCATCCCATGTGTCCTGTGACAACCACACATTCTAGAGATGAGAAAACAGGCTTGTCCTGGGTGTGGAAGTGGGGACCTGTATAGGATGACACACAGGGTACTTCCCTGTGGTGCTGCTGAAGAATTTGGGTCCAGTTTCCTTAGCCATGAGAGGCTGAGTGTCTGTGTTCACTGTCTTTGGGTACAATGTAATTTAGCCTAGTGGGGCCTCAACCTCTGACCTGAGGGGCCTGTATATTTTCCCTGAGACATGGACAAAGTATCAAGGGCCTAGGTTTTGGGTGAGTGCACCTCTGGTGATGTGATGATGTGTCAGAGCTGGGGACAGGGTAGAAGCACAGTCACACCAGTGCCAAAGGAATAGCTGGTCCCAGGAGTTACAGTGAACTAAAATATGTTGAAATAGCTGGTCCCAGGATTTACAGTGAACTAAAACAGTAGAAATAAATCATGACAAGAAGTGAAGTGACTTAGTGTCCATATCCTTATTCTGATGCTCCCACTAATGTGTGGACAGTGACCTGACACCTGGCCAACTTAGTGGCTCAGCAGAGAGGATGTGATAGTTGAAGACTTAGACCTCAGTTACCTGTGGGGGTAGGAGCACAAGCCTGCTGTTTACTACAACGTGGAGGGAGGTGCTGAAGGTGTAATCTGACCCTGAATATCCCCTGTCCCCCTTGGGCCTCATTACAGAGTCCCCTCAGCTCAAACTCTCCCCCTGCTGGCATCTGTTGTTATTGTGAGGCCCCACTGTGGTACAGGTATGTGGATTGCAGCCCTGCAGGGACCTGCTCCAGGCTGATGTCTGGGACAGCACTGTTGGTGCAGTGCCTAGTAGTGTGCAAGAATCTTCTGAGATCTCAGACAAGCTAAGAAAGGACTCCCCTAAAGACTCCCAGAGATCTAAGTTTAGCACAGAGAGACCTGAAGCACATGCTGCACACAGCTGCAGGGTCTGCACTGCACAGTGAGCTGGGAGGGGCCACACCCTGTCTCATAACCCTGCTCCCCCATGGTAGGGATGGTAGGGACACCCAGGTACACAGAGCAAGTAGTCACTAAGGGGTGTTTACCAGCTTTTATGATCCAGAAAGCCATCAAAGCCACCAGCCAACCAGGACAGAAGACCAGGAGGTCTCTCTTTGTCTCCTTTGGGATTGCCTAAGTGGGAAAGGATTCACCTTTCTAGTGACAGCACAGAAGCCACCAGCCATGTGATGAACCAGGTCCTTTAGTGCAATTCTCCATGGCAGCTTTTCTGACAGCATCTGGAGCTTGCTGGCCTAGTGGGGAAGACAGACTGGGTCCTTCTGGAAGCTGATCTCACCCACCTTCCCCTCCCTACCTAAAATTTATTCTCACCCTGTGTTCCTCAAACCCTGGACCAGCTCAGGTTCACTTATCAACCCCCATGTGGCCTTCCTCAGAGCCAGTTGATAAATTGTCCCCAGCCCAAGAGGCAGAATTATAGAAGGCTCATCTCTCAGATGAGTCTTCCCAATAGTGATAATTGTTGAGTAGTCCATATCTCTGGCCCCTTTGTTTTGCTGACACTATTTCCTAAGTACTAAAGGAACAGTGTTTGGGGTGCACCCTGCAGAGTTCAATCCCAAATGTATACCCCGCCAGAGTATAGCAGAGTGAAGACAGATTCCTGACTATTGGAAATTGAAGAGATCTTCTAGGGTAACTGTCAAAACTGCCTACCCAACAAAGGCAGCTGGATTTTACTGGAGAGACCTATCACACCCATATGGGGAAGACTATTCTTTACCTCTAGAGGGAGACACTTTCCTGTTCTCCTGGAATCACATTATAGATCATGCTGCATTGTACACTGTGCATCAAAACTGGTGGATTAGGTGCCTAATCTCTTTGAGCACCCGCACTCCACACTTGAGTACATTTTGTGTCTCCTTCTAGCAAGGCTTTCTGAAGCCTGTGTTTAAAAAAAAATAGTGGAAGCTGGACAAGGTGGTGCACACCTGTAATCCCAGCAATCAAGAGTCTGAGTCAGTATTCCTGAAAGTTTGAGACCAACCTAGGCTACACAGGGAGCTCAAGTCTACCCTGAATTGCAAAGTGAGACCTTGCTTCAAAAAAGTCAAAACTAAGCTAAACAAATGGTGGATGAGAACACTTCTGAGTAGAGAAATTAGTATTATAATGTGTGCCTAGCTATTTTCTGTTTAACTTCTCTCTCTCTGTGTCTCTCTCTCTCTGTCTCTCTCTCTCTCTCTCTCTCTCTCTGTCTCTCTCTGTCTCTCTCTCTCTCTCTCTCTCTCTCTCTCTCTCTCTCTCTCTCCCTCTCCCTCTCCCTCTCCCTCTCCCTTTCCTTCTCTCTCTCTTGCTCCTTCTCCCTTTCTGTCTTCCTCTCCATTTTTGGATTCTCCATATTCTTGGCCTCGGCTTGAACTTTTGCTGTTGCTGTCTCTGATTACTACAGTATGGGAATTGCAGTTGTGCACACCTATGCCAGTTTCACAGGGTGATTGTAACAAACACTGTTTACTCTAGATGACTTACAAGGGTGTGTGTGTGTACTGTTTTGATAGGTTTAAATTAATTTTTCATTTTTCATTTTCGTTTTTTTGGTACCGTTGATCAAACTTACATCCTTGCATTTTCTAGGCAGGTGCTAAAGCTGCTGAGCTAAGCCCCCAGCCTAAAGCAATATCTTGTGGTTCTCATTACTTTGAGGATGTCATCTGAAATGAGTAAACAATTTAAAGGGGTGTTTGCAATTACTAGTAGTACTTCCCTTAACCCTCACCATCCCAAAGAACAAATGCTTAACCCTATCCCCTCCTGCATAGCAGCTAACTACTTTGGGAATGTCTCCTCCTTGGCCACCAGTAAGCTGGGAGGCCTGGACAGTTGTTCTTGACTGAATTGTCCATTGAGGCAACTTCATTCTCTTTGGTTGTTGTTACAAAGTGCCTGCAAGAACTGTCATACCTCAGATACAGTGAACAAACCCAAATGCCCTGTGCCCTGATCCATGGCACTGATGACTAACTAAAGGCCAAATCCCTGGTGAGTACACCTTTTGAGAGGAGACTGAGTTTCGTTCTTCTTCCCTGGCATCATTTCCTAAGCCCTGTGATGGACATTTGCCTCACTTCCATCCCGCCCCTGTTCCCCACAGGTCACTGAGTGTCTCAGCTGTCACGACCTGGACTAAAACATGGTTCTCCAAGCAGCAGATGAGCAGTTACCCAGCTTGCTGCTCTGACCACAGTCTGATGTGCATCATTCCAGGGCCGAATGACAGGGAAATAGCATCTCTTGGTGCCACTATCACACATGGCAACCGCGTAACTGGGAATTTGGCCTCCCTTATTCCCTGAGCCTGAGGGGAATCACTTGAACTGGTACCATGGCAAAGCAAGCTGAAGCACAGGATCAGTGCCAGGCAGCACAGAAAAGTCCAGGCCCCTCTGTGTGGCACCATGTGGGAGCTGAGCACCACAAGGGAGAGCACAAAACAAGGGCAGGAGCAGGTTCTGTGGAAACCACAGAGGTGGGCAGCCCTTCTCTGATGTGTGGACCCCAGTGCCTGTGAGCGTATTGGGATGGCCCTATTGCATAGAACATGGGAGTTCCCGGTCTGATGTTGCTGGGTCAGGGTGGCAGTGGACACTGGCTCTGTCTGATAGTGAATTTGCACAACACAGACTGTGTCACTGCCTGACTTTGTCTACCTAGGACCTTCTTTGTCCAGCCCAGTCTTCTCTGGACCTTTTGGTGGAGCCACAAGAGGAGACACTGCATGTGTTGCTGCCCAAAATATAGCTGGTGCAGTTTGGTGCTATCAGCCAAAAGGTATGATGGGTGACAAAATGAAGTGCCAGCCATTGTGTAGCTCAGGGACTTCTTAGCCTTCTTCTTCCAGCTTCCATTCTCTCTTTCCCCAGGTATCCCTACATCCTCTTCTTATACACACTTCTCCTCTCAAGAGCACACATCTGGGCTTGTGCTAGACCTGGCTGGACTGGGAGCTGCTCTGCACTCCCCCAGACACTTTTGACAAAGAGAGAATCCAGTACCCACAGGTATGGATGCTTTGTTTACACCCAGAAAAAGTTAGAACCAAAATGTGTTGTACTTGCTTCAGAACCTGGGACTGAAGCCACCAGGAATCTTATTCTTGGCTCTAGGCTCTAGAGTTCTCCTCAGGACATGGTGGTCAGAAATGGGGGATCAAGCTCAATCTGAATGTGGAGCAACCAAGACCTGACCTAAGCTTTGGGTCCCTGTGTGATGCATGTGCTCCTGGATATGTGGCGAGACAAATGCAGGTGCTTCTGTCTGGTGGAATTCAGGTAGACACAGTAACTTTGAAATGGCTCATATGATAAGGTCAGAATTGTATCTGTTCAGCTAACAAAGGCTGGGTGCATGAGACTGTGAAGCGGGACCCTCAGATCTGTACTACACTTTGGGATAAAGGCAAATAAGTGTGCCACAGCGTGTCTGCATCCAAAATTCCTGCCCCGGATCCTGAAAATGGCGGCCGGCTAGGGGATCGAGCGAAGAGTCTCTCCAGAGAATTCATACTCGAAGCTAAAAAAAGACAGCATGGAGAGGGCCAGACAAATCGATAGTGATTCTTATTAACCAAGACAGTACAGCTGGAGGATTTAAAGTCTTGCTGAGACCTTCAACGCTGATAACGGGAGGCTGCAAATCCCGTGCCCTTAAATCAACAAACAGATTCATGGACCCAGCACAAAAAGCTGAGTTGCTTTTGGGGACTGCGGGAAACTGAGATCCAGGCTGGGACTCCAAGTAGCAGCCAGTTCTGCACCGCTGCACCAGAGCGGATGTACAAAGCTCTGGCGTTTCAAATCTAAACGGTGCACAGATATCTGACCGGTCTGCGCTGTGCTGGGAGTGTGGGAAAAGTGGACAGCTTGGTGTGCGGCAGTCCCGGAAGGAGGACTTGCACCGGACTCTGGTGAGTACAGAGAACCCAGCGGCTGCTGGGTTTGGCCAGAGAACAGCTGGCCCGCCACCACGGGGAAATCAATAACACAGAGTCTGGTGCAGACATATTAGCCTGGCGGCAGAAACCGCAGCTTGGTGACATCACCAGGTCCCCTTGTAGGGAGGGCTGGTGGAAGACATCTTGAGTCCTGGCAGAGCCTGATTACTTGCTGGCTTCAGCTCCACACAGAGAACTTAGTGGGAGCCATCTTAGTTTTGGGCAGATCTGCTATTCTGGTGCTCCTGTCACAGAGAGGTTTGGAAGAGAATGGCTGGGACTTGGGCAGAATCCTGTGCCACAGTGACATTACTCAGCTGCTTCTGATTCAAAGAGAACTGGCAGGAGCTACTGGGGCTAAACCAAGCCTCTGCTTGGGGCCCAATAAGCGGATACAAAATAGTCACAACTCAGTGACAACCAGAAAGTACAGCCTAATTTATGAACTAACTGACACAGAGGCTAGAGACTAGACTGTACCGCCCCTGCATCCCAGCCTACCCCAGATAACAGCAAATTGGGGAGGACAGCAAAAACTCAAGCCAGCACGCTTCTGAAAGGCCCTAAGCAATTTGGAGAGGGCCAGAGAACTCCAGGACAGTCTGAGAGAAACTAGAAACATGACAAGAGATAAAAAAAAAAAAAAAATCTCCAGCTGTTCAACAGGAGAAAATAAACCCAAGAGAACTAAACACTGAAGAGAACAAACACAGTAACCATCCTCTACTTGACACAGCATCAGCCGAAATTAAAAAGTACTTAAATGATCTCATAGAGGAATTTAAAGATGTACTCCTGATCCAAGTGAGGCAAGATATAAAGAGATTAATTAAAGAAATGACAAGCCCCACCCAAGAGAACACAGATGGAAGAACTGAGGAAATCAGAAAAGAAAAAGAAGCATCTGAAGAAGAATTTAAGCATAACTTAGAATACATGAAACAGATCCAAAGAGAATATCAGGAAACTGAAAACTCCATTGAATATTGGCAAAATGCCTTGACAGAAACTAAAGACAACCTTCTGAAACTTGAAGAGAGATTTAGGGCTTATGAACGTGAAAGAAAAAGCCTCTTAAAAATAACAAGGAACCAGAAAGAAGCAATTCTAAAACTGGAAGATGATAAAAAGATACATAACCTAAGAATAAAGAATGTGAGTGAGGAAGCAGGAACATCCAAAAATGAAATACAAAAAATATTCACAGATATATTAAAGCAAAATTTCCCACGTATAGCAAAAAGAAATGATATCCAGATAAAAGAAGCATACAGAACGCCAGCTACCTACAACCAAAACAGATCTACGCCTAGGCATATAATAATCGAGATCCCAGAAATCCACCAAAAAAACAGAATATTAAAAGCAGCCAGAGAAAAGATGCAGGTTACCTATAACGGGAAATCTATCAAAATAACAGCAGACTTATCAACACAAACTCTTAAGTCAAGAAGGGAGTGGGGAGAAATATTCCAAGTCCTGAAGGAAAAAAATATGCAACCGAAGTTCATATATCCGTCAAAACTCTCTCTAAAAATTAATGAAGAAATAAGATATTTTCAAGACAAGGAGGAACTGTGGGAGTTCATGGCCACCAATCCAACCCTACAGAGAGCACTGAAGGACATTACAGAGAAAGAGAGGAAGAGATATCAGGATTATAGCTACAGTGGCAGAGAGGCCTCAGTGAATGGGGCAGACAATGGAATGAGGGAATAAGGTGGACAAATTATAGTAGAAACGTGGAGTAGCAGACATGAGGCAGAGACGGTAAGCTAGTCTTTAGTAGAGACAGCTCTGAAACTATATTTAAAAAAAAAAGCAGAGGTCATTGCTAATGGTGTATAACGATTTAAAAGACACAGTAGTCCTAGTGCCATATTTAGATTGAATTAAATTTGTTCTGGTCTGTCCACTCATGTCAGATTTGAGGACACAGACCTCTAGAACCAAAAATAGCAGGTTATACCATGGTAACCATCCTTATTTTCCTATTGACTTAGGCTGAAATCCTGTATTACTTACATTGTCTTACTATGACTGATCTTAATTGTATCTGAATCATAAGACTATTGGTTGGCCTTGACTGATCCTATTTGAAATCGGTATGCATGTTAGAATCAACCCTAAAAGTAGAGGAAACTACTCTGAGCATGACAAGATGTAAAGGATATCCATACTGGTATGAATCAGTAACAGCTCTCAAATACTACAATGCAGTCAAAGATAAGTTTTTATAAAAATAGGTGATAGTATGTTTAACTATAATAAGCCAGTGTTGTGGACAAATCTATTGAAAATAACAAGAGAAAACATAGTAGCTACGGAAGATCATTTATATTATAGTTTTATAAGTCTTATCCATTGCATGTTTTTCTAGGAAATTGTTTCGCTGTCTTGTTATGACTTGGTTTTCCCTATAATACAGAGAGGATAGGAACAAATACTCTGAGGAAGAGACCTGAAAAACCCGAGGCTTATTTTGTAGCACTATAATACAAATTCTAGCAATCTATTGTTTGCTGATTAGAATGACATTGGACTGGTTTCTTCAGCTCAACTTCAGCATATGCAGAGATGGGGACGGCTATCACAAAGAGAATGAGAGATGCGATGGTAGTTGCTATTGTCTTCCCTAATTTGGAACTTGAAGACCTAAAAAGACTTCATCATCCTGTAATGATTTGATTAGTTCTATAATATGCAATAAGTATATAAAGTGGGTGAAGTTAGGGACAACTATTTCTAAGAAGCTAGAGACAGTTAGATAAGGAAGATCTCCAGTGGACTTGCTTTGAAATCTGTATTTCTTTAAATTGTTTTTTTATTTTTTTCTTAAATGTTCTGTTCTGTTTTGATATGGTTAACCTTACCCTCTTTGAGATGTAAAACAAATAGGTGGGACTGATAATCATATTACGGAGCTTTTGTTCGATCATAGAGCATAATGGTTTGTAGGGTCACTTTTTTGAATGTCATTCTAAATACTTTAATTCTATAACCTGAACAGCCATTTCGAAGATGACAATTTGTAACTTATCAACCGGCAATTTCTTACCTTTTGTTTGTCTGTAATTTAGTATTATTTCTACCCTTTTTTTTATCTCCATGTATTTTTTTTTCGTTTCCTTTTCTTTAAAAAAAATTCCTGCCCCCTGGGTTCATGCATTTTTGTCCTGTCATAACAGCAACGGAAGGTTTTATAAGGTGTGGCAGTGTGGTCAGCCTTCTAATGGCATGGCTCTGGGCCCCTCAGGAGCTGGACAGCACCTGGAGAGGAGACAGGGCCAAGGGTCTCTTGTGTACAATGTTACGCTATCCCAGTGACCAGTTTCAGGTTATGGCCACAGTCAACTCTTCTTTCGTTTTGGCCACCTAGTTGCTGGGCTTCCATGGTGTTCTCACTGTTCTTTCCCACTGTCTCTTGATTCACAGCAGAATCAATTTCCCAAGTCCAGTTGCACAGTGAGGTTGTAGGCCATTGTCCTGGTGTGAGACAAGCACCTGTGCCATCTGCAATAGGGCTGCTGTGATGTGAAAAGCTGTGGAGTGTGAAGAGAACCCAATGTGTATTGATCCCCACCACATGGATGCTGGGGTCATGATGTACAGAGCAAGATTCCTGCCATTCAGATGAAACTTTTTTTTAAAATTTTTTTAAATTTTATTTAAGAGGAAAAAGAGAAAAACACAAAACAAAACAAAGCAGTGTAAGGTTACACATAATACAGAACTACAAAAAAAAAAACATAACAGTAAGAAATCACCTGTTAATAGATTACATATTATCATCTTGGAAATAGTTGCTCAAATCACAGTATCAAAGAATACAAAGTAGACATTCAAACAGAGAGACTGCAAACAGCTGTGTTCAATGATCCAAAAACAGTAATATAGTCAGCTATTTAACACTCCTAAACACACTTGCTGTTATATCCGTTAGAGCTCTTTTTTTTTTCCTCCCTCTCTTTTTTACAACAAAATTTACACATTTTGGATTTTATTACTCCTTAGTTCAGATGAAACTTTTACTATAACTTTCCTTCCATGATCAGTTACTCAGAAGTTGTGTGCCAGATAAATATATGTTGAAAGCTCTGCTAAGCATCTCCACCCAGACTGCCTGATGGCAGCTCAGCCTTCAAAGCTGGGTGGGAGAGGCAGGGAGGGAGGTGGAGGAGGATAAGGGCCTTTGTCCTCCAAGACAGCAGCTACAGAGGGGCAGGGACACCTTCTGCTGCCACTGTTACACCCACTTCTGAGCCTGTATCGTGTGGTCAGAGAGGAGACAGCAGTTTTGACCACTTTGCTAGAATCAGTGATCTGAACAGAGCTACAAAGGCATGAAGTTGGAGCCAGACTGAGGGCTCCTCCAGAAGATTTGCCTGCTTTTTGTTTTCACTTTCTGTTCCATGACTCAGTCATTACCAGATATAGGTGGTGTGGATTCACTTGTCTCCAAAAGAGTGGCTGCTTCTGGGTATCTGGGACAGTCAGCACACAGTGAGATCTCCATGTGTCTCTGTTAGGTTGTGTATACATCTAAGTATAAAAGTGCATGTTCCTATGATAGGAAGATTGGTCCCAGAAACACTGTTAGCGAGTTATTAATTTGAAGACAGTTGATGCTTTCTTCTTGAGCCTGCATCTGCCTGAAGGACCCCTTCCCTGATGCCTGGAGGGTGTCTTCCTGTGTGAGATTTATCATCAGTTGCTCTTTTTTTCTCCACAAGTAAGAAGTGGATTTTCTTCCTGTTTATTTTGTTTGTTATTTATGATATATTTTTTACTAGAAATTTTTGCAGTCCATATTGATTACACTGATGATAGGCACATGGTTTATTTATTATGCAGAATGCATATTATATCCTATGTGGTACATGATAGTGCAACCAATCAACTAGATTGTTCCCAAAATTGTTTGCATTGATCACCCAGAATTGAAAAAAAGTGGAAAAGTTTACAGAGAAAATATTTCAGATACAAAAACATACTTTAAGTGAAATATATTAGAGAACACACAAATAAAAGAATAAATGAACATAGGAAAACAATGAAAAACAAAGTTTGCCAAACATAGTGAAGAAATGGAATACATGAAAGAGATCCAAACAAGAGTTCAACAAGTTCAATGCTATATAAGAGATATATAAAACCTATAAGAGATTAAAATTATATGCACAGACTGAACAAAAGAGAGGTTTAGAATTTCAGATCTTCAAGACAAAATTGTAGCTAGTTGTCATGAAAAGAGTTCTATCTTAAAATTAGCAAGAGACTATGAGAAATCAGTGCAACAGGTACAAAATGCATCAAAGAAGAATTGCATGAGATTGATTTGGGTCAATAAGAAAGCCAGAGACAACACAAATACCATAAAAAACTTCACAAAATAATGGAAGAAAACTTCCCAAGCATGAATAAAGTATTTGCCAGACAAACAAGTGAAGCATATAGAACTCCAAACAGACATAACCAAAATAAAACTACACCAAGATATATAATATTCAAGATTCCAGAAATACAGCACAGGAACACAGTCTAAAATGCTGTTACTGAGAAGTCACAGATCACTTATAATTGAAAGCACATCAAATTCTTAGCAGTCTTTCTTGTAGCTTGGCATAACTGACATCATCTTGAGCCCTGCTTTTAATTGGTGCCCTATATTTAAACAAAGAGAATGGAAAATTACTCAGAGTACAAGTCCTGTGAGAAAAGCAAAATGAGCTGCATCACCTGGAGATAAATTACCCAGCTCAACAAAAGAAACATGATACAGGTGTCAACTAAAAATTAATTTAAGATTCTAGCTCAATTGTTTCCAACAGAATGTCAGTTTGTGATTCTCTTTTTAAAAGCTTTGTAAGTTTCCAGTTCGGCCACTTGTTTGGACTCTGAATTTGGCAGGTAATATCTATATGAGTGGTCCTGAGCTCTATTAATCAAATTCCAAATTATTAACTTTTATGCTTTGATTCCTTTATTTTTGTTCATGAACCTACCTCAGTCTTCTCAACACAAATATCCAAGTAAAGAAGAAAGCTGTAGTTGAAACAGAAGAACAAGTCCTGAAGTTGGACAGAAGTACAAGTCCTGAAAGGAAAGAACATCCAATCCATATTGATGTATCCTGCAAAACTTTCAAAATTAATGGACACATAAGATACTTCCATGACAAAGAACAACTGGAGAAATATATGACTGCAGAATTTACCCTAGAAAAAATAATGAAAGCTATACTAGAGAGAGGTAAAAATGGCACAATTCCAGAAAAACACAGAATCAACCAGGCAAGACAAGTAATTAAACAGAGGAGAAAAGCAAAGAATCAATAGCAGAACAATATTACAGCAAAGACATACCAATACAAATTATTGTTAATGGTCGCAGCTCATCAACCAAAAGAAATTGATGGGTGAAATGGATCAAGAAACAAGATACAAAAATATGCTGTTACAGAAAAAAAAATGTTTAATTCAAAAAGAAATTCAGAGACTGAAAGTCAAAGACAGAAAACAATCTTCCATGCAACAGAGGCCAGAAAAAAGCATGAGTAGCTCTTCTCTTTGCAGACAATATGAACTTCAAACCAAGAATGACCAAAAAGATAAAGAGCCCGTCTACCTACATGTTAATGGAAAGTTTTTAAAAGGATAAGATAACAATCATAAATATGTGTGCATCTAATACAGGAGCACCCAACAATATGAGGCAATTGTTAAAGATCTGAAAATAATGCAACAAAGAATAATACAATTGACCCAAGGGACTTCAATACCCACTATTGCAAATAGATGAACTAGACTAATAATCAGCAAAGAAATATGAAAATAGAACCGAATCTGTGAACAAATGAACTGAAGAGATGTTTACCAAGTATGTGACCCAACATATTCAGAACAAAGCTTTCAGCTGTGCAGGGGAGATTCTCTAAAACAAGCCATATAAACTAGTCCACAGAACATGCTGAAGTAAATGCAAAGAAACTGAAGTTACCCCATGCATTTTACCTGACCAGAAGTGCAATACAATTGGGAAATAATTGTAAAAGAAGTTACAAAAACTTCATAAATATATGGAAATTAAATAACACTCTGCCAAACAATCAATGGGTCACAGATGAAATAAAGGAAGAAACTTGAAAATATCTACAACACAACAAAAGTATAGATGCAAACCTTGGTTCTCATGGAATTCAATGAAAGCAGCTCAAAGAGGGAAACATAGTACTCAAATCTCCCTTCAGGAAATAGAAAGAGCATAAATAAAGATCTACTATTGTGCCTCACACTTCCAGAAAAACAATGTCATGATAAACCCAAAGCCAATAAAAGGGAGGAAACAATAATGATAAGAGAAGAAAGTAATGCAGTGCAGAATCAAAAACAATAAAAAGTTTTAATGAATCAAAGAGTTCGTTCATAGAAAGAATAAACAAAATTGATAAACCCTTAGCCAACCACATCAAAAGAAGAACCACTCAAAACCATTCATTGAGGAATGAAAACAGTAAGATAACTACAGATTGTGTGAAAATTAAGAAGACCATCAATATCTACTTCAAAAACGTATGCTTCCCTAGGCTGCATAATATAGAAATGAATCGATTCCTAGATACATATGAATTGCCAAAGCTGACCCAAGAAGATATAAAAATTCTAGATAATGCAGTATCTGTTAATGAAACTGAAGATCTAATTAAATTTTATTGGGTACTGGCTGGGTAGTGCATGCCTGTAACCCCAGAACTTGGGAGGCTGAGGTAGAAGGATTGTTGTGAGTTTAAAACCAACCAGGGCTACAATGTGAGCTCAAGGCCACTCCAGTGCATAATAAGACCCTCTGCAAAACACATTCAAATGAAGCAAAACAATGACAACAAAAAGGCAACTGAGCAACATATAGAAGTGTAGGGCTTCATGGATTTACTGCTGAATTTTACAAGAAATATATAGAAAATTGAAGGCCTCTACTCTTTAATGAAATTAGCAGTTCTCCCTATCTCTTTCCTGGAGACCAGCATTACACTGACACTAATACCAGAGAAAGACACAACCAGAAAAAGAAAACTATAGGCAGGTTTTCCTAATGAACATAGATGCAAAAATCTTTAAGAAGACACTAGCAAAGTGAATGTAGCAAATCATCAAGAAGATTTTAAAACCTGATCCCCTTGGATTCATTCCAGGAAGGCAGGGATGTTTCAGTACATGCAAATAAACAAATTTAAATGTCATATCAACACAGGCAAAAACAAAAGTCACATAGTGATCATCTCAATAAATGCACAATAAGCTTTTGATAAAATCAAGCAGTGATTTGTAAGAAAACCCTGCAGTATGTAACAATAGAGAGCCTTTACCTCAATCTGATAAAACAAGCAAAGACAAAAATATACCCAGCATCATACTAAATGGTGAAAAACTAAAAACTTTCACACTACAATTAAGAACAAGAAAAGGATAATTCCTATTACCACTCTAGTTCTGGAAACATTAGGCAGAACAATTAGACATAGGAGACAAATAAGAATAATCGTATAACAGAAAGTAGATAAGCTATCATTTTTCACAGATGACATGATATTCTACATAGAAGATGTCAATTACTCCACCAAAAGACTTCTAGACTTAACCAAATTCAATAATGTAGCTGAAGACAAAGTTGACAATCAAAAATCAAGAGCATATCTGTACACAATCAACTCATTAAGAGAGAAGTTACAGAAACCACACCCTTTTTAATAGCCTCCAAGAAAATGAAATACTTGGAATGAACCTAACAAAGAAAGTCAAGGAAGTACATATTGAAAATTACAGTACTTTGTAAAAGGATGCTGAAGAGATTATCAGAAAATGGAAAGGTATCCCTTGCCCAAACTGTGCAACATCTTCACTGTGTTAGTGATTTCTTTTGATGTACAAATATTTTTTAATAAGATGGGTTCCCAGTTGTTGATTCTTTGAAGGTGATTTTTCAAAATGTGTGTTTTGTTCATGAAGCCTCATTAGTGTTTCTGTTGTAATATTTAGATCTCCAATCTAATTTGAGTTTTGTCTATTTCATGATGATAGGCATGGACCCAGTTTAAGTCTTCAGTATGGTGAAAGTCATTTTCTTCAGCATTATTGAAGAGGCTATCTCTCTTACAGTGATAAAATTTGGCCCCTTTATCAAAGACCAGGTAGCAGAATGTGTTTGTAGTTGTGTCTCCATCTTCTAGTGTCTTTGATAGATTATCTGCCATTACTCTGGTGATTTTGTCACAGTAGCTTTCTAGTATTATAGCAAGTGAAGAATTGCGATGCCTCCTGACTTCCCTTTATTGCCTAGGAATATCTTTATTATTCTAGATCTTTTCTGTTTCCAAATGAATTTTAGAGAAGTTTTCTCTATATTTGTGAGCAAACTAATAGTATTTGGTTGGGCATTGCATTAAATCTGTATAAGAGTTTGCAATATGATTTTTTTTTTTTTTTAGTTTTCTATATCCTTAAAAGTAGTCTTACTGGTTTTGGTACTCACCTGATGTATCCTAAAAGGTATGATCCTAAGAGTTTCAAACTATTGAGTTTTTCTTCTCAAGGATATCAGCAATAATAGATGATTTTTTTCCTATTTGTTTGAGACAGGTTTCCCTATGCAGTTCAGGCTGATTGTGGACTCACATCTTAGTCCAGTAAATTCACACTGATAATCCTACCTCAGCGTTCCAAGTCCTGGGACTACAGGTGTGTACCTGACACCTGAAAGAATTCCTGGTGTTATTTGAAGGATGAGGAAACAGTCATGAGATACACATGTATTCATTAACTGTCATTTCCTTAAAGGAAAAGTGTCCAAATTAACACATAATACCATGGGAGTGTAGGGAATTAGAAGATGTATTTCTATCTCTTATGGGCTGGGGATAACAGACTACACTACTGCAAAAACAGGAGATGTCACAGGGAGGAATATGTGTCAAATTTGAGCGCCAATATTATGAACTCAGAGAGTATTTATGGAAGATGGGGAAAAAGACCAGTGGAAAATAATGAGAGACCTGGTGATGTTAGCCTTTCAGGACACTAGATCAGGCTTTATTATAATGCTGGATGCCACAAATATTGAAATAGTCAAATACTATGTGTATTTTAACCTAGAAAATATTAAGGCTTGGCACTGTATCCAAGCTATGTTGTAGCTTGGCATAAATCATGCCATCTTGAGCCCTACAATTAACTAGTGCCTTGTGTTAGAGCCAGGTAAATGGAAAATGACTCAGTGTAGAAGTGCAATGAGCAAAGCAAAATGAGCTGTACCCAAAGAAAAAAATTTAACCTGCTCAACAGAAAAACAGGATACAGGTGTCAGCAAAAATTAACATAAGATTCTAACTACATTGTTTCCAATAGGGTGTTGTTTGTGACCCTCTCTTTTAAAAACAGTTAACATTCCAGTCCAGGACCACTTGTTTAGATTTTGAAATGGGAGAAGTTAGTCTGTATAGAAGTGGTTCTGAGCACAGCTATTTAAATTCCAAATTTATCCTTTGTCTGTGTGGATTCCTATATTGTTGTTCACAAACTGACCTCAAGCTCCAGAAATGTTTACTGACACAAGCAAGCACCTGGGTTAAATACAGTGTCACCTTAATGAAAGAGTAATAGTGAAAAGGAGGGAAGATAAAAGACAAACACCATCTGTTATGATACCCAGATCTTTATCTGGCATTAAAGAGGCTGAAACAGGAGAATGGCCATGTATTTAAGGACAGACTACCCGACATAGTGAGTGCAAAGTCAGCCAGAACTACAAAGTGGGACTATGTCTTTAAAAACAAAAAACAAAAATTAAAAATTAAAATATAAATAAAATGAAGAACAGAGAAAGACTATTAAAATCAAACAAAGATAATAGAGCTGGATGAAAGTTGACTTAACTAAAATGGGAATTATGGAATGATGTTGCAGAGGAAAGCTGGTCCTGAAGTGTTACCCAGGAGGCAGTGAAAAGTACAGTTATGAATGGCACCTATTGTGCTACAGCAAAACAGTGACCGCCTTCCTCCAATACATCTGCAGTTCACTAGACAGGAGGTCCAAAAGCTCATGGAAATGTCAAACTCAGAGCAAACAAGCAGCTTGAAATCAAGGCTTTGGATCATGGCCTTTAGCAGATGTTTCATATTCAAATTGAAATAGGAGAAATATAATCCTACCCTGTTTGGTGGCAAATGCAGCAAGTTGGTTGGCTCACAACATTGAAGAATGAAGTTACAAATCAAAAGAAATTCAAAAAGTTTCCTTGGAAAAACAGAATAGCCCTGCCTTTGCAGGAGTGGTCTTCAGTGTTTAGGCCACAGATCTATTGTCAGGGGTCATTTATACAGCAAAGTCAGAATGTGAGTACAGTGTGGGTCTTAAACTACAATCTACCTATAATCATATAGCTGCTTAACTAATATTATTCAGAAAAGGTTTGCAGAAAGAGCCAAGGCATTTTGTGGGAACAATAGGCAAGTTGTTCTGGTCAATAGGTATGGTAATAGATGCCTATCTGGACTTCCTGGGGAAGGTGGTGGTAACTGTAGTACATTTCAAGCTTTTGTGTTTCTCTTCAGGAGGCATGTAGACATGGTCACTGCATCTTCACCTTCAGGTCTGGCTTTCTTGAGCTGTGCTTCTAGCAGTGATTGTTGTATTTAGTTTTTTACATTGACTTCTTTGAGGTTCCATTTCCTGTCTGACTATATATCAATTTCTGTCTACTTTGGCCTCTTGTAGTAAAATCACAATACCATTTGAATGGATAAAGTGATATTTATATATTTAATAAAATATTATTTAATAGAGGCCTGGGTTTTACCTCAACAGACAGAAGTACCTGCCTGGCAAGTGGCAGGTTGTGAGTTTGATCCCCAGTACCTAAAAAAAGTCATTTAAACTGCAAGGAAAAAAAAAATAATTTCATTTGTGAAGATGTAGATGAACAAAATTTTCAATCAAATATGTCAATGACAAACAGTGGTAATAGTCATATTTAGAATCTAAGGTTGTTCAGGCTGGGGATTGAGCTCAGTGGTAAAAGCACCAGCCAGGCAAGCACAAGGTCATGAGTTCAATCCCTGGTACCAAAAAAAAAAAAAATTCTACAATTCTCAACCATGTAGTGCTATGAGCATAATTAATGAAATTGATAGTTGTTCATTCAATGGCTAAGTTTTTCTTTTGTGGTCTACAAAATATCTACAGATAACATGGTAAATACAGTGAATGATATACTGTCCTCTATACTATGGGTATTTGCTGAGAGTTGTTTTTAGTTTTTATTTTTCCGCATACTTAAAAGCTGAAAATGTTTCCTGATGCTAGGTAGAGAAACAGTGATAATTATTTTTTTCATTTTAATCATATAGCTCACTATATCCATTAAGTACATTTTATTTGCTACAATTATGCTAAGAAAAGTTGATAAATGATTCGTAAATTTATAGGCAGATGAGTTAGTTAGAAATATAGGCAGTCAGACAGTGATATAGGGGAATGAAACTCATGACCTACTATATTGTGTATGAGTTTAGGTTTTCTAAAATTGAGAAATAAATAATTAAGAACAGTGGAGGTAAGAGCAGAATATATTTTTGTGAGAAAGAAATTGAGAGGATTTTGCTCGAGATGGGATATTTCAGCACTGGGAGGTGGGACCAGGGGTCTCTTTCCCCTCTCCTATGCAACTTACCTGTGGCATGAAAAGAGTCCCAATCAGCTACTTGCACATCAGCAATGCCACCTTTAAGCACCACCCCAATGGAAACTATATGTATGCCCCTACATGACATTTTTACTTTGTATTCTCTCTTTTAGCACGCCAAAAATCCTATCATTTGGTTCCCTAAGGCAGATTGAGTGTCTCCTGGGAATCCATCCCATTTTGAGTCCCTCTTCCTTAAAACCACCCCTTTCTTCCTCCGGGACAGTTTAATTGCCACTGCTGATCTGCATTCAACAGCAGCCTTACTCACTGAACATCGGTGAGATACCCTCTGGGTTTTTTTTTTTTTTGTTTGTTTGTTTGTTTCTGTTCCTTAGCAAGCTTGTGACAGAAAACCCATCCTGCCATCCTTGAACAGGGTTACTAGTTTCCACACATCTTAGGCCACATGGCTGGAGGTAACATGGAGATTTTTGTGTGCTGAGATCCTGCCCTGCTCTCATGGTTACCTGCCAAGAAGAATGGGTGTTAGGATTTTGCCTGTCACACTTTCAAAATAGATTATGATCTCTTATGTTGTGTGTGACTGAGCACAGCTTCCACATTCCTTGGGGAAGCTACAGCTCTTAGTTCCTGAGGTGAAATTGTTCTCTCAGCTCCCTTATAATTCGGTCATGGGGACCACTTCCTGTCCTCCACAAAACACACCTCTGTGGTGCCTGGTTCATAACCTTGGCACTTTTGGCCTCTAAAAGGCTACAACAACCAAAAAGCTGATCTTTACATTTTTCCCACAATGGTGACTAGTTGGCAAAAACCCTTCATTTTTAGGCCTTCTTCACTTTAAGGACATGGTTTTCTCTCACTCTGTCTTCTGTGATGGCCCAAGTACTCCTGGCTCACTCTGCTCCACCAGGATCTCTCCCTTCCCCTCACATATGATGCAGCTTCTGTCTTTATAGCTTCTCCCCATATCTCTCATACCAAATCCCACTGCTTTCTCAGCCAAAGGTTCCTATACCCCCTGCATCATTCTCTCCACCTCCATCACTCCCCAGGGTCTCCAATCCTCCCTCTAATGTCTCCAGTCTTTCCCCTAGGGTCTCTAATCCTTCCCCTAGCATTTCTCATGAGGCTCTGACTTCTCAATTCCCCTGCTCTAGCCATCTGTCCCATCTGAGTGTTCTTTTTCTCCTTCCCCTGCATCATCATTTTCTCTGCCTGCCCACCATACTGGGTCTCAGGCATTGCAGCCTTCTGGCAGGCCACATGGTTGCCAGCAGCCGTGTTGATTACACACATGCACCTGCTGGGCTCATCTCTACGGCTGCTTTGGGAACAGGCTGGACCTAAACAATTAACTAATATTTGTGTTCCTTCTTTTTAACTTTCTGAGCTACCTTAGGTTAACCATCAATTAGGTTGCTTTTCTGGTATTCTTATTTCAAGAGATCTCTATTAATTGATCTATAAGATGGTTCACTCTACTCTATTTATTATAGTTCAAGTTGGCCAAATATATTTGAGTGCATTTTAATTTTATAAGATGATTGTCAGTTTGTATATCTGTTGTCCATTTGTCCAATTGTCTGCTCTGTTAGCAGCTTTTTCTTTTTATTTGAGCTCAACAACTCTTTCCTCAACACTTTTATTTTCAGATCATGTAATAAAGGTTTATTTGGGTAACAGATTTAAAAGACATGCTTCCACCTAAGTTGCCAGCTGGTCAAAATGATGCTAAAATTGGTTAAACAAAATCCATTGGGGTGAGGCAACAATAGACAAAACTTCAATTGATAAACAAGAAAGTGGCACCTGGTAACTTTTTAAAAATTTATTTTAATTTTAAAGAGATTAAAATAAAATAGCACTTAACAAATGTGATTGGAGCACAACAGTTTAAGCAACACAGTATTTCAACACAATACAACCTAACATATCAGTAGCTACCATAATGTCCCTTTCCTTGAAGTAGTTGAGTATATCTTCATACACAATAGTATCAAACATAACAAAATATTATAAGACCATTAAAGAGCATGAAAGTATTACAGATTATTTGGAATGAAATAACACAAAATGAACAATGGTTACTATATTATCTCATTGTCCATAAAATATTTGTTTATACTGTCATACAAAATACAATCCAATAAGACAACAAGATAGAACCAATGGAAACAGAAGACTAAAAGCATGTTAGCACTTCAAAACAAGATGATATTCAATCAGCACTGATTATTATAGTGTCTTGTTTTCTTCAAAACAGCTCTTCAAATAATCATAGATAATAAAATCAAACAACCCAGGATGAAACCATTCTGAGTAATGAATGGGAATATTATAAGGCTCCAAAGCAATGTAATGGGGAAGCAGGATTACCACAAACTCTTATGTACTCTTACCATTTCTCACACTAGGGAGACTATATGGTATTTACACATGGACAACCAGGTAAATTTAACCAGGTCAGGTTCACTGATTGAAGGTCCAAATAAACCCTATAGCCTCATGGGAGAAAGCTTAAGTAAAGTTCATATTAGTAAGACAATTCATTGTTGCTGATCTGATTCATGCCTTCAAACATAAAATTGCGATTATTTATGATGACAAATGTTTTCTTTCATATATAGATGTCTTATGCCTTTTTCTTGTGTTCCAGCCTGCTGATTTAGATCAGAACAATACAAGGCCAACAGTCAAATAATTTTTAACACAAATTTGTGTAATGTAATAGTGAGCAGTCCAAAATATGTCACACATATCCTCAGTGCTCAAATGTTAAAACACCCATGGTTAATACAAAATAACATTTCCATTTACTGTTCTATGTTAAGTTTAGTGCTTGTCTTGCACTGTATGGTATTAGTCTTCTGGATGTTTAACAGCTACAGTTAAGAGATAATTATAGATTCCCTTTGGATTCCTTGTGCTAGGATCCATCAGATATTTTCTAGAAAAAAAAGGTTCTATGATGCAGGGGGCAACAGAACAATGAGACCAGGAGTGGGGCTGAGACTGGGGCAGCAGCCAGGTGAGAGCCAGTCCAAGCCTGTCTGTCAGCACTGGCTCAGCCCTTGGGATAGGAATGCATTTGCTTGATGTTTTCTCTTGAAGTCTGACCCACTACAGGAGGTATCTGTCTCCCCCATGGGTGCAAGGTATCTGGGCTTCTGCATTGGCCACTTCTAGGACCTAGTCCTGTCTCACTGCCTATATATTTCTAACAAAGTCAGCTGCCTGTAACAACAGGGCTGGGACCTCAAAGGAGCAAGAGGATAAATTCACATTGCTTATAGCCTTGGAAGAGACAATCAGCTCCTGCTCTGGGCCAAATCTCAAGACAAAAGCCAACAGAAATACAACCAAGTGCTAAGGACCAATAGTCCAAATAGTTTTGTATCACCCTGAAGAAGTCAAGAGTCACCATCCCAACCCCCTACAGGAAGAGTCCCTGCTGTTAAGGAAGCATACTTATTATGTGACATGCTCCCCCATTTGTTCCTAATTGAATCAATTTTTCCTGAGCAATTGACCTTATTGGTTGAACACAGTTCTATCCTGCCTTATGCTCACTTTGCAAATTCCCATTTTCCCCTCCTTTGACCCATCTAGCCTTCTGTGTTTACTCTATAAATGTTCTTCAAAATACAGAGTCTTTGGCAACCCACTCAGGACCCCTGCAGTCTCTCAGACAGAAGCTTTCTTTCTCTCAATAAATGTATTCCATTCTTAAACTCCATCATTCCTAAACTTTATTCTTCTATTTTAGAGAACACAAACTCTTACCAGACATATAGTAGGTCAGGAGTTTCATTCCCCTCTTCATTACCATGAGCCAAATTAATATAAATATCTTTATGATTTGTCTGAATGCTTTTCACTTTTCTTGCAGTTTTAAGTAATCAATACAAGTCACAGTGGTTGTCTTCCTGGCAATGTATAAAGTTGTATACATCGGTCATTATAAATGTAAAATAATTGGTTTGAGTGTATAATTTAGCAAGAACTAGATATTGCCACACAGTAGGTTACCTCATATAAGTGAAGGTTCACCTAAAATTGTTCAGAACAATTTCTACATTACTGGCTGCTTCAACAATTTAAGATACAAAAACTGTGTATTTTTGCCTTTTTGTAGAAGTCTTCTATTATGTTACTGAACGAAGTCTGTATGCCTGTAAGACCCTGTTTATATTTTGATGCTTTTTCTGCATTGAAGTTTATATGAAGATTTATTTTTACCTTAGGATAAAACTCACTGCATTGACACTGATGGAGTGTATCAGCAGTCCACTACATTCATTTCAATTAGATATTCTTGGCATTGATCATATGAATTACTGAGGAGGTAAATTCGCTACATACATAGACAAGAATCAGTATTGTTAGCATTTTCTGGTGCAATAGAGAAGCAGAATATAAGAAAAAGTAAAAGTGGCCTTTCTATTTAAGGAATGTGAGGAGGAGCCCAAAAAATACAAGGTTTTTTTTTTTTTTTTTTTTTTTACTGACTATGGGGTTAGGGGTATATGTGACTTTTGCCTGGATGTGGAGATTGAAGCAGACATTTCTGTCATGTGAGGAGCTGATTGCAATTTTCTTCAAGCCCCTGGGAATGTAATGAGGAAGTTGTAATCAGGGAAAAAGAGGAAGTGGCCATATGGTTAGCATCCCTGATTGGGCCTTCCACCATGTTGAACTACAACCAGGAGGTCCTGTAACTCATTCTAGGGCAAAATTCTTTCAAGTACATCCCTCAGTTTGAATGATGAAATACAAATAAAGAAGTTTTGCTATGTGTCTTCCTCCAAGGCTGGTCGTAAACCATTCACAAGAAATATTTTAAGTCGTATCCTTAATAAATTGTAGATACCATAACCAAAATTACAGATCAGTTTACTTTCAGAAAACAGAAGCAGCACTTAAATGCAGGCATAAAGTTCTTCAATGAGAGTATCCCTGAAGAGGTGAGATCAACATTACAGAACACAAACTGCTATTCATTTATCTGAGTTCACTAAAGAGAAAAATTTATAATGGTATTGGTACAGGGGAAAGAAACTTCTGATCTACTATGTCTGGTATGAGTTTGTGCTCTCTAAATTTAAGCATAAATTTTAGGAACAACAGAACTTAAGAGTAGAATATATTTATTGGGAGAAAGAAAGCTGTCTGAGAGAGAGAAGGTATCCTGAGTGGGTTGCCAAAGACTGTCTTTTCTAGGGACTTTTATAGGGTAAAATCATTTGGTGAGATGGATTTAAGGTGGGAATGCTCAGAACTCACAAGGCAGATGCACATAAGAAGTGTGTGGTGGTAAGTTCGATCTCTGGTACCTATAAAAAAAAGGAAAAGGACAAAAAAAAAAGAAATATGGGAGCCTATAAGATTAATAGTTCAGGTAAGTTGATTAAATTAGAATCAAATGGGGAAGGGAGTCACATAGAAAGCAGGCATTCCTATGCAGTAGTGACCCTTCACTTAGTGGGTTCAGAAGGTGACTCATGACTTCACCAGGATGATAGGGATACATTTATTTGAATGTTGACTGCTGACTTCCTCAGAATGCTAGGGAAGTATTTTGAATCAATCCTTACAATATGAATACATTTGCTTAATCTTTTATCCTGAAGTCTGACTCCTAGCAGGAAGTGTCTGTCTTCCCCACAGCTGCAAAGTATCTGGACTTCTGCATGGGCTCCTTAGAGGACCTAGCCCTGTCTTACTGCCAACATTATTTGACTAACTCAGCTCAGTATTGTTTGGAAAATTGAATACAAATGTCTCGTGGTCTGAGTGAATGATCTGGCGATGACAGTGTGCAATGTATTTACCATTGTTGTTCCTGATTTACATGATTTGAAATTCAGTTTTATTTTTTCTTTTTATCCTTGAAATCAAATGGATTTGGAAATAAAAAGTCTGAGGTAAATCTCTTTGGTACAAGCACTCCTCTGTGGATATCAGTACTGAAGGAGACCTCCAGTTCCAGAAGTCTGCACTACAGTCTATCATTTGGGATCCTCTGTTGCAGGGAGGGGTTCCTTTCCTTGTTTATTCTTGACTCAGAAGGAGGGTAGTAGAGCAAGACTCAATCACTGATGAAGAGGTGGGCTATATGAACTGTCCCACCCGGTGGGCCACGACAGGCGGTCTCTTAGATCTTTCCTGTATCAGGGCATTGTTGACCTGTTGTGAGCACAGTACTGGAGCAGAATGTTTGCTGGATCTTATTTAGTGGTTTCAATGTCATGTGGCCTGATTAGGAAAAAACCTAGGAGATCTTTGAGCCATAGAATGGTGAGATTGTGAATGGGAGCCCAGAAATAGGGTGCAAATGGCCTAAACCAGTTACAAGTTGTTAGAAGCAGTTCCAGTGTCTCGAACCTCAGGTATTTAGTTAGCTTCAGCTCATGAGGTCCTCCAGCGTTGGCTGTAGTTCATCCATTGTGCATTTTGCCTCTTTCAGGTGGCAAGAGTGACTCTATCTTCTCTTTGACAGCAGCAGATTCCAGTATCATCTTTGGAATTCTCTGCTGCCTTGGCACCTCCACAAGCTCAGTGAGGGAAGGAGCTTGGGGACACCCGGACTCTGATGCATTTTGTAGCTGCTACAAAAGTACTGAGGAAGGTCTCTGCTCTCATTGCAGTGAGAAGCAGACCTGGAGGGTCTGATGTTTATAAATGTCTGTGATACAGGGCCTTATAACCACAACTGCTCTTCTTAAACTTGTGCTTTGTTGTATTTAGAGTGATTTCCTAAATTTATAGTATATTCTTGTGTTTCCATCCTCATCACAGGTGTTGGCAAAGGTACTGAGTATTCAAAGATGTGTAGTGATGTGCCTCAGTGGAGGAAATGCTTCCCAAATACCTGGTGAACTGCTGTGTATCATACAAGACAATGCAAAAGAATTTTGAGTATAATTATTTAGGTGACACCTCTGCTCACAGACTGTTTGTGAGAACAGCCATGGATTTTTGAATTCTGAGAAAAATAAAGCAGATATGAAAATGTTATCAAGGGCAGGGTAAAGTGTGCTTGCTAAGGACAAATTCCAGAATCACCTGCCTGTTAAACCTTCTTTGAAAAATTCCAAAGTTTATGCATTTGCATGGACACATACACATGATATCCTTCTGAATGGAAAGAAATATGGGTGTCATCTCTGAATTAATAGCTGATTTACAGCTTGGCTGATAATATATATTGTTTATCTATAGAAATTCTCTGCAATGGACTTTACTAAGTGGTGTAAAATAGAAGCCCCAAATAGAAGTTGTGCTGCAGGGATAGCCATTGTTAGGCATGGAGGGTTTTCTGTGTAGTGTGGATCAGAGCAGCATGGAAAATATGTGCAAGTGATTGGCATGATACAGAGTGTCAATAGCAGGATTTACAACTGAGAAGATCTTCACTGAAAGTCAAGTAGTTCTTAGGGTAAGCATGAAGTTAAGTTGGCTTCTGATTTCTTACTTGAGATGAATAACACCAGCTCTGTCAATGATCAGTATTCCACATACCTGTTAACCCATGAATTCTGTGTTCCATAATTAAGATCTAATTTTGATTTTCTCTAATTATGTGCCAGTGTCATGAAGTAGGAATTTGAATCTTTTTTTTGTACCAGAGATCGAACCCATTAGCTCATGCTTGCCAAGCAGGTGTTTATGCCACTGAGATAAATACGCAAACATGAATGTGTTTTTTGTATATTAAGGAAAGTATCAACATTCTTCCTCAGAACATGTTGAAAGTTCTTGGAATATTACTATATTGTATGGATATATTTTTTAAAGCAAACCAATGGTGTTTTATGCAGTCAATTTTCAAGTTTCATTGTTTTATGGGGTTTTGCAGTCAGGGTCTTTCTATTTCAGACAGCTCTGTAACTGAGGCTGGTCTCTAAATAAAGGCAGTTCTCTTGCATCAGCCTCCCAAGATGTATTTCTTATTTCTGAGTGAAAGGTGATCACTTGGTGACATTGAGCTATAATTTGCAATGTGTGCCTTGTTTCAATGTTTATACATTGTTTACATACAGAGTTTTCCATTATCATTTGAGTTATTATTTATGTACCATATTTGATGTTATTTTTGTTTTGTTGTATGAAACTAAATTCAAATTTCAAAATGCTGCTTAAGTATATTAAGAACACAGACTTAGTGATCTAAATGAGATTTGAAGAGATATCATCTGTAGTTTACCAAAGTGATTCATGTGACATTTGTCTACCCCTTTGCTTTGTGGATGCTGGTCCTGCAGGCTCCCACTGTGAGCTCTGCTTTAGAGACAGTGGGGACACAGGGACCATTGCAGTGACTCAGCACAAAAATCAGTGCTCTTATTAGGCTGTGAGTTGCAATCTAGCATCCAAATTGCTTTTTCAAAAAATTTGTCTATACATAAAATTACCAAGACAGGGTATTAAGCTTTGAAGAAGTCATTCTCCATTCAGGTTTTACTTTGTTTAGTTTAGTTTTGTTTTATTGAGACAATCTTTCACTATGTATATCAGCTGGATTTGAAACCCCTATGTTGCCGACAATTTCTTTGACTTCACAACACCTTTCTCTCAGCCTCTTGAGTGCTGGGATAATAGATATGCACCAACTCTGCATTTGATTCAGATTTTTAGGAGCAAATTAAGATATCCTAGGCTGTGAGTCTCAACCTTCCTTTGAGAAATATATATATGAATCTTTAGGATCATACTTCTATCACTGGGCCACTCAGAAGTATCCCATAACATCACTTGGAAAGCATATTTGTTTATGCACTGACTATGCTGAGCATCACTGGGGCAGTTGTCATTTTAACCAGTTGATTCTTGTGTTCAACGCATTACAATAGTCACTTTTATATTTCTTGTTATTTGATAAAAACTAACAAAAAGTATGCAATTTTTGATTATCTTTTATTTAAATAATTGCACTGGTAAGGACTTACGTATAAAGCCTTAGGCTAAGTGTGATCCCTTTAGTCCCAGCATCAGTAGAGGATGAGATTGATGATCACGGCTTTGAAGCTGACTTTGGGAGGCAATTTTGCTATATGATCTAGCAGAATGTGTGGCAGTTGTTTTTATACCTGCATTTGAAGTTTAAGGAAACAGGTAAGTTTAGGTCAAGAATATAAATGTAGGATGGGATAACTGAAGCAAACTGCAAATCACAATTTTTTGACTCAGGAAATGTGCGTTTCATGGGAATTTGTACAGCAGTCTTAATATGCCTCCATTAGAGTAAAATATAGTGAAACATGAATGAGCCAAGCATTCTATGTTCTGAATGTAGAGGCATTAACAAAGAATTTTTACTCAATGCTATTGTTGGTGCTTTTTATAGAAAATAAGATAGGGTAACAAAACAAGCAAAAAGGATTATATAAAATTTTAATACTCATGCACAAATGAAGAAGCCAAAAAACAAAACAAACAAACAAAAAAAAAAAACCCAAATCAAATTTAAAAAGGATGAAGTAATAAGCTACAGGATAGAAGAAGAGTGCATGTTACCCCGTGACAGCTAACATGTAAATCCCATAGAAATGTGAAATGAATGCACACTTTTCAGAACAGGTACAAATTGTCAAGAAATACCTGAAGAACTATTGAGCATTTATGCACAATAGAGAAATGCAAATCAGTACACCATCTCATTGCAGAGACAAATCACCACAAGATCAAAAGAACACTCATGAGACAGCAGGAGATAGGAAACTGTATAACTTTGTTGGTGGAAATATAAGCAAGTACTTCAACCACTACTGAAGTCAGTCTTTAAAGTATTCAAATGATTAAACATAGTGAGTCCACTAAGTGCAGTGCTTCCGTTAGTGGGTCTCATACTCAAAGATCTAAGGCCCCACTGCAGTGATTCATGTGTATTCCTGTTTACTGCAGCAATAGTCATTTTTCTGTGGAGAGCAGCAGCAAGCACTGCTCCATCACCACCAAATGCCAATGATGAACAACAAATATTCATCAGTGTACTCTGCTTAGTAAATGATATGATATTTTATCATGAATGGGATCTAAGTTAGGTTTTCATAGTGCGATAAACATGATATAAGCGTGATAGTCATGCTAATGTAACAAGGCAATCACTATTACACTATATTTATTAGATTTGAACTGTTTTTCTTTTGGAAGCAACATCTTGCTATGAAGTTCAGGTTGGCTTTGAGGTCATTTTATAACCCACAGTGTTCTCAAACAATTCTCCTGCCTCAGCCTCTCAAGTACATGGCTTACATACACATGCCATCAGGCCCAGTTTAGATTTGGTATGTTAAATGCATATTCAAATTTTTTTTATTTCAACTGTTTTGGTTGTTAAAGAATTTCCACTTTTTACCTCCAGCATTGATAACCACTGTGACCTTATTGAGGTGGTGATGTGCATACCACCAGCCTCATGACATGCTCTCCTGGGTTCAGTGCTGTCAGTGTACTGCAGTGAGACTTATGTGTACAAATGTATATAACTCTTTGTTCTTCTACTTTCCTTCAAAAAGATTTTAAAATTGCCTTATACAATCAATAACCTTGTCTACAGTTTGATGCAAATTCCCACAGTTAAGCAGAGTGTAGCATACATACACAGGAAAAAGACTACATAGTTCCCATGAGAGGTTTGTCAAGGCACATGAGAAGACAACTCTCTGGAGGTATATGTTTCTGATTATTACATTTGAGAGATCCTCAGGTTTTCTCACTGTTGTTTATGTGAGGTAGCCCAGATGACTACTTTAAGACATGGAGTTATATAATGTCCTTTTTTTTGTACAGAGGATCAAACTCATGACCTTGATCTTGCTAAGTAGATTCTTATGCCACTGAGCTCAATCCTCAGCACCCATAAAGTCTGTTTTGGAATTTCAGTATCTAAAGAAATGCTTTGGTGGTGTGGCCCACTTAGTAATGTCAACTTGTGGCACCATGGTTTTGGGCATAGAGCATCCATTGAAGGGTTGTTACAAACACCGTCAAAGGAGAAATGGAGGGGAATGTGCTGGGCTGTTAATTCTCATGGAGAAGCTGGTATCACAGTTTTCCAGATATGAACACAGACGTCATCATCATCAGAGGAGGAGGAGCTCAGCACATCATTAGTACTGTGCATGGCTACTGTTTTCTTTTGCAGATCTCTGGCCCTCAACTTGAGATTTTTGTCTTGGCTCCAGTACTGATCACTCAGCCTGATGGCACACATGCTGCACCCAAGTGCACAGACTTTGTAGCTTCCAACACTGAACTTTGATTCTTCCTAGAACACAACCATGATAGAGACTTGCATGAGATGTTGACAGTGCCTCTAGGTCTCTAGGTAAACTTGTGGTGGTCCTTGCCATGGGCTCTAGGTGTTCAGCAGAACTTAAGAAGTATATTGTCATAGGATTCAGATTCTCAGCTGGATTTTTTAGGTGTCTAGTATGTGGAAAGATCTACACCTCTCTAAATCTGACTTTTTGGGAGTAAACATTTTAATATAATCTTATCAACTATAAGTTGCATATTAAATCTCTTTCCTTGCAAACCCTGATTACAACAGATGGGGAAGGGTTAGTGGTAAAATTTTTCAGACATGATGGAGTTGTTTAGTTAGCTAATGTCCCATGCCACTTTTCTCATGTGGAGAAGCCCAGCTATATCAATAGCTTGGTTTTGAAGACTGTTGTAGATTCTTTAAGGATATTAAGCCATTACATTCTGCATTGCATGATCAATAAGCACATGGGTTAGGAACGTACATGGTGCTTTCTGTCACCTGAACCTAGCCTTTGTAGCCTATGCTGTCTGGTCTCAGTGTACCTGAATTGCCAATAATGGATGTGCTCACAGATGCAGTCATTTTATATTTACAATTAATTTGAAAGTCTATTGACATGTTATATCCTCCTGTTGCATCTTTAACTTTCATGACAAAGAACATCTAAAGAAATTTATGACCACCAAGCCAACCCTGCAAATAATACTGAAAGACAGTTTAGATACTCATAGAATAAAACTACTAAGCAAGTCAGACAATTAACCAGTATGGAAAGATAACATGTCAACAGTAAACCAATATATAACAGTTATAAACATTAATGTGAGTGGGCTCAATTCACCAATTAAAAGAAACAGACTGGTAGAATGGATCAAGAAACAATGACCAATCACATACTGTCTATAAGAAATCCATCTAACCCAAAATAAAATTCACAGACAGAAAGTCAAAGGATGGAAAACAATGCATCATGCAACAGGAAGTGAAAAAAAAAACAAGGGTAGCTATTTTGTTTGCAGACAATGTGAACTTCAAACCAGGAATGATTCTAAGACATAAAGAAGTCACTACATATTGGTTAAGGGGAAAATTCAGGAGGAAGAGATAATTATCTTAAATATATAAGCACCAAATTCCAGAATACAATGTTATCCAAAGCAAGTATATATAGAAATGAAAAATCAAATAAGCAATAACACAGTTCTAACAGGAGAACTTAACACACCATGGACACCAAGAGACAGATCAACCAGACATAAGTCAGCAAAGAAATAACAGAACTGAATCACACCTGTAAACTAATGGACCTGATGGACATATACAGAGTGTTCCTCACAACATCAGAATACACATTTTTCTCAGCATTACATGGGATACTCTCTAAGATAGATCAAATACTAGGCCACAGAACATTTTTAAATAAATGCAAAAAGTTGAAATTATCTCATGCATATAAGATCATACTGCCATAAATCTAGTACCTAATGATAAAAGAAACTGCAAAAATCACACAAACACATGGAAATTGAATAACACACTCTTGAGCAATCCATGGGTCACAGGGTAAATTAAAGAACAAATTTAACAATACCAAAAAGCAAACAAAAATACAGATACAACTTATTGAAATGTGTGGGATGCAATAAAGCAGCCCTCAGAGGAAAATTTATTGCACTGACTTCCCACAACATAATGAATACAAATAAACAACCTGATGGTACACCTCAAATATCTAGAAAGACAGGAGCAAGTGAAGCCCAAATTCGAAAGAAGGGCGGAAATTATAAAAATCAGAGCAGAAATTGATGCTGTAGAGACTAAGACCACAATCCAAAGAATCAGTGACTGAAACAGTTGGTTCTGTGAAACAGTAAATAAAATTGATAAGCACCTCATCTACCCTATTTTAAAAAGGGAAGAAAAAGCTCAAATTCATGAAAGAAGGAATGCAAATGAGAAAATCACAACAGACTCTTGGGAAATAGAGAAGATCATCAACACCTATTTTAAAATTGTCTACTCTCATTGGTTTAATACACAGAAGCAATGGACAGATTCCTAGAAACATATGAAGTACCAAAGCATGATCAAGAAGATGTAAAACTACTGAATAACTCAATCTCTATTAATGAAATTGAAAATGTAATAATTCTCCTTACATACAAAGAAGAGCCCAGGCCCAGATGCATTCACTGTGGAATTCTACAAGAAATACAAAGAAGTTTAATGCCAGCACTCCTCAAACACTTCAATGAGATCAAAAGGAAAGCAATTCTTCCTTAATCATTCCTGGAAGCAAATATTCTAGTTGCAAAACCTGTGAAAGACCCAACTAAAAAAAAAAGAACTACAGGCCAATCTCCCTAATGAACACAGATGCAAAGATCCTCAAAAAAATATTGACAAACAGGATGCAGCAAATCACCAAGATGATACACCACAACCAAGTGCAATTCATCCCAGGCATGCAGGGATGTTTCACCATATGTAAATCAATCAGTGTAATCCACCATATCAATAAAACCAATGGTAAGAATCACATGAGCATTTCTATTGATGCAGAAGAAGCTTTTCATACGGTGCAACTTCCATTCATGAAAAGAGCCTAACAGAAATTTGGAATAGATTACCTTTACCTCAATATGATAAAGGTCATGTATGACAAACCAACAGACAGCATCATATTAAATGGTTCAAAAGCTGAAGGGCTTTACCTTAAAATAAGGCACAAGACAAGGATGCCGCTCATTACTGATCCTATTCAAAATAGTACTGGAAATACTTGCCAGAGCAGTGAGATAATAGACAGAAATTAAAGCGGAAAAGACAGGAAAACAGGAAGTTAAATTACTATTATTTGTAGATAACATGATACTCTACATAGAAGACCCTCAAAATTCATTGGAAGTCTCCTAGATACAATAAATTCAGCAAAGTCGCTGCACACTAAGTCAGTACTCAAAAATCAATAGCATTCCTAAACACTAACAACAAAATTATTGAGAGAGAAATAGGAGAAGCCATACCTTCACACTACCACCCTAAAAAATGAAATACTTTGGAATGAATCTCATGAAAGAAGTAAAAAAATCTATATAAGGAAAAGTAATATCCTGAAAGATACACTAAAGAGAATCTCATAAAATGGAAAGACATCACTTGTTCATGCATTGTAAGACTATGTATTGTGAAAATGGCCTTTCTCTCAAAACTGTTATACAGATTCACTGTAATCCCAATGAACATAGCATCAACATACCTCATAGATCTAGAGAAATCGCTCATAAAATTATTCTGGAACAAGAAGAGACCTAGAATAGCAAAGACAATTCTAAGCAGCAAAGAAAAGGCAGGAAGAATCACAAGCCCTGAGTCAAACTTATACTGCTAAGCAATTATAATAAAATCAACATGGTATTGGGATAAAAACATATCTGAAGATCAATGGAATAAATTAGAAGATACAACCACAACTACAAACAAACTCAACCATCGTATCTTTGATAAAGGGGCCAAACATGTTCACTGGAAGAAATACAGTCTCTTTAATGAATTGTGCTTGAAAAACTGGCTCACCATAGGCCAAAAACTAAAAATAAACCCATCCCTATCACCATGTACAAAGTAAAATGTAAGTGGATCAAAGATATGAATATTATAACAGAAACACTAAATCTGTTGGAAGATAAACAGCGTACAATTCTTGAAGACATAGGAGTAGGTAGAGAATTCATGAACAGGAATCAAACCACATGGGAAATATTTCCCAGAATCAACAACTGGGATCATATCTTATTAAAAAGTTTGTGCATGTCAAAAGAAATCTCCAGCATAGTGAAAAAAAAAAACACAAACTGGGAAAAAATCTTAGTGAACCATCCCTCAGACGAAGGATTAAAACATATGAAGAATAAAAAAATATCAGACTCCCAAAATTCAAAGATCTAATCCAAAAATAGCATTTGAGATGAATACACAATTCTCAGATGAAGAAATATAAATGGCAAATAAATACATGAAAAAATGTTCATCATGATTACTCATTAGTGAAATGCAGATTAAAACCACACTGAGATTCCATCTCACTCCAGAAAGAATGGCCAGGATCAAGAAAACTACCAACAACAAATTCTGGAGAGGATGTGGGGAAAATGGAACTCTCCTACACTGTTCGTGGGAGTTTAGACTGGTGAAATTATTACGGGGTCAGTATGTAGATTTCTCAAAAAACTGGGACAGGAAGACCTATTTGATCCAGCTATTCCACTTCTAGGTATATTCCCAGAAGAAATGAAAGCATCATACCTCAGTGATATAAGTACACCCATTTTTATAGCAGCACAAATTTTATAGCAGCCAGATCTAGGAAACAGCCTACCTGTCTGTATATTGAGGAATGGATAAAAATCTAGGGTATTTTAATTCAATGGAGTACTACTCAGCTCTAAAGAATGATCACATTGAGATATTTATAAATAAATGGATGTAACTTGAGACCTTACTCATACGTGAAATCAATCAAACTCACATGTATAAATACTGTATACTCTTCCTAGTGTAAGAACCAGTAAGCGTACATAAGAGTTTATGGTAATCATGAATCCCCATTACATTTCTCTGGAGACTTATAATGTTCCCATTCATTAGTTGTAATAATTTTATCCTGGGTTGTTAGATTTTATTATTTGTGATGGTATGAACAGCTACATTTAAGAAAGCAAGACATTATAATAGCCACTGCTAATTTAATATCATCTTGCTTTGAAGTGCTGCCATACTTTTGTTCTTCTGTTTCCATTGGTTACATCATGTTTTATCTAATTGGATTTTATTATGTGTGATAGTATAAACAAATCTTTTATGAATAATGAGATAATATGGTAACAGTTTTCCATTTTGAGTTGTTTGGTTTTGAATGTCTTATAATAATTTCATTCTCTTTAATGGTTTTATACTATTTTGTTATGTTTGATACTATTGTATAGGAAGGTATACTCAACTATTTCATGGAAAGAGAAATTATGGTAGCTACTGATATATTGGGTTGTCTTATGGTGAAATACTGTGTTGCTTAAATTGTTCTGTTATGAAAAAATATAATTTTCAAGTCTCCCATATCTTTTACTGATTTTGCTGATGTGAAAAAAATGTAGGATGCATAATCTGAGTTCCCAATAATCAATTTTACAACTCTATAGACCTCTCTGGACTCATGTAAATTCAACTATAGGCTCCCCATATTCCATCTAGAATTGGCCTTGAACCTAAGTGGTTCTGCAACATGTTACTAGAGTTTCACAAGCACAAGAGGGATAAGTTTCTCAGAGCTTCTCTTCTCCTTTTTAGTTTACATTTACACAGTGTGTAACAATGCCATGCCTCTATGGACAGGAGACCCTCATGTCTTTGCTTCAAACTACTGTTTCTGCAATCAATGCTATTTTTACATTGTCTTGGTAACCTATTTGTGTTATTCAAGCAACTCTAGGTAAAATGCAATTTTACTCTTTATTTGAACTAGTGAGTTTCACACTGCTTTTTCTCATTTTCTTACAGCATCTTGCACTTTTAATTTTTCCTTATTATCATCACTGTGACTTTCATACTCACTTCGTCTAACAATATTATGCATGCTGAGAAATAGTATTGATCAAAGAAAGTGTTACTCTATCCTCAGCATCTCAGGGCTCAGACTGACAAGTTCTCTTCTGTTGAGCATGGTGACTAAACATAAATGTGATGAGATAGGGCAAACGTCTATCAGCATTCAGTAAAACAGAAAGGCCAGGTCTGTGAGTGAGAGAAAGTGGCAGTGATGAATGAGACCTGAGTGATGTGCACTTGTGATTGATGTAATTATATGGAAAAATGTTGGAGCCATTGAAGCTGAATACACATGCAAGCCTGTGGCATGGCCTGGGCATGAGAGGACTGAGAATGAGGAGACATTACAGGGGGAAACATAGGGCAAAATAGTTTTCCTAAATTAGCATCATTTGTTGCTCTGAGGGATCCTTGAATCCCTTCCAAGACCTGCTCAGGTTTCCGCCATTGTCCACTAAACTCCTTTCTGGTTCTGATTAAATACTTGCTACCCAGCATCTTTCAGTCTGCTAGGTGGCTAGCAGACTTACGAGCTCTGGCAAGAATTTTACTTCTCCTGCAGTCCTAAAGATTGTGTCACTTGTTTCATTGTTTTGGGCCTTTGCCATGAACCTGTTTGAGGAGCCGGGGATCCAGGAATGGAACCCAAAATCTTGGTGCCTGAACATGACTCTAGAGTGGAGAAGTCTGATGTAGAGTGTAACTTACTTTGCTGAGTTCCTGGGCTGGCATACAGCCCCCAGAGCATGTCTATTTCACTTTCTTTGGAAAATCCTTTCATTTTCTTTGAAAAAAAAATCCCTTCACCTATTAAATCATGGAGAATTCTGTGTCTGAAGTGCAACAGAAACATAATGCAGAAGTGCATTTCCTTAGGAAGGCGGGCCATGTGACTTCCAAGAATAATTTGGTGCACCTCTTTTGGGAAATTCATGATCATTCTGCTTGTTATTCTGATGTTGGTGTGGTCACTGTGGCAGACTGGGAGAAACATACATAAACTGCTGCATTGAGGAACCCTGAGCTCTGTTCTCTGTCTTGCACACTTGGTATCTTTGCTGGGATGTGGTGACATTTGGCAAGCAGGCACATGGAACAACACACGGTTGGCTTCCCAGTTTCCCTGGATGCCTCACTTGTGGTGCTTTTCTACCTCCTCTTGCTGCTGCCTCCAAAATATGCAAACCCTGTAAAACATCTGGGCAACTCTTCACCTGTTCAACCTCCCAGGCAAAAGATGGCCCAAGAAGGTAAACAACATGGCAAATTAATTGCTTGACCTGTTTTGTATCAACAGGAAAAGAGCCCCACTTTGAAAGTTTGCAGTACTCTATTAAGAGTTAAAAGGAGCAGGGGGTAATCTCAGTGGCTTAAGTGGCTGCCTGATACACTCAAGTTTGTGATACACCCATGTTCCAAAAAAAAACAAAAACAAGAAAGATCAAGAGTTTAAAATGGCTGTCAAAAAATATGGATTTAAAAGTACTTTTGTAATTGGCATTATTGAGGGTATCCTTCATGATTGTGAAATGATCCTTTTAGACTGGAAAGTCTCAGTGTGTACTATTATCATTCCAGACCAACATCAGGTTTGGCTTAAGAACATACTGGTGCTGAGGATATGCAAGCTATAAATAATTTTGATTGTTATATTCCTATAGGAGCTGCTGAATTATGAGAGGAGAGAGATTTTTCAGACATTTGTCAACAAGTTAATTGCCACCCTCAGGCTATTATCCTCAAATTGCTTTAAAAGCTTGAAAAAGAATCCCTGAAGCAGTGGACACTCAAGGTTTTTAGTACTATCAAACAGGAGGACACTGAACCTTGCCTTGATTTTATAGAAGATTAAATAAAACTATTGCATGCCAGGTGGACAATAAGACAGTAGCCTCTCTCTCTCTCTCTCTCTCTCTCTCTCTCTCTCTCTCTCTCTCTCTTTTTTGTCTTTTTCCTTTTTATCAGTACCGGTAATCAAACTCAGGAGGACTTCCTGCTTTCAAGGCAGGCACTTATGCTGCTAAGCTAAACACCCAGCCCCAGTAGCCTCTATCTTGTTAAAGCAATTAACATACAAAAATGCAAACCAAGGCTACAAAAATGCTTTAAAAGATGTTTCTATGAAACCTGACACTAGCTTGGAATTCACTGGTATGTTTTTGAAGGTTCCTACTACTTTTTATGATCCTTTACCTCCTGAGACAGCTGGCCAGTTCTTTCCTGTTCACCTGCATCAAAAAAGAGGCACTTTTGTTATCCTTGGCCTCATTGATGCTGGTTATATGGGCATATTGTTGCTTCAATTGTGATCTCTCTTACTCAGTCAACTAATTTATTTAAATCTGTAGACCAGCTAATTGTCTTGCCTTGTCTCCTCTAAAACTTGTGATGTTTTTCATGGAAATCTAGCATTTGGCTCTACTGTGGTGGCTCCTGCTATTCCCCTGGGAGATGAATGCTGAAGCCTCTCTTTAATTATTGACAACTTTTCCCTTTCAGGTTTGCTACACACTGGAGATGACAGTTTTGTTTTACTCCACTCACCTGGCAATACTGTATTTCCCATCTTCAATGCTATTCCCTCTCATCACTTGAGGATGTACTGGAACACCTATAGTCCTTGGAATTGATTTAATCAGTACTGTCTTACCACTTACCAAGGCTGACTTTTCCTTTTTGCTGTGCTCTGCTGTTCACTCGGCAAGACGCAGGCCTGGGAATTTAGCTCAGTGGCATGAGTGCCTGCCTTACAAGTGCACAGTCATGAGTTTGATCCCTGGGACCAAAAAAAAAAAAAAAAATCAAGGCCTCTGCAAGTGGCTTTGGCTGTCTATGTTGGTTCCATTTTTATTGATATGCCCCATGATCCCTTTTTTTCTCTATTTACCCTATTTCCCTTTTCTCTTCAAAATTTTTGGTTAGCACCCATTTAAATAGTGCCCTCACTGTCTTCACTGATGGAACCCCCCTTCATGAAGCTGTAACATATGTTTTTAAATACTTGGAAACACCTGTGTTCACTATCACAAACCTCTTTTCAATGCAGTGAACTCTCTGTGTTATCCTTGCTTGGCAAATTTTTTTCATACCAAGTCCGTAACTTAGTTACTGCCTCTTTATGTGTACATAATGCTATCCCACACTGATCTTCTCTTGTTATCTCTCCCGTAGCTATAGACTCGCACTTAATGTCTCATTTTTGCATCTACAGCAGGCTCCTCTTTGCCTTCACCATGCCCCTGTTTTTCTTTTACATAGAGGTAGTCATTAAGCCCTACCTGTTGTTTGATATGATCATGCTGTTACTGATAAAGCACTGAATATTCTGTTCCCTCTTTTTTTGGGCAGGGTCTTTTCAACACAGTGTCTCTATATGCAGCTTAGGGTGCTCTTGAGATTACCCTCATTTGATAACACTAAAGAAAGCCCCAATTTTTTTCACCAATCAGCATGTTCCTTGCACAAATTGTTTCACATTCCACCTTCTACAGCTAGAGCTTTTATTTCCACTGGTTTCTATTGTGCTGCCATGCCTCACCCTTTTCCCTGTGATACTGTCAACTCTCGTGGCCTCTGCTACAATGACTCATGGTAACATGCTACACACAGTGTTCCTCCTTAAAACTTTTTCATTTCTTCAAGTTTTTGTTGATTCATTTTCTGTTTTTATTTGTGCTTCAGCACTGCTTGGTGAATCTGCCCAGCATGTAATTCAACATCTCCTGGCTGCATTAGCTGTCAAGGGTGTATCTTCCTTTTTTAAACTGACAATGGTCCAGCCTACACCTCATAGCCTTTTCCTTCCTGTTGTTCCACATGGCAAATTGTTATGTAACTTGTATCCCCTCTAATCCCAGTGGCCACACTTTCATTGAACAAGCTCATTATTCACTCAAATCTCTTCTCTTGAAACAACTAAAGGAGAAAAATGCTCTTCCTGCACAAGTTTTCACTATTCTGTCCATGATGCTATTTACTTTCAGTTACTTGTCTTTCCCAACAAGGCGTTCTTCTTCTCTGATTCAAATATATTTTCATGAGGGTATCCTTCTAACAAAGCATTTTATATTGTATAAAACACCCTGAGAGCCACGTAGGCACGGTCTGGTGCCCCTACTGAACTGGGTAAGATGGGATGCTTCTGTTATTTCCAAGGCTTTGTGTGGATTTCTGCTTGTTGTGTTTTCCCTGCATGGAATGAGTTGGTACCACAGGCTACTCAACATAATTCTACCATTTCACCTCTCCCTGAATCAAGCCTTGGATCCTTTTATACCAGATCTTTGCTAGTTGGTGTATAACAAATCCAACTGGTTGATTTGTAGTTGTAAATTCTAAATTTGTAAGAAGGTATTATAATTTGGCTTAATTAATGATATGCTCAAGTTTACTCTGATTTTATAAGATGTTTGTCAGTCTGTCCACATATCAGTTGCCTATTTGTCCAGTCAGCTTGTAAGAAGGTGCTGAAAGTTGCTGAGATTGTGATTGTTCATACCTGTAAAGCAGAAAGCAAAAGTGCCCTTACAGGAGTGCTCAAAGTGCCCAGAACATCTGGGAAATGTCCTGAGGGCATGGAGTGCTGGAGGTGAACAGGTATTCCAGTACGGAATTTAAGAAGTGAGCTAGTTTTCTTCTGTTTTATTTCTTAAGTTTTTATCTAAATTATCTTCTGTTTTTATCACTCCTGTGGAAATGGGCTCACATTTAGTGTCTTTTTTTTTACATCTACAGGCTCCTCTTTGCCCTCACAATGCTGCTCTTTTTCCTTTATATATATGTAGTCATTTATACCTACCTGGCTTCTTACAAGATAATGCTATTTCTGATCAAGGATTGCATATACTCTACAGCCCGCACTCCTTTTTTTGGCCATTTTGAGGCAGGTTCTCCCTATGCAGTTCAGTCTGGCCTTGGGCTTACTCTGTAGTCTACCCTCTTTTTGATAACACTAAGAAACGCCCTGCCTTTTTTCCACCATTACACTTGTTCCTTGCATAAATTGTTTCACATTCCACCTTCTGAAGCTAAAGCTTTTATTTCCACTGGTTTCCATTGTGCTGCCTTGTCTCACCCTTTTCCCTGTGATGCTCTCAACTCTCATGGCCTCTGCTCCAATGACCTTTGGTCATTGGAACATGCCACACACTGTTCCTTGATTTCTTTTTCATTTCTTCATGTTTCTGTTGATACATTTTCTGGTTTTATTTGTGCTTCACCACTGCATGGTGAATCTGCCCGACATGTAGTTCAACATCTCCTGGCTACATTTGCAGTCATGGGTATATCTTCCTACCTTAAAACTGATAATGGTCCAGCCTATATAACTCACAGGCTTTTGCTTCCTTTTGTTCCACATGGAACATTTCTCAAGTAACTTATATCCCCTATAATGCCACTGGACAAGCAATCATTGAGCAAGCTCATTATACCCTCAAATCTCTTCTCTTGAAACAAGTAAAGAAGAATAGTGCACTTCCTGCTCAGGTTCTTACTATTCTGTCGATGGTGCTATTTACTTTAAGTCACTTCTCTTTCCCAACAAAGCATTCATCTTCCCTAGTTCAAATATGTTTTTACCAGAATATACCTCTGACAAAGCCTTTTGTATTTTACAAAACACCCCCCAGACCCTTGTGGGCAGAGGCTCTTGTCCCTGTTGATCTGGGGAAGAGGGGATGTTTCTGTGTTATTGCCAAGGTGTTGTGTGGATTTCTGCTTATTGTGTTTGCCCTGCATGAATGCATTGGCACCACAGGCTCCTCGTCATAATTCCACCATTTCAGCTCTCCGTGATTCAAGCCTCAATTCCTTTTATACAGGATCTCAGCTAGTTGGTCTATAAAAAATTCAACTGATTGTTTTATAATTATAGACTCTAACTTTGTTAGAGGGTATTGTAATTGAGCTTAAGGATATGCTCAAGTACACTCTGATATTTTGAGATGTTCTTCAGTCCGTCCATATATCAGTTGTCTGTTTGTTCAGTCTGTTTGTAAGCAGTTGCTTGGAGTTGATGAGCTAGTAATCATTCAAACCTGTAAAGAAGAAAAAAGATATGCCCATACAGGAGTGCTTAAGTGGCCCAGAACAGCTTGTAACACTCTGAGTGCTTGAGGTGTACAGGTGTTCCAGCACTGGGAGCATGGGTTGTAAGAGATGAGCTAGTTTAACAAAGGGGTATGGGAAAACTACACAAATGACCTCTGAGGAACTTAAAGGGTTCTCACAGACCCCCACAAGCTCTGTGCTCATTTCTGTGTTTGTTTGAATCCTCACAAATTGTCTATGTTTATCCAATTGTCTACTCTGTGAACAGCTGTTCCTTTCATTTTGAGCTCAGTAATCTTTTTCTTTTTCCATATCTGGATCACATAATCAAAGATTTCTTTTGGCAGTGAATTTATAAAGTGTGCTTTTACCTTGTTTGCCAGCTGTTCCAAATGTTACAAAGACTGGGTATATGAATGGAATATGTTGTTATTTATCATTGACTTGATAGTCTCTTTATTTAGAAATGATATTATTAGGATGAATAAACAAAATCCTTTAGGACTGAGATTGCTGGACAGGGTTCTGATTGATAAATCAAAAAACAGCTGCCTGGTAACATTTTTAACCAGTGCTTGTTTGTTGATCAAGGACCTCAATGATCTCCATAGCTTTATAGGAGACACCGTAACTAAAGTTATGAAACGTACTCCAAAATGTTCACATTGGTCATTGTCAAAAGAATTAATACATTTTTTGGATTGAAGATGCCTGTGTAAAGGTTTCACATGTTTATGACACTTGATTGTTATCAAATTCATGATGTTTTAGATATATTCATATTTCTGTAGACATAGGCCTCCAGGATTTTAAAATGGGGATTACTTATGGTAGCAGACTTTTGTTTCATGTTCATACCTCTGCTAACACCAAAGACTTGTGAGATTCACATTCCACTAAAGGTCAGTAAATTGGTCAATCATATATAAGAAACTTCTTGGGTATGAGATAAGGGTGATTGATCAGAATGGATATTTTATGTCAAAAGAGAAATTCAGATTATTGCAAGGATATCATGATACAATAATATGTATGGCTCTGATTTCTGATTTACTATGTAAAATATGTCACTGTTAACATTGTAGGTATTCAAATGTTAAAATATCGATAGTTAGTAGAAAATACATTTCATTTAACGTTCTGAGGTTTTTTATGTTTAGATAAAATAGTAATGTTAAGCTTACTGCCTCTAATATACTGTATTGTTATCAATCTTTTCTTCTGGATGTCCAACAGCTAACATTTAGAGACCAAAAATGAGAGACACAGATGGGCTAAATGGATAGCCAATATTTTGGCCCCAGCACTTAAAGCTTGGAGGAGACCCAAGATGTAAAGGAAATTCTGCTTGCCCTGCTTGCCTTATCAGAAGATACTCAGTGAGTACCTACTATTCTGATCAGGAAAATGATGAGACCAGACAGGAAAATGAACTTTGGTGCAAGGTGTGCCTAAGGAGAGTCACAAATCACCAGAATAATCTCCTAAGGTTTCCAAGAAATCAACATAGTCAAGAAATGGCCCGAACTCTTCCAGGTGGTGGACAGTGACAGAAGAGATATGAGGAGCTATGCAAGGTTATAAGATTTTTCTTGAGGAGACCTAACTGGCCTTGATAGGAAGTAATGTACCAATTGTCCTTAGTGCAGTCCTTATGTCAGCATGGGCTTGAACCTTCTGCGGAAAAGTCTGGCCTCTGGAGGTACAGTGCAATGTAAAATATTGTCTGTGGGTGAATCTCGGATCACCCACATCCTCTGACAATTACTGGCTATGCTGCTAACTGACTACCATTATGAATGGATGGACTGTGCAGTGGTGGGAGCTCTAACACAGCCTCTCCATCTTCTGCTGGTCACCCATCTGTGTATCAAACAAACAAATAGAAGGGATATGTTGGAGCCATTGAAGCTGAATATTCATGCAGGGCTGTGATGTGGCACAGGCATGATTGAACTGAGAATGAAGACATGCCTCAGGGGGCAGGAGACGCCACAGGCAAGGCCACCTAGACACATTCTGTGGGATAGTTCTCTGCAGTTGGGATCATCTGTTGCTCTGAGAGGGTCTTGAACCTCTCCCAAGATCCTGATCAGGTTTCCTCCATTGTCCACTCAACTCCTGCTGGCATGATTTGGCCAGCTGGCTAGCAGACTGATGAGCTCTGCCAAGGATCTCTCTCCTCCTGCAACCCAGAAATTCATGCTGTGTTTCGCATTTCTTAGAGCCTTTTTGGTACACCATTTTGGCATCTCGGTTTCTAGGAAAAGACCCCAACATTCAACATAAAATGTATCTGTTTTAAAGACTCAGCACTGAAATGGTATTGTTGGATGATGGCAGGACCAAGTATCAAACTAACCTGTCTTAATTGTCTTAAACCTGTTAAAGACAATTTAAGTATACAGAAGCTCTTCTTTTCCACTGTATTTTTTTGGTTCACCAATGCCAAATCCTCTTACATGACACAACTTTCCTCAAGAGATTTCCACTCCAATCAATGACCTACATATGAATTATTTTTTGAAGGAGACACACATAAATATGCAGATTTCATGATATGTCTCCACTAAGTCATCCTGATGACATAATTAACACTCCTGAGCCATCCCAGGCCTGAGAGGATAAATAGAAAGCTAATCTGCCCTTCCTGTGAGCTGGTGGAAGTCATATGGGGAATGGTAGGAGAAACTAGCCAATGTGCCCAAGTTGTGATTCTGTGGAAGCTATTCTGGTTCTCAGAAGAAAAGCAAGAAAATAACTTACATTTCCTGTGAGCTAACCACTGCATTGGCTGGGAGAGGCCAATCACCTCCTCCCACCACCAACCATCTGACTGGTTTAGAGGACATGCTGAGTTGATAGCAATGGACATACAAAAACAACTTAATCCTTGTATTACTTGATTGACTTTGCAGCTTAGGCTAGTAATCTTAAGCATGTCTTAAAATTGGGAAATAATGGTAAAAGAAGTTGCAAAAACTTCATAAGTATATGGAAATTAAATAACACTCTCCCAAACAAACAATGGGTGACAGATGAAATAAAGGAAGAAACTTAAAAATACCTACAACCTAAAAAGAATATAAATGGAAAATCCTGTACCTTATGGGATTCAATGAAAGCAGTCCAAATAGGGAAACTTATAGTAGTCAAATCTCACATCAGGAAATAGAAAGAACACAAATAATGAAATGTTGCATCTCAATCTTCCAGAAGAAGAATGGCAAGACAAACACAAATCCCATACAAGGGAGGGAATTATAAGACCAGGCAAGAAATTCATGCAATGCTGAACAAGAAAACAATTCAAAGAATTAATGAATCAAAGAGGTGGTTCACTGAAAGAATAAACAAAATTGATAAACCCTTGGACAACCATATCAAAAAAGAAAAAAATAAAGACTGAAAACCATGCATTGATGAATCAGAAGAATAAAATAACTACAGATCCTGTGAAAATTCAAAAGAGCATCAATATCTCCTTGAAAAGCTTATACTTTCATAGGTTAAAAATATACAATTGTACTGATTCCTAGACACATATGAAATGCCAAATCTGATTCAAGAAGATATAAAAATTCTACAAAACACAGTATCAGTTAATGAGAATGAAGATCTAATTAAAATTTTATCAGCTGCTGGGCATGGTGGTGCATTGCTGTAATCCCAGAATTGGGGAGGCTGAGGTACAAAGATTGTTGTGAGTTCGAGACTAAACAAGGCTACAAATTAAGCTCAAGGCCAGCCTGAACTGAATAATGAGAGCCTGTCTCATGAGCACATTAAAAAAAAAAAAAAAGAAAAACAATAACAACAGAAAAGCAAATGACCAACATAAAAAAATTCTAGTTCCTGATGGATTTACTGCTGAATTCTACAATAAATGTAGAAAAAAATTTATGGCCATTGCTGTTTAATGACTTTGAAAGAGAAGCTGTTCTCCCTAACTCACTCCTGGAGGCAAGAATTACCCTGATACTAACACCATAGAAAAACCCAACCAGAAAAAGAAAACTATAGGACAGTTTTCCTAATGAACATAGATACAAAAATCCTTAACAAGATACTAGCAAGGTGAATGTAGCAAATCATTAAGAAGATTTTAAAACCTGAACAACTTGGATTCACCCCAAGAAGGCAGGGATGTTTCATTACATGCAAATCAACAAATTTAAATGTCATATCAACTCAGGCAAAAACAAAAATCACATGGTGATCATCTCAATAAATGCACAATAAGCTTTTGATAAAGTCAAGCACTGATTTGTGATAAAAACCCTACACTAAATAACTACAGATGACCTTTATCTCAAGCTGATAAAATCAAACAATGACAGGGTTGGGGATTTAGCTCAGTGGAATAAGCACCTGCCTTGCAATTGTGTGGTCATGAGTAGGATCATCAGTACTGATAAAAAAGAAAACAAAAACAAAAACAAAAAAAAATCAGACAATGACAATGAAAATCCAGCACCATACTAAATGGAGAATAACTGAAAACTTTCATTCTACAGTTATGAAAAGCACAAGGATGACTATTATGACCACTCCTATTCAATATAGCTCTGGAAACATTAGGCAGAACAATTAGACAAAAGAGAGAAATAAGAATAAGTATATAATAGAAATTAGTTAAACGTTATTATTTACAGATGAGATGATATTCTAAATAGAAGATGCCAAAAATTCCACCAAAACAGTCCTAGATTAATAACCAAATTCAATAACGTAGCTGGAGACAAAGTTGACAATCAAAAATCAATCGTATTTCTGTATACAATAAACAAACTCACCAAGAGAGAAGTTACAGAAACCAGACCCTTTACAATAGCCTCCAAGAAAATGAAATACTTGGAAAGAACCTAACAAAGAAAGTAAAGGACTTACATATGGAAATTTATAGTACATTGGAAAAGGATATTGAAGAGATTATCAGAAAATAGAAAAATATCCCTGGCCCATTCTGTGCATTGTGTTTTCACACTGTTAGTGACTTCTTTTGATGTACAAATATTTTTAATAAGGTGGGGTCCCAGTGGTTGATTCTTTAAAATGTGTATTTTGTTCACGAAGCCTCATTAGTGTTTCTGTTTTAATATTTAGATCTTTCATCTACTTTGACTTATATTTATTACATGGTGATAGACATGTGTCCAGTTTAAGTCTTTAGTATGAGGAAAGTCATTTTCTTCAGCACAATTTATTGAAGAGGCTATCTCTCTTCCACTGAACCTATTTGGCTCCTTTGTCAAAGACTAAGTAGCAAAATGTGTTTGTAGTTCTATTTGCATTTTTTCTAGTCTTTTTGGACGATTCTCAGGTCTGTTTTTTCTGCCAGAACTATGCTGATTTTTTACAGTACCTTTCTAGTATTACAGCAAGTCAGGAATTGTGATGCTTCCAGACTTGCCTTTGTGGCCCAGCAATTACTTTGGCGATCTAGAGCATTTCTGTTTCCAAATGAATTTTAGAAATGTTTTCTCTACATTTGTGAGCTATCCTAATGGTATTTTGTTGGGCAATGCATTACATCTATATGACATTTTGCAATAAGATTTTTTGAGTTTTCTCCATATCCTTGAAGGTAGTTTTAATGGTCTCTTATACTCACCAGATGAAACCTAATAGGTATGATCCTAAGAGTTTCAAACTGTTGAGCTCTTCTTCCCAAGGATATCCACAATAATACGATATTATTTTCTATTTGTTTGAGGCAGGATTTCCCTATGCAGTTCAGGCTGACTGTGGACTCACTTCTTAGTCCTTTAAATTCAAACTGATTGTCCTACTTCAGCCTCTTAAGTCCTGGGATTACAGGTGTGCACCTAATGCTTGAAACAATTACTGGTGTTATTTGAAACATGAAGAAACAGTCATGAGATAAACATGTATTCATTAACTGCCATTCCCTTTAAGGAAAAGTGTATAATATAACACATAACATCATTGGAGTGTAGGGAATCACAAGATGTGTTTCTATCTCTTATGTGCTGGGGATGCCAGGCTAGACTACTGCATGTCACAGGTAGGAATATCAATCAAATGTGAGCATTAGTATTAAGAACTCAGAGAGTATTGTATTTAAGGATGATGAGGAAAAGACCAGTGGAAAGCAAGGAGAGACCTGGTAGGCTTAGCTTGTCCTGACTATAGATCATTCTTTATTATAAGAATGAATATCACAAATTATGAAATATTCAAACATTATGTACTTTTTACCCTTGAAAATATTGATTCTTGACACTGTAGCTCAGGTGTGTTGTAGCTTGGCACAAAAGATGCCATCTTGTGCCCTGCATCTATCTCATGCTCTGTATTTCACCCAGGGAAATTAAAAATTACTCATGATATAAGTTCCATGAGAAAAGCAAAAGCAGCTGTACTGAAAGAAAAAAAGGAACCTGCTAAAAAAAGAAGGAGGATGCAGGTGTCAAATAAAATTTCACTTAAGAGTTAAATTGTTTCCAAATGTCTTTTGGATTCTCTTTTTTCCAGTTCAGGGCCACTTGTTTTGATTCTGAAATGGGGAAGATGTCTGTATACAAGTGGTTCAGCTATTTAAATTCCAAATTTATACTTTGGATGCTTGAATTCCTGTACTGTTGTTCACAAACTCACCTCCACATGAAGAAAGTTTTACTGACACAAGCAAACATCTGGATTAAATGTTGGTGCCCCTGGAATGAAAGAATAATAGTGAAAACGAGGGAAAAAATGACAAACACCATGTGTTATGATGCCCACCTCTTTTCCAACAGCATTAAAGAGGCTGAGACAGGATAATGGTCATGTATTCAAGGACAATTTAACCTACACAGTGAGTGAAAGGCCAGCCAGAACTACAAGGTGAGACTATGTCTTTAAAAACAAAAATAAAAATAAAAAATGTAAAAAACCAAGGGAGAGAGAAAGACTATCAAAAGAAAACAAAAACAATAGAGCTGAAAGAAAGCTGATCTAAATTGGCAATTATGGAATGATGTTGCCGAGGAAAGCTGGCCATGTAGTGGCATCTGTGCAGCAGTGACAAATACAGAGCTAGAAATGGTGCCTATAGTGCTACAGCACAACAGTGACCTCCTTCCACCAATAAATCTGCAATTTGCTAGAATGAAGAGGTCCAAAAACCTCATGGAAATCTTAAACTCAGAGCGACCAAGTAGCTACACACAAAGGCTTTGGAACATGGCCTTTAGCAGATATTTCATATTCAAATTGAAAAAGGACAAATATAATCCTGCCCTGTTTGATGTCAAATGCACCAAGTTTGTTGACTCACAACATTGAGGAATGAAGTCACAAAACAAAAGAAGTTCAGAAAGTTTTCTGGGAAAAAAGAGAGAATAGCCCTGGATTTTCAGGAATGTTCTTCAGTGTTTAAGGCACAGAATTATTGTCAAGTGTCATTTTTACAGGAAAGTCACAATGTGGGTACAGTGTGGGTCTCAAACTACAATCAACTTATAAACTTGTAGTGGCTTAACTAATATTATTGAACCTTGGAAAAAGTCAACCAGAAAAACTATGTTAAATGAGCCAAGGGATTGTGTGGGAACAATAACCCAGTTGTTCTGGTCATTGAGTATGGTAACAATGCCTCTCTAGACTTCCTGGAGGAGGTGGTGGTAACTGTAGTACATTTCAAGCTATTGTTTTTCTCTCCAGGAGGCATGTAGACATGGTCACTACATCTTCACCTTCTGGCTTTCTTCAGTTGTACTTCTAGCAGGGATTGTTGTTTTTAGGTTTTTACACTGACTCCTTTGAGTTTCCATTTCCTCTCTGACTGTATATCAATTCCTCTCTACTTTGGCCTCCTCTAGTAAAATAACAATACTATTTGAATGGATAAAGTAATGTTTATACATTTAATAAAATATAATTTAATGGGACCTTGGATTTAGCTCAGCAGGCATAAGCACCTGCCTGAGAAGTGCTAGGTTGTGAGTTTGATCCCCAGTACCTAAAAAGAAAGTGCTTTAAACTGCAATGAAAGAAAATAATTTAATTGAAGATGTAGATTAACAAGATTTTTAATTAAATATGTCAATGGCAAATTAAACATTGGTAATAGTCACATTTACAATCTAAATATATAAGACTATGTATTGAGCTCAGTGGTCAAAGCACCTGCCTGGCAAGCACAAGGTCAGGAGTTCAATCCCTGGTACCAAAGAAAAATCTACAGTTGTCAACCACCATGTAGTGCTATGAGCACAACTATTGAAATTGATAGTTGTTCATTAAAAAGCTCAATGTTTCTTTTGTCATCTATGAAGTACTTACAAATAACATGGTAACTACAGTGAATAATACACTGTGCACTATACCATTGCTATTTGCTGAGAGCTGCTTTTATATTTCCCCACATAGTTGAAAGATGAAAATGATTGGTGATGACAGAGAAACTGTGTTAATAATATTTTCAATTTTATCAGATATTTCACTACATCCATTAAGTACATTTTATCAGCTACAATTATGCTAAGTGAAATAAATAAATAATTCTTAATGTTACAGGCATCTGTGTTAGTTAGAAATATAGGCAGTCAGATAGTGATATAATGGAATGAAACTCCTGACCTACTGTGTCTGGTAGGAGTTTGTGTTCTATAAAATAGAAGAATGAATTTTAGGAACAATGGAGGTGAAGAGCAGAATATAACTCTTGAGAGAAAAAAGTGAAAGGTTTTTGCTCTAGATAGGATATTACAGCAATGGGAAGAAGGCCAGGGGACATTTACCCTGAGGTCACTTACCTCTCCCTTAGGCAACTTACCTGTGGCATCAAAAGAGTCCCTATCAGCTACTGGCACACCAGCAATGCCACCTTTAAGCACCACCCCAGTCAAAAAGTAGATATAATCTCCCTCACCAGGTAGCCAGCAGAAAAAGGCAGATGTCTAGTGGTCATGTGGTACTCTCTACCTTCTTAGAATTATGGCCATTTTTACTTTATATTCTCTCCTTTACCACAGTGAAAACCCTATCAGAAAGTTTCTGTCTAAGAGAACAGGAGGGGTCATAAGTGGGTTGTCTAGGACTCTGTATCTTCTAGGACTTTATAGAATAAATCATGGGGTGAGATGGGTTTAAGGTGGGGGAAATTGGGAACTCACAAGGCAGATGGGCATAACTTTGGACAGAGCTATGTTTAGCCAATATAATTAATAATTCAGGCAAAATCATTTACACTGCAGACAAATGGGGAAACGAGGTCATACAAAGCAGGCATTTTACAGAGCTGTAACTCTCCTCTATGGGATTGGGAGGGTGACTCCTGACTTCAGCAGGGTGAAAGGGAACTATTTAGAAAATCAATTCTTAGGATATAGATGAATTTCCTTAGTATTTTCTCTTGAGGCCTGTCCCATAACAGGAGGTATCTGTCTCCCCAATAGCTGCAAGGTATCTGGGCTTCTGAGCTGGCCACTTCTAGGACCTGATCCTATCTCCTTGGCTATATATTTCTAACTAACTCAGCTGCCTATAACAACAGGGCTGGCCCCTCAACGGAGTCAGATAATAAGTTCAGATTGCTTGCAGGATTGGAAGAGACAATCACCTCCTGCTGTGGGCCAAATCTCAAAACAAAAGTTAAATTAAATACAACTAAGTGCTAAGGAGTGACAATCCCAATAGTTCTCTGATCACCCTGAGGAACTCAAGAGTCACCATCCCAACCCTCTACAAGAAGAGTTTCTGCTCTTAAACCTGCCCACTTACTATGACTTGCTCTCCCATTTGCTCCCAATTTAATCAATTTTACCTGTGTAATTAACCTTATTGGTTGACCACTTTTCTACTCTGCCTTATGCTCAACTTTCAGATTCCCATTTTTCCCCTACCCTGGACCCATCTAACCTCATAATTTAACTCTATACAAGTTCCTCAAAAAGACAGTCTTTGGCAACCCACTCAGACCCTTCTTGTCTCTCAGACAGAATCTTTCCTTCTCCTAATAAATATATTCCATGCTTAAACTCTGTCATTCCTAAAATTCATTCTTCAATTTTAGAGAACACAAACTCATACCAGATATATAGTAGGTAAGGAGTTTGATACACCTTGTCTTAGTTACTTTTTACTCGTTGCTGAGACAAAATACCTGAAGCCCAAAGTTGGGAAAGGAAAGGTTTATTTCTTACAGTTTTTGGAGGTTTCAGTCCACACTCAGTTGGCTCCAAGACAGGCAGGCATGGCTGGACCGCAGTTCATGTCGGCCACCCACAGCAAACTCAAACCAGCAAAGAGAAAAACACACCTTCTTCCTGCCATTACATCACATCCTGGCTCCACCCCTATGTGGGTTAAGCACTGACATCATCAATCCAAGCACTATACAATGAACCATCACATGTGAACAATGCAAACTCATGAGTCCTGGGGGACACAAACATAAACCATGACATTCCACCCCTGACCCCCAGGACTCATGTAAATCCTTTATACAAAAGACATTTAGTCCACCTCCAAGAGTTTCCAAAGTCCTAACAGCTTCAACATTGCTGAAAAGTCCAAGTCCCAAGACTCCTCCAAGATCTATGGCAAACCCTTAACTGTAAGCCCCTGTACAAAAGAAACAAGGTTAAACATTTCTGAAATGCAAAGGCACAAGATAAACATTACCATTCCAAAAGTTAAAAACAGGAGAACAGAAAGCATTTGAAACAAAGCAATTCCAACATCCAGCAGGGCAAACATTAAGTCCTAGAGTTCTACACTCAGCATCTGAAGCAATCTGGTTGCAAGTTCCAAAAGCCTTGGGTGATTCCACCCTCAGGGCACTTCCAGCGATTTCAATTCCCACAGCTTTTCTCTTAAATCTGTGCCAAAGATACTCAAAATTGTTTTGTACGGAGTCACTAAATTTTTGACATCTCACAATTGGTGAATTAGGATAATCAAATGGATCTATGAGACCTATTAGTTTAAACAGTTCATGCCAAGGATTATCAGTATATTCCACAGAAGTAGAAGCAGAGACCTTGGTGTCTTCAGGTCTCACCAAATTGCAGAGCCAACTCCAGGAAGCTCTAACACCATTAAAGAATGCCATTGTTATAATTCTGTTTCTCTAGGACCACTCTCGGTACCAAAATCTGTATTGGTCAGGGTTTTACTAGAGAGAACAGATATAACCCAGAATATATAGAAACAACAAGATTGGCTTACAAATAGTCAGTCTCAGAGTCCGATGAGGAAGCGTGCAGAGGATGTCTATGCACTGGAGGCTGAAGGGTTCAATCCAAGATCTCTGGAGTTCACCCTAGTGTCTTGTGCAAGTCCACACCAGCAGGCTGATGGGTCTGCGACAGAAGGCCGAAGGCTCTGTGATGAAAAGCTGAAGAGTCTATGCTGGGAAGCTGAAGAGTCTGTACTGGAAGCCAGGAGTCAAGGTCCAAACTAAAGGCAAAGACTGGAGCTTCTCCCAAGAATGGCACTGATTTGTCTTTCCTCCTCTCCTTTTATACCTCGAGGTGATAACTCACCCTAGAGTGGGTCTTCTTCTACATCCTTGGGTGTAGAATTGCCAAACCCATTTAGTTAGCTTCTAACTGTCTCAAGTTGACACAATCAATCAACCACTAGACAACTATACCATTAACATGAGCCAAATTAACATGACTATACTTTTACAATGTCTGAAATTTGTTCCTTTTCCTGCAGTTTCAAGTGATTAATACAACTCACAGTGATTATAGTCCTGGCAATACCTAAAATTGTATACAACAGCCATTATAAGTGTAAAATAATTGCTTTGATTGTATTATTTCTCAAGAAATAGACTTTGCCATGGCACTAGGTTATATCTTACAAAAAAGAAGGTTTACCTGTAATTTTCCAGAAAAATTTCTACATTATTGGCTGCTTGAACAATTTTTAATTAGATAAACTGTGCATTTTTTCAGTTTCTAGAAGGCTTCTATTATATTATTGAAAGCTGTCTGTAGGACTCTAGGGCCTTGACTATATTTTGATGCATACTTATATTTTGAAACTTGCATGAAGATTTATTTTTATCTTAGGAGTAAACTCACTGCATTGACACTGATAGAGTGAAGCAAAAGCCCACTGCATTAATTTCCATTGGATACTCATGGCATAGAGCATGTGAATTACTGAGGAGGTAAATTAGTTTCATACATAGACAAAAATGAATACTGGTAGGATTTTATGCCCAATAGAGAAGCAGAATGATAGTATTATTTCCAAAAGCTGAAAAATATTTCCAAAAGATGAGAAGTATAAAACAAACAAAGGCCTTTATTCTGAGAACATGGAGAGAGATGACTGCCCACACCCCCACCGCTGGAGTCCAGTGATCTCTCTGGTGGACACGTGGGGTGTGGGTATATAAGTAGCCTCGGTGTGGGATGGAACCTAAGGAGGACTTTAGGAATGGACAGGTAGCCCATTGGTCCTAGGTTTGGCGCCATAGGTAAATTTCCAGGGGCGGGAAGATGGCATCACAGGTAAATTCCTAGAGGTAGGGAGATAGGGGCTTCCTGCTTCTGGTTGAGGCTTTCCTGGCTACAGAGTCCTGTCTGGGCCAAAACTCTTTCACAGAATATAAGAAAAAGTAGAAGTGTCCATTTTATTTAAAGAATGTGGAGAGGAGCCTAAAGCCACCAAGTGTTTGCCTTTTTTTCTGACTGATTATGGGATTATAGGATATATATGAAATTTGTTGGTGCTGGCAATGACACTGATATCGTGTAAGGAGCTGATTGGAATTTTCTTTTGGGCCCTGGGAAAAGAATGTGGAAGTTGTATTCAGGGAAAAAAGAGGAAGTATCCATATAGGTAAGCATCCCTGATTTGACCTTTCACTCTGATGAACTACCACCTTGATGTCCTGTAATTTATTCTAGGGCAAAACTCTTTAAAGTACATCCTTCAAGTTTAAATTAAGAAATGAAAATAAAGAATTTTTGCTATGTGTCTTCTCCCATGGTTAGTGGTAAACAATTCACAAGGAAAGTTTCCAGTCATTTCCATAATGCACTGTGGATAGCATAAACAAAACTACAGATCAGTTCACTTTCAGAAAACAGAAGCAGCACTAAAAGGCAGGGATAAAGCCCTTCAATAGAAATGTCTCTTAAGAAGTGAGATCAACATTTAGAATTACAATCATCTACTGTTTTCTCTGACTTCAAGAAAGAGAAAAAATTACACTATTATTGCTATAAGGTAATGAAACTCCAGGTCTACTATGTCTGGTATGAGTTTGTGTTCTCTGAAGTCAAAAAATGAATTTTAGAAAAAGCAGAAGTTAAGATAATATAATTATTGGGAGAAAGAAAGCTGTGTGAGAGAAAGCAAATGCGTCCTGACTGGGTTGGCAAAGACTGTCTTTTCCAAGGACTTTTATAGAGTAAAATCATGTAGTGAGGTAGGTGGAAGGTTGGGAAAACTGGGAACTCACAATGCAGATGGGAATAAGATGGAACAGAGCTATGGTAGCCAATAAGTTTAATAGTTCAGGTAATGTTGATTAAATTGGGAACAAGGGGGAAGGGAGTCACATAGAAAGCAGGCATTCTTAGTCAGCAGTGAATCTTCCCTTAGGGGTTTGGGAGGGTGACTCCTTATTCATCAGGATGATAGGAACTATTTAGAATGTCAGTCTTTAGGATAAGGATACATTTCTTTGAATGGTGACTCCTGACTTCCTCAGAGTGCTAGGGAACTATTTGGAATATCAGTCCTTAGGATATGGATGAATTTGTTGATCTTCTGTCTTGAGGCTTAGCCCATAGCAGGAGTTGTCCATCTTTTCCATAGTTGCAATGTATCTGGGTTTCTGCATGGGCTCCTCAGAGGAACTAGCCCTGTCTCATTGCTGTTCATAATTAACTAACTCAGCTCCACATAACAGTACTTTTAGGAAAATTTAATACAGATGTCTAGTGCTCTGGGTGAATGATCCAGAATAACAGTGTACAATATATGTACCAGTGTTGTCCCCTGATTCACATGTTTTGAAATTTAGTTTTAGTTCATTTTTTTCTTTTTATCCTTGAAATGAAATGGATTTGGAAATGAAAAGCTGAGGTAAGATAACGTGGTACACATATTCCTCTGTGTAGCTGAGATCAATACTGTTGAAGACAACCAGCTACAGAAGTCTCTGACTACGGTCTATCATTTGGGGTCCTCTCTTGCAGGAAGGAGTTCCTGTCCCTGTTTATTTTTGACTCAGAAGGAGGGCAGTAGAGCAGCAGTCAATCAGTGATGAAGAGGCGGGCTATATGAAATGTCCAATCCGGCGAGCCATGGCAGGAGGTCTCTTGGGTCTCTTCCGGTGTGTAGACATTGTTTACCTGTTTGGAACACAAAACTGGGAGAAGAATGCTTACTGGATCTCATTTACTGGTTTCAATGTCCTTGGGCCTGATTAGCAAAGAATGTGGGAGACCATCTAGCCACGGAATGGTGAGGCTTTGGATGGGAGCCCAGAAATAGGGTGGAATTGGGAGAAACCAGTTACAAGTGGTTAGAAGCAGTTCTGGTGTCTGTAGACTCAGGTATTTAGTTAGCTTCAGCTCCTGAGTTCTTCTAGCATTGGCCTTGGGTCGTCCACTTTCTCTTTTTTCTGCTGCTGGGAGCAAGGATGATTCTGTGTCCCCAGAATTCTGAATTAACTATGATAGCAACAGACTGGAGTATCATCTTTGAAATTTTCTACTGCCCTGACACCTCCACCATAGGGAGCAGAGGAAGGAGCTTGGGAAGCCTCTGACTCTGATGCATTTTGTAGCTGAAGCAGCAGTACTGAGCTTGGTCTCTCCTCTCATTCCAGGGATGAGCAATCTTGATGTTCTAAAGTTTATAAATGTATGTAATGCAGGGCCTCATATCCACAAGGGAATTCCTTAAACTTGTACTTTTTTTTTTAAGAGGAAAAAGAGAAAAACACAAAACAAACCAAAGCGGTGTAAGGGTACATGTAATACAGAACTGCAAAAAAAAAAAAAAAAAAAAAAAAAAAAAAACACAAAAAAAATAACAGTAAGAAATCACCTGTTAGTAGATTACATATTATCATCTTGAAAATAGTTCCTCAAATCACAGTACTTTTTGTATTTATAGGGATTGCCTAAATTTATGGTATGTTCTCGCATTTCCAACCTCATGACAGGTGTTGGCAAAATCATGAGAATTCAGAGATATGTAGTGAGGTGCCTCAGTGGAGGAAGGCTTTCCAAACACCTGGTGAACTCCTGTGTACTATAAATAACAGTGCAAAAATTTCTGAACATACTTCATGTGACACATGTGCTCATAGACTATGTTTGTGAGAACAGACATAGAGGTTTGAATTTTGAGAAAAATGAAGCAGATATAAAAGTGTCATCAAGGGCAGGGTAAAGTGTGCTTGCTAAGGACAAATTTCAGAAAGGGCTGCCTGTTCAATTCTCACTGAAAAATGCCTAAATGTAGTCATTTGCATGAACATATACACGTGATATCCTTCTGAATGGAAAGGAATATGGGTGTCATCTCTGAATTAAGAGCTGATTTAATAGCTTGGTTGATCATATACATTGTTTAAATATGGAAATGCTCTGTAATGGACTTTACTAATTCGTGTAAAGAGCTGTCCTAAATTGAAATTGTGCAGGGATATCAATAGTTAAGGCATGAATGGTTTTCTGCCTAGGGTGTATCAGACGAGCATGGAAACTATGTGGAAGTGACCAGCAGGACACACTGTGCAAATAGCAGGACATGCAACAGAGAGGGTATACACTGAAAGTCAAGTAGTTCTTAGGGTAAGCATGAAGTTGAAGTTGTCTTATGATATCCTCCTTGAGGTGAATAACAATGCTCTGTTAACAGTCAGTATTCCACATCCCTGTCAACCCATAAATTCTGTGTTTTTTTTCACTTGAAATCTAGTTTTTGATTGTCTCAAATTATGACCCAGTATCATGAAGGTGAAATTTGAATTTTTTTTTGTACCAAGGATCAAACTCTTGATCTCAAGCTTGCAAGTTAGGCTTTCATGTTGCTGAGCTAAATACCCAGCTCTGAAAGTGTTTTCTGTATATTATGGATGATATCAACCTTGTTCCTCAGAAAATGTTGAATATTGTGGAATTTTTCTATATTGTATGGCTCTGATTTTTTGAAGCAAACCGAAGGTGTTCTCTGCAGTCACTTTTCACATTTCACATTGTCTGTGGGGTGTCTCAGTCAGGGTTTCTCTATTTCAGACAGCTCTGTAACTTAGGCCAGCCCCAAACTCCAGGCCATTCTCCTGCATCAGCTTCCCAAGATATATTTCTTATACCTGAATGGAAAGTGATCACTTGTTGACACAGTAATAATTTGAAGCTTGCACCTGGTTTCATTGTTTATAAGTTTTTTACATACAGCATTTTTCCATGAACATTTGAGTTATTATTTATATACCATATTGGATGATATTTATGTTTTGTTCTGTGAAACCAAATTCAAATATCAAAATGCTGCTTAAGTATATTAAGAACAAAGGACTCAGTTGCCTAATTGAGATTTAAAGAGATATCATTGGTCTTACATCAAAGTGATTGATGAGATATTTGTCTGCCTCTGGGCTTTATGGATGCTGGTCCTGCAGGCTCCATTATGAGCTCTGCATTAGAGACAATGCACAGCGACTTTTTTTTTTTGTCTTTTTTGAGATGGGGTCTCACTATGCAGCCCAGGCCAGTCTCAAACTTGCAAAGATCCTGCCACCTCAGCCTCCAGAGTGCTGGGATTACAGGGGTGAGCCACCATGCCCAACATGCAGCGACTCTTGCAGGGACTCAGCATAAGAATCAGTGCTCCTCTTTGGCTGTTACATTAGCTGTGAGTTGCAATATAGCATCAAATTTGCTGTTTCAAAAAGTGTGTATATACAAATAATCCCCAAGACATGGAATTAAGATTTGAAGAAATCAGTCTCCATTCAGCTGTTTTGTTTGGTTTTATTTGTTTAGTTTAGTTTTGTTTTATTGAGATAGGTTTTCTCTATGTATATCAGCTAGATTTGAACCCCTTATGAAGGCAGAATTACCCTAACCTCAAAACAGCACACCTGCCTCAGCCTCCTGAGTGCTGGGATTATAGATATGTGTGTTTTTACCCTAGAAAATATTGAGGCTTGTAAGTTAGCTCTGTTGTAGCTTGGCATAATAGATGCCATCTTGAGCTTTGCATTTAACTAGTGCCCTGTATTTCACCCAGAAGAGTGGAAAATCACACAGGGTAGAAGTCCCAGGAGAAAAGCAAAATGAGCTGTACCCAAAGAAAACAATTAACCTGCTCAACAAAAGAAGCAGAATACAGTTGTAGCCCAAAAATTATTATGATATTCTAGCTAAATTATTTCCAATAGGATCTTTCTGTGATTCTATCTTTTAAAATATCTGTAACTTTCCAGTTCAAAGCCTCTTGTTTAGATCTTGAAATAGGGGTGGGGGTTTTTTATACAAGTGGTCCTGAGACCAGCTAATTAAATTTCACATTTTTCAATTGGGTTGCTTGTCTTCCTATATTGTTCACAAACTCAACTCAAGCTGCAGAAACCTTTACTGACACAAGCAAACACCAGGATTAAATGGCAGTGCCACTGAAATGAAAGAATAATAGTGAAAAGGAGAGGATAAAAAAGACAAATGCCATGTGTTATAATGCCCACCTCTTTTCCCTAGTGATGAAGAGGCTAAAGCAGGAGAATGGCCATGTATTCAAAGACAGGCTAATCTACATAGTGAGTGCAAAGCTGGCCAGAATTCCTAAGTGAGACTATGTCATTAAATCAAAAAACTAAAATGAAAAAAATAAACAACCAACGTGACAGAAAAACTATTTTAAAAAGAATAATAGAGCTGAGTGAAAGTTGACTTATGTAAAATGGGAATTATTGAATAATGCTGCAGAAGAAGGGAGGCCATGTGGTGGCATCCAGGAGACAGTGACAAACGCAGATTAAGGAATGGCACCTATTGTGCTACAGCACAACAGTGATCTCCTTCCTCCAATACATTTGCAGTTCACTAGAATGAGGACTTCTAAAAGCTCCTGGAAAATTTTTTTTTAATTTTATTTAAGGAGAAAAGAAAAAAAAAGCAAGGAAGGTACAAGTTATGCAGATTTACAGAAAAAAATGAACAGTAGGAAATCACTAGTTAATGGATTACATATTGTCATCTTAGAAATAATTGTTCAAGTCACAAAATTAATGCTTGCAAAGTGGACATTCCATCAATGGTACTGCAAACAGTTCTGTTCATTGATCCAATAAAACTCTGTGATATCATTTTCTATCGTTAAACTCATGGCAAACAAGCAGCTTGAAATCCAGGCTTTGGAACATGGCCTTTAGCAGAATTTCATACTTCAATTGAAATAAGAAAAATATAATCCTGCCCTGTTTGACGTCAAATGCTCCAAGTTTAATGGCTCACAACATTGAGAAACAAAGCCACAAACCAAAAGATGTTCAAAAATTTTCTTAGAAAAAAAGAGAGAAGAATATCCTTGAATTTTCAGGAGTGGTCTTCAGTGTTTTGGCCACAGACTTTTGTAAGGGGTCATTTATACAGGAAAGTCACAATGTGGGTACAGTGTGGGTCTCAGACTACAGTCAACCTATAAACTTATAGCTGCTTCACTAATGTTATTCATCAGGGGAACAAGTCAGCCAGAAAAGGTATGTGGGGAGAGCCAAGGCATTTTGTGGGAACAATAGTCCAGGTGTTCTGGTCATTGATTATGGTAATAGATGCCTACCTGGACTTCCTGGAGGAGGTGGTGGTAACTGTAGTGCATTTCAAGCCATTGTTTTTCTCTTCAGGAGCATGTAGACCTGGTCACTGCATCTTCACCTTCAGGTCTGGCTTTCTTCAGCTGTGCCTGTAGCAGTGATTGTTGTATTTAGTTTTTTACATTGACTCTTTGAGCTTCCAGTTCCTCTATGATTGTATATCAATTTCTGTCTACATTGACATCCTTTACTAAAATCACAATAGTATTTGAATGGATAAAGTGATGTTTATACATTTAAAAATATTCCTTAATACAGGCCTGAGATTTAAGCTCAGCAGGCAGAAACATCTGCCTGGGAAGTGCTAGGTTGTAACATTGATCCCTGGTACCTATAAACAAAAGTAATTTAAACTTCAAGGAAAGAAAATAATTTCATTTGTGAAAACGTAGGTTTACAAAATATATAACTAAATATGTCAATGGCAAATTAAACATTGTTAATAGTCATATTTAGTATCTAAATTTGTGGGGCCTGGGGATTGAACTCAGTGATACAAGGAGCTGCCTGGAGAGCACAAGGTCATGAGTTCAATCCCTCATACAAAAAAAAAATTCACAGTTGTCAGTGATGCAGTGCTATGAGCATATTTATTGAAACTGATACTTGTTACTTAATGTTTCTTTTCTGGTCTATGAAATACCTGCAGATAACATGGCAATTACAGTGAATGATGTACTGTTCCCAATAGGTTGCTCTTTCCTGAGTTGTTTTTATTTTTTGTTTTCCCACATACTTGAAAGTTGAAAATGTTGGCTGATGCTAGCTAGAAAAACTGTGATAATCATTTTTTCAATTTAATGATATATTTCCCTATATCCATTAAGAACATTTTATTTGCTACAATTACTCCAAGTCAAATTGATAAACAATTCTTAAAGTTACAGGCAGCTGAGTTAGTTAGAAATTCAGGCAACCATACCGTGATATAGTGGAATGAAATTCCTGACCTTCTATGTCTTGCATGAGTTTGTGTTGTCTAAAATGCAAGAATGAATTTTAGGAACAACAGATTTGAAGAGCAGCATATATTTATTGACAGAAAGAAAGTGAAAGTTTTTGCTCTAAATAGGATATTTTGGAAGTGTGGGATGGACCAAGAGGACTTTTACCTTGAAGTCACTTTCCTCCCCTATTCAACCTACCTGTGGCCAGAAAAGAATCTCAATCAGCTACTTGCATATCAGCAATGCCAACTTTAACCACCACCCAAGTCAAAAACTACATGTATGCTTCCCACACATTTCCAGAAGAAAAAGCTAGACATCCAGTGGTCATGGGGTTCTCTCCATATTCTTAGAATAATGGCCATTTTGACTTTATATTCTCTTTTTTACTACACCAAAAATCCTATGGGAAAGCTTCTGTCTGAGAAAAACAGGAGGGATTCTGAGCCTGTAGCAAAGGACTCTGTCTTTTCTAGAGATATTATAGAATAAAATCATGTGATGAGATAGGTTTCAAGTGGGTTAGATTATTAAGGAGGTGAATTAGCACAATAGAGAAGCAGAATATAAGAAATGTAAAAGGGACCTTTTATTTAAAGAATGTGGAGAGGAGCCCACAGCCACCAAGGGTTTGCTGTTTTTTTTTTTTTTTTTTTTCCTGACTGACTATGGGGTTATGGGGTATATGTGGCTTTTGACTGGATGTGGTGCTTGGAGCGGACATGCCAGGAGCTGATGGAAATTTTCTTTAGGCCCCTGGGAAAGAAAGAGGAAGTTGTAATCAAGGAGAAAAGAGGGAATGGCCATATGAGTAAACATCCCTGATTTCACCTTCTTCCACATTCAACTACCACCATGAGGTCCTGTATTTGTTTGAAGGGCAAAGCTCATTCAAGGACATCCTTTGGTTTGAATTCAGAAATCAAAACAAAGAATTTTTGCTATCTGTCTTCCTCCATGGCTGTTGGTAAACCATTCATAAGAAAAATATTTTGAGTCAGTTCCTTAACGCATTGTTGATAGCATAGCCAAAATTACAGATCAGTTCACTTTCAGAAAAAGAAGCAGCACTAAAAGGCAGGGATAAAGGCCTTCAATGCAAGTATCCCTGGCAAGGTGAGTTCAACATTGTGTAATACAAACTACTACTTTTTTCTCTGACTTCAAGAAAGAGAAAAGTTTATAGTGATATTGCTATAGCAGAATGACTCTCCTGGTCTGCTATGTCTGATACGAGTTTTATGTTCTCTAAAGTCAAAGAATGAATTTTAGGAACAACAGAGATTAAGAGAAGAATATACTTATTGAGAGCAAAAAAAAAAAAAATAAGCTGCCTGCCTGAGAGAGAGAGAGAAGGGGTCCTAAGCAGGTTTCCAAACACTGTCCTTTCTAGGGACCTTTATAGAGTAAAATCATGTGGTGAAATGAGTTTAAGGTGGGGAAAACTAGGAACTCACAATTGCAGATGGGCATAAGATGGGAAAGAGCTATGGTACCCAATAAGATTATAAGTTCAGGTAAAGCTGATTAAATTGGGAACAAAGGGGGAAGGGAGTCACATAGAAAGCAGGCATTCTTAGGCAGCAGTGACTTCCCCTTAGGGGTTTGGAAGGGTGACTACTGAGGTCATCAGCATGACAGGAACTATTTAGAATATCAGTCATTAGGATAAGGATACATTTCTTTGAATGGTGACTCCTGACTTCCTCGGAGTGCTAGGGAACTCTTTAGAATATCAATCCTTAGGATGCGGATCAATTTGCTTATCCTTTGTCTTCAGCCTTGGCCCATAGCATGAGGTGTCAGTCTTCCCCTTAGTTGCAAGCTATCTGGTCTCCAGCATGGGCTCCTTGGGGGACCTAGCCTTGTCTCATGCCAATAGTATTTAAATAACTCAGGTGCCTGTAACAGTACTGTTTTGAAAATTGATTACGGATGTGTTGGGCTCTGGGTGAATGATCTGGGATGACAATGTGCAATGTATATACCAGTGTTGCCCCCTGATTGACATGTTTTGAAATTTATTTTTAGTTGATGTGTTCTTTTTTCCTTGAAATAAAATGGATTTGAAAATTAAAAGTGTGAGGTAAAGCTCTTCAATATAAACACTCCTCTGTGGAGCTGAGTTCACCACTGTAGAAGAATGGCAGCTCCGGAAGTCTCTGCACTACAGTCTATCTTTTAGGATCCACTCTTGCAGTGAGGGGTCCTTTCCCTGTTTATTCTTGACTCAGAAGGAGGGCAGTAGAGCAGGAGTCAATCAGTGGTGAAGGGACAGTCTACATGAACTGTCTAATCAGGCGGGCCATTGCTGGCTGTGACTTCTGTCTCTTCTGGTGTCTCATCATGATTTATCTGTTTTGAGTACAATACTAGTAGCAAAACACTTACTGGATCTCATTTAGTACTTTTGATGTCCTGTGGCCTGATTAACTAAGAACCTGAGAGATGCTGGAGCCATGAAATGGTGAGGTTGTGGATGGGAGCCCAGAGATAGGGTGGATTGGGTGAAACCAGTTAGAAGTATTTAGGAGTAGTTGTGGTGTCTGGAGCCTCAGGTATTTAGTTAGCTTCAGCTCTTGAGGTCCTCCAGCATTGGTCATGGGTCATTCACTGTCCCTTTTGCATCTTCCTGTTGGCAAGGCTGATTTGCAGTCCCCAGAACCCTGGCTTCACTATGACAGCAGTAGACTCAAGTATCATCTTTGAAATTCACTGTTGGCCTGGTAACTCCACAATCTTAGGCATTGGAAGGAGCTTGGGAAGACCCTAACTATGATGCTTTTTGTAGCTTGTAGAGCAGTAATGAGCTAGGTCTATGCTCTGTTTCCTCAGAGTAGCAGATCTGGAATGTCCAAAGTTTATTAATGTCTATAATGCAGGGGCTCATAGCCACAATGGCTCAACTTAAACTGGGGCTTTTTTGTATTTATAGTGATCTCCTAAATTTATAGTATGTTCTCATATTTCCATCCTCATGACAGGTAGTGGCAAAGGTCCTGAGTTAAGAGATGTGTAGTAGTGTGTCTCAGTGGAAAAAGGCTTCCCAAACAACTGGGGAACTCCTGTGTATTATACAGATCAGTGCAAAGTAATTTCTGAACATACTTAATTATTTATGTGGAACCCCTGCTCACAGACTAGGCTTTTGAGAACAGCCATAGAGTTTTGAAGTCTGAGAAAAATGAAGCAAATATGAAAGCGTTATCAAAGACAGGGTAAAAATTTGTTAAGGACAAATTCCAGAAAGGGCTACCTGTTAAATTCTCAATGAAAAATGCCAAAATTTAGGCATTTGCATGGACATATACACGTGATATTCTTCTGAATGGAAAGGAATAGGGGTGTCATCTCTGAATTAAGAGCTGATTTAGTAGCTTGGTTGGTCATAGACAGTTTAAATATGGAAATGCTCTGCAATGCACTTTACTAAGTGGTGTAAAGGAGAAGCTCTAAACAAATTTTGCAGTGATATTAATAGTTAGGCATGAAGGGTTTCCTGCTGAGGATGGATCAGAGGAGTATGGAAAGGATGTGCAAGTGACTGACAGGATGCAGAGAGCCAATAGCAGAACATACAACAGAGAGGGTCTTCACTGAAAGTCAGGTAGTTCTTAGAGTAAGTATGAAGTTAAAGTTGGGTTCTGATTGCTTCCTTGAGGTGATCAACACCAGCTCTGGCAAAAATCAGTATTTCACATCCCTGTCAACCCATGATTTTTGTGTTCCATACTTGAGATCTAATTTGGATTATCTCTAATTATGCCTCAGTGTCATGAAGGTAAAATTTGGATTTTTTTTGTACCAAGGATCGAACTCATGACCTATGCTTTCCAGGCAGGCATTCATGCCACTGAGATAAATACCCAACTATGAAAGTGTTTTCTTTGTTGTATGGAAAATATGCACATTCTTTCTCAGAAAGTGTTGAATATTGTTGCAATTTTTCCATATTGTATGGTTATAATTTTTAAAAACAAACCAAAGGTGTCTTATGCTTTCACTTTGTCTGTGGGGTGTCTCAGTCAGGGTTTCTCTATTTTAGACAGCTCTGTAACTTAGGATAGCCCCAAATTCAAGGAAGAACTCCTTCACCAGCCTTCCAAGATATATTTCTTATATCTGAATTGAAAGTGATCCCTTGGTGACAGTGAGCTATAAATTACAGCTTGGGCCTGGTTCCATTTTGTATACTTATTTTTTAAAAACAGCATTTTCCACTAACATTTGAGTTATTATTTGTGTACCATATTGGGTGTTATTTATGTTTTGTTCTATGAAACCAAATTCATGTTTCAAAATGCTGCTGAATTATATTAAGAACAAAGTACTCACTGGCCTAAATGAGATTTGACGAGACATTATCTATAGCCTATCAAAGTGATTGATGAGATTTTTTTTTCTTTTTTTAAATTTTGAAAGTGGTAAAATACAACAGAACAATGCAGAATAAGGCCAACTAAGATCATACAGTGAAATTGGTACACAACTTCACAACAGCTTACTGGGATAACAGTAATAGGTATCACAGTGTATTTTATTATCTTTATAATAGTTGTTCTTTCACACACGTATATCAAAATGAGATGAAATACAGAACATTATAGTACTTATCAAAACAGAATATTGAATAGAGCAATACCATTAATCAGAATAGAGCAAAACAGTAATAAAAATATTTGCCTTCAAAGAGATAGTAGAAGGAAGTCCCCCTTATTTGCTATGGTCTGCTTCCCAGGAGATGCTCAGATTTCTGGTTCCCATTTGCTAATGGAGGGTGACAGGAGAAGAGGGGTAGGGAAGTGGGATGTTTGATTCTAGCCCGTGCAACAGTAGGTTCACTATTGCTTAGTAGGGAGACAGGCTGGTTGTTTGGTTTCACCGCGTCCTAAGTTCCCACATGGCGTGGATCTCAGTAGCTGCTGCTGGTTTGCCCCCTGGATGGGCCACAGTCTGCCACACCGCTACCACTTACCAGGGAAGGGAGGTTCTTGCTTGGCTTCCCAGTTGATTGATGGGATATTTATGTGCCTCTGTGCTTTGTGGATGCTGGTCCTTCATGCTTCTCACTGTGAGCTCTGCATTAGAGACAGTACACAGGTAATATTGCAGTGACTCAGCACAAGAATCAGTGCTCCTATATCACTGTTACATTAGCAGTGAGTTAAAATCTAGCATCAAATTTGCTGTCTTCAAAAATGTGTATATACACAAAATTAATGACAAAGACATGGATTTAATTTGAAGAAATCAGTCTTCATTCAGCTGTTTATTTGGTTTTATTAGTTTAGTTTAGTTTTGTTTTATTGAGAGAAGCTTTCTGTATGTATATCAGCTGGATTTGAACACCCTATGGAGCTTAGAATTGCCCCGACCTCACGGAGACCTTCCTGGCTCAGTCTTTTGAGTGCTGGGATTATAGATATGCACCACCACACTTTGCTTTGATTCAGATTTGTAGGAGAGAATTTAAGATATCCCAAACCTGGGGTCTCAACCTTCCTTTGAGAAGTATGTGTATGATCCTTTAGGAGGCGGTGACCTTTGAGGATGTGGTTGTGAACTTCAGCAATGAGGAATGGACTTTGCTGAGTCCATCCCAAAAGAACATCTACAGAGATGTGATGGGTGAAATCTTTAGGAACATGGCTGCAATAGGTAAGGATGAAAACATTTTGGCACTCATGCTGTCAGAATATTGTTTGTTGCTCATTAGTGCTGTTTCGTTAAAAAGAATATGAAAATACTTTTAAAAATAGCTCAGACCTGGACACATTATATCATAAATCTAAACAAAATCTATTAATTTGTATGTATTACTCAACTGAGTCCTGGTATTTGTATGTCTACAATTCAGGAGGACATGGGGGTATCCGGGAAGCTGAAAAAGTATGCAAGATTTACTGGAGATACTTAAGGTAATTTGCACTCACAAGGAGAAGGAATGTTCCTGAGTTATTAGTGAGTCAGCAGAAAAGTGACCACTAAAGAAATGAGGTACCATTCAATTTACTATCAGTAATATTCTCTGAAGATGTATAAGCTATGGTATGTATAATGAATGAATTAAATCATGAAAATATATGACATTGCATATAGATGTGTATGAAAGGCATACGCTTTGAGGTATGACATTCTCCCTTCAGTTTTTCTACCCATATATACATGTCAATACAACACATTCATTATCTAAAAATTGCTAAGATTGCAATAAAATTTGAAATGAAATGGAGTGCTTGTGTTTCCAAGCCATGCTCTAGAGAATCAGTCATTCTAATTAAAATTCTTAGAAGGCTGGTGGAATGTTAAGTGCACTCATTCTGAATATCAGTGTGCAGTTGTCTCTAGAAATTGATCCCCTCATACTTGTCCTGGATATATTTTTAAAAATTCAAAATCTGCATAAAATACTGATACATGCTTAATCATATACAAAACAGATCAAGTTATAATAGATCAGGCCTTGAAGAAGCTTAGCTATCTATCACTGGATTTGTGCAGAAGGAAAATGTTAATAGACTCTCTGTGATTGTGAATTCTTGTAAATCCAGCACACTAGGAATCAGACTTTGCAGAATGGCAAATTCAAGTTCAAACTTCACAGCTTAATGATCAGCAAAAATCTCTTACATTTTAAAAAGCTATAGATTTTATGTTAATAGCTGTTGTTCATTCCCAGCATGGAAAAGAAAAAAATGTGTTATATAATGTCAACAAATAAATAATATAATGTCATTTGCCATAAGAAATAGGTGGGGCATTCTCATGTCAATTCGGTGAAATAGCTCAGCTGTAAAACCTAAAAGGTCACAGGCTTTTTTTAGATGAGAAACCAAAATATAAATTGTGGAATGAAATGAAAGAGAGTTAATAGAGAAAAGTAAGACTGGCCGTATGGAAAAGGGAACTACAGGTTAAGGACAGAAGGGAGATTGTGATGGGGAAACATATCAGAATGATCTGTATGTGATACACATGTACCCATGCCCAAAGTGAAGCTAAATATTCTGCATTTCAAAAGGTACCAAATTTTAAGATTTCCAAATGTGTACCAGTCTTTTGGGAATGGTTGTTTTCAACATGTCTTACAAGGCCGTTCTGTTACTTCATGGTCAGAATTTCTTAGCAGGCATTAAAAACAGAACTTGACATTAATGCAGTCATTAAACTGAGACCCATTTCACTATGAATTTTTCTTTTTTATTTAATGTAAGGAAAGACTAAAAAAAACCAAAATAAGTAGAAATAATACTACTTTCAAGGTGAAAATAAACAGTAAGAAATCTCAAGACAATGATTACATATGCTGCTCATAAAAAATAGTTAATGAAATACAAAAGTGAAACATATGAAGTGGGGATTCAAACAGCGAGACTGCAGTTTTGTTCAACTCTCCAATAAAAAATAAGTAATACGGTTATCAATCCTATATGTGATTTTTTTCTTTACAGAAATGACAAGCTAGGGAAATCCTATGGACATACATCTTGGAATCAGTGTAAAGAAGTATTCCCTTGTACTGCAGAAGGTAATGTGAATGTGAAAGAAGCAGAAACACACCACAATATTCAGATCCATGAAAAATATTGCAGTGGAGGGAAACCCTATGTATGTCAGCAATGTGGAAAAGGTTTCACCAAATCTGGACATTGTAAGCAACATGAAAGATTTCACACTGGAGAGAAACCTTATGTATGTAAGTAATGTGGGAAAGCTTTTATCACACATGGATATTGTAAGGCACGTGAAATAATTCACACTGGAATGAAACCATATGTATGTAAGCAATGTGCGAAAGCTTTTAACACACAGGAAATTGTAAAAAAACATGAAAGAATTCACACTGGAGAGAAACCCTATGTATGTAAGCAATGTGGAAAACGTTTTACCAATTCTGGAAATTGTAAACAACATGAGAGAATTCACACTGGAGAGACACCATATGTACAAGCAATGTAGGAAAGTTTTTACCCTACATGGACATTGTAAGCAACATGAAAGTTCACACTCAAGATAAAACCAGTGTATATAAGCATCATGAGAATGGTTTGAGCACATGTACTTATTGCATAATGCATGAAAATCTTCACACTGGGCAGAAAACTAATATATGTAAGGAATGTGCGAAAGGTTTCAGCAGAAATGCTCATTGTCCAAAAAAATTTACACTGTTGAGAAACCCTGTGTATGTGAAGAATGTGGGAAAGCTTTCACCACACATGGATACTGTTAAATATATCAATGACTTCACACTGGTGAGAAACCCTATGTATATAACAACGTGGCAAAGGTTTTACCGCATACAGTCATTGCAAAACAGATGAAAAAATTCACACTGGGGAGAACCACTGGCTATGTAAGCAAATGGAGACACTCTCAGCCGCCAGACTGTAAGTGAAATATGTAAAGAAAATCACACAAGAGATAAATCCTATGTGCTATGGGAATACTCTCAGCATACTTGATCATTGTTACATATCTGAAAGAGCTCACTGGGCAGAGATCCTATGTGGATTAACAATGTGAGAAATATGGCAATCCATGTTTTTTGTTAAATACGTAGAAAAAGCATCACTCTTCAGACAATTTAGAGCTAAGTTTACTTTAAAAATCCCAAGGAGACCTGAAGAAATAACCAATACAGAAGTTTGATGTCAATATTTCTTCACAAATTTTCCAGAAATGACAAATCTGAGGTGGAGCTCTCCTCAAGTGCACATGTTGTATGGTTTTCAGTTAACCACTTGTACCTCTTTAAATTTTTTAAAGTGTCTTTATGCTTCAACATGGCATCTTGTAATTAAGCATGGTAAACTGAAATGGGCTGTTAACTTTCAAGTATGGATAGGGTCTATGTACTTAATATTTTGTCTTTAAAATTGAATTTTTATATTTTGTGGTAAATTGTACTGTTTATTTAAAGAGAAAAAACAAAAAAAGTATACAAATAATACAGTTTCAGAAAAATAATAAGAAATCACTAGTTGATTAGTTACATATTGTCATCTTAGAAGTAGTTGTTCAAGTTACAAAATAAAGCATACAAAGTGCTATTCAAATAATGACATTGTGAACAGTTCACCTCAATGATCCAAAAAAAACTTATTAATATGCTTACTGTCCTACACACTTGTTTTTTTTTTTTTTCTTTTCTTAAAGAGGGTAAGATTAAACATGACAAAACAGAACAGAACAGTTCATAAGAAAACAAGTTAAGGAAACACAGATTTCAAAGCAAGTCCACTGGAGATGTTCACTGTCTTACTGTCTCTAGTTTTCTTCCAAATAGATGTTCTCATTTAGAATGCATTGAATATATACTGAATGTTATAGAACTAATCAAATAATTACAGGATGATGTAGGCTTTTTCGGTCTTCAAAACTGATTTTGGGGAAGTTGATAACGACTACCGTAATGTCTCTCATTCTCTTCGTAATAGCTGTCTTTATCTTTATGTATGCTGAAATTGAACATAAGAGACTAGACTAAACTCACTCTGAACAGTGAATAATAGCCTTCTGAGAAGGAGAAAGGTGAGGAATTGCATAAAAAAAGAAGGCAGAGGGCATTGTTAAAAGTGTATCAGGATTTAAAAGCTACAGTAGTCTTATTGCTCTGGTTAGTTTGATTGTATTTTGTTCCAGCCTGTCTACTCATATTAGATTTGAGGGCACAGAGAGATAACCCAAAAATAGCAGGTTATACCATTGTAACTATCCTTAATTACCTATTAACTTAAACTGAAACCCTGTATTACTTACATTGTCTTCTATGACTGATCTTCTTTGAAGCTGGTTTGTTTGAATGCTATTTGGCCTTGACCGATTTTATTCACATTTGGTATGCTTACTGGTATCAAGTCCAAGAGTGGAGGCAACTACTTTGAAGGTGACAAGATGTAAAAGATGTACTTTGGGGAACTGGGGATTTAGCTCAGTGGCTTAAGAACCTACTTGGCAAGTGTGAAGTCATGAGTTTGATCTCCAGAAACAAAAAATAAATTAATAAAAGATATCCATTCCCAGTTTGATTATTTTTTTATTTAAAGAGAAAAAAGAAAGGAAATAAAAAACAAAGCAGAAAAAGTATATGAATAATACAGAATTTCAAGAGAAATAATACAGTAAGAAATCACTAGTTAATAGGTTCCATATTTTCATCTTAGAAGCAGTTGTCCAAATTATACAATTAAAGCATATAAAGTGGACATTCATACAGTGAGATTGCAGACAGTTCCATTCAATGATCCAAGAAAAGTTCAGTAATATGGCTTTCCATCCTACACACACAAACATGCAGTTATATCCCTGATATCACCTTCCTTTCCTCTCTTTTTTACAATAAAAATTACACTTTTTGTGTTTTTTTTACTCCCACAGTTCTAATTACTTTTTTAAAAAGAGAATAAAACCTAACATGACTAAACAAAACAGAGTCGGTTAGAACAGAAGTATAGGCATAGTACATGATGCAAAAATAGAATATCAGGTGATCAAAAATTGTTACCATTGTGCCTCTTGCTATTTTTACAAAGAGTTGCCTATCTCATCAGGTATAATAGAATTGATCAAAACAGTACAGAACAAGACCAATAAAACCTACACTGGAGAACTTACAGAATTTCAAAAGAAAATAATAGTCAAACCATAATGGGCATGATAGTAAATCTTATTGCCTTCAAAGTGGTTGCCTATACCCTCAAACTTGATACTATCAAATAATATAGAATACAGTAAAATCAGACAGAAAAAATGGGGAGAGCAATAGTGGGGTTCAAAACAGATTAATAGGAAAACAAAAAAGTTAATATAATATATCCCACAATTTTTAATTTAGTTTTCCATTAATTGAAAAAAGTTAAGATTAATTTTTAAAAAGAGTGGTGATTGAGATAAAAGAGGACATTGTAATAGAAAAACACAAGTCAGAACTGAATAATTTAAGCATTATTGTGTTTCAGCCCCAAATAATCTAACATAATATTAGTCACCATAGTGCCTCTTTCCTTGAATTATTTGAGTATAACTTCGTACACTGTAGCATCAAGCATATTAAGACAGTGTGAAGCCATTCAAGAGAATGAAAGAATTACAGGGTATTTAGAACCAATTAACAGAAAATGAACAATGGTTTCTATATTATCTCTTTGCCCTTAAAATTTTGTTTATACTATCGCATATAGTAAAATATAGTAAGATACAACATGTTAAAACCAGTGGAAACAGATGTAAAACAGCTTGATGGGACTTTGAAACAAGATGATATTAAATCAGCACTAGCTTTTATGATGTGGTGTTTTCTTCAGAATAGCTATTTGTACTATAACTGATACTAAAATTGAAGAAACCACATTAAAACCATTGCACTTAATGAGTGAAAACATTATATGTATTCAAACCAATATGATTGGGAATCATGATTACCACATACTTCTATGTATTCTTATCACTTATTACACTAAGGGAAATATTCAGTATTTATACCTGTGACTTTGCTTTATTTCACCTATGAGTATGGTCTCAAGCTGTGTCCATTTATTTATATCTCAATGTGGTCATTCTTTATAGCTGAGTAGTACTCCATTGTATAAAAATACAACTTTTTATCCATTCCTCAGTTGATGAACACTTAGGTTGTTTCCAAGATCTGGCTATTAAAAATTGTGCTTCTATAAACATGGGTGCCCATATATCACTGTGGTATGATGCTTTCTGTTCTTCTGGGAATACGCTTAGAAATGGAATAGCTGGTTCAAAAGGTGCTTCCAGTCCCAGCTTTCTGAATATATCCAGACTGACCTCGACAATGGTTGCACTAATCTACACTCCCTCCAACAGTACAAGAAAGTTCCTTTTACCCCACAGCCTCTCCAGCATTTGTTGTTATTGGTTTTCTTGATCTTGGCCATTCTTTCAGGAATGAGATGAAATCTCAGTGTGGTTTTAATTTGCATTTCTCTAATGACCATTGATGGTGAACATTTTTTCATGTATTTATTTGCCATTTGTTTTTCTTCATCTGAAAATTGTTTATTCATCTCAGATGCCCATTTTTGGATGGGGTCTTTGAATTTTGTGGGTCTGATTTTCTTTTAATTCTTTATATGTTTTAGACAGAGTCCTTTGTCTGAGGGGCAGTTCACTAAGATTTTTTTCCCAGTTTGTGTTTTTTTTATTCACTATGCTGGAGATTTCTTTTGATGCACAGAAATTTTTTAATAAGAGGCCATCCCAATTATTGACTCTGGGAAGTATTTCCCACGTGGTTTGAGTCCTGTTCGTGAATTCTCTATCTACTCCTATGTCTTCAAGGTTTTTACCCAATTTGTCGAACAAGAGATTTAGTGTTTCTGTTTTAATATTTAGATTTTTGATCCATTTAGATTTTATTTTAGTACATAGTGATAGGCATGGTACTTACTTTTAGCTTTCGACATATGTAGAGCCAGTTTTTCACCACTATTTATTAAAAGAGACTGTCTTCCAGTGAACATGTTTGGCCTCTTTATCAAAGATAAGGTGGTTGAGTGTGTTTGTAGTTTTTGTTGTATCTTCTAATCCATTCCACTGATCTTTGGCTCTGTTTTGGTTCCAGTACCATGTTGATTTTACTACAGTTGCTTTGTAGTATAACTTCAAGTCAGGGATTGTGATACCTCCTGGCTTTCCTTTGCTACTTTTAACTGTCCTTGCTATTCTAGGTTTCTTCTCACTCCAGATGAATTTTAGGGGTGATTTCTCAAGTCCTATGAGGTATGTTGATGGCTTTTTCTTTTTATCAGGATTGCACTGAATCTGTATAAAATTTTTGGGAGAATGGCCATTTTCACAATATTTATTCTTCCTATCCATGAGCAAGGAATGTCTTTCCATTTTCTGAGATCATCTTCAGTTTCATCTTTCAGGGTGTTATAATTTTCCCTGTATAGGTCTTTTATATCTTTCATGAGAGTAATTCCTAAATATTTCATTTATTTTGGTTGCTAGTGTGAAGAGTCTGAACTCTCTTATTTCTCTCTCTGTGACTTTGCTGTTAGTGTATAGAAATGTATTGATTTTTGAGTATTGATTCTGTATCCAGCTACATTAATGAATTTATGTATTATATCTAGGAGTCTTTCAATGGAGTTTTGGGGATCATCTATGTAGAGTATTATGTCATCAGCAAATAATGATAATTTAACTTCTTCTTTTCCTATATTTCCTATATTTTATTTCTCTCCTTTTCTCCTTTTATTTCTCTCTCTTGTCTAATTGCTCTGGCCAGTATTTACAGTTCTATATTAAATAGGCGTGGTGATAAGCAACATCCTTGTATTTTGCCTGATTTTAAAGTAAAGGCCTTCGATTTTTGGCCATTTAGTGTGATATTGACTGTTGGTTTGTCATAGGCAGCCTTAATTACATTGAGGTAAAGATCATCTATTTCAGTTTTCTGTAAGGTTCTTATCATAAATGAATGTTGGACCTTATCAAAAACTTTTTCTGCATCTATAGAAATGATCATGTGATTCTTACTTTTGGCTCTATTGATATAGTGTATTACATTTATTGATTTACATATATTAAACCATCCCTGCATGCCTGGGATGATTCCCACTTGGTTGTGGTGTATGATCTTGATGATTTGCTGCATCCTGTTTGCCAATATTTTATTGAGCATTTATGCATCTGTGTTCATTAGAGAGATTGTTCTGTAGTTCTCTTTTTCAGTTGAGTCCTTCTCTGGTTTTGGTACTAGAGTAATGTTTGCTTCTAGGAACGATTTAGGAAGGATTGCTTCCCTTTCAATTTCATTGAATAGTTTGAGGAGTGTCGGCATTAGGTCTTCTTTGTACTTCTTGTAGAATTCTGCAGTGAATCCATCTGGGCCTGGGCTGTTCTTTGTAGGTAAAGATTTAATTTCATTTTCAATTTCATTAATAGAAATTGGGTTATTCAGTAGTTTTACATCTTCATTACCTAGCTTTGGTACTTCATATGCTTCTAGGAATCTGTCTATTTCCTCTGTGTTATCAAACTTTTCAGAGTAGAGGTTTTCGAAATAGGTGTTGATGATCTTCTGTAATTCTATAGTCTGCAGTGATTTCACCTCTTTCATTCTTTGTTGCATGAATTTGAGCTTTTTCTTCCCGTTTTGAAATAAGGTTGGCTAGGTGCTTGTTGATTTTATTTATTCTTTCAAAGGACCAGCTCTTTGATTCGTTGATTTTTTGGATTGTTGTTTTAGTCTCTATTGCATTGATTTATGCTCTGATTTTCATAATTTCTTCTTTTGGCTTTGGGCTTGAATTGCTCTTCTTTTTCTAGAGTTTTGAGGTGTAACATCAGGTTATTTATTTTTATTCATTCTGTTTTCCTAATGTGGGATCTTGGTGCAATAAATTTTCCTCTGAGAACAGCTTTCATTGCATCCCACAGATTCCAGTAAGTTGCATTTGTGTTTCCGTTTCTCTGTGGGTATTGTTTAATTTCTTCTTAATTTCCTCTGTGATCCACTGATAAAACAAGAGTGTGTTATTCAGTTTCCATGTGTTTGTGGGATTTTTGCAATATCTTTTATCATTAATTTCTAATTTCATAGTGCTGTGGTCTGATAGCATGCAAGGGATAATTTCAACACTTTTGCATTTTAAATATGTTCTATGAATTAATATATGGTCTATTTTAGAGAATGATCCATGTACTGCTGAGAAGAATGTGTATGCTGTTCTTGGGTGGAATACTCAGTATATGTCTATTAAGTCCATTTGCTCAAAGATGCGATTCAGTTCTTTTATTTCTTTGTTGATTTTCTGTCTGGTTGATCTGCCCATTGTTGTCAACTGTGTGTTAAGGTCTCCTGTTACAATTGTGTTACTGCTAATTTGGTTTTTCATTTCTGTTCATCTTATATAACTGTGTGCTCTGGAGTTTGGTTCATATATATTTAAGATAATAATCTCTTCCTCTTGGAGTTTTCACCTAATCAGTATGTAGTGACCTTCTTTATCCCTTCTGATCATTACTGGCTTGAAGTTCATATTGTCTGAAAACTGAATAGCTATCCCTACTTTTTTTTTTTTGATTCCTGTTGCATGGAGTATTGTTTTGCATCCTTTGACTTTCAGTCTGTGAGTATCCTTTTGGGTTAGATGGGTTTCTTGTAGACAGCATATGGTTGGATTTTTCTTTTCTTTTCTTCCGGTACCGGGGGTTGAACTCACGACTGCCTGCTTGCAAGGAAGGTGCTTATGCTGTTGAGCTAAATCCTCAGCCCCTGGCTTTTGTTTTTTGATCCATTCTGCCAGTCTGTTTCTTTTAATTGGTACATTGAGACCATTTACATTAATGGTTAGAGCTGTTATATATTGGTTTATTGTTGACATGTTATGTTTCTGCTGTTGCATCTTTATCTTTCTGCTGTGTTTAATTTTCTGCTTTGTTTAGTGGTTTTTTCCTAAATGTATCTAGACTGTCTTTTAGTATTCTTTGCAGGGTTGACTTGGTGATCATGAAATTTTTAGCTGTTCTTTGTCATGGAAGTATCTGATTTCTCCATCAATTTTGAAGGACAGTTCTGCAGGGTACATCAGCCTAGGTTGGAAATCATTTTCCTTTACAATCTGAAATACTTGACTCCATGCTCTTCTTGACTTTATTGTTTGTGCTGAGAAGTCTACTGTGATTCTGATAGGATTTCCTTTATAGGTGATCTGTCTCTTCTCTCTGACAGCTTTTAATATTCTATTCATTTGCTCGATTTCTGGGATGGTCATTGTTATATGTCTGGGTGTAGTTTTATTTTGGTTATGGCTATTTGGAGTTCTATATGCTTCATTGATCTTGATATCAGTTTCCAATCTCATGTTTGGGAAATTTTCAGCTATCACTTCTCTAAATATCCTCTTAACATCCTTTATGTTGTCCCCTTCTTTTTTATTTATCCCTATCAAACTTAATTTGTTGTGCTTTGCATCATCTTGCAGGTGTTGAATTGTTATTTCCTGATTTCTTGTTATTTTTAAAAGATCTCTCCTTTCTTGTTCATAGGCTGCATCTTGTTTTTGAGGTCTGAGATTCTATCTTCACATTCATTGAGGCACTTTTCACAACTCTAAATGGAGTTTTTTTATTTCCTGTATATCTCTTTGTATCTGCTTTATGTATTCTGTTTCTTATAGTGTTCATCCAGGGATTCTATCTTTTTGTTTAGATCCCCCAGTTTTATAACTGTGTCTTCTTAGATATGTTCAGCACGTCCTGCATTTCTTTTATCATTTCTTCTTTTACCTGAGAGATTATTTCTTGTTTGAATTCCTTTAAGGCTTCCCAGAGCTGCTATTCAGTTACTATTTATTTCAGTTACTATTATTCCAGGTATTTCAGGTATGTGGGAAGTGTTTTCTTCTATGCACATGGCTCTTAGGCTTTCTTGGAATGGCTTGTAGGTTTGAGACTGCATTTTGGTCTTTCATTTTGTCATATTCCTATATTTTTGAGCTTCAAGTGTTGTTCCAAGTGATGAAAAGTGTTCCCACAGACTGGGATGGGATTTTGTGCCTCAGCCCAAGTCGGTGGTCATGGCAGGAAACCTCAGGCTGGTCCCCAGGCAAGGAAGAGAGTTTTCCAGAATGGGACAGGATTCCATGTCACGGCCCCACTCACTGTTCACGACAGAAAACCATGAGTTGGGGCCCAGGCAAGGAAGAGTGTTACCCCAGACTGGGACGAAATTCTGTGCCTTGGCCCCACTCTTTGGTCCTAGCAGGGAACTGCAGGCTGGTCCCCAGGCAAGGAAGAGAGTTCCCCGAGACTGGGACAGGATTCCATGTTGCGGCCCCACTCACTGGTTCTGACTCACTGGTCCCAGCAGGAAACTATGAGCTGGTCACCAGGTGAGGAAGGGAGTTCCCCTAGGCCTGAATCGCTGGTCCTGGCAGGAAACCCCAGGCTAGTCCTCCAGTGAGTAGGGGAGTTCCCCAAGACTGTGACGGGATTCCGTGCCTCGACCCAACTTGGTGGTCCCGGCAGGAAACTATGGGATCTACTCCAGGTTTCATTCTTAACATCTCTCACGTCCTACAATGTCTTCAAATTTGTGTTTTTATAAAAGTAGCTATGTAATGTTATGCTTAACTATATAGTGCCTGATGATGTGGACAATTCTATTGAAAATAACAAGAGAAAGCATAGTAAGTACTGTACATCACCTAATATTGTTGTCTTATGTCTTTGTCCTATCATGATTTTCTAGGAATTTGTTTTGTTGTCTTGTTTCGATCTGTTTTACCCCATAATACAGAGAGGATAGATATACACATAGAGATTCACACATGGGAAGAGTTTCTAACCTATTTATTGGAACAAATAATATAATACACGATGTGATGAACAGATACTCTGAAGAAGAAGAGACACTAAGAAACCCAATGCTAATTCTGTAGCATTATGATGTAAAATCGAGCAATACTATTATTCACTGTTCAGAGTGATGTTAGTCTAGTTTCTAATTATTTGCTGAATTGTAATTTTAACATGGCATTTGCTATAATCTTTTGATGCACACACTTCATTTTCTCTTTCATAAATGATGTTTCTGAAGTTGATGCAATATTTGCCATTAAGATATACATTTATAGAGGTTTGGAGCATGTGTTTTTGACAAAGTTGTGTTCTTTTCACATAACTTGTACATTAATGAATGTTATGTATTACATGTTGTGATGAGATACCTGCTGATTTCCTAACATCACTGGGTATCATACCACGTACATTATGTTGCCTGATTTTCTTTCTCAGTGGAGCCAATATTTGTCATTTAAGTAAACCTTTGTTTTTCTAACCATCAGAATTTTACCTTTTATGTTTATATTACATCTTTACTTTGCTAGTAAGGTTTCCCCACATGTACCAAATGTAAACCATACTACTGTGAATTTCTGATTGCTCCATAGTGACAGAACCATAACTTTTCCCCAGGAGCACACCACAAAATATAGTAATAGCTCCAGAAATTATAAAATTTGGCATGATTTATGAGTAACCATACTTTGAAATCAATTTATGTTAAATGTGGACTTGTTTTGAGGGAAAAGGTTGTTATTGGATGTAAATGCCTTTATTTTATTCCTTGATGCTGTGAATGCATTAAATATTTTGTAATTATAACTGCCTTTTCCAAAATCACTGAAGTAATGGCATGAAGGGAAACCTAAATTTTGAGCTGTCAACACAGTAAAAAGTAAACTTGCTAAATTAAGATTCAGATTGTGTTCTGTTTTACTGAGTTGTGAATTTATACAATGGCATATCTCTTTATTTATAAGGACCAAGGTCTGATGTTTGTGGTGATTATCTTTAAACACATACACTGGCCCATGAGTCTCAGTTGGTTTCCTGTGGCCTGTGGTTTTCACTTCCATTTTAACATTCATGTAATTTGTAACGTGTTTAATGAAGTGTTGTTGAATACAAAATCTGCTTATGCTCCAATGGAATTATGTTGTTAAAAACTGTGGTGTCATGAAAACACAAGTGAACATTGCATTAAAAACCCCTAATCCAGTGAAGATAGCTTGCCCAAGTCTCAATTATCCTTGGGAAAATAAATTACTCACCTCTTATGTAATCACCACTATAACTCTGTCTATTTTGTACCTGAAGAACCTGAAACACTTCACAAAGTAAAAGACACTGTGAAGTACATTGTCAGCCTCTATGCACCACAGCATGTGGCCAGATGGTAAGCACATTTCTGCGTACCATCAATGGGAAAATTTGGAGTTTGTATTACAGCTAATAATAGAATACTGAATCTATAAGACATATATCCTGAGTACATGCACTTTCTCATTTTACCATGAAAGTAAATCTTGCTAGTCCTGTTGATTCATGCTTGCAATCCTAGCACCTCAGCGGGCTTAAATTAGTGGAAGAGGAAGTTGATTCCAACCTACACAATTAGTGTGACCTTGTCTCAAAATATATCTTCAAGTTCTGCAGATGTAGCTTAATGCTTTAGATCTCCTCCCTTTCTTCCCCAGCATCAACATTTTTTAATACTCACAATTACACATCATTAGTTGTGCTTGTATCACTTGGCCACCTAGCAGTTATCCCCAAGAATCACTTGGGAAGCCCATTTGTTTATGTAGTGACCATCCTGAGCATCATTGTGGCAATTGTCAATTTAACCCATTCATTCTTGTATTGAATACAGTAAAATTGTCACTTTTATATTCCTTGTTATTTTATAAAAACTAACAAAAAGTATGCAATTTTTGATCATTTTGTAATTAAATAATTGCATTGGTAAGGAGATACTGTAAAGATTGGCTAAAGGTGATTTCTTTAGTCCCAGCATCAGGAGAGAATGAGGTGTTAAGATCATGGCTTTCAAGCTGACTTTGGGAGGCAATGGCTAAATGATTCAGCAGAGGGTGAAGCAGTTATTCTTATCCCTGCATTTGAAGTTTAAGGAAACAAGTAAGTTGAAGTCAAGAATACAAATGTACGATAGGATAAAAGAATCACTACTGCAAATTGTGATTTTTCTATCACTCAGGAAATGTAATTTTTGTGGTAATTTGTGCAGCAGTCTCATATATGCCTCTACTAGAGTAAAACATAGTGAAACATGAAAGAGCCAGGCATTCCATGTTCTGAATGTAGAGGTATTAAAAACATTTTTAAAATACTATTGCTGCTGTTTTGTGTAGAAAATAAGATAGGGTGACAAAACAAGCAAAAAGGACTTTGTAAGATTTTAATTCTCCTGCATAAACATAGAATCCACCAAAAGTCAAAGCAAAAGGATGAAGAAATAAACTACAGAAAGAGAGAAATTTTGCCTGTTACTCCCTGACAGCTAACATGTAAAAACAATAGGGATTTGAAAGGAACACACATTTTTCAGAATATGTACAAATTGCCAAGAAATACCTGAAGAACTATTGAGCATTTTTGCACAACAGGGAAATGCAAATAGGGACATCTCATTGCAGAGAGAACAAATCACCACAAGGTCTAAAGAACATTCATGGGACTACAGGAGAAAAGGAACTATTTAATCTTGTTGGTGAAAATGTAGGTAAGTAGTTCAACTACTACTGAAGTCAGTTTTTAAAGTATTCAAAAGACTAAAATTAGTAATTCTCATTAGTGCAGTGCTTCCTTTAGTGGTTCTCTTCCCCAAAGAGTTAAGGACATATTGCAGTGATTCATGCAGATACCTGTTACTGCAGGAATAGTCATTTTTATGTGGACAGTAGCAGCAAGCACTACTCCATCACCACCAAATACCAATCATGAACAACAAATATTCACCAGTGTACTCCATTTGATAAATGGTGTGATATTTTATCGTGAAAGGGGCTGTAACTTAGGTTTTCCTAGTAGACTACAGGTCATTATAAATATGATAGTCATACTAATATCACAAGGCCATCACTAGTACACTATTATGTTCATTAGATTTGATGTATTTATCTTTTTGAGGAAGCATGTTGCTATGAAGTTCAGGCTGGCTTTGAGGTCACATTATAACCCAGAGTGGTGTCAAACAATTCTCCTTCCTCAGTGTCTCAAGTATTCGGCTCCATGCAAGAGCCACCAAGCCTAGTTTAGATTTGGTATATTAAGTGCATATTCAGGATATTTTATTTCAACTGTTTTTGTTATTAAAGTATTTCCATATTTGACCTCCAGCATCTGTAGAAACTTCGGCCTTATTGAGGTGGTGATGTGCCTACCACCAGCCTTGTGACATTCTCTGCTGGGTTCAGTGCTGTCAGGGTGCTGCAGTGAAACTTAGGTGTACATAACTGTTTCTTTTTCAACTTGCCTTAGAAAAGATTTTTAAAATTTCCATGGATAATCAGAGTGTCAACAACCCTGGCTAGAGTTTCATGCAAATGCTCAGAGTTAAGTAGAGTGTAGCACTGATCCAAAGATACTCTCTGTCACCTGTGGGTCTCTATAGTCCTTTCTGCTCACACACTTTATGCCTGAGCATGCCAGCACCTGTTGTGAGTCCCAGAGTCTGCTGCAAGGTCATGGAACACACAGCCTAGTGACCGCCTCCTGACTGGTGTCCTATATACCACTTTGCTGAGGCAGAGCACAGCTTCTGGCAGGAAGCCAGAGGCTCTGAAGCTCTGAGACAACAGAGGTTTCACTTTGTAAACCCATATAATCTTATATTTCTGTACCACAGAGAGCTCTGTCCCATATTTCTACCCAGGAAGATAGAAGATGCATCTGGAAACTTTGGATTAAACAGGGACGCTGCCCTTCTGCTCCACCAGCCCTGTCTTGGGTGGGAACCTGACAGTGGCCCAGCCTCACAGCTTCTAAGGACCTGCACCTGCCCAGGAAGATCTGTCCTCAGGGCATGTCATCAGACCCAGTCACACTGTTGACTTAGGGCAGGAATTGTGTAGGGGGACTCACAGTGGTGGCCAGCCTTTAATGTACCTCTGCTGGAATCCGTCAATCTGAGTGGCTGTGGCTGAGTTTAGTGACACCTGTCCTGGGCTCCCTCCTGCCTCTGGGTGCCAGAAGGCTGGGGACAGTGTGCCCTGTCCTTTAATGCCCTTGTCATTTGGCATTTGCCAGCAATCATCCTGAAGGCTCTGGGATGAGTGAACCAAGTTTTCAGTCATTCCCATGTGGTCTACCTATGCGGGATCCTGAGGCTGGGGTCTCATGTCCTGGGAAAGCAGCATAACATGCTCCCTGTTCATGCTCTAGAGACAACTGTCTGAGAAGACTAACTGTCACCAGACCAAGGTGCCTGGTGATCTGAGCCTTCAAGGTTCTGTTTGGACCTGTCATCAAGGAACTGAGGTCATGCACTGGGGTCCACAGTTTGGCCTTCCTCTGTGATATCACCTTTTTTTTTGTTGTTGTTGTGGAACAAATCTATGTCCTCCTTAGAAACAACAAGTTAAAATGCTAGAAAACTGTGTATACTTTTTGACTTTGCTGCACTTTGAAGATTTTTATGCAGCGAACATGTAGATGCTTCAGATGTCTCAGGCTGGATGCCAAAAACAAATTTCCGTCCAAAGGGTCCATTGTCTTGGAGGATGAAGGACTCATTGTCTTCTCTAAAGATTTGTCAAATGTTAGGATGTCTTCCTTTCCTGGGCTTATGTTAGCTTCATTTCCATTCCATTAGGGAGCAGAATACCCATGATAATTTTACCAAAGTATGTGAAGATCTCATGTTATAACCCCCATATGTCCAGGGGAGGAGGATTCATAGCCAGTTTTACTCTCACGTGCTTATGAATAATTGTTTATTCATCCTTAGATGTTTAACTCAGCCATACACTGTAGTGCTCCACACTCTGACCTCCTGTGAGGGGGGATAGCAGGTAGTGAGTACAAGGGGAGGTGACATCCTCACCCCCTACTGATGAAGGACACATGTGCATCACTCCTGGGGAACTTGTCTCCTAGCTGCTGCTGTCACTTCCTTTCCTCCCATCCCAATCAGACCATGGGCTTTGTATCCCTGATGGGTAGTTTGCTTTTCCTAGAGGTGATGGCACTGACCCATTTCAGTTGTAATACACTTTGGTCTCCTTGAAGCAGTGTTTCCATGCTGGGCTCTCCCTGTGCTGCCACCACCCACTATTATGGGGCTGAACCAAGCAAATGTGACTTTTCATGCACTTGTCACCCATCTTGTGATGGCCATTTGTTATGTTTCCAGATTGCATCTCGAAAGCAAGCTGCCACACCCATTCATACACAAGCATTTGAGTGGATACTGATGTTTATTTTAAAGAAAATGTATCATATTGCTGGTGTATGGATAACTTAGAAATTCTTACTGTATCTTTGGAAGCAGATGTTTAAAGCAGAGTTATGTGGCTCCTTTTTAATTTTGTTTTGTGTTATTATGCTACACTATGTTATGCTGTGTTATATTATGCTGTAGGTTGGTGAGGATTTGAAACTCCTTCAGGGTGTTTTCAGTACTTTCTGCTTTGATTTTTTATAACCAACCTGATGAACTTTGAGAATATCACATAACTCTGAGCACTTTAGTTTTGGAGAAAATTAAAAAAAGAAAACACAATCAGGGATGTTGGTGCACACCTGTCATTCCAGGACTCCGAAGGCTGAGGCAGGAAGATTCCGGTGAGTTTGAGGTTATCCTGGGGTACAAGGGAAGATCAAGTCCAGACTGAACTGCATAGCAAAACCCTGTCTGAAGAAAAAAGGAAAGAAGAAAGATAGCAAAGAAATATGATAAAATGAAAAGTCAAAAATCACCTTTCTAGTGAGAAATCAAATCTTTGTGAGGCTCTCTTGCATGTGTAGTTTAGTCAGCACACCTAGCATAAGGTTTACCATCATGGAGACATTGATGTGCTTCCTGGCATTTGTACTCTTTCAATTCTTTAATGCTTTTTACTTAGATGACTGCAGATATGCTGCTGAATATATCCTCTTAGGATTTGGGTAGTTCAGCATAAAGATATTTTGATCATTCTGTTTTGTTTTTCTGTCCTAAATTTATATTTAGAACCAGAATTTGAGCAAGGGATTACTAATTTTATTTTGAAATAATAATAAGAATCATATAAAGATACACTTTTTACATCTATAAAATGATAAAATAAGTATAGATTAATAGTGGTTAATTTTCCTTGCTCAGTGACTTCTGAGATTTCTTAATGATCAACATTTTCATACATTTGTAAATGCTTTGGTTTTGTACAAATTTTAAGACATGGTCTTATTAATTTTCTAAGTGTCCCAGGCTAGGCTTAAACCTGCCCTCTTCCTTCCTCCCCTTCCCAGAGTGCTGGGATTACAGGTGTATATTATCCTGAGTTGGCAATTGGTAGCAATGTTGTGTATTCATGGAATAAAATGTTCGGCTTTGGTCTTCAGACACTTTGCAGAAAAAGTCACTATAGTTAAGCTGACTGCTATCTTTCTAGCCTGCAGCTTCTTTTACAGTGAGTAGGACTGAAAATCCCATTAACACTGTTAGTAGATTTTCTGCTTTTGTAAATGTGGTCAGCATGTGCTTCAGAAGATCACTCCAAATGCCTTGTGCACTGGAACTGAAGATTGGTGTATTTGAAGCACATTCTTTTTTTCTTTGATCCCTCATGGAATTTGATGATTGTTGGAAGCCTAATCGCAAGAAAGGTGGGAAGGTTAAAGCTACTTGGGGCACGCTCCCCTCCAGAAGGCCAGGCCAGTGTAAAAAATTATTTACCCTCCTGGTGTCAGTTGCAAGTTTTTTTTTTTGTTTTGTTTTTTTTAATACAGAGCTTTGCATTGGCTTCTTTGTCTTCACCTTTTAACACTTTTCCTGTTTTGAGGCGGGTCCTTAAAAATGGCTAAATTGCTGAGGCTCACCTTGAATTTGTGATGCTCCTGACTCAGCCTTCCAGACTGCTAGGATTACAAGCCACACCACCAGACCCGGTCTCATCATAGTGTTGTTAAAAACTTATTGGCTGAGCAAGGAATGGTGAAAATGCCTGCAATGCCTGTACTCAAGTGGCTGAGGCAGCAGGGTTCCTGGGAGTTCCATGCAAGCCTGCAACATATTCTGAGTTCAGCTCAGGCTACAATGATACAAGGAGACCCTGAACAGAAAAAGAAAAAGAATAGGGAAGAAAAGGAAAGAAAAGAAAGGAAAGGAAAGGAGAGGAGAGGAGAGGAGAGGAGAGGAGAGGAGAGGAGAAGAGAGGAGAGGAAAGGAAAGAAATGGAAAGAAAAGGAAAAGAAAGGAAAGAAGAAAAAAATAAAATCCCTAGTGAACATTTGCCTTGGATTGCATCTGGGCTAGCAGTTTTAGTCTGTGTCCTTTTCTTCCAGTGTAAAACTCTTTTGACTGCTGTTACTTTTTAATACCTGGGGACTAGTATTTTGATGCCTCTACTTTTAATGTTCTTTTTGTGGCTATAGGATGACTCTTTGTACTTCCTTGTGAATTTTCATGTTTTTTTTTTTTTATGTTTCTAGGAAAATGGCACTGATACTTTGACAGGAATGGCACTGAAACACCTGGTTGCTCTGGGTAGCATGTACATTATAACATGAATTCTTCCCATCCCTCATCACAGTATGGCTTTTATTCTGTTAGTGCTCTTCTACTTATTGCATTAATTTCTACAGTTTTCCAAGAAGTTGTGAGTTTGCTTAAATTTAACCTAATCATTAGTGATTTTTGATGATTTGTGAAATGAATTGTGTTCTTTGTATTTGAGTCTACAGTTTGTTTGTAGTACATAGTAATGAACTGATTAGGGCATGTTGCTCGTATATCCTGCAATTTAAGTGATTTGTGAATTTGTTCTATAAGGTTGTCAATGGAGTTTAAATTTCTTACATACAATGCTGCACCCTCAGGAAAACTTAATTCTTCCTTTCTGATTTGGAAGGCTTTGCTTTCTTATTCTTGATTAAATTCTATGTCCAGGACTTCGAGTACTGTATGTTGAAAGAGTTGCAAGCCTTGTCTCCTTCCTGACCCTGTTGCCCATTTCTCTTTGCCTCTATAGAACTCCTCCTGCACGGTCTGTACCAACATCTAGAGAGGGCTCTGGACCCAGAAAAAACTGCCTTGAGGTGAACAATGTCTGTTGTGCTGCCAATGATGATTTTGTGGCCTCCAAAGAACATCAAAACTCAAAGGGGCAGTGGCTGCACCTGTTCTGCTTACAGGACCATGGACAATACCCAGAAAAGTGTCTTCACACAGGGTGTCCTCATGTGTATTGGTGACTTGATGACAGCCACCCACTTTCCAATGATACCTGTGGGCCATGGACACTTTTCCATCCCCAAGAATTCCTGCCCTGAGCATACCACAAACCCTCTAGAGTGACTCTCCAATCTCCTTTCCAATGAACAGAACAGCTTTCACCAAGTGTGGATCAATGAGGGGTGTGGAAGGTCATCCCTGGGAATCAGCATAGACTCTGCAGTGGGCTAAGACCACAGCTATCCCCTTGTCATGGAGCCTCCATTTCCTCCTCAGTGACCCTGCACTCTGGATCCATTCAGCACCCCACCATTCAGTGTATATAAACTGAGGCTGAGTTGTTTGCACATGGCCACGACTTGAATGCACAAGTGACCAAGTTCCACAGGGCTGCTCATGTAAGGACTCACCTTCCCCATATCTGAACTTGTCCTGGACTCAGTGTCTCTAAGTGGCTGGTGGTTGAGCCTAAGGACACCTCTCCTGGGCTCCCTCTTTTCTCGGGGAGCCTCTGGCCAGGGGCTGGTGAGTCCTGGCCTGAGCTGCCCATGATGGGTGGGTGTTTCTAGGTGAGCTTGCTGATGCCTCTGGGCCAAGTGAACCATCCTTTCATACTTTCCCACGTGGTTCAATGACACGGGGTCTAGATGGTAGGTCTGTGAGGCCTGGGAAAGCAGCACAGCATGTTCCCTATTCCCTCTCTCAAGCCTACGGTATATGAAGGCCAACTGTCACCAGACTAAGGTGCCTGGTGACCAGAGCCTTCAGAGTTCTGTTTTGACTTGTTGCTAAGGAAGTGAGTTCATGTGCTGCGGTACACAGTTGATACTCCCCGTCTGATGCCTCCTTTGTTTTTATTGTGAGCTCATATTTGTCCTCCTTAGAAAGAGCAAGTTAAAAAACTAGAAAAATATGTGTGTTTTTAGACTTTTCTGCACTTTGAAGATTTTAATGCAATAAACATGTAGATGCTTCAAAAGTGGCAGGCAGGGTGCCAAACACACTTTTCCATCCAAAAGATCTTTCCCTTGAAGATGACATGCACAGTGTCATCACTGAGAGATTTCACAAATTTTATTTTGATTGTCCTTTCTGGGCTTATGTTAGTTTCATTTCAATTTCATTAAGGAGCTTAGAGATGTTCCCAGAAGACCCATTATAATTTTCCTTGAAGGATATGAAATGCTTCATGTTATAAGACCCATGTGTCCAGGGGAGGAGGACTCATAGCATGTTTTCCTCTCATGTGCCTATGAATGATCACTTTTCATCCTTAGATGTTTTCCTCAGCCACACACTATAGTGCTCTGTACTCTGACATCATGTGAGAAGGGAAAGCAGGTGGTGAGTGCAAGGGGAGGCTTTGCAAGGCTGTGGACATCATCACCTCATGATGATGAAGGACACATGGGCATCACCACTGGGAAACTTGTCTCCTAGCCACTGCTTTCACTTCCTGTCCTCTCATCCCAAGCAGACCATGGGCTTTGTGTCCCTGCTGGGTAGTTTGCCTTTCCTAGAGGTGATGGCACTGAGCCTGTTTAGTTTAGATGCTCTTGGTTGGTCTCCTTCAAGCAACATCTCTGTGCTGGTCTCCCCCTGTGCTGCTCCTTATTGGTGTTGGTGCTACCACACACTCTCATGTGGCTGAACCAAACAAGTGTGACTTCTTTATGCATCTCTCACCCATCTGCTGATCCCATTTGTTCTGTTTCCAGGTTGGCCCTTGAATGCCAGCTGCCACAGATCTTCTTATACATGGTCTTGAGTGGACTTTTATTTCAAAGAAAAATACTTAAATGTGAAATTGCCAGATTATTTGGCTTGCGTATGGTTAACTTGCAAACTGTTAAGGTACCCTTCTAAGCATTTTTAATAATTAGAGTTAGGTGGTTGTTTGCTTTTTTGTATTGGGGATTGAACTTAGGACCTCATGTTTGCCGAGTGGGCACTTATACGGCAGAATTAAACCTCCATCCCTGTTTTCTTATTTTGTTTTGCTTTGTTTTGTTGTGTTCATTTATACTATACTATATTATGTTATGTTATGTTACACTATGTTTTGTGTTCATGAAGGCTTTGAATCTCCTTCAGTGTATTTTCAGTGCTTTCTGATTTCATTTTGTGTAACTCACATGATAAAATATGAGCATATCACATAATTGTGGGTAATTGTATTTTGGAGAAAATTTAAAAAGGAAATGAGAGCCAGGCTTGGTAGTAAAAGTCTGAAATGCCAGAAGTTACAAGGCTGAGAAAGCAAGATTGCTATGACTTGAGGTCAGCCTGGGCTACAACGTGAGTTCAAGGCAGTTTGAACTTCATAGCAAAACCCTGTCTCAAAAATAAATAAATCAATCAAAATAAAAATACATTTAAAAAGGTTTAAAAAGAGACAAAAATCATCTATAAATGGACAAATCTAATCTTTGTGAATTTTTCTTACATATGTACTTTAGGCAGCACAACGAGTATTAGATTTACCATCAAGCAGACATTGATCTACTGCCAAGAAGTCGAACTGTTTCAATTTTTTGACCTTTTAAATGAAATGAATATAGATATGCTACTGAATATACCTTCTCAGGATTTGGAGAGCTTGGTATGAAGAGAATTTAATGGTTCTTCTTATTTTTGTACTAAATTTATATACAAAAGTAGGATTTGAGAAAAGGGTTACATTACTGTTTTTTAAAAATCTTTCTTGCCTTATTTTAATGTAACTCAAGTATGTATTATTAAGGACCACATCAAAGATGCTATTTTTAAGTCTATAAAAGGATAAAAATTATACAGAATAAAAATAAAAGAATAATATTATCTAATGTGTTGTGCACAATGATTTCTTGGATTTCTTAATGATCTATATTTTCATACATTAGTAACATTTGTTAATATTTTTATAAATTTTAAAGCATGATCTCACTAAGATTGTGAGTTTCCCAGGTTAGGCTTAAAACTTTCCTTATTCAATCTCCATCCCCCTCCCAGAGTGCTAGGATTGCAGGTGTTCATTATCCTGAGTCAGTAATCAGCAGTAATTTTGTGCATTCATAGAATGAAATAATTGGCTTTGATCTTTAGACACTTTGCAGAAAGAGTGGATCTAGTTAACCTATCTACCACCTTCCAGACTGGCAGTTTCTTTCACAGTGAGTAGGACTGATAATCTCATTAACACTTTTGGTAGATTATCTGCTTTGTAACTGTGGTCATCATGCACTTCAGAATATCACTGTGAATGCCTTCTGCACTGGAACTGTGGCTTGGTGTCCTTGAAGCAAATTCTGCTTTTGTTTTGGTTTTTTTTTAATCTCTCATGGATTTTGATGGTTGGTTCAAGTCAAAACCCAAGGAAGGTGTGAAAGCTAAAGCTACTTGGGGCACACTGCCCTCCAGAAGACCAGGACAGTGTAAAATATTATTTTCTCTACCGTCGGACTTTCCAAGTTTTTTTGTTTTGCATTCAGTTTCTCTGGATTGAATACTGAAGTCTGCACTTAGATCCATGACTTTCCACATTTAAAATTCTTATTATTTTCTTCCAGTTTCTTGATAAGTGGCTGCATTGCTGAGGCTGTCCTTAAATTTGTGATGTTGCTGCCTCAGCCTTCCAGACCACTGGCATTACAAGCCACACCACCAGGCCTGGTTTCATCATAGTGTTGTTAAAAAATTGACTGTGCAAAGAATGGTGAAAATGCCTGCAATGCCTGCACTCAGGAGGCTGAGGCAGCAGGATTCCTGGGAGTTCCAGACAAGCCTGCCACACACTCTGAGTTCAGCTCAGGCCAGAGCTACACAGGAAGACCTTGACCAAAAATGAAATAGAAAAAGAAAACAACTAAACAAAAGGGAAGTGAAGTAAAGCAGAGGGGAGAGAGGAAGGGAAGGGAGAAGAAGAAAGGAGAGGAGAGAAGCAAAGCTTACAGCTTGTCAGGCTCTGAGCAGGATGTCAGGGATGGGCTTGTCATTTATGCTCTTTGCTGTGCTGAGATTCATTCCTCCTACACATGATGTGTGAATGCTGTCTATCATGAAAGGATGGTGAGCTTTTGAATTTCTCAAAATCTCTTTTAATTTTTCCAAATCTCTTGAGGGGTCAGCTGTGCCTCATGCTGTGAATGTGGCAAGTGACACTGAATGATTTGTGCAAGTGGAACCATTCTAGTACCACTGAGAGTGAACCCAGTGTTTATTGTGGTGTTTAACTTTTGCATGTGCTGGTGAATTTAGCTGATGAGCATTTAGTTGAATATTTTTGTTTATGTTCATTAAGAATATTGGCCATTAGAGTATTACCATTTTTTAATGCATTATAGTCGAGCTTTGTTATCAGAGTGACTTCATCATCTAAAAGGAGTTGAGGGTGATTCCCTTCCCTTGCAAGATGTGAAAGATGATTAGTATTTATTCTTTTTCAGTATTTTATTTTGAAGGTAGTAAAATACAAAAGAGCAAGACAGAACAAAGCAAATCAAGTCAATGCAGTGAAGTTGGTACAGAGCTTCACAGCAGGGTACCATGATAACAAGTAAGAGGTACCACAGTATATCTTGTTATCTTCACAATAATTTTCCATTCAATAAATTATAGCACAGCCAAACCAAAAAAAGAACACTGTAAAACCAGCAAAAAAGAATATTGAATAGAGCAAAATCATTAATCATAACAAAGCAGAAGCTTAAAGACAACATTTGTTTTCAAACAGAAGATACAAGGGAATTCCCCATATTTTCTATATTGCACACAGTCATATTCCCAAGAGATGCTCAGAACTCTGCCTCCTGTTGCTCACCAGGGGGTGAGCAAGTGGGATGTATGGTTCTCAGTCCATGCACCAGTAGGCTCACTGGAGATGGTGACTGGTTCTCCTCCTGGATCCCTCCAGGGGTGCTTGCCAGGAAGGCCTGAGAATTGTTTTCTTGTTCTGCTGCCTAAGTCCCAACATGGCCAGATCCAGTATTTATTCTATATTATACACTTCATACAACTCGGCAGGGCAGTTCTTGTATCCTGGCATTTGTTGTTGTTATTAAGCAGTTATGATTATTGATCCATTGTCTGTGTTTGTTATTGCTCTGTCAAATGGTGTGTTTTCTCCTGAGGTTGTAGGTCCAGGAGACCAAAGGAGATCATGCACACATTAAGGGTCATGTCTCATTTTACTTAGGGACATAGCCATTTACTTTTGTATCTTCAAACTTCCCCTACAGTATATATTTTTGTGAGTAATCTATTAAGTTATTAAGTCTTTTAATGCACATAGTTGCAGGGTGCAGTTACTCCTGGTGGACACTGGGGCAGGCTAGGGCCAGGTCTCTTATTTCAGGCTTTTTACACTTACCTGCCTCAGGAGTGTCCCCACCTCCTCACTTGCTCCCTGTAAACACCTGTCCTGCTCCACAGTTGTGGTGATGCCACATGCAACAGTTGAGATCTCACCTGGGTGGAAGACATTCAGTCAAGGTGGGCTCTGTAACAGGCTGACTTTCTCATACAGAGCTTTCCTGAGTGAGACAGGGGGTCTCAGGCCATTAGGGAGGAGCTCTGGCAGCAGGGCCACACCAGCCCTCTCTTATCCGGTGTGCAGTGTGTGCTGCTTTGCTGAGAAGCTGACTGATGGATCAGGAGGCCTGGACCAGGGCCTTTCTTGCCCATGATTCCCTACTAGATACCCTGGTGTCCTCCAACTCTGCCTGATCCATCTTCCCCAAACTTCAGATCTCCACAGAGACCTGAGCATCCTCGTGCTTCCCCTTCCAGGCTCCAAATCTGTGCTTAGTTCTAGTGTGAATTCTAAGACCAGAAAATTCAATTGATATACATTTAACCTGAAATTCCACTTCTAATGCCTCATTAAAATAAAATGAGATTGACAGACACCTGTAATCCCTTCTTCCTCAGTTATGAGTGTGGATAGTTAGAATCCGTGAATGTGTCAGAGCAGAGCTGTTGAGTCAATTATAAAATTATAGTCACAGAAAATGCTGAAAGATAGCCTTGTCTTAGACCACTGAAAATGTGGAAAGAAGGCCAATTTCTTGGCCGTGTCCCGAGATGATAGAAGAGCTCATGTTCTGGCCTCTCTCCACCTAGCAGTGAAGAGACACAGACCCAAATCACAGGCAAGGACAGGAAAGAGAACCTCCTGCAGGGCAGCCCTCTGATCCTGGTAAGAATGCATTTGTGGCATTTTTTTCTGTTTTCCACTCCATTGCATTATTTATAGTATTCTATTCAATATTCCTTTTATTCAATTCAGTTAATATTTAATAGTGGCTAATGTCTTGAATAGGTATATGAAGATGGATGATTTAATTTCATTATATATAATGAAAATTATGCACAATACATACACTTCAAATACAACTGTAGATACAAAATAAGGAGGCTTGATATTCAGCAAGCCAACACATCATTAATGACTAACTTTTAAAAACTCCAACTCATAAAGCCATCAGGATCCCAATGTTGTGTGTGTTGCTGCCCTCCCTACCTTAGAAGCCATCATGCTCTCCTGTGCCTGCTACTGCCAGAGGACAGCAAGAGTTTTTCTTCAGAGTCTATTTTCCCTGAAAGAGGTCCTGAACCTTCCTGCTATCACGCAGAGCAGGGAGGGTGCAGCATGCAAAGGAGCCCAGCACCGCCTGCCTTTCCCCCTCCACATCCATGCTGCAGCTTTGCAGGCATGGGAATGCAGAGCAGCCAGGATGCAGCAAAGACTCTGCCACCTCAGCCCCAGAGGCCTCAGTTATGGGATCCTGGTCTCACCCTCCGCCAGGATGCAGGTGCTGCCCTGCATTCATCTGACTTAGTGGGCTGGGCATACCCTTTAGCCCTCAGGGGAGGAAGACCACTGATACAGTGGCCCTTCCAGTCTGCAAATTTTGCTTCTCTCCTTTCTGACTGAGACTGTGGCATTGAAACAATGCAGAGCATTGTCATTACATTTCCTTTTCTTATCCTCTTTTTGTGATTTCTGTTTATTTAAGCATATATTTAGAACTCCATTTTGCCAAAAAAAAAATTTCCTTGTCTTTTCACTTCTCATTTGACAGAAGTTTTTACAGATTTCTACTGTAGTTCAATCCCTATGTGCCTGAATGCTCAGAATGCACTCACCAGCTTGATAGAATGAGGGAAGCAAAGCAGAAACTGAACTTGGGGACATTTCTGTGCCTTTCAGCATTTTGTGCAGCAAATCCTGACTCATGCCTGTTTACCCACAAAATATGGGCTTCAGTACCAACTGAGTCTGCCACTGACAAATGAGTTTCCTGCATTTACTTCAAACAATCTCATTTACCCCAGCTGGCTAAGTGCGTTGTGTAAGCTTTATTATGCCTAAACTTGAAACATAGTTTCCAGTAAACCAAAGGTTGCTACCCATCCTGAAATCATTATGGGATGTTATGTAAACACAGTCTGATTCACATCCTGGCAGCCATGAGCTGAGAGGGACGGAGATGGCTTATGCAAATAGAAACTTCTCAAAATTGTCAGCCAGCATCAGCTTCAAGGAGGGAGCAGAGCTGCTGAGCCTTCACAGTTGCCTGATAGAATCATCTGGAGGGTTTTGCCATGGGTTTACTGAGGTGCCTCAGAAAATCTAGATTGCTCCTGGGATTTTCCGTCCGGTAGTGCAGTGCCAAAGGGAAGCCATGTACATGTAGCATTTATTTGGAGTTTTTCTTTTGCAGTTGTGAAACCTGCATGCATGTGATTTCACACCTCTGCCATAGCAGACCCACCCATGGGCATTATTTTCATGACTTGTAAAGGGTCAGTTTATTTATACAACATGTATAATGCTGTTCTCAGCCTTGTTTTTCTCAGACTTGTGCATTTTCAGTCATGTCTTCAAAGGAAGCTAAACGTTTTAGTCTGAGCAAACCTCAGTTGTGTTGCTGTGCTTCTGTGTGAAGTCCTTGCTGACAGACCTGAAGCAGGAAGTGAGGTGCACCTGCTGGAGGTTCAGCTCCAGAGTGATACTCTTTGCTCAGCTGTGTCTGGCAAGGCTGACCCTCATCTGACAGGCCACCCTGGCGTCCAAATGCCCTTGCCCAGTGCTGGCCCTGGTTTGGCAAGCACTGGTTTGCAGTGTACACTCCCAGGGCACTGGCTGACCCTTGGAAAACCTTGCTGTGCCATGAGTTTTTCACACTTAGATCTGCACCTCTACCGCCCAGGACACAGTTCTCTCCAACAGCCATGGGCAGCATCCTCCAAACAGCTCTCCTGTACATGCTCTACGTGGAGGCTAGGGAGGGTCCCAGTTTCTTCCTTCTTCAAACAGTACTGTGAATCAAACTCTTGAAAAGAAATATAGAAAATATTTGCAGCATTGTGTGTTGGAGAAATCTCTCTTCTTAGTCCTATGAGGTCTAGGGACGGCTCTAAATATAGCTGTGATGGGAGCTGTGGGACAGGACTCTGCTCTGCCCCCCATGTTCTCCAGTGCTGTTCAGCTCCTGTCTTAAAATGTGCCATTGAATGGGTACACAGAACATCTCAGTGATTTGCCCCTGCATTAATTAGCTTTAGTAGGCTGAATGTTTTCTGTACCTGTTGGCCACAGGTGGTGATTTCCTTATGAATTACAAGACTTTCTCACTTCTGTCACAAAATGGACTCGTGAGACCTCCTTTACTCTGGTAATTCAAACCCTGTGAAGGTGAAGTAGTTTCATCATTAATCACAGCACTAAACAATGAACCAGTCACTGATGCTAGGTTTAGCTGCCTCTGTGACTTCTTGAGGCTTTTGGTGGGACACCCAAATACAAACCATAACACCTTCTAAAGTAAATCCTCTGAAGATGCCCATGCTCTGGAGTAGAATATAATAACTTGCCTTAGTCCAGGTTTTTATCTTATTTATTTTATTTTATTAATTTATTTTTTGATACTCTCATTGTGTAGTTCAGACTGGCCTTCAATTCACTATGTAAACTACATTGGCCTAGAACATGCAACAGTCCTCCTGTCTCAGCCTACTAACTGCCAGGATTACAGGCATGTACCATCACATCCAGCTATTCTTTGTTAACTTGTATTTGTTGATTTAATTGAGACTAATCTAGTTATCTTTGTTATATTTCAGTATACAAAAATGCTAATAAATGTGATGAAATTCAAGACCAACCTAAACAACGTAGCAACTTAGCAAGACCCTGTCTGGAAATAAATTATGATAAAAGGACCAAGGCACTGGATTCAATCCCCAACACTGACAAAAATAAATAAATCTATAAATAAACAAAACTTCTTATGAACAAATACATAAATAAACAAAACTTCTTAGAAATAAATTTATTAATAAACAAAATTGATTGTAAGTAAAGCTATCAATAAACAAAATCTATGGTGGGTAGTTCAGACGAGAAGTGTTTAAAAGCAATTTTATTTCATTATGATTGACATATAATGAACTTTCTGGTTTAAAGTATAAAATTAGATGAATCTTACCATGGGCCAGGGATATAGCTCAGCTACAAAGTGCTCTCTTGCAAGCACAGGTTCCTGAATTTGGTTCCTAAATACACAAAGCAAAACAAATATAAAACTGATAAACAAAATATGCCCTAGGAATCTTGACATACATGAGCACCTTGAAAACCATCACCCAATGGTGATGTGTATGTCATGTTCAAATTTTCCTTATAGATCCTTACATTTACTTCCTTCTGTCCTAAGCAATGCATCTGCTTTTTGTCTCTGGGAAACACTTTGTATTTTCTAGGGGTGACAGGTCTGTAACCACCCAGTATACAGAGTGCTTTTGTTTTTTTTGTGGGGAGATGGTAGAGTTTTTTCAATCCTCATAACCATGTTAGGTTTCCCGTGTGCTGCTCCCGTGTGCTGCTCCTGGTCAGTGGCTGAGCCATCACATCACATAATGTGGATGAACCACAGATATTTATGTGTCAATCAGCTGAGTCCCTATGTATTTTTTCCAGTTTTTACTTCCACTCATTCTTGTGCTTGTATAGCTGTAGCACTCATTTCCCTGGGGAAGGTACTTAGTGTGAAGTTGAATATTTCGTGCCTTGAATGTTTGTCTTTCAGAGTAGTTTTTCAAAGCAGAATTAAGATTTCTGGCTGTTCCTGTGAGTATTTTAAAAACCTGTTCTTATGTTTTTCAGTCCTTTTGAGGTTTTTCATAAAATTTACCTAAGGAAAGGTTATTTCTATTACATAAAACTCAACATTTTTGGACTTTGGATAGAATTTTAATGGTGTAAAAATACTGTATATATGCACATATGTAAATCCCCTATAATTTTAATATCACAAAACTTCTGCTATGTGATGGTTAATCTTCATGGTCAACCTGATGGGCTTGAGAACTGTCCAGGGATTAGTAAAGTGTACTTCTGGGCTCACCTGTACGGGTCATGGAGGAGTCACCCTAGGTACTCCATCTGGTCTCTGGCCCCTTCCTCCCTGGCACTGTCCCTTCTCTCTGCTTCCTGGCCACCATGGACTGAGCAGCTTTGCTCCATCACCCTCCTGCTGTGGTGTCCCTGCCTTGGAACCCGGCAGGAATGAATCTCCGGAAACCATAAGCCAGGTTAAACTTTTCCTTTTCCCAATTGTGTGTCATGGATTCTGTGTCCTACTAATGGGAATCCTTGACCAAGAAAATTGTTTTTATGTTTACATACGTCATTCAACCTACACAGCTTTTACTGAGTTTACCATAATTTCACCCATACTTTCAGGTCAGTTGTGGGAATAGTTTTCAATTTTTTTACCCATTTAAATGAGCTGTGTACAAACATAGTGTTAAATGTCTTCTTCATGATTTAGAACTTTGGTAACTAATAAAATTCAATTGTTGTCAAAAGTAAATATTTACTTATTTTTATGCTTCCATTTGTATAAATATCCAGAACAGGCAAATCCTAGAAAGCACAACAGTGGTCCATGGCTGAGCATGGGGAATGGAGAATGACAGTTTAATGAACCAGGTTATCACTGGGGATGGTGAAGGTGTTCTTTACCCGTCATGCTGAGAGTCTTACAGCCCTGAGTGCAAGAAATGCCACGGAACTGTGTGCTCCAGGACAGATGGTGAATTTTAGATTGAATTTTGCCTTAATAAAGAAAGAAGAGCAGATGAGGAATCTCCCTACCCCCACTACAGACCTGTAGAGTGGCAGCCTCCTGAGGACATCACTGGTCATGGACACCTTTCCCAAATACTTCTTCTCCTCCCCCTGCTTAGAATGAAGCCATCAGTGATGTTACTGAGTGTAGGTGAAGAATCAGATGTGCACGGTCTAGAGATAGGAAGTTTAACTCTAAGATCTGTCCTTTGAGTGATATATGGAATGTATGTTATCAGGACCCAGGAAAGTATTACTCCTCAAAAAGTGAACAAGGTGTCACAAAATTGTCCCTGAATCCACTCATCTCTTCTGTCCAGTTTATCATCTCCTATCTACTATCTACAATTTTATAATTTGGACAACTCTTTTAAAGATGACAATATGTAACCTATTAACTAGTGATATCTTACTGTATTTTTCCTTGAAATTCTGTATTATGTGTACCCTTTTACTGCCTTTTAAAAATTTTATTTCCTTTCTTTTTTTCTCTTTAAATAAAAAATGTTAAAATATGCACAACACAAAATGCACTAATTTTGTCAGTGACCAGTTCAGTGAGTTAAGAACATTTACCTTGTGCAATAATCAGCACCATCTTGCTGCAAATCTCTATTTGTGAATTGAAACTGTGAACCCTCCCAACAATAGGATCATTTCCCTTCCTTCAACTCCTGGTAACACCATTCTACTGTGGTCTCCATGAATTGAACTCTTCTGGGCCATCACATATTTGGAATCATTAACAATTTCCTTTTCTCTCTGTTTTATTTCACTTAACATAATATTGCAGGGTATATACATACCACCTTTTGTTCATCCCACTTTGGGGGTTGTTTCCATGTTTTAGCTCTTAGGAATAATCCTATTGTGACATGAGAATGCAAATATCTCAAATATCTTGAGCTTCTGTTTTCTGTTAGGCTGTATAAGCATATTTAGAATTGTTGAATTACTGGATAATTCTCCACCAACAGGACATGAGGTTTGGGTTTTTCCCTGAGATCCTGTGGGCTGAGAAGCAGTCACAGAATCTAATCAAGATGCTGGCACTGATCCTTGGTCTGGGGGAGCCTCAGACTACCCAGTACCTGATGGGTTTGTGTGGTCCATGGGGCAGTAGGAACAAAGAGGAACTGGGCACAAGCCATATACCAGTTAGGGTCAGTTCTGCAGGGAAGTGAACTCCTTAGGGACTGTCCCCTTCTACACCATGGAAACCAGTAGCCTGGTGACCCACACCTTGAAGCTCCACACTCCCAAGTGAAGCCTAGATGCCCCACAAAGCTGGCCTTTGGAGGGTGAGTGTGTGAATGCTTCACTTTCTATGGTTTAGGGGAAAGAGCTAGAATTATCAGCTGTTGCTGCTACAAGGTCAGAAGAGCTATGATTGGCTGTGTCCCAAACTTAGTTGCTGACTCAAACAGTTCCCAGGGAACTGATGTTCAGGCTGGGGTCTGGAGGAATCAGACCCTGTTTGAATGCCCTGTCCATTCCTGGGACCCCAGTGAGTGCCAGAGGCCACACAAGAGAGTTGGGGATGGAATCCTCACCCCTCAGGGCTCCTGGATCAGTTATGCAGAACCTTTTAGAGACCAAAGGCTCAAACTGCAACCCAAAACCCACTTATTTACTGTACTGCCTACACTGCAACTAGATCTGAATGCTGAACTGAAGTTTTAGTTTAGAAAAAAGTACTCATCCATTGACATATTTTGTCTTGAGAGAAAAACACAATCACAAAGCTTTCAAGGATACAACCTTTTATTGAAAAGTGAAGGTTTGCATTTGGTATGCTTTCACACAATTAATGTTATCTTGGCTGTTGCATGCACACTGATAGTTTGTCAAAGGTTGGCTCACACTGCATTCGTTTCAGAGCAACACATGCAATACTCAAGTCATCTGTTGGTCTGTTTCATGTATCAGATTTAATATAATTCAAAGCTTAAAACAGTGGCCCACAGGCATAAGATGATCCACAGTAACAAGTGCAATCTCCAGTGTTTTCATTGACTTAATGTTTTTTTGTCTTTTTGAGACAGAGTTTCACTATACAGTTCAAGATGGCAATCAACCTGTGAGTAGAAGAGACCAGCCAGGAGAAGGAACAAATGAAGGTGAGAAACACGGAGCCATGAGAAGAAAGACATCCACAACTACACGAAGCAGGTCATAAATGTAACGGCTTTGTGAAGGAGTCAGTATGTAAATCTTGCAAACAAAAAGATAAATGAAAAAGTCAGACCCTCAAAAAACACAAACTGCAAGAGTACGTATATGGATATAAATGCACATGCATATGTATAACTGATAAAAACAGGACAAACTAATCTCTGGATAGGATTTATCTTGGGGGAGGAGAGGAGAATCAGCCAGAAAAGAGCCTAAAAGGTGAATGTTCATTTCATTTATGAAAATTCATTGAATTCAACATTTTCCTTTATTATTCCTTGTTACCAAAGCTTCCCTTTCCTTGCTGCCTTCCTACAAAATTGTCAAAGTTGACTCGCTGCTCCGCCGCCACCTCGTGGCCATTCTGTGAACTACAACGCTGGACTAGAGAGGGGTCCTGGTGCAGCTGGGCTGAGTAATAGGGATGCTGGTTAATACTTTTTGCAGAAGACAAAGCCAGCCAACCAACCAAGTCCTGTCACTGTGCAAACATCCCTTTAGGGACCTTCTGCACACAGCATCTCTCAGAACCAAAGCCACATGTGCACACAAATGGAGTGGGACAAAGTCATCAACCTAGTCACTGCCCTCTGATCGCCATCTCTCCTATGTACCCCAGATCTCACCTGCGACTGTAGTTCAGAATCATCAATATGATAAGATGTCTTTCGCACATCCTATATCTCATAAAACCCTACACCCTTGGGAAAAGAAATGCATTTTTTTTAAAAAATGTTTTTTAAATATTTAATTTTATTTAAAAGGAAAAATAGAAAAAACAAACAAAACAATGTAAGGGTACAAGTAATACAGAACTACAAATAAAAACAGTAAGAAATCATCAGTTAATAGATTACACATTGTCACCTTAGAAATAGTTGCTCAAGTCACAGGATCAAAGCATGCAAAGGGGACATTCAAACAGTGAGACTGCAAACAGTTTTAATGATCCCACAAAAACTTAGTAATATGATCATCTATCATAACACACCTAAATACACTTGAAGTTGTATCATTTAGAGCATTTTTTCCTCTCTTTTTTAAAACAAAATTTACAATTCACATAATTCTTATTACATTTTTTGGGAAGATAGTACAACCAAATATGACTAAACAAAGCTGTCAGTCAAAGCCAAGGATAGACATAGCACATGATGTAAAAACAGAGTACAAGGTTATCAACAATGGTTATCATAATGCCTCTTGCTTCCTTAAAAAGAATTGCCTATATCATCATGTATAATAAAGTTGAACAAAACAGTACAGAACAAGACCAATAAAAGCCAAACATTGTTAAGATTACAGGATTTCAAATGCAGATAATAGTCAAACCAGAATGACCATCATAGTGAATCTTATTACCTTCAAAGTAGTTGCCTATACCCTCAAACTTGTTACTGTCCAACAGAATGGAACAGAGTCTAATCAGTCAAAACAAGATAGTGGGAGTAATACAGGACTTCAAATCAAGTTAATTGGAAATCAAAAAAATTACTGTAATATATCCTGCTATTTTTTTTTATTTTCCCCTTAATTAAAAAGTAATGAAATAATTTTTTAATGAATAAGGGGGAGATTGAGAAAAAAGAGGACATAATAACATAGCAATCCAGGTCAAAGCATGACAATTTCAACAACCTAGTGCTTCACCACCAAGTAACCCAACTTAATAGTAGTTACCATAGTGTCTTTTTCCTTGAAATATTTGAATGTAACTTTGTATACTATAGCATCAAACATAAGACAGTGTGAAACAATTCAAGCGGATGAAAGTATTACAGGTATTTAGAACAAGCTAACAGAAAACGAACAATGGTTTCTATATTATCTCTTTGCCTACAAAATTTTTTTATACTATCACATAATAAAATCTAGAAAGATACAACATGATAAAACAAATGGAGACAGAAGAGCAAGTTTGGTGGGGCTTCAAAACAAGATGATATTAAATCAGGACTAGCTATTATGAAGTCTTGTTTTCTTCAAAATAGCTCTTCAAGAGCAATAATATCAAGCAGCCCAGAATTAAGCTATTCCAATTAATGAGTGAAAACTTTATAAGGCTTCAAGACCACATAATGGAGAATCAAGTTTACCACATACTTTTATATATTTGGATCATTTCTTACACTAGGGAAACTGTTCGGTATTCACACATGCGAGTTTGATATGTTTCACTTATGAGTATGGTCTCAAGCTGCGTCCACTTATTTATAAATATCTCAATGTGATCCTTCTTTATAGCTGAGGAGCACTCCATTGTATAAAAATACCACAACATTTTTATCTATTCCTCAGTTGATGGACACTTGGGTTGTTTCCAAGATCTGGTGATTACAAATTGTGCTGCTATAAACATAGGTGTGCATACATCACTGTGGTATAATGCTTTCAGTTCTTCTGGGAATATGCCTAGAAATGGAATAGCTGGACAAATTGGAACTTCCAATCCCAGCTTTTTGAGAAATCTCCAGACTGACCTCCCCAAAGGTTATACCAGTCTACACTCCCACCAACAGTGCAGGGGAGTTCCTTTTACTCCACAGCCTTTCCGGTATTTGTTGTTGTTGGTTTTCTTGATCCTGGCCATGCTTTCAGGAGTGAGGTGGAATCTCAGTGTGGTTTTAATTTGCATTTTTCTAACGACTAATGATGATGAACATTTTTTCATATATTTATTTGACATTTGTATTTGTTCATCTGAGAAGTGTGTATTCATCTCAGATGACCATTTTTGTATTGGATCTTTGAATTTTGGGGGTCTGCATTTTTTAAATTCTTATATGTTTTAGACAAAAGTCCCTTGTCTGATGGGGAGTCTACTAAGATCATTTCCCAGTTTGTGGGTCTTCTTTTCACTATGGTGGAGATTTCTTTTGACATGCAGAAACTTTTTAATAAGAGGGGTCCCAAGATATTGATTCTGGGAAGTATTTCCTGTGCAGTTTGAGTCCTGTTCATGAATTCTCTACCTAACCCTATGTCTTCAAGGCTTCTACCCAATTTGTATTCCAATACATTTAGTGTTTCTGTTTCAATATTCAGATCTTTTATCAATTTAGATTTTATTTTAGTACATGGTGATAGGCATGGGTCTAGTTTAAGTTTTCGGCAAATCTGGAGCCAGTTTTTCAACACCATTTATTAAACAGACTGCCATTCTTCCAGTGAAGAATGGTCCTTTATCAAAGATAAGGTGGTTGATGTGTTTGTAGTTGTGGTTGTATATTGTAATCTATCCCATTGATCTTTGGCTCTGTTTTGAATCCAGTACCATGTTGATTTTACTATGGTTGCTTTGTAGTATAACTTCAAGTCATGGATTGTCATGTTTTCTGCCTTCCCTTTGTTGCTTAGAACTCTTTGCTATTCTAGGTATCTTCTCACTTCAGATGAATTTTAGGAGTGATTTCTCTAGATCTATGAGGTATGTTGATGGTATTTTTTATTGGAATTGCATTGAATCTGTATAAGAATTTTGGAAGAGTGGCCATTTTCACAGTATTTATTCTTCCTATCCATGAGCAAGGGATGTCTTTCCATTTTCTGAGATCACCTTTAATTTTTTTTTCAGTGTACTATAATTTTCTCTGTATAGGTCTTTCACTTCTTTCATAAGAGTAATTCGTAAATGTTTCATTTTTTTGGTTGCTAATGTGAAGATTGTGGGTTCTCTTATTTATCTCTCTGTGAATTTGTTGCTAGTGAATAGGAATGCTATTGATTTCTGAGTATTGATTTTGCATCCAGCTACATTACTGAGTTTATTGATCTTTCAATGGAGTTTAGGGAGTCTTCTATGTAGAGTATCATATCATCTGCAAACAATGATAGTTTAACTTCATTTCCTAAGTTTATGCCTTTTCTTTCTGTCTCTTGTCTAATTGCTCTGGCTAGTATTTCCAGTACCATATTAAATAGGAGTGATGACAGGGACCATCCTTGTCTTGTGCCTGGTTTTAAACTAAAGGCCTTAAATTTTTGGCTATTTAGTATGATACTGGCTGTTGGTTTGTCATAGATGGCCTTTATTTTATTGATTTAGAGACCATCTATTCCAATTTCCTGTAAAGTTCCTCTAATGAATTAATGTTGGACCTTATTGAATGCTTTTTCTGCATCTGTAGAAATGATCATGTGATTCTTACTTTTGGCTTATTGATATGGTGGATTATATTTATTGATTTACGTATGTTGAACCATCCCTGCATGCCTGGGATGAATCCCACTTGGTCATGGTTTATAATCTTGATGATTTGCTGCATCCTATTTGACAATATTTTATTGAGGATGTTTGCATTATGTTCATTAGGGAGATTGGTGAATAGTTCTCCTTTGTAGTTGGGCCTTTCTCAAGTTTTAGTACTAGAGTAATATTTGCTACCAGGAATGACTTAGGAAGGATTGCTTCCCTTTCAATTTCATTGAAAAGTTTGAGGAGTGTCGGCATTAGGTCTTCTTTGTATTTCTTGTAGAATTTTGCAATAAGTCCGTCTGGGCCTGTGCTCTTCTTTGTAGGTAAGGACTTAATTACATTTTCAATTTCATTAATAGAGATTGGGTTATACTGCAGTTTTACATCCTCTTGATCTAACTTTCATACTTCATATGTTTCTAGGAATCTATTTCTTCTGTGTTATCAAACCTTTGAGAGTAGAGGTTTTCAAAATAGGTGTTGATGATCTTCTGTGTTTCTATAGAGTCTGCAGTGATTTCAGTGTGTTTGTGGGATTTTTGCTGTATCTTTTATCCTTAATTTCTAATCTGAAAGTGCCATGATCTGATAACATGCGAGGGATGATTTCAACTCTTTTGCAATTATTTAAATATGTTCTATGATCTAATATATGGTCTATTTTAGAGAATGATCCATGTACTGCTAAGAAGAATGTGTATTCTGATGTTGTTGGGTGGAACATTCTGTATATGTCTATCAAGTCCATTTGTTCACAGTGTGATTCAGTTCTGTTATTTCCTTGCTAATTTTCTGTCTGGGTGATCTGTCCCTTGGTGTTAATGGTGTGTTAAGGTCTCCTGTTACAATTGTGTTACTGATAATTTGATTTTTCATTTATGTTAATAGTTGTTTTATATAACTGGGTGCTCTGGAATTTTGTGCATATATATTTAAGATAGTTATCTCTTCCTCTTGGAGTTTTCCCCTAATTACTATGTAGTGACCTTCTTTGAATTTTCTGATCATTGTTGGTTTAAAGTACACATTGTCTGCAAACAGAATTGATACTACTGCTTTTTTTCTTTCTTTTTTTTTTTGGATTCCTATTGTGCAAAGTATTGTTTTCCATCCTTTGACTTTCAGTCTGTGAGTATCCTTCTGGGTTAGATGGGTTTCCTGTAAAAAGCATATGGTTGGATTTTGTTTCTTGATCCATTCTGCCAGTCTGTTTCTTTTAATGGGTGCATTGAAATGATTTACATTAGTGATTATAACTGTTATATGTTGGTTTACTGTTGGCATATTATCTTTCTACTGTTGCATTTTTATCTTTCTGTTCTATTTAATTATCTGCTTTGCTTAGTGGTTTTTTCCTTTGTGTATCTAAACTGTCTTTCAATGTTTTTTGCAGGGTTGGCTTGGTGTTCATGAAGTTCTTTAGCTGTTCTTTGTCATGAAAGTATTTTATTTCACCATCGATTTTGAATGATAGTTTTGCTCAGTACATCAGTCTAGATTGGAAATCAGTTTCCTTTAGGATCTTCAATACTTCACTCCATGCTCTTCTTAACTATTGTTTGTTCTGAGAAATCTGGTTTGATTCTAATAGATTTTCCTTTATAAGTGATCTGTCTTTTCTCTCTGACAGCTTTTTTTAATTTAAAGAGTAAGAAACAAAAAAAAATACATGGAGATAAAGTGAGTAGAAATAATACAGAATTACAGAAAAATAAATAGTGAGAAATTGCCAGTTGATAAGTTACATATTGTCATCTTAGAAATAGCTCTTCAGGTTACAAAATTAAAGCATGTAAAATGACATTCAAATAGTGACACTGCCAAAAGTTGGGTTCAATGATCTAACAAAAACTTAGTAATATGGTTATCAGTCCTACACACTTGTTTTATATCCTAAGGAAGGTAAGATTAAACATATCAAAACAGAAAAAAACAGTTTAAAAAAACAATTTAAAGAAGAACAGATTTCAAAGCAAGTGCACTGGAGATCTTCACTGTCTATCTAATTGTCTCTAGTTTCTTCCAAATAGTTGTTCCCATCTTCACACACATTAAATACATAATGCATATTATAGAACTAATCAAATCATTACAGGATGATAAAGGCTTTTTAGGTCTTCAAGATCTGACATTGGGTAAGACAATAATAACTATCATCACATTTCTCATTCTCTTCATAGTAGCTGTCCTTATCTTTACATATGCTGATATTGAACTTAAGAGACTAGACTAATATCACTCTGATTAGTGAATAATAGTATTGCTAGATTTTATAGCGTAACAAAGTTAGCATTGGGTTTCTTAGTGTCTCTTCTTCTTCAGAGTGTCTGTTAATTGCATATTGCATTATATAATCTGTTCCCATAAATAGTTTTTTTTTTAATCTTCTCATGTGTGAATTTCTACATGTATATCTATCCTCTCTCTATTATAGGGGAAAACAAATCATAACAAGACAGCAAAACAAATTCCCAGAAAAACATGCAGTGAAAAAGACACGTAAGACCACAATATTAGGTGATCTACCATAGTTACTATGCTTTCTCTTGTTATTTTTCCATAGTCTTGTCCATATCATCGGGCTTAATATAGTTGAACATAGTATTACCTAGCTATTTTTATAATAACACAACTTTGAAAAAATTGTAGGACTTGAGAACTGTTAATAATTAATACTGGTATGCATAGTTTTTACAACATGTCATCTTCAGAGTAGTTGCCTCTACTTTTAGGGTTGATACTATCAAGCATATCAAATTCAAATAAAATCAGCCAAGGCAAAACTGTGATCTTATGAATTGAATTCAAATAAGATCAGTCATAGTAAATCAATATAAATAGTACAGGATTTCAGCTCAAGTTAATAGGAAATTAAGGATAGTTACCATGCTATAACCTGCTATTTTTGGGTCAGATGTCTGTGACCTCAAATCCAATATGAGTGGACAGACCAGAACAAATTAAATTAAAACTAAATAAGGCGATAAGACTACTGTGACTTTTAAATCCTGATACACTATTAACAATGACCTCTGCCTTTTTTGTAGTGTATCAAAGCTATCTATCTATTCTAAAGCCTATAGCTTACCTTCTCTGCCTCATGTCTCCTACTCCACTTTACTGCTATAATTTGTCCACCTTACTCCCTCTTTCCACTGTCTGCCCCATTCATTGAGGCCTTTCTGCCACTGTTGCTGGAATGCTGGTATTCTTTCTTCTCTTTCTCTGGAATGTCCTTCAGCACTGTCTGTAGGGTTGGGTTGGTGGCCATGAACTCCCACAGTTCCTCCTTGTCTTGGAAGCATCTTATTTCTCCATTAATTTTGAGAGAGAGTTTTGATGGTTATACAAGTCTTGGTTGCATATTATTTTCTTTTAGGTCTTGAAATATTTGTCCCCATTCCCTTCTTGACTTAAGAGTTTGTGTTGATAAGTCTGTTGTTATTTTGATAATTTTCCCATTATCAAAATGGGTAATCTGTTTTTTTTTTTCTCTGGCTGCTTTTAATATTCAGTTCTTTTGGTGGATTTATGGAATCTTGATTATTATATGTCTGGGTGTAGATCTGTTTTGGTTGTAGGTAGCTGGTGTTCTGTATGCCTCTTTTATCCGGATATCATTTATTTTTGCTATACATGGGAAATTTTGCTTTAATTTATCGTGAATATTCTTTGTATTTCATTTTTGGTTGCTCGTGCTTCCTCACTCATGTTTTTTATTCTTAAGTTATGTATACCTTTGTCATCTTCTAGCCTTGAATTGTTTCTTTCTGGTTCCTTGTTATTTTTAAGAGGTCTTTTCTTTCACAATCATATATGTTAAATCTCTCTTCAAGTTTCAAAAGGCTGACTTTCGTTCCTGTCAAGGCATTTTGCCAGTGTTCAATGGAGATTTTAGTTTCCTGGTAATGTCTTTGGATCTGTTTCATGTACTCTAAGTTATGTTTAAACTCTTCTTCAGAAGTATCTCTTTCTTTTCTGATTTCCTCAGTTCTTCCATCTGTGTTCTCTTGGGCAGGGCTTGTCATTTCTTCAACTAATCTCTTTATATCTTGCTCACTTGGATCAAGAGTACTGCTTTAAATTCATCTATGCAGTCATGGAGGAATTTTTTTATTTTGGCTGATACTGTGTCCAGTATTGGATGGTTACTGTGCTTGTTCTCTTCAGTATTTACTTCTCCTGGACTTATTTTCTCATGTTGGGCAGCTGGAGATTTTTTTTATTTCTATCTCTTGTCATGTTTCTGGTTTCTTTCAGACTGGAATGTTCTGGGGCCTTCTTTGTATTGCTTAGAGCCTTTCAGAAGTGTGTTGACTTGAGTTTTTGCTGTCTTCCCCAATTTGATGTTATCTGGGGTAGGCAGGGATGCAGGGATGGTACAGGCTAGTCTCCAGCCTCTGTGCCAGTCAATCTGCAGATTAGGCTGTACTTTGTGGGTGTCACAGAATTGTGACTATTTTGTATCTGCTTATTGGTCTCAACCAGATGCTTGGTTCAGCCCCAGCAGGTCATGCCAATTCTCTCTGTGCCAGAAGCAGCTGGCTAATGTCACTGTGGCACAGGGCTCTCCCCAAATCCCAGCTGCCCTCTTCCAGACCTCTCTGTGCAGGAGTGACTATGTAATGTCACTGCAGCTGTGGGTCTGCCCAGTTCCAAGATGTCCTCCACTGGTTCTCTCTATGTCACTGACACCGATATGGTGACGGGCTCTACCCGCTTTCAAGATGTCCTCCACCAGACCTCTCTACACCAGCGGCGACTGTCTGATGTCACTGAGCCGTGCGCTCTGCCCAACTCCAAGATGTCTTCCACCAGACTCTCCATGTTATTTATGTAGCTGTGGTGGCAGGCTCTGCCCAATTTCAAGATGTCTTCCAGCCAGCCACAGCAGCCACGGGACCCAGTCCCCAATAATCACCAGGACTCAGTGCAGGTCTTCTTCTTGATTCTATTGCACACTATGCTACTTGCTTTCACTGAGTTCCCAACACAGTGTGGAATGGTCAGAAAACTGCATGATGCCTGGCTTCAGAACTCCGGAGCTTCTCACAATCTCCTCCGGTGCAGCCAGGCAGCCTTGGCTGCTTTGCAGGGTCCCGGGTCTCAATTTCCAGCAGTCACCAAAAGCCAATACAGCTTTTCCTCTTGGGTCCACTGGTTAGTTTGCTGCATTAAAGACACTGGATTTGCAGACACCTCTTATCAGCCATTGCAGTCTCGGCATGACCTTAAATCCACCAGCCATGCTGTCTTGGTTAAAAAGAATCATTATCCATTCATCTGGCCCTCTCCCTGTTGTCATATTCTAGCATTTAATATGATTTCTTCAGACAGACTCTCTGCTCAATCCCCTAACAAGCCACCATTTTTGAAAAACCCCCATAGACAGCTTTTAATACTCTATTCTTGTGTTGGATTTCTGGGATGGCGATTATTATATGTCTGGGTGTAGTTTTATTTTGGTTATGACTATTTGGAGTTCTATATGCTTCACTGAACCTGATGTCAGTTTCTGATCTTATTCTTGGGAAATTTTCAGCTATTACATCTCTGAATATCCTCTTGACATCCTTTATGTAGTCCCCTTATTTTTTATTAATCCCTATCAATCTTATGTTGTTTTTCTTTGCATCATCTTGCAGTTGTTGAATTGTTATTTCCTGATTCTTTATTATTTTTAAAAGATCCTTCCTTTCCTGTTCACTAGCTGCAATCCTGTCTTCAAGGTCTGAAATTCTATCTTCACTTTCATTGATGCAGTTTTTACAGCTTTCAATGGAATTTTTGAATTCCTGTATATCTCTGTGCATCTGCTTTATGTATTCTGTTTGTTTCTTATATTGCTCTTCTAGGGATTCTATCTTTTTGTTTAGTTCCTCCAATTTTTTAACTGTGTTTTTTTTAGATATGTTCAGCATCTCTTTCATTTCTTTTATCATTTCTTCTTTTACCTGAGAGATTATTTTGAGTTTGAATTCCTTTAAAGATTCCCAGAGTTGCTTGTTTAGTTCAGTAGCTATTATGTCCAATATTTGAGGTGTATGGCATATATTCTCTTCTATATACATCACTCCTAGGGTTCCTTGAGAGGGCTGGAGGTTTGAGGTTGTAATTTGGTCTTTCATTTTGTTACTTTCCTATATTATTGTGCTTCAATTGTTATTCGAAAGCTTCCTTAGGTTCTGTTGGAAATCCACTTTTATGTTCGCATCTCCTGGGGCTCTTGCACCCAGTTCCCCCAGGCCGCTGGGCCTCTGGAAACCGTGGTGCTCGCCTCCTTGCTTAGAACTCCGCAGTCCCAAACAAGCTGGGCTCTGGGGAGAGTGGGCACCCACCTGCTTGCTTGGAACTCCACAGTTCTCCAAGCGCAGCCGGAATGGGGTAGTGGATGTAGGCACCTCTCACCCGCCTAGTTGTTTCACTGCACCCAGAAGGCTCAAGGGCCCCAAACAAGCTTGGCTTTGGGAGAGTGCACGGGGCACTTACCCCAGGATGCAGGGTCTCTGGAACTGGTGATGCTCACCTGCTTGCTTAGAAATCCACAGTCCTCCAGACACATAGGGATGTGGATGCAGGTGCCCCAGATCTTCCCAGCTCTTCCACTGCACCCAGACTGTGTGAGGGTCCCAACAGGCTGGGCTCCGGGGACAGTGTGCAGCTCTCTGCTTGCTTGGAACTCCAAGTTCTCTGAGGGCAGCCAGAATGGGGAGGTGGGTGTAGGCACCTCTGGCATGCCAAGTTGTTTCACTGAACCCAGAAGGTTCAAGGGTCCTGAACAAGCTGGGCTGGGGAGAGTGCACGAGGCACTTACCTCAGCACACAGGGCCTGTGGAACTGGTGATGCTTACCTTCTTGCTTAGAAATCCTCAGTCCTCCAAGCACATGGGACACGGATGCAGGTGCCCTAGAGCTGCCCAGCCATTCCACTGCACCCAGACAGTGCGAGGGTCCCAAACAGGCTGGGCTCCAGGGACAGGGTCCACCTGCCTGTTTGCTTGGAACTCCACCAAGAAATGAATTTAATATATTGTGAGGTTAGGAATAATTAATTTCAATGCCATATAAAAACTTTGCATACATTTACTTACATTTGACACTCAAAGCAAAATTTAGATTTTAACACACATCTCTAGAAATCTAATAAATTTAGGATACAGTGTTAATGACCATATATATATATTATATATATATAATATATATATATATATACATATATATATGTATATATATATTATATATTATATATATATAATAACTATATATATATAGTTATTAACCAATACAATTGTATCTTATTTATGCAGTAAAAAATGCTTATTTAATAAATTCCAGTAGATGTAGATCAAGCATTGAGTACCATGATCAACTTTAACGAGACGTCGAAATATTTTACCACTTTGTTTAACCTTTAGATGTTCACTGTGTGACAGAGAGCACCTGTCATTTTCATATGCTGTAAACATATGCAGTCTTAATTCTGTACCTGAGAGTCTCCTGATCTCAATAAAAATTGTCCTGGGGTGGAGACAGAACAACCAAACACCAAACAGTAGGCAGCTGCACCCAGGGCTTTTCTTGAATTAGTTCATTCAGGAAGTTGCCACAGTCTTCTGTGCCACCACTTTGGACCCTGTTTTGGTTGTCAAGAAGTTTCTCACAAAATGGGGACCATCCTGAGAGAGGCAGGTGCTACTGTGAGGGGTTCAACAGTGGAGGACAGAGAACTCCACATGCAGCTAGGAAAATTAGGGATGCACAGCTGCAGGGCAGGTTCAGGTCAAGGGAGCTGACAACACTAAGAGTGAGCAGCAGATGGAAGGGAGCTGCTCCTGAACCAGCCTAATGGGATGCTTGCAGAGGGCAGGCCAGGCTGAACAAGCATGAGCTTTGTGATGGTGGAGGATGAGGAGCCAATTGAATGTTAAGGGTGATCAGACATCAGGGATGGATTCTTGTGGCCAAGTGCCTTAGCAAGGACACTTGATAAAATTGGACAATGCAGATATGAACTCAGAGTGAGGAAGATGAAATAAATATACGTGAAAAATTAAAACAATACTGAGATTCCACTTCATCCTTAAAAAAATGTCTATGTCAAGAATTCAACCAATAAGAAATGCTAGAGGGGCTGTGGCAGAAAAAGGAACCTTCTCCACTGATGGTAGGAGGGTAGACTGGTGCATCCACTATGGAAACCAGTGTGGAGATTCCTCAAAAAACTAGGATTGCTGGTCCCATTTGACCCAGAAGTGGATAACAGATTAACTTAAACTAGATTAACTTCTGGTCACCCCAGGGACTTTGTGCTATACTTGGCCATATGAGTGTTTGTTCTGGAGGAAGTCTTACAAATGCATTGTGTTTAAGGTAAGAATGCAGAACCTGGAGTCTCAGAGGAATTCTGCTGGCACAGCACCACTGCTTTGCTAAGATATTTCCAAAGGACTTGTAAATGTGAAGGCCAGGTGGAGCCAAAAATGGTGCCTGGGAAATCCCAACTTCGGGATACAAATGTATCCAAAGTTACAATGTCTTTTTTCCCTTCCCAGAAACTCATTGAAAAAAAGATCCAGTATCTTAATGATAAAATAAGGCCTTAAACTGGGGTTTCTTTTGCCTTTTACCTAGAAAATGGGCCATTGCCTGTCACCTCGAAGTTGAGCCCCCGCTTTCTATAGACTCACAAATTTCACAGATTTCCATCCCCTAGAACACAGAAGCCCGCAGCCCTGGACCATAATGTACCTCATTCTCTGAGCACCTGCACTGTCTTCTATTTGCCTCTTTGAGTCTGTTTAATAAATTTTCCTGAGCCTCTAACAGGGATACATAGCAATTTTCCTCCATGAGAAGACAGGAACCTCTATACCAGACCCGGGATGAGTGGAGGTCCCCACCTCCTCTTTGTGGAGACACCTGAGTCCCTGTCAGGGGACCAAAGAATCCTGACTAGGGTTTGGGCAAGGAGAGAATAGTTGTCAGACACAAATGCAAATGACACATGTCACTACCCACTAGAAGCCTTAAGAGTCACTGCTGTGAAACAAAACAAGATGAAATCAGGAAAGCTAAGACTTTCTGAAGTATGTCAGGAAATGGCTGCTGGAGAGTACTCAAACCCACTGAAGGTGAAACTCCAGAATGTTCCCTAGACTTAGAGAACAACTGAAGCTTTCACATCCTCCTCCAACACTTCTCACCCAGGAAGATCCTGGATAACTAACTGTCAGATGCACGTGTGACTCAGGGAACAACAGACTTCACTGCATCTGCCTTATGGGGCTGCCTTGAGAGGGTGCACCTGAATTGCAACACTGTTTCCCATGTACTATTTCTTTTGACTTCTTTTTTGTAGTTAGCACTGAATAATTAGTACATTTCTATTTTCTCTGCTGTAATAAAGGCAGTGTTCCACTGAGGGGAAGAAAGTGCAGGCGATGTGAGTCAGACACAACTGTTGGCCCATGAGGGATGCATGCATGAGAAATGCTTTTTGTGTGTATGTGTGATGGTTTGGATTGTAATTGTCCGAAATAGATCCTTGTGGTAGAGGCTTGGTCATCAGCCAGTGGCACCACTGGGAGGCCAGCATGCAGTAATGTAATCATAACAACATATACAGAGGCTGGATGATAAAGACACAGTTGTTCTCTCTGCTTGCTGCCTGCTGCTGCTGTACTGATGTCTGCCTCCCTGCTGTCTCTGGGAACCTAACAAGCAATGTACCCCTTAGCCTCCTCCACTCTGATAGATATAAAGACAAGGGAGTAAAGTTCCTACCAGCAAGTAGTGGGTTCTGAGTAGGATACCCATGAGGGAGTCTCTGTCTGGAAGTTTTAATAGGAATAGAAAAGAGCTGCCCAATGGAAAACCAACTACATTTCAGGGTTCAATCTATGCATGTTGTGGGGAACCACTCCAACTACTTCAAATTTCAGGGACATGTAAAGACAACTGTGGACATGACCATGCTTGTCTGCACAGGCACAAAGTGGGGTACAGTTATGTAACCATGACTTAGCACAGGTGAACTCCCATGGCCTGCTTACAGCACTACACAAGACTGTAAATATGAGATAACAACCTGTGTAAGAATTCTACAACACAAACAGGGGTTCTCTGCTCTGCTCCATACTGCCTACCACTGTTCCTGCATGTACATTCTCTAACCTTGGGAACTCACCCAAGAAAATCTTCCTTGAGTCCCCATAACAGGCCAAAACGTACTCACACAATGCCCATGCACAGCCCATGTACCCTTCAGCCAATGGCCTGCCTGGTCATATTCTGGAAAGTTCCTGAACAGCTGAAGCACAGTCATCAGATGCTTTTGTAAGATCCCTGGAGTGTCACAACTCAGCAGGCTCCATTTTGGACAACCTGATTCCATTTTGGTGCTGCTGTTCTCAATGCCCAGTAGAATCCTGATTCCTATTTCACTGGTTCCTGTTAAAATGCTGTAGGCCTAAATTAATCACCCTGGAACCTTGTCTACAATAAATAGTTAAGAGGAAAAGGGAGGCTAAAAATGTACCAATGATAGTTACTTCTCTATATACAAAAAGAGCAAATATTTCTAATTTTTCCTCCTTGTTTGTTGGACCTTTTGAAATGTGTAAATATTATCATAATTACCAAAACAATGATTGAGGGGCAAACAGAAAAATTAAAATTAGAGGATGGGGAAAGGATTCAATGATTAAATGTTCAAAGCCCCCCTTGCAAGGTGAGCTGTTTTAGGCCTCTGCTGCCTCCCACTGCAGGACAAGCCTTTGTTTTCCTGTTATCCTTAGGGAAACACCTTGTTCTTCTTTCTAGGGAAGAGCCTTGTTCTTCTTGGATAGCCAGAGATGCAAGGCTTAACAACAGCTGCACAACAGTTTCCTCTGGCCACTTCCAACTCATGAACACCATGGAAATGCTATTTCTCATCTCCAGTTTCTACACAGCTGCTAAAATCAATGATCGCTTTTAAGTGAGAAAACAAATTAAGGAAAAGTGACAGAATCTGTTCAAGATCATTTTTGCAATAGTAGAGTCAGCATGCAGATGCTGTTCCAGGTGTCAGACAGCCACCTCCCTGGCATCTGAAGTCAAGGAATGACTCTGGTCCAATACATTGCTTGGGGAAAAAAAAAAAAAAAAACCTTTTGTCAACGATAGCAAGATACTTAGCCTTGGGCCTCTTGATTCATGTTCCACATCAAGAGTCTGAGCCTTGAATATGGCCAGTGATGTTTTCCCAGCAATCTAGGCTCTGCTATATCGTGCAAACCCCCAAAGGGGCAAGGGATTACTAAGCAAAGTCTGCATTAGCATATAACTGCCCACATGCTTTAAAATTTGTTCCATCTCCTTTCTATTTTAAAAAATTTAATTATAGACAAATACTAGTTTTACAGAGTAAGGAGATTCACTATGATATTTTCATTTATGCACATACAGTGCATTGATCAAGTTCATCAACCCCTCTCCTACCATCTGCCTCTCTCCTAACTGTTCTCCCAGGCCTGTGTAGCCCCTCTTCTACTTTTTTTCTATTTTCCACATGTGAGAGAAAACATGCAATAATTGTGTGTCTGAATTATTTTGTTTATCATGATATCCTCCACTTCCTTGAATTTTTCTGCATGTGACCAGATTTCATTCTACTTTATGGTTGAACAGGCTGTGTGTGTGTGTGTGTGTGTGTGTGTGTGTGTGTGTGTGTGTGTGTGTATGTATGTGCGCAAAAGTGCATGCCATGTTTGTTTTGCCCATTCTCCTGCAGACAGATACCTAGACTGATTGCTTGCCTTGGTTATTGTGAATAGTGCCTCTCTTGCTCCTTTCTTGCTCATTAGCCATTGTTGTATAACAAAGCATTCCCAAACTCAGTGCCTTATTGCAAAATTTTATAATTATTACTCAATTTTCTGGTTTGACTAGGCTCAGATGGGTAGTTTTTGATTACAGTAGACTGTCATGAAACTTCAGTCAGCTTACGGATAAAACTGCAGTTCCCTGGTGAGTCATTTGGGCTGGACATCCACCATAGCACATTCCCATGGCCTAAACTCCAGGAATAAAAAAGGGAGGGCTGGAATGTATCTTGAGGTAGAGGACTTGCTTAGCATGAAGGAGGTCCTGAGTTACATGCCCAGCATAAGATTGTATAATGGCTTACAATTGATTTCTAAGATCATAGAGTAAATGAAAACTGTATAGATGAGCATTATTTGCTATAATAAAGCAAAAGAAATAACAAGCTTAGTGCCAGCTGAGAGGAAAACTGATGAGACCTCATTTCACTGCAGAGCCTTGGAATTCATGAAACTCTGTGTGATACAAATCTATAATTGTGTGCTATTGCTTATTTTCTTTCTGTCAACAAGAGCTCACCATTCTTGTGTCAAGCACTGAGTTGGGTACTGAGAAACACTGATTACCAGTTGTCTTAGTTACTTTTCACTGGTTGTTCAGACAAAATAACTGACACCCAACATGAAAGAAGGAAAGGTTTATTTCTTACAGGTTGGAGGTTTCAGTCCATACTCAGCTGGATGTAATGCAAAATGACATGGCTAAGGAGCAGCAGTTTATGCTGGCTGCAAACAACAAGCATGAGCAGCAAAAGTGAAAGACACATCTTCTTCCCTCAGGTATACTGTATGCTGGCTCCACCCCTGGGCAGGCATAGCAGACATACCACCAATCTGAGTGCTAGACAATGAACCAATCAGAAATATTGGATTTGGCCACATCTATGATTGCATGAGGCTTGGGAGGAGCACTGAGATAAACCATTACACCAGTAGAGGCAAAGAGCCTGCTCTCATACCCTCACCGTGAAACTTACGGCCTACTGAGGTAGAGATATTTATCAAATCACTTTCCAAATATAGGCTAAGCATTCCTAATCTGAAATCTGAAGTCTGAAATGCTTCAATGTCCAAGCCGTTTGAGTACTGATGTAGTGCCAAAAGTGGGAAATGCCTCAATAAGAATTTTTTTCAAATAAAAAATGCTTTTTAATTAAGATTATTGGCACATTTTAGGTGTAAATAATGATATGTTAATCATGAGAAACTTGTATCATACATGATATGAATCTTTTTTTCTCCATTCCCTTAACTTTCCTTCAAGTCCTTTCTTCTCCTTATTTATGAAAGCTTTATTTCCTCCTTTTCTCATTATTTTTTTCTCTTTTTTTCTTTATCCCTCCTCCATCCCTAATTCCCCATCTCATTAGATAATGTTCATAATATCTATTATATTTTGGTCCTTATCTACATTTTCAGAGTCCCACAACCAGAGAAACAACACACTACCTGTGTCAAACACAAAATTATTAAAAATATTGTATAAAATTATCTTCATGCTATGAGTATGAAGTATATATGAACTATAAATAAATTTCCTGTTTAGACTTGGGTCCCATCCTCAAGACAGCTTATGAAATCTATGCAATTTCTCCAATAAAAAAATCAGAAATTCCAAACCCATCTGGTCCCAATCATTTTGTATAAGGGACAGAGTATATGCAGATGTTTAATTAACAACCTCAAGTAAGAAGCACAAGGAGTGATCAAAATATTCATCTAATATTTAAACTTGTTAAATTTACTAAAATAAAAGATACGTGCCCATTAATCTTCCTTTAAAACTCCTGCTTAACAATAATTTAAATTAAATGCACCTCCTTACTTCAAACACACTTCTCCATTTGTTCTGGCAATTTTGAAAGCAATTTTCTACATCCTCTTTTGTGAGTGTCTTTACAAATTGAGATAAAATATAGTGAGTGCTGCTGCTGAGTGCCATCCAATGGAAAGGAAGGCTCATAAATACATTATATTGTGTAGTAGTCAGGGGTTGTACACAGAGAACAACTAGGATTAAGACATGAAATTTATAGTATTTTTATAATGGTCACCAGAATTTAACACAGGAAAATGCAGGAAATCTATCCACAACACCAAAGACATAGATTTAGTCAAGAGCCTAAACACCACAGCACATGTACCACATGAGTCCAAATAAAAACACAGAGCTCAGGACAATGCCTCCCATGAGTCCAGCTGGAGGCCCAGAGCCCACAAGAAGGACTCCTGCCAGTCTCTTTTATGAATCCATGCCAAAAAGACCCAAGGGTCACCATTGGAAACCAGAAAGTGTATGCCAGCAGGATGAAGGAGCTGTGCTAGTGGGATGAGGGTTCAATGCTGGAGCTGAGAAGCCACACTCACAACAAAGACTATTTCTATCCTGAAAGGCACAACAGCTTTCCTCAGTGACACTGAGGCCCCCAGCTCCTCCAAGGACAAACAAAGTCGGGTATGTGCCAGGAAGTAGCGTGCAGAGTTCATCCTTTGAGACCAAGCAACACATATCTTCCCCTCCGGAGCCAGGAAGCAATGCTCAATGTGAGGACGAAAGCTTCTCCAAGAGAATCAACAGCTCAGACAGCAACTCCTAGGAGAGCCCACAATGGCTTCTTAATGCCTCAACCCTCAACATCTCCCTTCTTCTCCACCAATTTATCCTGGCAACTTTGCTCAGGTTGAGCATCTTCACTCAATGCCATGCTGATGTAATCCAGCTGGTGTTAAGTTGACCACCAGTTCTTAATCCATAACATGGTGTGTCCTCATCTACCTGTTTCACCAGATCTGGACTCTTGTGACTTCTGATTCTTCCCCAAAATCAAAATGAACATGAAAGTAAATAGTTTGAACTGATTAAAGACAGTGAGGCAGCCACAACAGCAAAACTAAAGAACCTTATAAGAGGATTTGCAGAATTGATTCAGAAGAAAATGGCAAGAATTATTGAATCAGTGTATTCAAAGGAAGAAGGAACTGGGTGTGGTGGGGTATACCTGTAAACTCAGCACTTGGGAGGCTGAAGCAAGAAAATCTGAGTTTGAGGCTAGCTTAGGCAACACAGTGAGTTCAAGGCCAGCCTGAACTCCATAGCAAAACCCTGTCTCAAAAAACCAAAAACCAACAAACAAGAACACCTATCTGATTGGTTCAACCCAGTTTTGAATTTGTGTGTAGATTACTGACTCGCTGAAGATGGAAGACCTTCCCTGTGTGTGGTGTGGCCTGCATCCTGGAATCAGTAAAAAGGGAATGGAGAAAGTCTGGCTTCTGCCTCTTCAGAAGAGTTTGAGTCCTTGCCATCACTTTAGGTGTCATTTCCAGACTCCTAGCACAGATTCTTCTGCTTCCTGCCAGAGACTCTCTCGGGGCTCTGCAGTGAGCTCCAGGCCTCAGGCTTGTGAGTGGATCTTTTGCATCTCCAATGAGCACCTGGCCCTTTTTGTTCTCCACCTGATTCTGCAGATGGCCATCTTAAGCCTCCTTTGTAAATCCTTTATGTACCCTTTATGTACACAAGTTACACAAGTATCCTTTATGTACACAAATTATGTACACAACTCCTTATGTACACAAATTACATCTGATTCTCTAGTGAACCCTAACAGAAAATGCCTCTAGCTACCTGTGCAGCCTCCCATGAACAATTTCCTGCCTCACTCATGTGAAAAATCCAAAGCAGAACTGCAGTGGTGCTGTAGTAAGTATGGGTTAGTTAATGGAGGTGTTGGTGCCAGGCCCACTGGCTTAAAATTCTTTACACTGCTTTGTCATTGGAAAAGGTATTAAATGTTGGTGTCTAGGCTCACACAGCTATGAAAAGGAAGATAATTCCTAACTCACACTCTTGTAAGAATTAACATATGTGAATCACCTCAGAGAGGCCCTGGCCTGACTCGAGTAAGTGCTACATATGCTTATTAGTATGTTATATTAACATGTAAACATACTTTTAAGATATAAAGAAATCAGAGGACTTTACCGAAAGCATTCATTTCTCTGTAATAAAAGAAGGGTAACAAGGCAATTAACAATGGTAAAAGAGCACTTGGTATACTCCAGGGAACATGGAGAGAGTTCTGCAGGTTTTCATTGCATCTTCACAGCAGTGCCAAGAGAGTATTGCCATTCATCACGATTTATTTTTTAACGGAAAAAACCCCACAATATTTCAAAGCAAAATAAGAGTAGAATAATAATAGTGGAAATTGAGGCTCCCATAAGGTAAGCAGTGTGCTAAGGTGTCAGCCCCAGGAAGATTTGAGTCCAGACATCTATAAATTCCAAGCCTTAGACTCAGTCCACTCCTCTGCTTCCTCTCAGAGTGGGCCTAGGGCTCAGAGTCTCCCAGAAGTCTCATCAGAGACCTCCACCTGCAGCCACACGCTGGCTCAAGGGAACTTTAAACCCAAATGCCATGCCCACTGCCTCATTCTTGCCTCACAGAAGGGCTCTGCACCTGCTGGGTCCCAGCTTCTGGCCCCACCCCCTAATCTTAAAGGAAGATTACACTCCACCTGGACCAACCCGCCCCAGCCCACTGGCAGTCCTGAGCCACAATCCTCCACATCCCAGCTCAGTCCTGCCCTGCATCTACCTCGCTTCTCAGTGGATGCCAGTCTTGTGCATGGAGTCGCTATTTTAGTGCTAGCCATGCTATCTGGAGACCCGAGCGCTCTTCTTTAGGTTGCCTAGGCTGCAGGGCCAGAGCTGGGGTCTGGGCCAGGTAGGCGGGCGAGAGCTGGTGGCAAGTGGCAGCACGGCCCGGTGGCCCCAATGTTACCGGGGAAATACCCCTTGCAGGGTGTCCAGGCAGGGTGTGTAGGGTCGGGGGCCCTGGAAGGCAGTAGGCATAGCGCTGGGGCTACCTGGCCTTGGGTCCTCAGGGCAACTCTCCCTTCCTCCCTCCTCTCTGTCAGGGGTCTGCTTAGCAAGACCCGAGTCATGCCTTGGATCCCTGGCCCCCACCAGGCACTGCTGGGAGCCCAGCTCTGTTGTGGGACCTGAGGTGGGGTGGCTCTGGGTCTCTCCTGACCTCTGCTGTCAGTGAGGCTTGCCATGCTGAGCCATGGACATTTACCTCCAAAAGTGATTTCATTCCACTCAGAGCTACTCCCTGAGAGACTGACAGAGGACCCAGATGTTACAGTGAGATAGCAGTTATTATTCTACCTGCACATGCTTTGGCTCCAGTCCCTTCCATTGATAAGGGGTTTCTGCTTCTCTTAATATTGGTGCCACTTGGGTGTTTAGGTTTTGGGAGAAGACTGAATGAAGCATGGGGCTTTGACAACAAGGCAAAGTGTGATCATCGTGTTTAAAAAATTTAAATCCAGAAATAAAGATAATTCACCCACATTGTTGAACTCTGCTGCAGAATGCCCATCTTGCCCATATTTGGTTGTGTCTAACCATTACTACCCTGTTCTGCTCATATCATTTATATATTTGCATAGTGTTGAACATTTATATTATATGCATAGGTAGACTTATACTTAGTTATCCTGTTACTGACCATATGCACAAATCTAGTTCCTCTTAGAAAAACTGCGTTGTGCATATATCTTTTTTTCTTGGGATAAATTCCAGAAATTGGAAATACTAAATCAAAATTTTGTGTTCTTTCCCTGGTACTTGATATGAATTGGTTCTTAAACAAGTCATGTTTACAGTAGACATCTTTCAAAATCTAGGTATTTGCCCAATTATCTGGACAAATTTGGAGTTCAGCGAGGTGTTGAGTCATTTTCTGTGCAGACTGAGAGGCAGGCCACACATCCTACTGTTAGATTTTGTTTGTAAGTCATGTGCCATGTTCATCCTTTTGTTTTGATTGACTCTATTTTGATTATTCCATTTCATTTTATCCTCTTTACAATAGAAAAATTTTTAAAAACCACTTTCTTGCAAGGTATGGTAGTGCATGCCTGTAATCCCAGCACTTGGGAGGGTTAGACAGGAAGATAACAGAGAGTTGGAGGCTAGACTGAAATGCATTTTGAGTTCAAGGTCAGCCTGCATTACATAGCAAGACCTTGTCTCAGAACAAAACAAAGAACCCATTTTTCCTCTTTTCTTATTTTAATGTAGCACAAGTAGATATTAATAAATAAAATATGAAAACTCTTATAAATAGATTAAAGTTTTCATACTATGCAGTTTATATACTATGAAAGTATAGTATACTTTATATACTATAGTATACTTTATAAAACTTTATATAACTTTATATACTATGAAACTGCATCGTATATATCTGCATGAGCTATATAGCCATGCACTTTTAAAATTTGTTTTTGTTTTCGTTTTAAATTTGTTTTTTTTTTTTTTAATTTTTGGGACATGGTCTAAATAATTTACTCAATTCCCCAGGTTGGGATTAAACTTGTGATCCTCCTTCCTTAGCCTCCCAGAGTGCTGAGAGTACAGGTACAGGCTATCTTTACTTAGAAATTCACAATAGTTATGTTTGTTTATGTGATAAAATATACTTTTGATCTATGGCTCCTTTGTAGAAAGACGCAATCTAATATATCTACCACCTTCCTAATCTACAAATTCTACCACAGTGACTGGGAGTACAAATCCCATTGTTTAGCAGTTTTGAAAGCTATCCTTCTTATTAAATATAATCATCATACAGTTTAGTAGAGAATTGAAAATTTCAACTTCTCCTTGACTGAGATTTTCTATTCTTGAGTGAACATCCTTCTTTCTCCATCCCTCATGGAACCGATCATTTTTAAAGTCAAAGTGCCCAAGAAAGGTGTGAAGGTTCAAGCTACTTGGGGCACACAGCTCTTCAGAAAGACCAGGCAATGGTATTCTGCAGCCCCTCACATTGCTCCCAGTTTTTTGTTTGTTTGTTTGTTTTTCCTTAACAGAATTCTGGGAATTGAATGCAGGGCTGTCTTAGCTACTTTTTACTGTTTGCTGAGAAAACATACCTGATGCCAAAAGTTGGGAAAGGAACTGTTTATTTCTTATGATTTTTGCAGGTTTCAGTCCATACTTCATTGGCTCCAAGGCAGGCTGTAATGGTGGGGCTGCAGTTCATGGTGGCTGCAAACATCAAGGAGGAAACAGACAAATGAGCAAGACAGGCCTTCTTCCTGCCATTACATCATATCCTGGCTCCAACCCTAGACCAGTGTAGCACTTACACTCCTAACTCAAGTGCTAAACAATGAACCAATCACAAATGCATAATATAAATGCATGAGGCCTGGGTGCCACAGACATAAACCATGACATTCCACCCCTGGATCCCAGGACTCATGTACATTCTTTATACAAAAAACATTTAGTCCATCTCCAAGACTTGGCAAAGTCCTAACAGTTTCAGCATTGCTGAAAAGTCCAGGTCCCAATTCTCCTCCAAGATCTATGGCAAACTCTTAACTGTAACCCCCTGTACAAACAAAACAAGGTTAAACATTTCTGAAATACAAAGGCACAACATAAACATTACCATTTAAAATGTTACAAGCAGGGGAATATAAAGCACTGGAAACAAAGCAAGTCCAACATCCAGCAGGGCAAACATTAAGTCCTCGAGTGTCATGCTCAGCATTTGAAGCAATCTGACTTCAAGCTCCAAAAGGTTTGGATGATTTCACCCCCATGGCACTTCCTGGGATATCAGCTCCTGAAGCTTCTCTCTTATACCCTCTCTGCTCAGTTCTTGCAGCTTTCCTTGGATGATACACTTTCCTGGATTTTCCAAACTTTTAGGGTCTCCATTGTACATTTGGCTTCACCATTACATCTTTATGAACTGCCCTCTCAGGGACACACTTCTTGGTCTCCCAGGCCCTTTGTAATGGAGGTGGAAGCCATTTTACCTTCAGAATTTGTACATTTTCCTTGCACATAAAATCATCACCAGATGGATGCTGCTGCCAAGGTTTGCTGCCAGCTGGAGCAATAGCCAGCCTTTTCTCTAGCTTGGCTGTAGGGGTTGATTGCTTGGATCATTGAGCTCTGTGAATCTGATTTTGAAGAAAAGCTTCTCTATGTTGCCACCATTCTGGAACTTCATATGGCCTCTGTTGCCGTTTTGGAGCATGGTGCTCTTCAGCTTTCTCCTCTAAGCAAATTCACTTTTGTAGTTTTGAAGCTGCAAAGGCTGTGGACCTTATGCTTCCCATGGCCATCTTTCTTATCTCTCTGTTTCTCCTCAGCAATCAAAGTCTCAAACCTGTCTTTACAATCCATAGCTTTCCTAGAATTTTCCTTCTGATCAAATTCACAGAATTGTATATTATTCTGCTCAGCTATTTGCTCTTGATTTGCAGCATAAAGCTTCCTAAAAGCCCCCAACAATAGCCATGCCACAGCCTCAAAATTCCATTTGACTGCTTTGAAATTTCCTTTTCCAGATTAATCAGTTCATTGCCCTTTCTCGGGCAAAGTCACTGGGCATGAGCAAAATGCAGACAAACTTTGTGCTAAGCCAGAATATTCACTGTGTGGAGTCCAAGAACCAATGTAGTCTTTCTCAGAGGAAACTTCTCAAGCCTGGTCTTTAGCATCAGGCTTTCTATCAGCCTTCTGGTCTCCTGACCTCGGACCAGAATCTCATCTACAGAACAGCCTAAGCTGCTCCAGCTTTATGAATCCAGGCGACATGTCCCACCCTTTCCAAACTCTACCCACGAGCCATTTCCAAAGCCTCGCAAAAACATGGTCAGGTATAATCACAGCAAATGTCCCCACTCCTAGGTAGCTATATCTGTGTTAGTTATGGTTTTACTAGAGAAAATCAGTATAACACAAGATATACAGATGTAAAAGAAGTAACAAGATTGGCTTAAGATGGTCAGCCACAGTCAGATGAGGAAGCTTGCAGAGGTGTCTACACCCTGGAGGCTGAAGGATTCAATCCAAAGTCTGGAGTTCACCCCAGCGTCTCATGCAAGTCCACAACTGTAGGGTGATGGGTCTTTGACAGAAGGCCAAAGGCTCTAAGATGAAAGGCTGAAGAGTCTATGCTGGAAAGCTGAAGAGTCTGTACTGGAATCCAGGAGACAACCTCCAATCCAAAGGTGAAGAATGGAGCTTCTCCTAAGAATGGAATGCATTTGTCTTTCCTCCTTCCTTTTTATGCCTCCAGGTGATGAGCCACCCTAGGGTGGGTCTTCTTCATCCTTGGGTGTAGAGCTGTTAAACCCATTTACTTAATCTTCTAAATGTCTCAGATTGACACAGCCATTCAACCACTATATTCTTTAAAAGAAATCTTGAAAAGCTATGTAGCTCTTTGTGTGGGACAAACCTCTGGTCTTAGCTCTGACAGGTCCAGGGACCCCTGTGTAGAGTTCTGATGGGAACTGAGGGATGGCACTCTTTTCTGCCCCCTTGATCTCTGAAGTGCTGTTTAGCACCTGCCTTAAAACCAGTCATGGGATAGGCACACAGAATACCCATGGAATGTATGCTTGCATAAATCAGCATTAGGAGGCTGCATTTGTGGATCATGTGTGGTGATTCTCTTTTGAATTACATGAGTTTGTCATATGTCTCACAAAATAGACACATGAGACCTCTTTTATACCTGTAATAAAAACCATATATCTGCATACTACTTGTAAGGAAATATTTTCTGTTGTGGTTTCTACATTAATCTTGTTTCAGTTTTTAAAACAGAATCAGCCCTGCCTATTTCCCTTCTATTACTGAAATTAGGGAAAATCTTTTCCAACATAGAAAGATGAGTAGATCCACAATGCTCTCTACATTTTCCCTGTAGACTTTGTCTATCTGGGGTTTTTTCTTCTAACAAGGGGCAATAGCCACCAGTCTCCTCCAGTAACATTTGGCCAAACAGAATCTGATGCAGTTACATGAAAGACCCAGAGTAGCATATCACAGTGAGAGAAAGGTCAGAGGTGGGTGGGGACTAGCAGGAGAGTACAGGAGTATGGATGGGTTCAACACTGAGCAGAAAGCTGGAATTTGACAAATGTGAAGATTCTACAAATTGATGATGTGCTTAGGTGCTACTGAACTGAACATGTTGAAACTAGGGAAATCTTATGTTTTGATTAATATTATCTTAGAATTTGGAGTTGGAGCTCAGAATATCCACTGTGAAGCCAGCAGCAGCCACAGCTCTAGAATTCATGATGACAGGTTACCTGGCCATAGTTTTCACATTGATCCTAGAGCATGTGAGGTCACTGGAGGTGGAGCTGGCACAAGACCTGCAAGGAGAACGTGAGCTCAGTCAGGTTCCAGCCCTGCATCAGCAAAAGGAGAAAAGATCACCAACTATCCTTGTTCCTTGCAGGCCCAAGAAGGTCCCAGGCCCTGTCCGAGACAACTGTGTGCAAAAATCCAGCCCAGCAAAGCTTCCCATTCTGCCTCACCTCCACTCACTTCTGCATGCTTCAGAGTTGCCAGAGGCCCCAAGTCTGGGGGTCTTTCTCTGTGTAAAGTGCCCTGTGCCCTCCCCAGAGAGCCACAGACTCAGGGCACTGTCGTTCTCAGCTTCAGGGAGCTCAGATTGGTCTGACACAGCCAGGATAGTTTGAGCAGGGTGTCCCATGTCTCTCAGCAGCACCTGCTAGGAAACAAAAAGGAAGGGTCTGTTCCATGGAGGACAGAAGTAAGCAGCAGTGCAGGTCTGGCCTGCCTCTCAACTGCCCACCTGGACATCCTGTGGAGCTGGACACCAGACTCCTGTTCCAACTGCAGAGAGCCCAGCCGCAGCATTTTCTTTGTCTTCTTTAAGACTGGTCCAGGCAGCCCTCACCTGCTTACAGAAGTCTCTGGATAGTACTGTGACCTCCTGCCCTCCACTATTCAGGGAAGCCTGAAACACATCTCCCTTTTGAGCCCTCATTGCATGTTGTCTCTGTGAGAAAGAGAGTGGAGTCTGCAGTGTTACTCTACTCATGGGTACTTTACAGGGTGCTGCTCTATAACTATCTGAGAAGTGATTGGACAGAGGGAGTGCATCCTGCCTAACTTTCCTCCATCTTCAATTCATATACTGATGCATCACCCCGTTCTGTGTACCTTCCAGGGAATCCCTTTTCCCTATTATATGTTCACATGCACAGAGGCGACAAACTTAGGCACATTCACTCTAATGAGGATAGTACATGGTGCGCTCTCCATGGTGATTGTGTGGCCTGAATAACATGAAATCACAAGAGAGCAGTGGTTATTTCTGCACTGGTCATTACATCATGGTCAGTGCCTGCAAAATTGATGATTAAAGGCAACAATCATCTCCCTTTATGATGTCTGTATGGAGCAGGTCCTCTGATTTCCCCAAAAGATTCCTGCTTGGGGTACCATAGAAGCCCATGGAGTGGGCTTCAGAAAAAATAGCACAGCTTCATCCAAGTGACTGGCATTTGGCAGGAGGCAAAACTTGCCCATGAGTAAGGAAAAAACAACAGTAGAGCCAGGGTCCCAGCTCTGTGGAGAAAGACCTGGCTTTAGACCTCACTTTACACTCGGATTTACTCTATAAGTCTAGACAAAATACCATTCTTCTCAGGACCTTCTGAGGATGTCCCTGGCACTACAGAGATCACCCTGGCATCTGCTTGCTAAGGACTTCATCAGTGGTGTTTGATGATGTTCGTAAAACCTGTGGGCTGGTGTCATGTGCACCAGAGGTGAAATCCAGAAAGGGCTGCTATGGAGGTGAATACATTGCACGCAGACCTGGCTCCTGCTGCGTGGTGGTGGAAATGACAATCACCTTCTGGACCTGTTTTCCTGGAGGCATCATGAAAGGGTGGAAGTTCATCAGTTCAGCCATCCTTATGTTCCCTAAGCATCACAATTTCTTTTATGCATTGTTGCTGTGGCCTTGAGTCAGGACCTTACACAGCAAGCACTGTGGATGGAGATGCACCCCCAAATCTACTGGCATTGTTTCTAGATTTACACCTGTGTGAGTCACCACAGCCATGACTTGGGCTCTTGCTCAATAGCTGTGAGCTCGACTTCTGATGGCCACATTCTGAGTAAAACTTGCCTTGTTCCTTTAAGTATGGATCTCAGTTATTATTATTATTATTATTATTATTATTATTATTAATTAGCATTAGCAGTGCTGAAAGTGAGCCCAGGGCTCCAAGAATGGTAAGCAAGTGCTCTACCCAGAACTTTCTCCCCAACCCCTCAGGCTTCACCAACAGAATATGGCAGATGGCATGTGATGTGACCTCTAAGGTCCACACATAAATAACTGTTACCAACCTCCTGCTGGTTCCATCTTGTGTTCTTTCCTGCATTCTGAATTTTTGTCTTTCATTTTGTTTGTTTGTTTGTTTGTTTGTTTGTTTGTTTTTAAAAACTCTCTGGATCTCTGGGTTTGGGATGTCACTGCTATCTCTGCAGCTTCCCTGATGAGAGTCTGAGGATCCTTGAGTGACAAAAAGGAAAACAGGCAGAGGAGACACCAGGCATTTGTCCTGAGTCCTGCTTATAAGCAAGGGACAGAGCCTCAGAGCAGATTCTGCTACAGTGATGTCTCCACTGAGTCTATAGCTCAGTTCAGTAAGCTGTTATGGTAGCAGCTTCAACAAAGTCTCCTGGATTCCTGATGCACAGCACCTTTGTAGTTTGTTTTTTCTTTCAGCTGATATTTGATATTTATATTTCTGTTCTCAGTTATTGGGAACAAAGTAGATGTGACTATCTTGTAAAATTCTCTGTATTAAGTAGAGAGGATAGGATGCACAGAATAGTAAGGTAGACAAATGTGTTACTCATAAATTAACTGATAAAATGATGCCTGAAGTGAATGTACCACTAGCAAGGCAGAAGGAGTCTCCTTCCTGCACTTTCTCACCAACACCAGTGTGTTTTGACCTAAAAGATAAAGTCTGCTACTTAGTGCTCTTCCAAGATAATCACTGATATCTCCTTGTGGGATGAACATTCACTCACTTGGTAACTGAGAATGATAGGAAACATGTCTGAGTTTATTTTTAGTCTAGTTGTGTTCCTGGGTGAAATATTTTCTCCAATTCTCTTGTCTGTGTTTTCCATATTTTGAAATTGACTACTGTTGTTTTTTCTATTCTTTATGGCATATAAGGAAGTGTTTCTCGGATACATCATCCAAATATTTTATGTCATTCTATCAATTGGCCTTTTATTTTATTTTATTTTATTTTTATATCAGGAATCAATCTCCGGACTTTGCACTTGTCAGGCAAGTGCTTGTGCCACTAAGCTATATCTCAAGCTGTCTTTTTAGTCTTGTAACAAGCCTTTTATGGAGCATTTCATAATTTCAATGAAACCTAATTTATCATTTTTTTGTTCTGTTATGGATCTTGTTTACAGTGTTGCTCATTGGAATTTTCTACCTATCCCTGGAGTAACCCAATTTTGTCCCATAGTAATGTGTATTTGTTATTTACACATTCTTGGGGTATGATACCCAGTTCCACAACTAAAAGTCAGAAGGTTTGTATGGGCTGTCAGTGGTGTTAGTCCAGGTTTGACTCCGGGGCAGGCACTACCTAGTAGAAGTGGTAGAGATGGAAAGCTGGTGACCTAATGGCACAGAAGCAAGGTAGGAAGTGAGGCACCAGGAGGGAGGGTGATACTCATTTTCCCTCCTCAACCCCCAACCCACCTCCCAGAAGAGCGACATTAACAACTCCATCCTGGGAACTCTCCATGGGATAAACCCATGGAGAAACATAGAACCCCTATGATAAATTCACCCTCTACATACAAGAGCCTTTGAGTGAAAATTTACATCTAAACCATAATCATTACCGTAGACTTATGTTTTGGTTCTGTTCCTTGATCCTTTCTCATTTTTCAGTTAATCCTGATATGGTAAGAGATAAGGGTTAAGAACCTCCTTTGTATGTGGCTCTCTATGGACCATACACACATCTGACACATGTACAGATACACTTATCATGGAAGTTGCTCTTCTTCCACTGAAATGCTGTGGAATTTTCTGGAAAGTCAATTTCCACGTATGTGTAGTAGCATGTTTTGTCCTTTCACCTACCATAACTGTTTCTTTTTAAAAATATTTAGATTTTATTTTGAAGAGAATAAAACCAAGCAAGATAAAGCAGAATAAAGGCAATGAGAACAAACTAGTGTGACACAAGACTTCAAAACAATAGGAAATCAATAGTTGCCTTAATGCCTCTTATCTTCCAAATAGCTGCAGATACCTTCAGACATGGTAAAAATCAAACAGAGAAGAATAGAACCAATAAAAACAAAACAAAGAGTGCAATAAAGGACTTCAAGACAAGACAAGAGTAAATCCAAAAGGGCTACTGTAATGTATCTTATTATATTTGAAATAGCTGCCCATGCCTTTGAATATAAGAAAATCCAACAAAATGAAATAAAATAAAACCCAACCCAATAAAATAATGGAAATCATACAGGGCTTCAATACAAGAGAATATGGAATTTAACTATGGTACCACTTTCACAAGGTGAGGCCCCATAGATGCCACACTGCGTATCCTTATCCTCTGAGTAGCTAATCAGACCTCTGGCCCTACACCTGCAAAGTCAGTGAAACACCAAACACCACAGGGATCCAAATGCATTTCACCTCATGAAATCTCATCACAGCCTGTGTTTCTCCAGGTTGGCCAGTCCCTTACTGGTGGTGGTGGTGGTGGTGGAGTGGCTGGCTCTTCTTGTTTCTCATCACACATGCCAGAAGGGATGGAAGTCTAGCTGTCTCCTCACTGGTGGCAGATACTTGCACATGGAAAGGTTTGTCCAGAGGACTTGCTTCTTGGTGAATTCTTGTTCTCTTCCCCCACAGTCCATGAGTGGCATTGACTCATGGGAAAACCATGGGGTTTGAAGGTCTGCTCCTTTATCCCCTATGGTGGCAGTGCCCTGTGCACAGCACTTGTTTACAGGGAAGGTTTGCTTCCGGGGATTTCTTGTTCTCTTTCCCCACAGTCTGCAAATGGTGGTGACTCATGGTCTGGCTGTCCCCCTGGTGGTGGTGTCCCAAATATAGTGCTGGTTCCCAGGAGGGCTAGCTTCTTGGTGAAATCTTTCATTACTGTTCCTTGAATATAAACAATTTTCTCCAAATCTCTTTTCAGTTGCCCTTAGAAACTGGCTACCTGTTTTATGACCTCAGCATTATACCATACATATCTAACTATGGGTGAAATAGATTTTGTAGATCTCTATATGTTGGGTAAAACTGGGATTATTTCCTACAAACACACAGAGAAAAATGAGATAGAAAACCTGCATATATATTATGCAGCCTAATGATCTCAGATTCATGCTGCTGTATACCACAAATGGTTTTGCACAGAGGGCCTGGTGAGTGTGGTGTGCATGTGAGGGAAGAAATCCTCAAACATCGTTCAGGGAATGTGAGGAAAGAAAACCAAAGAAAAACAAAGGAGCAGGGCACACATACTTCATGGTCTCCAGAATGCCAATCAAGATGGCAAACCTAGTTTACCCGCCCTTTGAAGATTGGGTGCCAGAATGCAGTGTTTCACAAATTCAGGTACATTTAATAGCTGATTGATCTAGGGTTTAGGTCAAAAGGTGTTGCTGTGTCAGCTGAGATGGCATCATGAGAAGGACCCTGTGTGGCAGACATCTGGGCTGAGTACAAGGAGAACACAGACAGGGCACCCTCGTAGAAATTAGAGTCCTGACCATCTAGACGGCTGTGTGTTTAGCCAAAGCAGGCACCATCTGAGACCTGAGCAGAGGTATTGAGCTCTCAGATGAGCAGAGAAGGCCCTACACAAGAAAGAATGCCTTGTAATGGCCAGTAATATGGGGCAAACAATAATGATACTTACCTGCTGTGTTGCTAATGTGGGCTTTGCATGCTTCGTGATCTCTGAGGACCTCACCTGGAAAACACCCTTCAGCCTCACAGCCCAGACGAGTGCCGTAGTGGGAAAGATGAAGGGGGTGTCCCCTTGGAGACTCTATAAACAGCACCTCACAAGGGAAAACCCTGTGGGTTGTAGACAGGATTCACCTGGGCTCCTGCTGTCAACCATAGGCTTCTTTTTGGTGGTGTTGGAGGCCCTTGAGACTGGAAAGTGATCCATCTGACACTCTGGGACATGTTGAAGGTCTTAGAAATGATAGACATGCAAATGCCGTGGAGGACTTGGAATCATAGCTGGCTCCTACAAAAATCACACCGCATGACCCAGGGAGCACCACTTCCTCCTGAGGTTAAGGCCCTATGACCTGAACAATCCCTATGTGAGTTCCTTGATATTGCATGAGAGGCCTACTACTTGACAGAAGGTGCAAGATGAGGAACCCCCAGCCCAAGGAGCGGTACTCTAAGGATCGCCCATCTCTACCTGTAACACATGTATGCAGTCTACATGGCCATGAAACATGGAAACTGGTGAAACAATTGAAGCAAAAGTTGAGTGAAACTGTCCCAGTATGGCTGTTATAGATATGGGACAATGGGCCTAATAACACAAGGTTGAGTTCACAGGAGGTGTCCCAAAGGCTACCCCAGCCAGCAATGCCACTAAGTGACAAGTTCTACAGAATGTGCACAGAACAGTCTGTGAACAGATAATCAGACTTTGAAAAACTGGTTGATAGCAGCAGCCTGGGATCAGAGATACAAGGCAATCAAGGTGCTGATTCAGAGGGCATGGTTACACCACAGGGACTGGGGCCTCTTATGCACAATTGTCGATGTCCACTCCCGGCCGGCAGGAAGGACACACGACAAAGTCTGGTAGCGGACAACCTTTTCTTTTTATTTTCCTTCTCCGTACAGCCTGCCCTGGGTTCTCCCAGCTGAAGCCTCCTTTGGTCCGCTCCCCGCGGCTCCTTTTGGGCTTCACTCCGAAGCCTCTATCGGTCCGCTCTCCGCGGCTCCTCTACTTCCGGGCTTCTACCTGGCTTCTACTTCCTCCCAGGGGTGGCACCAGTATATATATACGGATACAGTGTCCAATCATGTTAAAGTAAGCAAGGCAAGCTGATTGGCTAACATCATCAGTTGCCAGGCAGACTATATTGTTGAGCGGGTTGTTTACGCGGTAAGCAGGAAACTAACATATTCGATGGGAGGGGTAATCTACCTCAGGCTTTGCTCTTTACCACAGGCCGCACGTCCGCCGAGTAAGGCGACCGGGCTCGGGGCCGCGGCTCCCAACATCTCCCCCTTTTTATTTTTTATGAATGTGCGCATCGTAGCCCTTCCTGGACTGGGTGCAGAGGCTTATGCCCTATGTGTAGGCCCACCGTAGGTCCTTGGCTTAGACCCTGGTTGGCCATGCCATGGTCTGCCAAGGCCCTGAGGCCCTCGTCCTTTTTCTAGGGCCAGGCACAAACTGGACGGAACCTGGATGCACACAAGCTTGCACTCATTTCCTCTCCGTAAAGAAATCCCCTCGGAGAGAAATTTAGACCTGGGCAGCATCTAACAGTCCAGCGGCTTACGTGCAGGATGGGGTAGGGCCTGGCTTAGGTCGAGTCATGCTGGGGAGGCACGCTCTTACCCGTCATTGACTCACCTACCCTGCTGTGTATTGTCACCTTATGGAGGAGAATGAGGGATGCCCGCCATATCTAGACTCGGTCGTGGGCCAATCGAGCAAGCCATGCATATGCCTGAGGATCTTCTTGTCCATTTCGAGCTACCGCTATTTCTATTCATCTTGTTGGTTGGTCTGTGATGGATCTCTGGTAGGGCAGGTCTGATCTTCAGTCGAGGGCTTTGTTGCCCGTGTCAGTCTCTCCGGTATCCACAGTGGTTCTCGTCCCGGTTCCTGTGGGAAAACACAAACCGCGCCTCGGTTCCAGCTGACCACTGGATCCGGGCCCATCCATTGTCCTGTCAGGACATCTTTCCACTTCACCCACCCTTTATGGTTGGGGGAAGGGTTGCAGTGCTCCACAGCTGGGGAGCGATTATCATTATTTAAATTTAAAAAATTGTGTGTGAATAGTGCCATGGATAATCGTGCCTTTGGGGCCAGGCCTTGGCCTACTCCCCCTTTTTGTTTTTGTAAAATTTCTTTGCGGCTTCTATGAGCCCTCTCAATGATTCCTTGACCTTGGGGATTGTATGGGATACCATGTTTTAATTGAACCTCCATCATTTTGCAGAACTCATTGAAAGCTTTGCCTATATAGGCTGGTCCATTATCAGTTTTTAATATTTTTGGTTTGCCCCATGCGGCCCAAGCTGCCAGGCAATGATTGATCACATTAGACACTTTTTCACCTGTTTCTGCTGTTGCAAATATGACGCGAGAACAGGTGTCTGTGGAAACATGAACATATTTAAGAGTCCCAAACTCCTGTATATGTGTGATGTCCATCTGCCAAACATCACCAGGGATCAAACCTCGAGGGTTTACTCCCATCGGTATGGCAGGTTTGTATGTGGCACAGGAGTCACATAGTCGCACGATATCTCGTGCATCTGCTCTGGAAACATGGAAATGGTTTGCTAGTGTCCTGGCATTGACATGAAACTTATCATGGAAGGCACGGGCTCGCTCGATTGGTGTTAGTAAGGTAAAAATCCATAACGGGCGAGTGGCAGTGTCAGCAGCCGCATTTCCCTGTGCCATAGGCCCTGGCAGGGATGTATGTGCTCTTATGTGGGTGGTGAAGACCTTATGGTGCCTGTTTTGAAGCAATGTCTGGATAGACAGGAACAGCCCAGCCACTGTGGAAGTGGATCTAATTAAACCGGCAGTCTCAAGCACTTGCATAGCATTGACCACATACCTAGAATCGGAGACAATGTTAATGGCTTCTGAGAACCGTTCAAGAATCATTTTAACGATCTGCAGTTCCACCACCTGAGGCTGATCTGGTTCAAATTGTATGGTAACCGGGGGCTTGCCTAGGATCACATAGGCGCCTATCCCTGTCTTGGAGCCATCTGTATATATTGTAGTTGCTGGGACTAATGGCTCAGAGGCAGTAACCTTTGGAAAAATTATAGGGTGCTGAGTGACAAATGACAAGATAGGGTCTTTAGGGTATTGATTGTTTATATCCCCATGGAAAACACATCTCAGAATGGCCGAAGTATCTATGCAGGCAGCCAGGGTCTTGATCTGGCTAGCGGTATAGGGTACTCGGATGGCTTGTGGTCCTGAGCCAAAATGTTGGACAGCTCTATCATGCGCTTCAAGGGCCAATGAAGCGACTGCCTCCGGGTAATGCTCTATGACTTTTGCAGGTGAGACCTTAGGGTGTATCCACAATAGTGGTCCTTTCTGCCAAATCACCGCTGTAGGCTGTAGACTAGTCTGTAGCAAACAGACATCAAAGGGTCGCCCTGGTTCAATTCTGTGTAAGGTAGCCCCACCTAAGGCTTCCTCCACTCTCTGTAAGGCAGCTCTTGCCTCAGGAGTAAGCCTCCTGTGGGAGGCTATATCTGGGTCTCCCTTCAGAAGGTCGAACAGGGGTTTGAGATCTGAATTTGGTATATGTAAATATGGCCTAATCCAATTAATGTCTCCCAATAGCTTTTGCATGTCATTTAGGGTCCTAACGCCATCCGTCCTAATGGTGACCTTCTGCGGAGAGACTAGCATAGGGGAGATTCTCGCGCCTAAGTAGGTCACCATTTCTCCTCCCTGAATCTTGTCGGGGGCAACATGCAGATTAGCTTGTCTCAGGGCCTTGACCAACTGGCCGAGCATATTATTTAGCATGTCTGGGTCCCTGCCGCTGAGCAAAAGGTCGTCCATGTAATGCATACATCTTATCTTGGGAAAGGATTTTCGTAGGGGGGCCAGTAGGGAATCAAAGTAAATCTGACACATAGTGGGACTGTTGGCCATGCCTTGGGGCAACGTTACCCACTCGTATCTGAGATCAGGGCTTTCTTGGTTAATGGTGGGTAAAGTAAAGGCGAACCTATGAGTGTCCTCTGGGTGCAGGGGAATTGAGAAGAAACAGTCTCTAAGGTCTATAACATAAACTGGCCAGGACTGAGGGATGGCTGAGAGAGCTGGAAGCCCCCTCTGGACCGCCCCCAGGGACTGCATCTGCGCGTTGACCGCCCTTAGATCATGGAGCAGCCTCCACTTGCCAGACTTTTTCTTAATTATAAAAATGGGGGTGTTCCATGGGGAGGTTGACGGCTTAATATGTCCTAATCTAAGTTGTGTACTGACTATTTCTGACAAGGCTAATAGCTTCTCCTTAGGCAGGGGCCACTGAGGTACCCAAACCGGATCATTTGATTTCCAGGTGATTTTGATCGAAGTGGGTAGGAGAGCTTCTTCAGCGGCCCCTAAGAAAAACCCAATCCTTGCCTACCTTTTTTGTTCTCTACTGGTATTGGGGATGTCCGACCCTGCAGGGCATTGCCCAAGCCTTTGCCGGGGGTATATCCCTGGTTCCTGAGTATATCCTTAGCCTGGGGGGAGCAGTTTGACGTAAGCGTGACATCCATCTGAGTGAGGATGTCCCTTCCCCATAGAGACACTGGCAACTGCAACACAAACGGTTGGAAATGGCCCTGATGACCCTCCTCATCGCACCAGAGCAGGGTTGAAGCACTAACCTGAGGAGCTGACACCATCCCCAGGCCCTGCAGCGTGTTATCTGCAGTGTTGGTGGGCCAGTTGGAAGGCCAATCCTTTCTGGAGATAATGGAACGGTCAGCTCCTGTGTCTAGGAGCCCTGTTATATTCTTGCCATTGACCTTAAGTGAGAGCATGGGCCTTTTACCAAGTGTCATATGGAGTCCCTCAAAGACTTCCCCTGAGGAACCGAAACCTTGACTTTCTCTAATTTTCTGCTTTGAGGGAAATCTCTTGTGGAGACTGGGGAGCAGCAAGAGCTGCGCTATCTTGTCTCCTTTATTAATTACCATAGTACCCACAAGAGATTGAACCATAATTTTAATATGTCCTGTGTAGTCTGAGTCTATGACCCCCGGGACTACTGTGAGACCCCGAAGGGCCGTGGAGGATCTCCCGATCACCAGACCCACGGAATTTTCGGGTAACAGTCCCTTAAAAGTGGTTTCAACCACTTGAACACCCATATCAGGCACTAATATAAGTCCTGAGGCGACACTGAGGTCCACACCTGTTGACCCAGGGGTGGCCCTTGTTGAAGGCTGCCACCCTGAGCTGTCCTGTCTCTGGGGCGGGGGCCAGCCTGTGAAGGGGGCCCCCTCTGGCCGTTTTTTGGCTCTCTAGCATCTTGTCCACAAATACGGTTGCCCTGAGCATCAAAGACCGACCTACACTCCTCAGCTTTGTGTGATCCCTTCTTGCATCGCCCACAAACATATGGCTCTTCATTCCTAGGACGAGGCCTAGCATCTGCATTGTTTGGGCAGTGACGTTTAATGTGTCCTGGCTCCCCGCAGGCAAAACACCCTTTAGCCTTACATTCCCCTCCTGACCCGCGAGGTCCCCTCTGCTGTACAGCCGCGGCCAGGAGAGCAGCCACTCCCGAGTTGGAGAGCGGCCCCCCTATCTCTCTGCATATCCTAATCCAGGCATTGAGGTCCTTGTTCTTATGAGGAGCTATCGCTGCCTTGCACTCCTTTGTACACTGTTCGAAAATCAGCTGCCTTACCAGCGGTCGAGCCACTCCCGGATCAGAAAATATCTTATCGGCAGCATCTTGCATTCGGGCCACAAAGTCAACAAATGGCTCTGTGGTACCCTGAATTATTTTTGAAAGACACAAGGAGGCTGTTCCGGCACCACTTACTTGCTTCCAGGCGCGGAGCCCTATGGCATTGATTTGTTCATAGACATCGCCAGGGAACCGAGTCTGATCATCAGCGTGCCGACCTTCTCCCATAAGCATTTCTTTGTTCCACCCCCGGTTTCCCCGATTGGCGTTTTTCTCAGCCTGCTCTGTAGAGAACTCTGCATACCAGGCTCGCCAATCCAGGTAACTACCCGAGGGCAGACACGCCTTTGCCAGCTGAATCCAGTCCGCGGGGGTGAGAGGCCCAGAAGACAGATTCTCCAGCATGGCAATGGTGTAAGGCGCAGTCGGCCCAAAAGTTGTAACTGCATTTTTAAGTTCTCTAATCTGCTTTATCTCAAAAGGCTCCCATACATTGCGTCCCTGACCCATAGCTACTTGTACAGGAAATATCTCGTAGGGGTCACTATCTATCCCAGGTGGATGTACCTCATGAGACAAGCGTCCCCCCTGCCAAAGCCGCCTGTAAAAATACCGACCCGCCGGCGGCGGAGCATAAGACGGCGGCCGTGATTGGGCGGAGAATGGGGGCCCGTGCATCACTTCCTGTTCTGGCGAAAGGGGAGGGAGCTCCCAGGCGGCCGCCTCGTGGCGAGGAATCGCCTCCGGAAACGGCCCCCAAGGTGGGGCGGAAGGCTTCGCCTCCCTCTCGCGCCGGGGCGTGCTCAGGAGCTCTCTACTCCTCCGCAGACCAGGTTGAGCAGAGCGCAATTCGCGGCGCGACGCTGGAAAAGAACCCTGCGACTCCTTATTGAGCGACTTAGGCTCCTGACAGCTGGTCTCTTTGGCCTCCCTGCCATTCAACTTTCCCTCGTCCTCGGAGTCAGACGACTCCGAGGCTAGAGCCCCGTCCTCCTCCTTAGCATCCTTGTTCCCCTTGACGGACCCCTCTCGGGAGCTCCCTGACTGGGCCTGCTCAGATACCCTGCGTACTTTTGTAAGCTCTTGAGAGCTTTCTCCACAACCACCCTCACTCTTAGTGCCGCTACCTAGCATGTTTCCCATTTTTTAATATGTTACTCACCGCGTGAGGCCCAAGGAATCCGCCACTTACGCGTGAGCCTGAGGGGAGTCTAAAAGCCCTGTAGGTGCGCGCCACCCAGAGCCCAGGCTTATCCCCAACTCACCTGTCTCGCAGCTCTGTACTGGAGCGTTGTCCACTTCCACGTCTCGGGGGTGATCAGTCCCTGGGCGGGCCACCAAATGTCGATGTCCACTCCCGGCCGGCAGGAAGGACACACGACAAAGCCTGGTAGTGGACAACCTTTTCTTTTTATTTTCCTTCTCCGTACAGCCTGCCCTGGGTTCTCCCAGCTGAAGCCTCCTTTGGTCCGCTCCCCGCGGCTCCTTTTGGGCTTCACTCCGAAGCCTCTATCGGTCCGCTCTCCGCGGCTCCTCTACTTCCGGGCTTCTACCTGGCTTCTACTTCCTCCCAGGTGTGGCACCAGTATATATATACGGATACAGTGTCCAATCATGTTAAAGTAAGCAAGGCAAGCTGATTGGCTAACATCATCAGTTGCCAGGCAGACTATATTGTTGAGCGGGTTGTTTACGCGGTAAGCAGGAAACTAACATATTCGATGGGAGGGGTAATCTACCTCAGGCTTTGCTCTTTACCACAGGCCGCACGTCCGCCGAGTAAGGCGACCGGGCTCGGGGCTGCGGCTCCCAACACACAATGGCTGGGGTTGGGAACCAAGGAGCATAACTGGATGCAGCCCCTCTTTATTCAACAGGTAAATACAGAATTGGGGCACGCCACTGTGGAGTATGTACCACTTGAACTGTGCAGCCATATATATTTGATAAATGATAGAAACACTTGAGGTGGCAACCACTCACCAGGGTGGTGTCCATTGATTGGCTAAGTGTAGAAGCCTAATAGGTCAATGAGCTTCCTATGAATATGGGCCATGAGCTGCCTATAAATATCAGACACTGACCAGGACACTGCACCTGGGGATTTCCACATATCTAGAACACTATTAAACCCATCATCACAGACACATCACCCTATTGGGACACTGTACTATAGGTGCCACCATCCCCAACAGGTGCCACAATACTTTACAGGAGGCCTGGTTGTTTTATCTGGTGGCTGTGTTGCTTCCAGGACCAAGTGTTATAGATCCAGCCCTCCAGCTTGAAACTCTTGGTAACGCAGGACCGAGGCCAAAATCTCACTTGCCAGGCTTTGATGTTGCTCATGGATAAATTTCTGAAATGCTAAACCACATGACCCTTTCTTTGCTAACCTTCAGTTTTGCAGCTGAAGGAGGAACTTGGGCCCTCTTGCATGTAGAATGTGAAATGGATATCCCTGATCACCAGGGGCAGGAGCAAGAAGCCTTGGAAGAAATGGGTGTGGAGTTCTCTGCCCAGGGGAAAAGTAGGACCTACTCATCAAGTACTAGGAATCCTTGGGATCCACCTGGCTCTGGATGGCCATAAGCTGCACTGTGGTTGCATTAGTAGTATTAAGCAGTTACCTCTATTGCTACCGTGGTCTTTGTGTGCATGAGTCCACCCGATGTGTCGCTTACAATAAGCACAATTTCCCAAACTTTGAGGGTGTGGGATGTGGGAAACATTCACATTGCTTCAAACCCAGAGGGTTGGAGGACCTGTAAGGACATGTCCCCAACATTTAGCATTAGCACACCATTGTCACAGTTATATAAGCAGTAGTTAGCATAGACAACCATGCATGCGCTCAGGTTTGTGACATTACACAAGAATGTAATGCCTGACAATGGCTGATATATATGGGTTGGATAATAAAGATGCTTGTTTACTGATGCTGCTAATGATGGATGCATGTTGTTTCTTCTCCATGGCGATCTCACCTGCCAAAATACCACTTTACCTCCCCAACTCTGAGAAAATCTCATGCCCCAGACACAACGAACTTCAATAACCAACCAACACACAGGCCCTGTTCCCTGTCCCCAGGCACTTATCACATCCTAAAGCCCAAATTCTTGGTGGGCACACCTATAGAGAAGAGACTGAGTTTCATTCTTTTGCCCTGGTGTCATTTCCTAAGCCCTGCATTGTACATTTGCATCAATTCCATCCCAGCCCTGTGCCCTGCAGGTCACTGAGGGTCGCAGGTGTTCTGACCTGGACTGGAACATGGTTCTCTAAGCAGCAGATGTGTGGTTCCCCAGCTTGCTGCTCTGATCATAGTCTGAGAGGAGTCATTCCCGGGCTAAAGACCCAGGGCAATAGCATCTCTTGGCCCCACTTTGACACATGGCAGCCAAGTAACTGGGAATGTCACCTCCCTTACTTCCTGAGCCTGATGAGAATCACTTGAACTGGTACAGTGGCACATGGCAAGCTGAAGCACAGGATCAGTGCTGGCCAACATGGAAAAATCCAAGTCCCCGTGTGTGGTCCCATGTGGGAGCTGGGCACCGTGAGTGGCAATTTGAGACCTCTGACTATGGAGCACCCCAGAGGTCATGTAAGGTGTGAGTCCCTGTGTGATTCATGAGTGACCTGGATACATAAGGAAACAAATGCAGATGCTGCTGTCTGGTTGAATCTAAGTAGACACAGTACCTTTGAAATGACTCAGGGTGTGGGTAGAATGGAATCAGGCCAAGGACAAAGGCTGGGTGAACCAGATCATGAAGCAGGGCCTTCAGATCTGGACCACACATTGAAAAGCAGTTAATTAAGGGAGCCCCAGCCCAACTGCATCTGGGGACAAATTCCTACACACTGGGGCCATGCATCTCTGTCCTGTCCCAAGACCTGCTGACTGTGTTATAAGGCCTGGCAGTATAGTCAGCATGTTAGTGGCGTGTCTCTGGGATGTATAGCACCTGGACAGAGATGGGCTCAAGGCCCGCCTGTGTAAAATGCACACATGGAATTTGCCTCTGTCCCACTGGCTCTCCCTCAGGTGTGCTGGTCTAGAACAATGGAATGAGTTCTTTTTGTCTGGCCAGCTAGTTGCCAGACTGCTGCTGTGTTCCCACCTTTATGCCCTCTGGCTACACAGTCACAGCACCTAGGACCTGGGTCCAGGTGTTCAGTGAGGCTTTAGATCAGTGTGGTGTGTAAGGCAAGTATCTGTGCAATCAACAATGGGCTGGCTGAGTTTTGAGTGGCTGCAGAGTTGGGAGAGAAGCCTGTGTATTTCATTCACTACCACATTGGTCCTGGGGTCATAAAGTAGAGAGCAGGGGTCCTTCCTGTCAGCTGTTGCTTTTTACCTCTTCTTTCCTTCCCATGACCATTTACTGGGAGGCTGTGTAGATGTGACAGTGCCGGATAATGTATATTGAAGGCCTTGTTAAGCATCTCCTCCCAGACTGCCTGACAGTAGCTCAGACATGGAACCTCAATGGGAGAGAACTAGGGAGGCAGGTGGAGAAGGACCAAGGGCTTTCTCCTGGAGACAGCAGTTACAGAGAGGCAGGGGGCTCAGTTGACTGTCTCTGTCAGAGCCACATTTGAGGCTGTATCCTGAGGCCAGAGAGGAGACAGCAGTTTTGATCACTTTGCTAGAAATCAGGGGTCTGGCAAAGCTACCAAGCAGGGCTTGGGGGCCAGACTGAGGGCTCCTCCGGAAGATTTACCTGTTTGTTTTTCAGTTTCTGTTCCATGACTTAATCATCAACAGCTAATGGCAGGGGGGTTCACTTGTCTTCCCAAGAGTGAGCTGCTTCTGGGGATATTGGGCAGTCAGGACAAAGTGAGATCTCTATGTGTCTCTGTTAGGTTATGCAGAGAGAAAAGTATAAAATTGCATGTTCCTGTGACAGGAAGATTGGCCCCTCAAACTCCATTAGTGAGGTCTCAGTTTGAGGACAGCTGGTGCTTTGTTCTGGAGCTTGCTTTTGCCTGAAGGACTCCTTGCCAGTCAGGTAGAGCGTCTGTTTCCTGTGAAATTAATTTTTCATTAGTTGCTCTTTTTTTCTCATATGTCAGAAGTGGGTCTCTTTTCTGTGCATTTTGTTTATAATTTATAATATATTTTATTAGTGCCTATTTACAGTACATACTGATTACACTGATGATAGACACATGGTCCATTTAATGTGCCAAGTGCAAACTAGGCCCTGCCTGGTACATTATGGTGCAATACATCAACCAGTAACTGTTACCATGTTTGCTTGCTTTGAACACCCATTTTCACCACACAGCCATTGCCAGCATAAAGCTCTGCTCAACCTGTATTATCCTTTTTTATAGTGACACAGATTTGGGAGCTTGCAGGATTTGGCAAATGGAGGGTGTTTGTGTGCTGTGTGGAGGGAGCCCAGGGTAAGCTGGTTGAAGTCATGAACTCAGGCTGTGCGAGGACATTGATGAGATGGTTCCGACAGTGTTGGTGGGCACAGACTCAGCTCAGGGAGCAGTCTGAAGCCCCTACCCCTTGTGCATACTATTTGGGAATGGAGGGGGGGGCAGGGATCACTGTGAGAGATTTATTGTGTATCACCTTCCCAGCTCACCTTGATGAATGTTGGCAAATCATGTGTGGTGTCTGACTCTAACTGTCCAGTGTGGTAGGGAGCTCAGTGCAGAGTCTGTGTCATACACGAAGGATGGATGGCCCTGAAAGAAAAGTCACTCAGTTGACACAAGTACAGAAAATTATTAACATCTCATAGAATGACACCTGGGTACAGGTTAGACAGAGAGAGATGAATCAACCACATTCTGATGGTGCCAGACCTTAGCAGTAGATTTAGTGGTTTTTTTTTAAATGCCTAGTGAACCTGGGTGAGGTGTGGAGTCTCTGTAATTCCTATACTCTACCAGACTAGGGCAAGAGGGTCACACACTGGAGCTAGAACTCAGCAATTTAGGTGGACAGTGAGACCAAGTGTCATATTTAAGAATCAAAAAATAAAGAAGGATGGAATGTAGCTCTGTGAGAAGGCCCTCAGTGCACCCTCCTGTAAAAATAGGAAATTTATACACCTGTAAAGAAGCTGATTCAAAACAATGCTACAACTTCCATGAGGGAATATTGAACCAAACTTCCCCCAGTGTTCAGAATGTTCTGAGATTTTGTATTAGTCACAGAAATGCCATCAAAATGTAGAGAATGTTCATCCATCTGTAAGAAGCAGAGACAGGGTGGTGCCATGCTGTTCAGTTGTCTGCTGAGATGTCACGGGGATGCACTGTCTTCATGGAAATACAGGAGCTGGTAAAGCTGCATTTGTCAGAGGTCACCATGGAGATCTGTGCCCAGACACTGCGTATCTTCAGATCCCATGGACAGGAACAAGTCCTAACCCAGCTCCTATAACTGAGACCTAGAAACATCACTGCTAGGACAACAACTCAAACAATGACACTTGCAAAGTTGACTGTTTCTTATGGGATAGAAGATGACAGTACTGTGTATCCAGCTCCTACATGTAATCCCTGAGGAGCTGTTCCATACACACACTCCACACCTAGTGACTTAAACACCTGGCCTGACCCTAAAATGAGACAAGAGGAAGAGCACCTGGGAGATTGGCCACTGTTCCTGAATGGAACAACAGTCACTATGTTGTTTCTTTTATTATTCACTCACATTGTGTTGTATATTTAACTGTAATTCTGGTCCAAGAAAATATTGGTTAATTAATTGAATATGTGAAAAACTAATCAAGGACATTTATCTAACATTATGATTTGTAACAACAAACAATAATAAGCAGTCACATCCAGCATCCTCTGGTTGAAGAGAAACTTGAATGCATTGATGTGAAAAATATAGCAGAGGTAAATTCGGAGGACCTAAGATGAATAGTGGCTGGGATACAGCAGGAGGGGAAAGAAAACAAAACTGCTATGTTTACAATATTGACAAAAATGTGGTGGAAATGGACAGTGGTGAAATTTGCACAACAGTGAGCATGCACAGAATGAACCAAGGTGATTATTTTAAACAATACTGAAATCTTAAATTTTATTTATATTGGTTGTATCACTGGCATATCTGTGGGAAATAAGGGTAGCAGTGAACACAATAATAAATAAATCTAGAAGAGAGGGGAATGGCAGGTGTGGGTCAAGAGCTGCCCGCAGGTAGAGCTGAAGAGATGACTCCTGCTGGGGAGCCACCAGGCGGTCCTGCTCTGCAGCTGGTGGACAGGGGAACCCTGGTGCCTGCTCTTGCTGTGGGGTCAGAGCAGGTGAGGGAGCTGCACATGGAGCTGGCATGAGCTCTGAAGGTTCATCTTCTGCATGGGCTGAGACTGCCCCTGTTAGTTTCAGGAGGAGAAAAGATCACCAACTCTCCATGAACTTCTAGTAGCAAAACTGTCCTACTGCTTGGCAGAGGCAGCCATGTGCACCAACACAACCCCAGTAAAGCCTCCCAGACTGCATCCCCACACTGACTGCTGAGTGTCTCATGCTCCTGGGTCACCCAGCATCTGTGTGGTTTGCTGAGTTCCAAGACCCATCTCCCCAGAAGCCCACCGCCACACCACTGGGCTCCTTACCTTTGGACTCAGGCTTGGTGGCCTCAGGAGGCTCCAACTGTTCCAGAGAAGCTCACCCTGGTGATCCCCATGAGTGCAGAGTTGCAGTGCAGAGTCAAGCACAGAAGAGGTGGACCTGGGCCTGAGAGGTAGGGAGCAGAGTGAGAGGCCTGGCCTTTCCTCTTACACTTCACGTGCAGCTCACCCATAGTGAAGGGTGCACGGGCCTTGTGCACAGCCTATACAGTGTCCAACTACTTCCTCTTCCACCCAAAGTTGGGGCAGTGTTGGCCCAAAGAGCCATCAGAGGCTGAATGGGAAGGAGACCTTGGTTAATGGTATCACACATCTGCCTTTCTCAGGGAAGCCTGACACAGTCTCTCCCTGCCCCTCCCCAGTGCAGCTCAGCTTGGTGAAGGCAGAGACTGATATCTGCTGTGTCTTTGCACTCAAGGGCTCAGGAATCCTGTTCCATGAACATCTGAGAACTGAGGGGTCAGTCCATATCTGTCCTTCCACTCTGCAGTCTCGAGCTCAGGAAGCGATGTGTTGCCCAGTTCTCTTTGCCTCTGTAGAACTCCTCATCCATTGTCTGTACCCACATCTAGGGAAGCTGGGACACAAAACAGTTTCCTTGATGTGAGTCATACCTGTTCTGCTGCCAAGGTTGACTTTGTGGCCTCCAAAGAACATTGAAAGTCAACAGGGAAGTGCTTGCACATGCTCTGATTACTGGATCATGATCAATATTCAGAAAAGTATCTGCACACAGTGTGTCTTGATGTACCTTTGTGGGTTGATGACACCTACCTGCTCTTCCATGACATCTGACAGCCAGGGATGCTTTGCCATAGCCAAGATTTCTTGTTCTGAACATACCCTTAACCCCATAGAGTGACTCTCCAATCTCTTTTCCAATGAACAGAGCAGCTTCTCCTAAGTAGGGGTCAATGAGAGGTTGGAAAGTCATCCTTGGGAATCAGCACTGCCTCTGAAGCAGTCTTCATGGGGCCAAGGACACAGCTAACCCCTTGCTGTGCAGCCCCCATTTCACCTTCATTGACCCTGCAGTCTCCATCCACTCATCACCCCAGAGTTCAGCACTGAAAACTGAAGCTGAGAGAGGCTGTGCACATGGCCAGGACCTGAATCTGCAGGTGACCACATCCCATAGGACTGCTAAGGTAAGAACTAACCTTCCCAGCATCGGGGCATGTGGGGTGGAGATTTTGGCCCTAGATGAGTCCAGGGAGGAGAGTCCAGTCCTGGAACAGCTGTTCAGGAAACCTGGCTCCAGAGGCTCCATCAGGCTGTGAGGCCCATCTGCCTGTACCATGCTTGCTGTACAGAACTCTGCTAGATTTTCTGCAGGCTGACTTCCAATCTGCGATGAGACATTGGGGAAACATGGAATTGGTGTCTTGCACATGGCTTCTCAGCAGGGTTTGGGGCTGAAGCATAATGCACACTCCAAATGGTCCACAGAGGCTCATGGTACAGGGGTTAGGGGGGGCCCAGCAGAAAAGGGACCTCATATTAACAGTTACATTTCTTTTTTTTTATTTAAGGAGAAAAGAAAAGAAAGAAAAAAAAACAGTGAAGGGGTACAAGTTATACAGATTTACAGAATAAAAAAATGCGCAGTAGGAAATCACTAGTTAATGGATTACATATTGCCATCTTAGAAATAATTGTTTAAGTCACAAAATTAAAGCTTGTAGAGTGGACATTCCAACAATGATACTGCAAACAGTTCTGTTCAATGATCCAATAAAACTCTGTGATATCATTTTCTATCTTATACATTTAAATATACATGCAGTTATATAGTTTAGAGCACTTTCTTTTCCTCTCTTTTGTACAGTGACTATTACACATTTTGGGTTTCATTGCTCCCACGGTTCTTGTTGCTTTTTCGGAAGAGAGTAAAACCAAATGTGACATAACAGAACAGAATCGGTCAAGTCAAAAGGGTGGACATAATAGATAATATAAGAACATAATACAAGGTGATCAACAATGGTTACCATAATGCCTACCGCTATTTCTAATAGAATTGCCTATATCATTAGTTGTAATACAATTGAACAAAACCGTAAAGAATAAAACCGACAAAACCAAAACATTGGAGATATTGTAGGTCTTCAAAAGTAGATAAAAGTCAACGAGAATGGGCGTTATAATGAATCTCATTATCTTCTCAGCTGATGCCTAAACTTTCGAACCTGATACTATCCAGCAAAACAGAATATAGGAACCTAAATCAAAAACAAGATGGTGAGAGTAATACAGGGCTTCAAATCGAGATAATAGAAAGTCAAAGTGGGTTACTATATTATATCCTGCTATATTTTTCCCTTTAATTAAATGGATAAAAATAAAAAAGTAAATAATGGAGTGGAGATTGAGAAAAAGGAGGGCATAACAGCGAAACAGGGCAGATCAAAACATAACCATTTAAGCAGAATAGTGTTTCACCACCAGCTAATCCTGACCCAAAAATAGTTACCATATTGACTCCCTCCCTGAAGTCCTTGAGTACAACTTCATATACTGTAGCATTAAGTATATCAAAACAATGTAAATCCATTTAAGAGAATGACAGCATTATAGAGTATTTAGAATCGACTAACAGAAAATGAACAATGGTCTCTGTATAATCTCCTTGTCTTTAAAAGGTTTTTTCTTATACTATCGTACATAACAAAATCCAATAAGATACAACCTGTTTAGACCATTGGAGACAGAAGAACAAAAGCTAGATGAGACTTCAAAACAAGATGGTACTAAATCAGCATTACCTATTAAGATGTCATTTTCTCCAAAAAAAGCTGTTCCTATCATCCAATCTTCTGTCTCATTTCTGTTGAGCTCTTTTTCTGTCAGTAGCTGTCAGTTTGTCTTCTTCATTTTGTTCTCTGCTCCATTCGTTGTGGCCTCCCCACCCCTATTTCTGGGTTCTTTGTATTTTTCTTTTTTTAGAATATCCTGCAATACTTTCTGTAGGGTTGAATTGGTGGTTGCAAATTCCCCCAGTTCCTCTTTATCCTGGAAGCACCTCGTTTTTCCATCAATTTCCAGGGACAGTTGTGCAGGATATCTCAATCTTGGCTGTAGATTATTATCTTTCAAAGCTTGAATTATTTCTCCCCATGCTCTTCGTGATTTGATGGTTTGTGAAGAGAAATCTGCTGTAATTCTGATGGGTCTTCCCTTGTAAGTGATCTGTTTCTTGTCTCTTACAGCTTTTAATATTCTGTTCTTGTACTGAATTTCTGGAATTTTTATTATTATATGCCTGGGTGTTTCTCTGTTAGGGTTGTAGGTAGCTGGGGTCCTGTATGCCTCATACATTTGAGTATCTTTACCTTTTGCTAGATTAGGAAAATTCTCCTGGATTATTTCTGTGAGTAGCTTTTGTAGTTCACTTGTTTGTGTCCCTACTTCTTCTTTTATGTTCTTAATCCTTAAGTTATGGCTCCTCTTATCATCTTCTTGTCTTTGTATTATTGCTGTGTGTTTCTTTGTTATTTTTAAGTTTTTCATTTCATTCTCCCATGTTTCAAGTCTGCCCTCCAATTCAGATAGTCTGTCCTTAGTTTCTTTCAAGCTGTTATGCCAGTCTTGGGTAGACTTCTTAATTTCTTGATAGTCCCTTTGCACCTGCTTCACATACTCAATGCTTTCTCTGTTTTCTCCTTCAAGCAATTCTCCCCTCTTTTTCTGTTCTTCCATTCCACCATCTGCTTTTTCCTGGGTGGTGCTTAGCATTTCTCTAACTATTCTGCATACTTCTAGCTTCAGGTCATTGATAACTTCATTCCTGAATTGGTCTATGAGGCTCTCTAAATGGCGCTTAATGTATATTGGTGCAGTGTCCACAATTGCCTGATTCTCAGGATTGGGGGTCGAGGAGCCTTTTTTGTTGCTTCCCTTCCCCATATTTTCTGTTCCTTATAAAATGTAATCTTACACAGGAGGCCCGGCTTCCCTGCCTGCCAGCCACAGCCTGATCAAATTGCGCTGGCTAGTTGTTCCCGCCCACCGCTGCGCCCCAGGGAGTTGCGGAGGAGGCAGCCTACGCGGGAGTCGGTCGCTCCTCCGGGCCACCGTCAGGCTCTGGGATCTGGGCTAGGCCAGCCTAGGGGGTCCGCCAGCAGCGTCCCTCCGGCCAAGCACCTTTCACCAATCCCGTCCGAGAGGGAAATGTGCGGCTGCAGTTGCCACCGCGCCCTGCTCTTACAGGACTGCCCGCGCCCAGAAAAACCTCCGCTGGAGTCAAACTGCGGTAGGGAGTCAGTTCCTCACTCACCTCGCCACCAGTCTGCCTTCCTCCCTGGCCGTCGCGTTTCCGACTCCGTTCGCAAACTCCCGTTCCCAGAGCTCGGCGGTCGCGTCTCTTCTTGCCGAGCCGCTATGGAGGTAGCCGGCCGCCGGGTGGGGCGGGAAATCCAAACCGCGGCGGCGGGAAATCCAAACCGCGGTTTCCAATGGCGCGGAGTCGAGCCTCCACACCGAGATTTTTCTGTTCCTATTTTAGCGCCAGGACTGTATTCCAAGTTGGATTCTCTCAGCCCAGTTCGTTCCTGAGTCAGCAGAGCATATCTCTACTGGTTCGTATCTCCTTAGTCCACATCATTCCTGGCCTCTGAGCCGAGCCTTTAGAGAGCGTTCAGAAGTTGCTGTTGTCTGTCCGCCATGTTCTCTCCAAAGAAGAAACACACTCGTGGGTCCAGCCCACCGCACCAGGTCCGCAGCGCGCCCTCCACCACTGACCGGCCGAACAGACACTGCCACGCCGTCCAAGGCCAACAGTTACATTTCACAGGGGATACGAAGGAATTCTAGCATGCTCAGATCACCTTGGTAAAGGAGAGGCTGAATAGAACTCTATGCAGGAACAAAACCTATGAGTCCTAAGACAGCCTCCCATTTTAGAGGTGAGAAAAGGAGGCTCATTCTGGATATCCATGTCCATTAATGAGGCCCCACAGAATGTTCCCCAGGTTTCTGATGAAAAGTCCACGGGAAGGAAGGAAGTTCCTCTTCCATAGCCATGGAAGGTTAGCAGCTGTGTTCACTGCCCTCTTCTGGAATTCATTTACCCCAGAATCTCCTGCATTAGGAACTAAGCTGCATGGAAAAATTCTGCGAGACATGTTCCAGAGAATAAATAGAATAGCATGGACCTGACATTTTGGGTTAGCACATCTCTGGTGAGGTCATGTTGTGTAAGAGTAGAAAGACGCCAGCTAATGGGCCATGGACTGAGCCCCAGAACTGACAATGAAGTGCAGTGGCAGAACTAAATCATGAAAGAAATGGAGTCATTTTGTGCCTATGTCCCCATTCTCCTGCTCCCACCAATTTGGGAACAAGGTACTTTGCCTGTGATAAGGTAGAGGCTGAGTAGATAGGATATAGCAGTTGAGGACCTCCAGTCCAGACTCCTTGGAAGCAGGACCATGGGCCTAGTGTTTGCTGAGCCTTGGAGGATGGTGCTGAAAGGGTAATCTGACCCCAAGATCCTCTCTGTCATTTGTGGGTCCCTACAGTCCTTTCTGCCCACACACCTTGCACCCGAGCCAGCACTTGTTGTGCGTCCTAGAGTCTGGAGCAGGACCATGGCACCCAAGGCCCAGCAAGCAGCTCCAGATCAATTTTATTTTCCTGTGTCCCATATTTCTACCCAAATGGACAGGAGATGACTGGAGACTGTGGATAAATGTGGGCACTGCCCTTTTCCTTCTGCCAGCCCTGTCCTGGGTGAATGTGACAGTGGCCCTGGCTCACAGCTTCCCAGCCCCTGCTCCTGCCTAGAAGTATCTGCCCTCAGAAGCCCGCACACTGATGCCCTAGGGCAGGTGTTATGCAGGGGGAGTCACAGTAGTCGCCATTCCTGAATGTACCTGTGCTGGTCTCGGTGTCTCTGAGTGGCTGGTGACTGAGCCTAGCAACAGCTGTCCTGGACTCCCTCTTGTCTCTGGGAGCCTGAGGGATGGGGACAGTGAGCCATGTCCTTTGCTGCCCTTGTCAGTTGGACTTTTCCCAGCAATCATCCTGAAGCCTCTGGGATGACTGAACCATTTTTTCAGTCTTTCCCTCGTGGTCCCCTGATGCAGGGGACCTCAAGTCCTGTGAAAACAGCACAACATGTTCCCTGTTCACTCTCTACAGCCAACTGTCTGTGAAGGTCTGTCTTTGCGAGACCAAGGTGTCTGGTGACCTGAGCCTTCAGCATTTGGTTTGGACCTGTCACTAAGGAAGTGAGGTCATACACTGAGGTCCACAGTTGGGCGTCCCTCTCTGATGCCCCCTTTCTTTTTATTATGGAACAAATCTGTGTCCTCCTTAGAAAGAGCAAGTTAAAGAAGTAGAAAACTGTGTGTGGTTTTAGACTTTGCTGCACTTTGAAGATTTTAACGCAACAAACCTGTAGATACTTCAGATGTGGCAGGCTGGGTGCCAAGCACACATTTTCCATCCAAAGGATCCATTGTCTCGGAGGATGAGGGACTCAGTGTCTTCGCTTACAGATCTGTCACATGGTGACTTTGTTTCCTGGGATTATGTTAGTTTCATTTCAATTCCAAAAGTGAGCATGGAGATGTTCCCAGAATATCCATAATAATGTTCCTTGAATGTCTTATGTTATAGCCCCCGTAGGTCCAGTAGAGCAGGATTCATAGCAAGTTTTACTCTCATGTGCCTATGAATGATCACTTATTCATCCTTAGTTGTTTAACTCAGCCACACACTGGAGTGCTACATAACTCACATCTTGTGAGGGGGAGAGCAGGTGGTGAGTGCAAGGGGAGGCTTTGCAGGGCCGTGGACATTGTCACCCCATGCTGATGAAGGACATATGCCCATCACTACTGAGGAACTTGTTTCTTAGCCACTGCTGCCACTTACTGTCCTCCCATCCCAAAGTGACCATGGGCTTTGTGTTCCTGCTGGGTAGTTTGTCTTTCCTAGAGGTGATGATGCTGAGCCTATTCAGTTGCAATGCTTTTTGGTTGGTCTCCTTTAAGCAGTGTCTCCTTGCTGGGCTCCCCCTTTGCTGCCACCACATGCTACTATGGGGCTGAACCAACCAAGTGTGAATTGTTCATGCAGCAGTCACTCATCTGCTGATGGCCATTTGTTCTGTTTCCAGGTCAACCCTTTAAAGCAAGCTGCCACAGCCATTCTTATACGTGAGCTTAAGTGTATACAGACATTTATTTTAACTAAAAAGTTCTTAGATGTGAAATTACTGGATCATATTGTTGGTTTATGGCTAACAGAAATTCTTAAAGTATCTTTGGAAGCAGTTGTTTTGAGCAGATTAGGTGGTTGATTTTTATGTTTTGTTTTGTTTTATTATGCTACACTATGCTATGCCCTGTTATGTTGCATTACGTTATGTGTGAGTGAGGATTTTGAAACTCCTTCAGTGTGTTTGCAGTATTTTTTGATTTGATTTTGTGTAACCAACCTGAGAAAATAAAAGAATATCACATAACTCTTAATAATTTTGTTCTGGGGTAATTTAAAAAGGAAAACACATTCAGGGATATTGGTGCACACATGGAATTCCAATATTCAGAAGGCTGATGCAGTAGCATTGTTGTGAGTTTGAGAGCATCTTGGGCTACAAAGTAAGATCAAGGCCACCCTGAATTGCATAGCAGCACCCTGTCTAAAAAAAAGAGAGAAAGGAAGGAAGGAAAGAAGAAAGACAGAAAGAGAAAATAAATAAGTTAAAAATGAAAAGTCAAAAATTGCCTGTCAATTGAGAAATCAAATATTTGTGTGGTTTTCTTGCACATGTACTTTAGTCAACAGAACTAGCTTAAAGTTTACCATCATGTAGTGATGTGCTGCCAGGTTTGCATTGTTTAAAGTTTTTGAATGTTTTACTAAGATGACTCCAGATATGCTACTGAATACACCCTCTTAGGATTTGGGTAGCTCATTAGGAAGAGAATTTTACCACTTTTCTGTCCTAAATTTATATTTAGAACAAGAATTTTTTCAAGGGGTTACTATTTTTTGAAATAATAGTAAAAACCACATAAATATTTTCTTTTTGACTCTATGAAAAGGTAAAAATAATTGTAGACTAATAGTTGTTAGTGCACCTTGCACCATGATTTCTGAGTGATCGATATTTTCACACATTTATAAAATCTTTTTTTTTAAGAATTTACTCAAATGGTCTCATTAATTTTCTAAGTTTCCCAGGCTAGGCTTAAAACTTTCTTCATCTTTTCTCACCCTCTCACAGTCCCAGGATTACAGGTAGTTGATGTAATTAAGCAATCTACCCCCTTCGTAGCCTGCAGTTTCTTTCACAATGAGTAGGACTGAAAATCCCATTAACACTGTTAGTAGATTCTCTGCTTTTCTAACTGTGGTCAGCATGTGCTTCAGAAGATCACTCCAAATGCCTTCTGCACTGGGACTGAGGCTTGGTGTCTTTGAAGCACATTCTCTTTCTCTCTGACACCTCATGGAATTTGATAATTATTCGAAGTCAAATCCCAAGAAAGGTGTGAAGGTTAAAGCTACTTGGGGCACACAGCTTTCCAGAAGGCCAGGCCAGTGTAAAACATTATTTTTTCTCCCATCCTACTTTCCAAGTTTTATTTATTTATTTATTTATTTTGCATTCAGTTTCTAGGGATTGAATACAGAGCTTTGCACTTAGCTCCATTGCTTTCTATTTTAAAAATTCTTCTTATTTTGAGACACTTTCTAACAAAGTAATTAAATTACCGAGGGTACCATTGAATTTGTGATATTCCTGCCTCAGCCTCCCAGATGCTGGCATTACAAGCCACAGCACCAGACCTGGTCTCATGATACCTTTGTTAAAAACTCATTGGCTGAGCAAGGAATGGTGAAAATGCCTGCAATGCCTGCACTAGGGAGGCTGAGGCAGCAGGACTCCTGGGAGTTCCAGACAAGCCTGCAACACACTCTGAGTTCAGCTCAGGGCAGAGGTACACAGATAGACCCTGACCAGAAAACAAAAAAGAGAAAGCAAAAGGAAAAGGAAAGTGAGAGAAAGAAAAAAGAAAAGGAAAGGAAAGGAGAAACAAAACAAAATTCCTGGTATGAGTTGGTTGTATCTGACCTGGCCATCTTAATCTGTAGCCCTGTTCTTACAGTATAAGACGTCTTTGACTGCTGTCACTTTATAACATACCTCAAAACCAGGTATTTTGATGCCTCTAGCTTTAATCTTCTTTCCATGGCTATAGGATGGCCTTTTGTACTTCCCCGTGAATTTTCATGTTGTTTTTTTCCATTTCTAGGAAAATAGCATTGATATGTTGACAGCAATGGCATTGAAACACCTGGTTGCTCTGGGTAGCTCGTACATTATAACACCATTAATCCTTCCCATCCTTCATCACAGTCTGTCTTTTCTTCTCTTACTGCAGCTTCACATATTTCATCAATTTCTACAATTTTCAAATAACATATGAGTGATTCTGAGCTGGGGTTTCTCTTGAATTTTGTGTCCATCAGCACAAGGAAGCAATGATTTAATGCTCTGAAAAATGCATCTGAGTGCATTTCCTACCTTGTAGAACTTCTGCTAATATCACATCCAGGTTAAGCATGCATATATATATATATATATATATATATATATATATATATATATATTCTTGACTTTCTTTTCCTAAACTCTTCACAAACAACTAGATATGATGCTGATTTAAATATGCCAGGGGGACAGCATAACATTAAAGTAGTTTCAGTCTCTTAATTAGAACATCTCTTTGCTAAATCTTAGACGTTAAGTTCCAATTTTTCATAAAAAGACTCAAAGTTAAAACCTTTTATTAGTAAAAACAGTGAGAGTGAGTAAAATTCATCCTGAGTATGAGGAGAGTCACAGGCCAACAAAGGTAAAGTCTTTGTGACAACAAGCAGAGAAAGAAGTGGAGCAGGTACAAGTCAAGAGGTACACAGGAGACCAGCAGTCACAGGAAGAGCTCAAGAATGGGTATCCCTTTGTGAGCTGAAAGGGAGAGTGACCATGTTAACACCTTGATTTCTGATTTTGAATTCCCAGCCCTTTAAACAACACATTTCTTCTGTTTTAAACCATTTGGTTTTGTTACTTTAAGCTATCCCTGGGAAGCTAATATAACAATTCACTGTGTGTTAGGCACTGCACTGAGTACTGCAGGGGATAGTAGAAAGTAGCAAAGACCCTTCAGTGGTAGAGACAGACCTGTCCCCCTCTATCCTTGGTGTGAAGAGAAGGCTCCTTTTCCCAGGCAGTGCATGGTCAGGCATCGTAGCTCAGCCCCGCACTCATCTCCCTGTCAGCTTTTGCAATTTGACTTCCCTCCACCACATTTGCACTTAAAGATCTGGAAAACCTGAAGACTTTGGGGTCACCTCACAGGCCATGGTGCTCAATGCCTGTGCTGAATCACAATTACAGTGGTCAGGTACACACCTGCACACCTATCTTCCCTCTAGGTTGTGAGGACCAGATGTCATGGGTTACTAAGCTGAGGACCCTGCACATGCTATGGAAGAGCTCTGCCACTGAGCGATGTGCCCAACACTATCAGTGGGCACTTTAACATCACTTGTATTACTTAGCAAGATGCCTGACACAAGTGCCTAAAAACTACTGAAGAAAGAGGTTAAGGAGAAATCTAATGTGGCATGCTACTACATGCCTGTTGACCCAGCTGCTCAGAAAGCTGAGGCAGGAATATCATTCCAGCTTATGAGTTTAAGGCTTGCCTTTCAAAAACAACAAATCTCAAATAAGCACAAGAGATGACTCTGAGATCATGAATATACTCCATGGCATGGGAAATACATTGACAATATCAGGTAATACGGCAGAAATATGTATAACCTCAATTTCACTCAGGTGTATAGCCCCAGCCACAGAACTCATAATTGCTCCAAAAGAGCAATTATCCAAAATTGATCAACCTGTGAGTAGAAAAGACCAGCCAGAAGAAGGGACAAATCAAGGTGAGAACCACAGAGCCATGAGAACAAATCCATCTACAACTACATGAAACAGGACATAGATGTAATGGCTTGTGGATGGATCAGTGTGTAAAACTCACAAACATAAAGATAAATGAAAAAGTCAGACCCTCAAAAAGCACAAACTGTAAGAGCACACACATGGATATTAAGGCATATACATATGTATAACTAATAAAAACAGGGCAAATTAATCTCTGGATAGGATTTTTCTTGAGGGAGGAGAGGAGAAGCAGCATAAAAAAGCACAAGAGGTAGATGTTCATTTCATTCATGAAAATTCATTGAATTCAACATTTTCTTTATTATTCCTTGTTACCAAAGCTTCAATTTCCTTGTTGCCCTTTCTACAAAACTTCTCAACATTGACTCCCTTCTCCCTCTCCACCTCCTGGCCATTCTGTGAACTACAACGCTCTGCTAGAGACAGCTTCTGATGCTACTGGGCTGAGTGAGAGGGATGCTGGTTAATACTTCGTGCAGAAGACAAAGCCAGCCAACCAGCCAAGCCCTTTCAGTGTGCAAACGTCACTGTCAGCTCCTTCTGCGCACAGCATCTCTCAGACTCTAAACCCGCATGTGCACTCAAATGGAGTGGGATAAAGTCATCAACCTAGTCACCTCCCTATGGTCGCCATGTCTCCTGGCACCCAAAATCTCACCTATAAGTGTAGCTCAAAGTCATTAAATGATAAGATGTCTTTCTCACATCCTACATCTTAAAAAAAACCTATACTGTTGGGAAAACAAATGTATTTAATATACCATGAGGTTAGCAATCTCTAATTTCAATGCTGTATACAAACCTATTTTTAAGGCAAAATTTAAATTTTTTAACAGGTGTATACAGAATTCCTGTCAATTCTGTATTGACAAGAATTAAAGAACATCTCTAGAAATTTAATAAATTTAGGAAACAGTGTTAATGACTATATATAAAGACTTATTACCCAATACAATTGTATCTCATTTACATAGTAACAAAACACTTATTTAATAAATTCCAGTTAATGTAGATCAAGTTTTAATTTCGGGGCCAACTTTAAGAGATGCTGAAATACTTCATGGATTTGTTTAACATTTAGATATACATTGCGTGGCAAAGAGCACCTGTTATTTTTGTATGCACTAAATGTATGCAGCCTTAACTCGGTACCTGAGATTCTCCTTGTCATGGTTTATGTCTGTGTCCACCAGCCCTCATGAGTTTGAATTGTGCATTTGTTATTTGTTCATTGTCTAGTGCTTGGGTTGATTGTGTCAGTGCTCCACCCACATAGGGGTGGAGTCAGGATGTAATGTAATGGGAGGAAGAAGGTGTGTCTTTCTCTTTGCTGGTTTGAGCTTGCTGTCGGCAGTTGCCATGAACTGTGGTCCAGCCATTCCTGCCTGCCTTGGAGCCAACTGAGTGTGGACTGAAACCTCCAAAAACGGTAAGAAATAAACTTTTCCTTACCCAACTTTGGGCTTCAGGTATTTTGTCTCAGTTACGAGTAAAAAGTAACTAAGACACTCCTTATCTCAACCAAAATTGTCCTGGGGTGGGGACAAAACAACCAACCACCAAAGCAGTAGGCAGCTGCTCCCATGATGTTTCTTGCCTTGGTTCATTCATTAAGTTGTCACAGTCCTCTGTGCCCCCCCTTTGGGCCCTGTTTGTGTTGTCAAGAATTTCTCACAATATTGGGACTATCCTGAGAGAGGCAGGTGCCACTCTTAGGGGTTTAACTGTGGAGGAATGAGAATTCACACACACCTGGGAAAATTAGGGATGCACAGCTGCAGAGCAGGGTCAGGTCAGGGAGCTGACAACAGTAAGAGTAAGCAGCAGATGGACAGCTGCTGTTTCCTCACCCAGCCTAATTGGATGCTTGCAGAGGACAGGCCAGGCTGGACAGGCATGAGCTGAGGGATGGTGGAGGATGAGGAGCCAATCAGATATGAAGGCTGAGCAGATATCAGGAATGGTGGCTTCAACCAACTGACTTAGCAGGACACTTGTTAATTTGGACAATGCAGATATGAACACAGAAGTCAAAAATGAACTCAGAGTGAGGAAAATGAAATAAATATAGGTGAAAAATTGAAACAACATTGAGATTCCACCTCACCCTGAAAAGAATGTCTATGTCAAGAAATCAACGAATAAGAAATGCTAGAGGGACTGTGGGGAAAAAGAAACCTTCTCCCCTGATGGTGGGAGCATAGACTGGTGCATCCACTGTGGAAATCAGTGTGGTGATTCCTCAAAAAACTAAGATTGCTGGTACCATTTGAACCAGATGTGGGTACTAGATTTACTTAAACTAGATTAACTTCTGGTCACCCCAGAGACTTTGTCTATACTAGGCCATATGACTGTTTGTTCTGGAGGAAGTCTTATAGATGCATTGTGTTTAAAGTAATGAATGCAGAACCTGGAGTCTCAGTGGAATGCTGCTGGGACAACATGACCTGCTTTGATAAGATGTGTGCCAAGGCCACATAGAGCCAGAGATCATCCCTGGGAATGTTAAACAATTAGTTACCACTTATCTGACCTTAATTACTGTTCTGGCATCCACTTCTGTTCTTCTTAAAGAAAAGACTTTAATAAAAAGCCAGAGAGAACTGTACTTGGGGCTCAGTCCTAGAGGCTGCTGCCCCTCCCTCATGCCATAACTAGGCCTCTTGTTTTCTTTTCATCACCACATCTTGTATTTGGGAACTCTCCTCATAGAAACCAACAATATTCCTCTTCTGTATTCCCAGAAGGATTAAAAACATTGCACCACAGCACTATATGTGAGCCCATGTTCATAGTACACCATTTATGATAGCCAGACCTTGGAAACAACATGAATGCCCATCGACTGAAGAATAAACAAAAACATGTGGTATTTTTATATAATAGAGTAGTACTCAGCCATAAAAAGGATTAACTTGAGAATTGTATAAGTAATGGATGCAACTAGGGACCATACTCATAAAGGAAATAAATCAGACTTACATATATATGTAGATGATAGCTAATAAACATACTACTGATATTTTTTAGATCACTGAAGAGAAAGGTTTGTGCTAATATTGTTCAGACAACTAAATGCTTACATCTTGAATTCTGAGTCACTAATTTAAAGATGACAATATGTAATGTATTAGCCATTGTTACATCTATCATGGTAACATCTATCATGTTTTGAAATTTTGTTTTATTTTTTCTTCTTTAAAATTAAAAAAGAAAAGTATAGGTTGAAAGGAGACCCCTCCAAAAATCATAATTTTAAAATTGCCTGTACAGAAAACAACTTCATTGGCCTGGTGATTTGCCTCAGCGGCATAAATGCTTGCCTTGCAATTGTGAGTTTGATCCAAGGCACCAAAAAAAAAAAAAAAAAAAAAAAAAAAAAAAAAAGAAGAAAAGAAAAGAAAAGAAAAGGAAACCAACTACAGCTTTATGATACAAATGTATCCAAAGTTACAGTGTCTTTTTTCCCTTCCAAGAAACTTACTAAAAAAAAAAATCCACAGTCTTAAAGATAAAAAAAGGCCTAAAAATGGGCCTTCTCTTGCCTTTTACCTAGAAAATGGGCCTTCACCTGTCACCTGTATGTTGAGCCCCTGCTTTCTATAGATTCACAAATCCACAGATTTCCATCCCTCAGAACCTAGACCATAATGGAAGCCCCCAGCCCTAGACCATAATGTGCCTCATTCTCTGAGCACCTGCACTCTGTTCTGATTGCAAGTATCTTTGATTCTTCCCACTAAGTTTACCTGTGCCTCTCACAGGGATACACAGCAATTCTCCTCCATGACAAGACAAGGAAACTGTGTACCAGGCCCAGGATGATTGGAGGTCCCCATCTCCTCTTTGTGGAGACTCCTCAGACCCTGTCAGGGGACCAAAGGATCCTGACTAGGGTTTGGACAAGGAGGAAATAGTTGTCAGACACAATTGCAAATGACACATGTCACTACCCACTAGAAGCCGTAAGAGTCAGGGCTGTGAAAGAAAATAAAATGAAATCAGGAAAGCTAAGACTTTCTGAGGTAAGTCAGGAAATGGCTCCAGGAGAGTACACAAACCTGCTGCAGGTTAAACTGAAGAATGTTCCCTAGACTTAGAGAACAACTGAAGCTTTTCTTCTCCTCCTCCAACACCTCTCACCCAGGAAGATCCTTGTTAACTAACAGTCAGTGGCATGTGTGACTCAGGTGTCTGCCTAGTCAGGGAGCTGTCTCTGAAGATAACTGTGTGGGAATCCCCTACAACAAACCTCACAGCATCTGCCTTATGGGGCTGCTTTGAGGGGGTGCACCTGAATTGCAACAGGGTTTCCCATGTACTATTTATTTTGACTTCTGTTTTTGTAGTTACCACTGATTAATTAGTAAAAATTCTTTTTGCTCTGCAGTAAGAAAGGCAGTGTCCCACTGAGGGGAAGGAAGTGCAGGCGATGTGAGTTAGACACCACTCTTGGCCCATGAGGCACACACACATGAGAAATCCTTTTTGTTTGTGTGTGTGATGGTTTGGATTGTAATTGTCCCTCAGAGATCCTTGTGTTAAAGCCTTGGTCATCATCCTGTGGCACCAATGGGAGGGGTGGACCTTTAGGAAATGGAGCCTAGTGAGTGGAAGTTAGGCCATTAGGGGTGTTCTCTGGAAGGCAATGAGGGACTATCAGGACCCCAGACATCCACCCCCCCAGTTTCTCTAATTCCTAGCCACTAAACCTTGAGCAGTTTTGCTCTGCCATGATAGTCAGCCTTGCCCCAGTTGCAAAGCAAAAAGGCCAAATGATCATGAACCATGACACCACAGGCCACAATAAGCCTGGGTTCCTTGAATTTGTTTATCTCAGGTATCTCACTATAAGAATGGAGAGATAACATAGTGAGTGCTAATATTTGGCAAACAGAGGAAACTTGATTCCTCTTCACAGTGCTGGCTCCCTAAATGAGTCAGCCCTTGTGAATCAGCTCTGCCAGGTTCCTGAGATCAAGAAAAGGCCTGTTTCTCTCAGCCTCTGTTTTCCTTGGCTGCCTGCTGGCATTGAATAGGACCCAGCTGTTCCTTCCATGAACTGACCTTGCTAGGGTTTGTGGGCAGAGGGACTCCTTGAGGGCTTTCACCCCTGGCCTCCAGGGAGGGTCCACTTCATCTGGTGAAATCATTTTACAGAAGATACTGGCTTATGATTATTTCAAAGGAGTTAATTCATTTTTTATATATTTGCAGTGCTAAAACTGAAACTCAGGATCTTGCCCATGCGAGTCCAATGTTCCTAACCTCTGAGCTACAGCCCCAGATCCTAAAGATCTTGGTTTTTATTTTAGACCTAAAAATTGTTATTACACCCAAAACTTTTGAAAGCCCTGAAAAATTTAAAAAAAATATGTATTTATTTAAATGCTGACAAAATGTAACCCTTTACTCAATCTCTTTATGGTTAGATTTAGTGTTCATAAAACTTTCAAGACAACAAAAAACATGTAGCTTAGACTTTTTTTTATTTTTCAAGAAGTCTCCATAAAAGCAACATACAAGGTAATTGCTTAGAAACTACAGTGGCTCTTAAATTGAATTAATCACTTGTAAACAAGTGATTTAGGAATTGATATGATAAATGCAGCAAAGAGCTATATTTTCTGCACTGGGGGGTATGTGTGATACATTTAATAAAGGATGTGAAGTACAGTGTCTAAAGGCTTTGTGTGAAGCAAGGTCTTCACGCTGTTTGTGGCCTTTGTGAGACATGGGTTGGTGACTTTCCTGTCTCTAATGGAGTTGCCAAGTAGCCCCCAATGTCTGGTCCTCTTTCTCTTTAGAAACAGAGCTCTGAGATGATGACTCTTGAAGTGCAATACCAGACTATAGCATAGCATCAACTTGGGGCTTGTTTTAGAAACATCAGTGCTCATGTTTCACTCCAACCCTATTGAAACAGGAATCTGACAATGGTCCCAGCACTGCATTTTAACAATTTTTAAAAACATAAACACAGTGCTTCCAATTCATACAGCACTTCTTCCAGTTATTCCCCTACTGCTGATCTTCTCATGGGGCAACAATGAGCACAGGAAAAGACTTCATTACCCAGCATCCTTTGCTGCAAAGTGTGGTCATGGAAGTGAATTTTGACAAAGGAGAGGGAAGTGGAAGTTCCAGGAAACCCCCTGGAAAGGAAGAGATGCCTCTCTGGACTTCTTCTCAGGATGCTGGGCTGGAATGGCCACTCAACATTATGTCCTCACAAGAGGTGAACAGATGCCAGCCCTATACTCTGAACCCCTAGCATTATGAACTGAATAAACTCTGTTTCCTCTGAAGTATCCAGATCCAGGTATTTCATTATGGTAATGCAACATAGACTTATAGAGAGGGAGTGAGGTGGGACAGGTGAGGTGACAACTGACTGGTCCACATTGTCCAGTATGCAGGGCACATGGTGTGTTTTTCAGACATGGCAGGTTTTTAAAATAAGCTTTATAGAGTGATGATTTATATGTCATAAATTGTGATGCCTCTACATGCACTATCCTGCTATTTGAGACTAAAGAACTTTAAATCACTGAAAAATTTCCCTGATTGTTTGCAGGTGTAGGCAACTCTATTTTCTGCCTCCATAGATTAAATTTATGTTTTCTATAATCTCATATAAAGGGGTTGCAGAATGTTTATACAGTGATTTCTGTCATTCACACGATGGTTTTTAGAAGAATCCATGGGTCAAATTTTATTTTATTAATATATTACACTTTGTTCATCCATTTCCTAGGACATAGTACAAGGACATTTGGACTATGTCTGATTTTTGGTGACAATATTTAAAACTGCTATGAATATTGACATATAAAGTTTGTTGATAGAAAATGTTTTCATTTCTTTAGGGTAAGTGTCTAGGAGAGGTTTGTGGATTGTACTGTAAGTGTAGGTTTGATTTGATAGGAAATCACAGACTTGCTTTCCAAAGTTTACTGTTTCAAATTCCCAATGACCATCTATGTGAATTCTCATCCGTTCACTTCTTTACCAACAGTATTGTTGCTTGTTAGATGTCTATTATGGTGACAAAATACCTGGGACATTCAATTTAAAAAGCAGGTGATTTGGGCTCATGGTTTTACTCTATGGTCACTTGACTCTTGCTTTGGGCCTGTGGTAGCACAGCACATCATGGTAGGAATACAGTGGAAAAAAACCTGTTCATGTCATGGCCACTGGGAAGCAAAGGAAGAAAGAAAAAGAGGAAATGCCAGGGTCCTATTTTCCTTCAAGCACACGTCTCAGTGATCTAACTTGCTCCTATTGGGCTTGATCTCCTACAGGTTCCACCAACTTCTAGTAGTAGCATGGGCTGCAGACCACAGTTCTAACACAGAGGGAATACAGTTCATGAACCATAGTACCACTGTACATGCTCAGTAGTAAAGCACTGAGCTTTAATTTACATTTTGGTGAAGACTAATAATAGTAAGCAGCTTTCACTGGCCAGGAATTGTTGGTTCTTCACGTCCATAATTGGAAAGTGAAGTCACCAGGAAGCAAGGCCCAGGGCTCTTGTCTTCTGTCTTCACTAGCAGAGGTTTTCAGTGCATGAAGAAGAAATACTCTGTAAGTTTATAGCCAGGAATGCTGCTTCTCAGATGGTTGTAGGGCAGGTAGAGGAGGAGATCAGTAGGCTCCACAGACTCCAGCTCAGGATGAGGTATTTAGAGGCTCAAGCAAGAGGCACATGATTTATGGTTGTTGGTGATGATTCCAGCTTAGGGTCTGGGAGATGATGGTCTCTGGCAGGGAAGGAGACCCAGCAGTCGTGTGCTGGGAGCAGTGCTGCCTTGATTGCACTTTCCAATTATGGATATAAAGAACCAACAATTCCTGAAAGGTGGGTTGCTGCTGTGACTCAACAGTACCCAGAATAGCTGCAAGGAAGATCAATCATTGTGTGTGGCATGTCTCAACCTCACTGTGGCTTTGGCTCATTGCCAGGTGACATAAATTTATGGTTCAAGGCTGCTTCCCAACATTCTTCCACTAGGTGCATGGCACTAACTTACTCATAGATGAGGAAATTGAGGGTCAGGGAAGATCAGCAACTTTTGAAGTATTATAGCCAAAGATGCTGACACAATTATTATCATTATAATGAATGTCATATGGTAGAAACTACTTTAAAGCAGAGAAAATTTTAAAAATTATATTTCTAATAATAAGCATATTTCTAACACTGTTCAAGGATGAGATCAGGAGACACAGCCCATTCACATGGTTAGCAAGCTACAGACTTAACAAGCCTTGATACTCTGAGTGCCAATTACAAGAGAGGAGTAACTCAGCCAGGAAGAAATATTTCTCTTAGTTCCAAGCCCCCAAGAGTAATCACTTCAAGGACACCTCTGCATGGTCTCAACCAATGATGGATTTTTCCTCTGTGTTGCACAATAGTAACCTCATTTAGTTGCAGTTTCTGAAAGAGTAAATTCTGCCTACAACTTAGTGACAAAGAAATGTGTAACCAATATAGGTATTATGCCATCTCCCTTTTGTCTTTCCTTTTGGAAACACAGATAAGTTATTGGAAAATTCCAGTCAGTGCTGATGATTTGGAACTGAGATTCCCGTCAGTCCACTAGTGTAATAAAGATGTCTTCTAAAATCTCTGGGGTACCGTGTCTCCATTTGGTCTGGTGATGAATTCCACATCAATATAAAATAATATTATTGATAAGATTAGAAAATAAATGTTATACAACAGCTTGTAAGTACTGGTCATGTGTAGTACAGTTTACAAGGTGATAAATCAGCATTTTGTTAACTGTTTGATTTGTAGTGGCTGTCCCACTGCGTTGTCTTAGGAAGTGACAGCTTTCTGGTTCCTGCTGCAATCCCAGCTCTAAGCCCAGGCATAAATGAAGTACTCAATATCTGATGGGTGGGGGAGAAAAGATGATATTCATCTGGCAGTTTGGCCAGCATAAGAAGGGACAGCTTGATTTGGACATTAATTTTTAAAAAAACTGAGAAACATTGACCATCAACTTAGGTAACATAAAAACTTAGTGGTTCCAAGGTTGATGAGAAAATAGGGATATTCTCATCAGAATATAAATTAATTCAAAATGCCTAGATAACCAGATTGGAAAAGGTCACACCCTCTTGGCCCAACAAACTTACTTCTACAAATTTATGAAGAGGAAATAATTGGTTAATTATACCAAACATGTTGTACAAAGTACCTAGAATTAGGGATTAGTTTTAAAAAAATCATTACCCCTCCAGAACACAGTAGTCCTAAATGTGGCTAACAGAAAATAGTTGGTCAACTGCGCATAAGGTAAAACTCACTTGACTGTCAGGACAGCCCCATGAATTAACTGCCATGATTGTTCCCATTTCCTTGATGAGAAAACAGGTCCAGAAGTGTTAAGGAACTCGTTCTGGTCACACAGCTGAAGAGAAGCAGAGAAATGAAGTGGGCCTGGCCACTGTTTCATAAATTTGTGCTCTCTGTCCACTGTTCAAATAATGATGTTTACACCAGAATGTGAAGGTTGTGTCCCACAGAAACGAGAAATGAAACCACAGATGGAAGAGGTACGATGCAAGCAAATTTGCTGAAAAGATACATTATCTAGCAAGTAAAGAATATTGGGAGGAACCACAGCAGATTACAGCAAACCCCAGGGAGTCTGGTGACACTGAGGAAGTGAACCTGCTGTCTAGCACAGGATACACTTAGGTAACAATGACATAGCATGAGATGACCACACACGTGCGGGTGAGGCCAGCATGCAAGAATGTAAACATAACAACATATACAGAGGCTGGACGATAAAGACACAATTATTCTCTCTGCTTCAGCCTGCTGCTGCTGCTGTGCTCATGTCTGCCTCCATGCTGTCTTTGGAGACCTCACAAGCAATTTACCCCTTAGCCTCCCTACAACTGAACCTTACACACTGAAAGATATAAAGGCAAGAAAGTAAGGTGCCAACCAGTAAGGAAGGGGTTCTGAGTAGGGGAACCATGAGGGAGTCTTTGTCTATAAGTTGTTAATGGGTTTCCAAAAGAGATACCCTATGGAAGACTCCCTATTTTTCAGAGTCCAATCTATGTAGTGTTGTGGGGAATCACTCAGACTGCTTCACAGTTCAGTGATGTCTAAAGACAACTGAGGTCATGACTCTACTTGTCTGCACAGGCACATAGTGGGCTACACTTATGTAACCATGACTTAGCACAGGTGAACTCCCATGCACTGGTTAGAGCACTACAGAAGAATGTAAATATGAGATAACAACCTGTGTAAGAATTATGCAACATAAACAGTGGTTCTTTGCTCTGCTCCGTGCTGCCTGTACATGTCTTGAACATGTACATTCTCTAACTTTGGGAATTCACCCGTGAAAATCATCCTTGGGTCCTCAAAGCAGGCCACAAATTTTCACACAGTGCCCATGCAAATCCCATGTAGCCTTCAGCCAATGGCCTGCCTGATCATTCTCTGGAAAGGTCCCAAACAGGTGAAGGACAGACAGGAGATGTTTTTGTAAGGTGTCTGGATGGTCACAACTCAGCAGGCTCCATTTTGGACTTGCTAACTCAATTTTAGGCTGCTGTCCTTAATGCCTGGTAGAACCCAAACTTCTATTTCACTGATTCCTGTTACAATGTGGGAAACTTAAAATCAGTTACCCTGGAACCATGTCTACAATAAATTGTTAACAGGAAAAGAGAGGCTAAAAATGTATGAACAATATTTACCTCTCTACATAGAAAATTGGCAAATATTTCTACATTTTTCCTTGTTTGTTTGATTTGGTGAAATGTGTAAATATTATCATAATTACCAAAAGATTAATTTAGGTAGAAAAAGTGAAACAAAAACTAGAGGATGGGGAAAGTATTCAATGATGAAACTTTCAAAACCCCCATGTGAGGTGACCTGATTTAGGCCTCTGCCACTTCCCACTGCAGGACAAGCCATTGTCCTCTTCTTTTCCTTAGGGAAACACGACAGCCTTGTTCTTCATCCTTGATGGCCACAGATATAAGGGCGAAGAAGCACTTGCAAAAGACTTTTCTCTGGCCACCTCTTACTCATGAACTAAATCAAAATGCTATTTCTCACCTCCAGTTTCTACAGCTGCTAACTTAATGAATCGCTTTTCAGGGAGAAAACTAACTGTGGAAAAGCAACAGGATCTGTTCAAGGTCATTTCTGCAGTAGGAGAATCAGCATGAAGTCCCTGTTTCTGGTGTCTGATAGCCACCTCCTTGCCATTTGAAGGCCGGGAATCATTCTGCTATAGTACTTTGCTTGGGAAAAAAAAAAAAAACTTCTATCAAATGATAGCAAGATTCTTAGCCTTGGGCCTCTTGATTCATGTTCCACATGCAAGAGTGTGAGCCTTGAATATGTCCAGTGATGTTTTCTCAGAAATCTAGGCACTCTTATCACATGAAAACTAGCAAAGAGATAAGGGAATAGCAAGGGATTTAGCAATGTCTGCGTTAGCATGTAACTGCCCACATGCTTTAAATTTTATTCCATCTCCTTTCTGTTTTAAAACTATAATTATTGACACATACTAATTGTACAGAGTAAGGAGATTCATTATATTTTTGTATTTGCATATATTGTGCATCAATCAATTCATCCACCCCTCCCCTACCTTCTCCCTCTCCCCTAAAGCTCCTCCCAGGTCTGGGTAGTCCCTCTTCTATATTTTTTTTAAGTTTCCACATATGAGAGAAAACATGCAATATTTTTCTTTATCTGAATTATTTTGTTTAACATATATCCTCCATTTCCATGCATTTTTCTGCACATGACCAGATTTTATTCTTCTTTATGGTTGAGTAGAATGTGAGTGTGCACATGTGCCCATGTGTATGCCATGTTTGCTTTGTCCGTTGACCAGCTGACAGATATGTAGACTGACTGCTTGCCTTGGCTATTGTGAATAGTGCCTCTCTTGCTCCTTTCTTGCTCATTAGCCATTGTTGTATAACAAAGCATTCCCAAACTCAGTGCCTTATTGCAAAATTTTATAATTATTACTCAATTTTTTGGTTTGACTATGCTCAGTTGGGTAGTTCTTGATTACAGCAGACTGTCATGGAACTTCTTCAGTCAGCTCGCAGCTCTAACTGCAGTTCCCTGGTGAGTCATTTGGGCTGGACATCCACCATGGTACATTCCCATGACCTAAACTCCAGGAATCAAAAAGGGAGGGCTGGAATGTATCTTGAGGTAGAGGACTTGCCTAGTATAAAGGAGTTCCTGAGTTCCATGCCCAGCATAAGATTGTATAACAGCTTACAATTGATTTCTAAGACCACAGGGTAAATGAAAACTGGATAGAGGAGCATTATTTGCTATAATAAAGCAAAAAGAAGTGACAGGCTTAGTGCCAGCAGAGTGGAAAACTTAGGAGACCTCATTTCACTGCAGAGCCTTGGAAGCAGTGAAATTCTGTGTGATACAAATCTATAATTGTGTGCTACCGCTGGTTTTCTTTCTGTCAACAAAACCACACTATTCTTGTGTCAGGCATTGAGGTGGGTACTGAGAAACAGCAGTTACAAGTTGTCTTAGTTACTTTGCACTGGTTGTTGAGACAAAATATCTGATACCCAACATGAAAGAAGGAAAGGTTTATTTCTTACAGGTTGGAGGCTTCAGTCCATACTCAGTTGGCTCCAAGGTTAAGTGACATGGCTGAGGGCAGTAGTTTGTGGTGGCTACAAACATCAGGCATGAACAGCAAAAGAGAAACACAAGCCTTCTTTCCTCAGATATGCTGTATGCTATCTCCACCCTTGGCAGGTGTAGTACTCATACAACCAATCTGAATGCTAGAAAACAACCAATCAGAAAACATAGATATGATCACATCCATGATGATATGAGGCTTTAGGGGTACTGAGGTTAACCATGACAAAGAGCCTGCAGTCATACTTTAATCATGAAGCCTACAGTCTATTGAGGTGGAGGGGTATTTATCCAATCACTACCCAAATGTCCGCTGAGTATTCCTAATCTGAATCCTGAAGTCTGAAATGCTTCAATGTCTGGATCTTTTGAGTACTGATACAGTGCCAAAAGTGAAAAATTCTACAACAAGAAATTTTGTTTCAAACACAAAATATTTTTTCATTGAGATTATTGGTATATTTTAGGTGTAAATAATGATCATGTAAACTGGGAAATTTGTACCATACATTAAAACCTTGAATGTGTTATTCTCCAGTCCCCTAACTTTGCTTCAACTCCCTTCCCTTCCTTGTGTATGAAAGCTTTGTTGGCTTCTTTTTGCATCAATTGTTTCTTTTCTCTTCCTTCTTTTCTCCCTCCTACATGCCTAATTCCTCATTTCATTAGAAAATGTTCACAATATCTATATTATTTCAGTGCTTATCTACATTTTCAGCTTCCCACACCAGAGAAACAACACAATACACATGTCAAACACAAAATTATGAAAAGTATTGTATAAAATTAACTTCAGGTTATGAGTATGAAGTATATGTGAACCATAAATAAATTTCATATTTAAACTTGTGTCCCATCCTCAAGATAACTTATAATGCATATGCAAATATTCCAACAAATAAAAAATATAGACATTCCAAACAAGTCTGGTCACAATCATGTTGTATAGGAGACACTGAATTTGTAGATGTTTAACTAAAAACCTCAAGGAAGAAGTACAAGGGGTGATCAAAATACACAGCTAATAATTAAATTTTTTAGATGTACTACAATAGTGATATGTGGCAATTAACCCTTCTTAAAAAGCACCTATTTAGACAAATAAATTAAATAAAATACACATCCTCACTTCAAAAACACTTTTCCATTTGTTCTTGCAATTTCTGAAGCAGTTTGGAAGTCCTCTTTTGCGAGTGTCTTTAGATATTGGAATAAACATTATGGTTAGTGCTGCTGCTTAGTGCCATCCAATGGAAAGGAAGGCTCATAAATACATTATGGTGTGTCCTCATCCACCTGATTCACCAGATCTGGACCCCTGTGACTCTTCTGAAAATCAAAATGGCCATCAAAGATGAATATTTTAAATTGACTCAATACATTGAGGCAGCCACAACAGCACAAGTAAAGATACTCATAAGAGGACTTCCACAACTGTTTCAAAGAAAATGGCAAAATGATGGAATAAGTGCATTCACATGAAGGAGGAACTTGGTGTAGGGGTGCATACGTGTAAACTCAGCACTTGGGAGGCTGAAGCAATAAAATCTTTGAGTTTGAGACTAGCTTGGGCAACACAGTGAGTTCAAGGCCAGCATGAATTCCATAACAAAACCCTGTCTCACAAAACCAAAAACCAACAAACAATGAACACCTAGCTGATCGTTTCAGCACAATTTTGTGTTTGTTTGTAGATTACTGACTCACTGAAAATGGAAGACCTTCCCTGTGTGTGGTGGGCAACCAATAGTCCTGCATCCTGGAGGCTGTAAAAAGGGAAAGGAGAAAGTCTGGCTTCTGCCTCTTCAGAAGAGTTCAAATCCTTGCCATCACCTTAGGTATCCATTTCCAGGATCCTAGCACAGATTCTTCTGCTCCCTGCCAGAGACTCTCCAGGGACTCTGCAGTGAGCTTCAGGCCTCAGACTTGTGACTGGAGTTTTTCCATCTCCAGGGAGCACCTGACCCTTTTGTGCTCTTCTCCACCTGACTCTGCAGATGGCCATCTTAAGCCTAATTTGCAAATCCTTTATATCACACACACACACACACACACACACACACACACACACACACACGTGTACACACACACACAGAGAGAGAGAGAGAGAGAGAGAGAGAGGCAGAGAGAGAGAGAGAGAGAGAGAGAGAAATTGAATCTGATCCTATAGTGAACCCCGACAAAAACTGCCTCTACCTAGCTGTGCAACCTCCCATGAACAGTTTTATGTCTCACTCATGTGAAAAATCCAAAGCAGAACTGCAGCGGTGCTGCGCTAAGTATGGGTTAGTTAACAGAGGTGTTGGTGTAAGGCCCGCTGGGTTAAAATTCTGTCCACTGCTTTGTCATTGGAAAAGATATTTATTTTTGGTGTCTAGGCTAACACAGCAATGAAAATGAAGATAATTCCTAACTCACACTCTTGTAAGAATTAACATATGTAAAGCGCCTCAAAGTGGCCCTGGCCTGACATCGATGTGTGAAAGAAGCTTGTTAGTAAGTTATATTAACATGTAAACATACTTTTAAGATATGAAAACATCAGACAATGGATTCCAGAAGCACTCATTTCTCTGTATTAAAAGAAGGTCAGCAGCGCAAGTAACAATGATATCTGAGTTCTTGCTATATGCTAGGAGCCATGGGAAGAGCTCTGCAGGGTTTTCATTGGATCTTCACAGCAGTGCCAAGAGAGGAGTATTGCCATTGATCATGGAAAAAAATCCACAGTATTTCACAACAAAGTAATAGGAGAATGACAGTAGTGGCAAGTGAGGCTCCAAGAAGAGAAGCAGTGGTCCCAAGGTTTCAGAGCTACAAGATTTGAGTCCAGACACCTATAAATTCCAAGTCTGGGACTCAGTCCACTCCTCTGCTTTCTGTCATAGTGGGCCTGGGGCTCAGAGTCTACCAGAAGCCTCATCAGAGACCTCCGCCGGCAGCCACACCCTGCTTCAGCGGGACCCTAACCCAAATTGCCACACCCACTGCCTCATTCTTGCCCCACTGGCAGGCTAGGCGCCTGCTTTGTCCCAACTTCTAGCCCTGCCCCTTACCCTTCCCTCACACCCTTCGCCCTACCCCCTTCCAGGACCAAAGGTTCTGCTGCCCCGCCCCACACCCGGCGGGCCACGCTCAAGGGCGGCCTGTGCATGAGCGTCCACATCCCAGCTCAGACCTGCCCGCGCCCCGCCTTGCCCTCGCAGTGCATGCCGGTCTTGTGCTTGGAGTCGCCATTTTGCTGCTAGAGATGCTGTCTGAAGACCAGTGCTCTCTTCCTTCAGCGGCCTAGGCTGCGTCGGGGCCTGAGCTGGGCTCTGTGACAGGTAGGCTGGCGGGAGCTGGCAGTGAGCGGTGGCGCGGCCCGGTGGCCCCCAGGTTAGTCGGAGCAGGTGCCCGGACAGGGAGTCCTTATGGCGGGGTCACGGGCCGGGCGGTGGCGGGCACGGCGCTGGGGGCGACCTGGCCCCCGCCCGCAGGGCCCCTCTGTCCCTTCCTCCCTCTTCTCCGTTTTGGGTCGGCACAGCCAGGCTACTGGAAGCCCAGCCCTGGTGTGGGACCTGCAGGAGGCGGCTTGGGGTCTCACATGGCCTCTGCTCAGTGAGCCTGGCCATGCTGAGCCGCGGATATTTACCCCCCAAAATGATGATTTCTTTCCACTAGGAGCTCCTCCCTGCAGGAACCGAGAGAGGACTGAGATGTTACAGTAAGATAGCAGTTATTATTCTACCTGCACATGCTGTGGCTCCAGTCCGTTTCATTGATGAGGGGCTTTCTGCTTCTTTTAATATTGGCGCTACTTGGGTGTTTAGGTTTTGTGAGGGGTGTTTAGGTTTTGTGAGGAATCTGAAGGTGGCATAGGGCTTTGAGGCATGAGGAAGTGTGATTCCACAATTTAAGTCCACAAAAATAATGCACCCACATTGTTGAACCCTGCTGCAGAATACCCTTCTTGTCCCTATTCTGCTGTTTCTGACCATTACTCCCCAGTTCTGCTCACATCATTTATATATTTGCATAGTGTTGAATATTTATATTATATGCACAGGTAGAGTGTACTTAGTTATTCTGTTACAGACCATGTACACAAGTCTAGTTCCTCTTAGAAAACTTTCATTGAACATGTATTATTTTTCTTGGGATAAATTCCAGAATTTGGAAATACTAAGTCAAAGTTCTCTGCTCTTTCCCTGCCACTTGATATGAATTGGTGACTAAACAAGACACGTTTACATCTTTCAAAATCTAGGTATTTGCCCAAATTTCTTGGCAAATTTGGAGTTCAGCAAGAGGTTGAGTCATTTTCTGTGCAGGCTGAGAGACAGGCCACACAGCCACAGTTGGACTTTGTTTTTAAGTCATGTACCATGTTCATCTTTTTGTTTTGATTCACTCCATTATGTTTTGTTTCATTTCATTTTATTCTCTTAAAAATAAAAATGAAATAAAAAATATTTTCTTGCTGGGCATGGTGGTGCATGCTTGTAATCCCAGCACTCTGGAGGGTTACACAGGAGGATCACAGTGAATGCCAGGCTAGCCTGAAATACTTGCTGAGTTCAAGATCAGGCTGCAGTACATAGCAGGACCTTGTCTCAGAATGAAATAAACAACCCCTTTTTCCTCTTTTCTTATTTTAATGTACCATAAGTAGATACTAATAAAGAAAATATGAAAACACTTTTATAAATAAAGTTTTCATACTATGCAGTTTGTATACTATGAAACTATATACTATGCTTTATACTCTATAGCATACTTTATATAAATTTATATACTGCAAAACTGCGTAGTATGAAACTGAAATTTTTCAGCCGGGTGTGGTGGCTCACACCTGTAATCCCAGCACTCAGGAGGCTGAGGTGGGAGAATCCTTGCAAGTTTGAAACCAGCCTGGGCTGAAAAGTGAGCTCAAGGCCTGCCTAAAGTGCATAGAAAAACCACGACTCAAAAAGCCCCCCCCCCCAAAAAAAAAGACAGAAAGAAAGAAACTATGCAGTTTCATACTATGCAGTTTATGTACTATGCTCAGTGATGCCAGGGATTTCTGCATGAGGTATATGTCCCTGCACTTCTAAAATTTGTTCTTACTTGTTTGTTTTTTGAGACAGTATCTAAATAATTTACTCAATTCCCCAGGTTTGGTTTAACCTGGTGGTCCTTCTTCCTTACCTCCCAGAGTTCTAGGAGTACAGGTACAGGCTGTCTTTACTTACAAATTCACAATAACTATGTATGTTTATGGGATAAAATGTGCTTTTGATCTATGGCTCCTTTGTGGAAAGAATCAATCTAGTTAATGTACCTACCATCTTAGAAAGCTACAAATTCTTTCACAGTGACTGGGACTGCAAATTCCATTGTTTAGAAGTTTTGAAATCTATCCTTCTTAGTAAATTGTAGTCACCATAAGGTTTAGTAGAGAACTGAAAATTTCTTGTCCACCATGACTGAGATGTTGTATTTTTGGGTGACCATCCTCCGTTCCCCATCCCTCATGGAAATGATCATTTTTTAAAATAAGAGTGCTCAAGAATTGTGTGGAGGCTAAAGGTACTTGGGGCACACTGCTCTTCAGAAAGACCAGGCAGCAGTACTCTAGCCCTTCACCTTGCTCCCAATTTTTGTTTCTTTGTTTGTTTGTTTTTCCTTAACTGAATTCTAGGAATTGGATGCAGGGCTGTCTTAGTTACTTTTTACTGGTTGCTGAGACAAAAATCCTGATGCAAAAATTTGGGAAAGGAAAGGTTTATTTCTTATAGTTTGTGGAGCTTTCAGTCCATACTCAGTTGGCTCCAAGGCAGGGTGGCATGGCAGGGCCGCAGTTCATGGCAGCTGCAAACAGCAAGGAAGAAACAGGCAAAAGCATCAGTCAAAACTTCTTCCTGCCATTACATCACATCCTGACTCTATCCCTAGGCCAGTGTAGCACTCACACCCCCAATGCAAGCCCTAAACAATGAACCAATCACAAATGCATAATGTAAAGACATGATGCCTGGGGGCCACAGACATAAACTATGACAACAGACTTGCACTTAACTACACTAACTTCTGTTTTTAAAATTCTTTTTTATTTTTAGCCAGGGTCACCATAAGTAACTACACTGCTGAGACACCGTTCTTACACACAGATTCTTACAGGTCTGTGTGTGGATGCACATTGATGTCAAAGACATTTCCCTTTCAAAACTGAGATACTTGTTCTCACATCCAAGTATTATTTCATGATCAGATTCCTTGGCTTCTTTCCCTGTAGACCCAGCGAGACCAATCTCAGCATCCCTGCAGCTTTCCCTGCTTCCTATGACCCACACTGGTACCACACACCCTTTAAGTGGAAGAGAGGGATGGTCCCAGTTCCTTCCTGCTTCAAATAGCTGTGAATCAAACTCTTTCAAGGAAATCTTGCAAGTTGTGCAGCTCTCTGTAAGGGATAAACGTCTGTTGTTAACCCTGCCAGGTCCAGGGACAAATGTGTGTAGCACTCTGATGTGAGCTGCCAGACAGGCCTCTGCTCTGCCCCCCATATTCTCCCCAGTGCTATTCAGCACCTGCCTTAAAACCTGCCATCAGGTGGAGACTCAGCACTTCTAAGGGATGTGTACCTGCATGAATCAGCTTTGAAGGCTCAGCGTTTTCTGCATTTGTTGCCCAAATGTGGTGATTCTGTTTTTTTTTTTTTTTATTATTTAAAGAGAAAAACAAAACAAAACAGTAAGAGAGTACAAGTAATACAGAATTTCAAGAAAAAATACAGTAAGAAATCACTAGTTAGTAGATTACATATTGTAATTTCATTAACAGTTGTCCAGATTACAAAATTAAAGCATACAAAGTGGACATTAATACTGTGAAGTTGTAGACAGTTCTGTTCAATGATCCAACAAAAACTCAGTAATATGGTTTTCTATTCTATACACTTAAATATACATACAGTTATATCCTTTAGATCACATTGTTTTCCTCTCTTTTTTATGATAACAATTACACATTTGGGGTTTTATTATTCCAAAAGTTCTTATAACTTTTTCTTTGAAGAGGAAAAAAATAAAAATAAAAACATAACAAATGAAACAAAACAAAACAAAAAATCCCAACGTGACAAAGCAAAACAGAGTCAGAAGAGGAGGATGGACATAGTATATAATGCAAAAGAGAATACCAAGTGATCAACAATGGTTACCATTATGCCTTTTGCTATCTTAAAAAGAGTTGCCTGTATCATCTGTTATAATAGATTTGAACAAAACTGTACATAACAAGGCCAATAAGACCAACATTGGAGACCTTACAGGACATTCAAAGAAAATAATAGTCAAACCATAATGAACATCATAGAATATCTTGTTGCCTTCAAAGTGGTTGCCAACCCTCAAACTTGATGCTATTAAGCAAAACAGAATGTAGTAAAATCAGTCAGGGAAAGAAGTGGAGAACAATACAGGGGTGCAAATCAGTTAATAAGAAAAGAGTTACTATAATATATCCCGCTATTTTTAATTTAGTTTTCCCTTTAAAATAATAAGAAATTAATTGTTTTTTAAAAAGGGAAATTGAGATAAAAGAGGACATATCAATACAACAACACAGGTCAGAACTGTAACAATTTAAGCATCATTGTGTTTCACCACCAGATAGCCTGACATAATAGTTGTTACCATAGTGTCTCTTTCCTTGACATATTTGAGTATAACTTTGTTTACTATAGCATCAAACGTATCAAGACAGTGTGAAATTATTCAAGAGAATGATAGTATTGCAGGGTATTTAGAACCAGCTAACAGAAACCAAACAATGGTTTCTATACTATCTCTTTGCCTATAAAAATTTTTCTTTATACTATCACACATATTAAAATATAATATGATACAACATGTTAAAACCAATGGAAACAAATGAACAACAACTTGATACAACTTCAAAACAGGATGATATTAAATCAGCACTAGCTGTTACGCTGCCTAATTTTCTTCAAAATAGCTATTCATTCTATCACAGACAATAAAATCAAACAACCTAGATTAAAACCATTCCAATTAATGAATGAAAACATTATATGGCTTCAAACCAGTATGATGGGAATCATGATTACCATGCAATTTTATGTATTCTTATCATTTCTTACACTAGGGAAACTATTCGGTATTTATACATGTGAGTTTGATTTATTTCACTTATGAGTATGTTCTCAAGCTGCATCCATTTATTTATATCTCAATGTGATCATCCTTTATAGCTGAGTAGTACTTCATTGTATAAAAATACCACAACTTTTTTATCCATTCCTCAGTTGATGGACACTTAGGTAGTTTCCCAGATCTGGCTATTACAAATTGTGCTGCTAATAAACATGGGTGCAAATATGTCACTGTGGTATCATGCTTTCAGTTCTTCTGCGAATATGCCTAGAAGTGGTATAGCTGGGTCAAATGGGGCTTTCTAATCCCAACTTTCTGAGAAACATTCCCACTGACCTCCACAATGTTTGCATATGTCTATACTCCTACCAACACTACAGAAGAGTTCCTTTTTCCCCACAGCCTTTCCAACATTTGTTGTTGGTGGTTTTCTTGATCTTGGCAATTCTTTCAGGAGTGAGATGAAATCTCAGTGTGGTTTTAATTTGCATTTCTCTAATGACCAATGATGTTGAAGATTTTTTAATATATTTATTTGGACTTCCGGGAGAACATGGCGGACAGATAACAGCAACTACCGGAGGCTCTCTGAAAGACTTGGCTCAGAAGCCAGGAATGGTGCGGACTAAGGAGACATAAGCAGGTAGAGATATGCTCTGCTGACTCAGGAACGAACTGGGCTGAGAGAAACCAACTTGGAATGCATCCTGGTGCTAAAACAGGAACAGAAAAGCCTTGGTGTGGAGGCTGGACCCCGCGCCATTGTAAGCCGCGATTTGGGTTTCCTGCCGCGCAGCAGCTGGCTGCCTCTACAGTGGCTCGGCAAGGAGAGAGACGCACAGAAGCTCTGAGAATGGCAATCTGCGAACGGCAGGGAGGCGTGCACTGACTTGTGGTGAGGTGAGTGAGAGAAACTGACACTCTACCACAGTTTGACTCCAGCGGAGGACTTTCTGGACCCGAGCAGTCCTGTGGGAGCAGGGCGCGGTGGCGATTCCAGCCACACATCCCCCTCTCAGGCGGGATTGGTGAAAAGTGCCTGGCCTGTGAGATGCTGCGGGCGGACTCGGTAGGCTGTCCGAACCCAGATCCCAGAGCCGGATGGTGGCCGGGAGGGGAGACGCGTAGGCTGCCTGGTCCATAACTCCCTGGTACGCAGCGGTGAGCGGGAACACCTAACCGGCACAATTCGATCAGGCTGTGGCTGACTGGGAGAGAAGCTGGGCCTCTTATATAAGCTTGCATATATAAGGAACAGAGAAGAAGAGGCAGCATGGGAAGAGGCAGCAACAAGAAAGGCTCCTCGGCCCCCAAATCTGAGAAACAGGCAATAGCAGACACCGCACCAATACACATAAGGCACCATATAGAGAGCCTCATAGACCAGTTCAGGAATGAAGTTATCAACTACCTGAAGCTAGAAGTATGCAGAATAGTTAGAGAAATGCTAAGTACCACCCAAGAAAAAACAGGCGGTGGAATGGAAGAACAGAAAAAAAGGGGAGAATTGTTTGATGGAGAAAACAGAGAAAGCATAGAATACGTGAAGCAGGTTCAAAGGGACTACCAAGATACTAAGAAGTCTATCGAAGACTGGCATAACACCTTGAAAGAAACTAAGGACAGACTATCTGAACTGGAGGGCAGACTTGTAATATGGGAGAATGAAATGAAAAACTTCTTAAAAATAACAAAGAAACAAACAGCAATAATACAAAGACAAGAAGATGATAAGAGGATCCATAACTTAAGGATTAAGAACATAAAAGAAGAAGTAGGGACACAAACAAGTGAACTACAAAAGCTACTCACAGAAATAATCCAGGAGAATTTTCCTAATTTAGCAAAAGGTAAAGATACTCAGATGTATGAGGCATACAGGACCCCAGCTACCTACAACCCAAACAGAGCAACACCCAGGCATATAATAATAAAAATTCCAGAAATTCAATACAAGAACAGAATATTAAAAGCTGTAAGAGACAAGAAACAGACCACTTACAAGGGAACACCCATCAGAATTACAGCAGATTTCTCAGCACAAACCATCAAATCATGAAGAGCGTGGGGGGAAATAATTCAAGCTTTGAAAGATAATAATCTCCAGCCAAGATTGAGATATCCTGCACAGCTGTCCCTGGAAATTGATGGAAAAACGAGGTGCTTCCAGGATAAAGAGGAACTGGGGGAATTTGCAACCACCAATTCAACTCTACAGAGAGTATTGCAGGATATTCTAAAAAAAGAAAAATACAAAGAATCCAGAAATAATGGCAGAGAGGCCACAACGAATGGAGCAGAGAACAAAATGAAGAAGACAAACGGACAGCTACTGACAGAAAAAGAGCTCAACAGAAATGAGGCAGAGAAGATTGGATGATAGGAACAGCTATTTTGGAGAAAATGACATCTTAATAGGTAATACTGATTTAGTATCATCTTGTTTTGAAGTCTCATCTAGCTTTTGTCCTTCTGTCTCCAATGGTCTAAATAGGCTGTATCTTATTGGACTTTATTATGTACGATAGTATAAGCAAAAACCTTTTAAAGACAAGGAGATTATACAGAAACCATTGTTCATTTTCTGTTAGTCGATTCTAAATACTCTGTAATGCTGTCATTCTCTTGAATGGTTTTACATTGTTTTGATATACTTAATGCTACAGTATACGAAGTTGTACTCAAGGATTTCAAAGAAAGAGACAATATGGTAACTACTTTTAGGTTAGGATTATCTGGTGGTGAAACACTATTCTGCTTAAATGGTTATGTTTTGATCTGCGCTGTTTCGTTGTTGTGCCCTCTTTTATCTCAATCTCCACTCCATTATTTACTTTTTTATCTTTATCCTTTTAATTAAAGGAAAAAAAATAGCAGGATATATTATAGTAACCCACTTTGACTTTTCATTACCTTGATTTAAAGCCCTGTATTACTCTCACCATCTGGTTTTTAACTGATGTTCCCCTATTCTGTTTTGCTGGATAGTATCAGGTTCGAAAGTTTAGGCATCAGCTGTGAAGATAATGAGATTCATTATGACGCCCATTCTTTTTGACTTTTATCTACTTTTGAAGACCTACAATGTCTCCAATGGTTTGGTTTTGTTGGTTTTATTCTTTACTGTTTTGTTCAATTGTATTATAACTAACGATATAGGCAATTCTATTAGAGATAGCAGGAGGCATTATGGTAACCATTGTTGATCAGCTTGTATTATGTTTTTACATTATCTATTATGTCCACCCTTTTGACTTGACCGATTCTGTTCTGTTATGTCACATTTGGTTTTACTCTCTTCCAAAAAAGTAATAAGAACCGTGGGAGCAATGAAACCCAAAATGTGTAATAGTCATGGTACAAAAGAGAGGAAAAGAAAGTGCTCCAAACTATATAACTGCATGTATATTTAAATGTATAAGATAGAAAATGATATCACAGAGTTTTATTGGATCAATGAACAGAACTGTTTGCAGTATCATTGATGGAATGTCCACTTTACAAGCTTTAATTTTGTGACTTGAACAATTATTTCTAAGATGACAATATGTAATCCATTAACTAGTGATTTCCTACTGTTCTTTTTTTTTCTGTAAATCTGTATAACTTGTACCCTTTCCCTGCTTTTTTTTCTTTTCTCCTTAAATAAAATTAAAAAAAAATACAAATATATATATATATATATATATATATATATATATATATATATATAATTTATTCGTTGTTTGTATTTCTTCATCTGAGAATTGTATATTCATTTCAGATGCCTATTTTTAGATTGGGTCTTTGAATATTGGGGGTCTGATATTTTAATTCATTATATGCTTTATAAAGAAGTCCTTTGTCTGAGGGACAGTTCACTAAGATTTTTTCCAAGTTCATAGGTTTTCTTTTCACTATGTTAGAGATTTCTTTTTATGTGCAGAAACTTTTTAATAAGAAGTGATCCCACTTATTGACTCTGGGAAGTATTTTCCATGTGGTTTGAATCTTGTTTATGAATTCTCTACCTACCCCAATGTCTTCAAAGTTTTTACCCAATTTGTCTTCCAATAGATTTAGTGTTTCTGCTTTAATATTTAGATCTTTCATCCTTTCAGATTTTATTTTAGTATATGGTGATAGGCATGGGTCTAGTTTTAGTTTTCGGCATATGGAGAGCCGGTTTTTCAGCACCATTTATTAAAGAGACGGCCATACTTCCAGTGAACATGTTTGGGCCCTTTATCAAAGATAAGTGGTTGATTGTGTTTGTATCTTCTTCAGCTCTGTTTTGATTCCAGTAGCATGTCGATTTTATTACAGTTGCTTTGTAGTATAACTTCAAGTCAGGGATTGTGATGCCTCCTGCCTTGCCTTTGCTGCTTAGAACTGTCCTTGCTATTCTAGGTCTCTTCTGGTTCCAGATGAATTTTAGGAGTGATTTCTTGAGATCTATGAGGTATGTTGATGGTATATTTATCGGGCTTGCATTGAATCTGTATAACAGTTTTGGGAGAATGGCCATTTTCACAATATTTATTTTTCCTATCCATGAGCAAGGGATGTCTTTCCATTTTCTGAAATCATCTTCAATTTCATTTTTCAGTGTATAATTTTCCCTGTATAAGTCTTTCAATTCTTTTGTGAGAGTAATTCCTAAATATTTCATTTTTTGATTGCTAGTGTGAAGAGTGTGGCTTCTCTTTTTTTTTCTGTGACTTTGTTGTTAGTGTATAGGAATGCTATTGTTTTTTTAATATTGATTTTGTCTCCAGCCACATTGCTGAATTTATTTCTTATATCTTGGATTCTTTCAATGGAGTTTTGGGGGTCTTCTATGTAGAGTATCATGTAATCTGCAAATAATGATAAATTAACTTCTTCTTTTCCCATCTTTACACCTTTTATTTCTCTCTCTTGTCTAATTGCTCTGGCTAGTATTTCCAGTACTATATTAAATAGGAGTGGTGAAAACAGACATCCTTGTCTTGTGCCTGATTTTAAAGTAAAGGCTTTCAAAGGCTTTTTGGCCATTTTGTATGATACTGGCTGTTGGTTTGTCATAAATGGCCTTTATTATGTTGCGGTAAAGACCATCTATTCCAATTTTCTGCAAGGTTCTTATCATAAATGAATGTTGGACTTTATCAAAAGTTTTTCTGCATATATAGAAATGATCATGTGATTCTTTTGACTCTATTGATATGGTGGATTAAATTTATTGATTTACATATATTGAACCATTCCTGCATGCCTGGGATGAATCCCACTTGGTCATGGTGTATGATCTTCTTGATGATTTGCTGCATCCTATTTGTCAATATTTTATTGAGGATTTTTGCATCTGTGTTCATTAGGGAGATTGGCCTGTAGTTCTTTTTTTCAGTTGGGTATTTCTAAGGTTTTGGTACTAGAGTAATATTTGATTCCAGGAATGACTTGGGAAGGATTGCTTCCCTTTCAATTTCATTGAATAGTTTGAGGAGTGTCAACATTAGGTCTTCTTTGTATTTCTTGTAGAATTCTGCAGTGAATGTGTCTGGGCCTGGGCTCTTCTTTGTAGGTAAGGATTAATTACATTTTCAATTTCATTAGTAGAATTTGGGTTATTCAGCAGTTTTACTTCTTCTTGACCTAGCTTTTGTACTTCATATGCTTCTATGAATCTGTCTATTTTTTCTGTTTTATTAATCTTTGAGGGTAGAGGTTTTTGGGCTAGGGATTTAGCTTGGCAGCATAAGCACCTGCCTTGCAAGCAGGCAGTTGTGAGTTTGATCCCTGGTACCGAAAAAAAAAAAAAAGACAAAAAAAATGAGAGTAGAGGTTTCAGAAACAGGTGTTGATGATTTTCTGTATTTCTATTGGGTCTCTAGTGATTTTTGGCTTTTTCATTCCTTATTGCATGAATTTGAGCTTTTTCTTCCCTTTTTAAAATAAGGTGTCTACGGGCTTATCTTTCAAAGAACCAACTCTCTGACTCATTGATTTTTTTGGATTGTTTTCTTAGTCTCTATTGCATTGATTTCTGCTCTAAATTACAAGAATTTTTCATCTCTCACAGAATGAACTTATTCTCTATCTGGGGTTTTCTCTTCTTTCAAAGAGCAATAGCAGCCACTTTTGTCCAGTAAAATTTGAACAGAATCTGATAAAAGGTTATTAAAGACCCAGAGTATTAAATCACAGTGTGGAAAAGGTCAGAGTTGGGTGGGTCATAGCAGGAGAGGATAGGGGTTTGGGTGGCTCCAAAACTTAGCAAAAAGCTGGAACTCAACAAATGTGGAAATTGTACAAATTGATGATGTGCTTATATGTTACTGAATTTAACATGATGAAACTAATGGTATCTTAATTTTTAATTTAAATTGTACTAGAAATTAATGTTTGGAATTACAGACTTAGGAGTAGAAATATAAACTGAAAATAATACAAGGGGTACAAGGGGAGGAGAAGGGAAAGGCAAGTGCTTTGCAGGATTGGCCCTGAGTGGAGCTCAGGATGCTTGCTGTGGAGCCAGTAAAAGCCTCAGCTCTAAAATTCCTCAAGACAGGGTTCATAGCCTTAGTTTTCACTTTGCTACCAAAGCTGGAGAGATCACTGGATATGGATCTACCATAAATTCTGCATGTGAGACTTGAGCTCAGTTAGGTACTACCCTGTGTTAGCAGGAGAAAAATCACCAACTGTCCTTGTTCCTTTAAAACTCTAGAACTTGCCAGTGCCTGTCACAGACAGTTCTGTGGTTTGTCATAAATGGCCAAATCCATTCCAGGAAAGCTTCCCATTCTTTGACCCACTCACTTCTGCTTGCCTCAGTGTTGCTGAAGGTCACAAGTCTTGGAGTCTTTGTGTAAAATGTCCCTTGGACTTCCCAGAGGCCCACAGACCCAGGCCAAACCCACCTGACTGCAGTTCTCATTTTCAGTGACCTTAGGTTGGTTGAACTCAACTGGGCATCTTGTAGAGTGGGACATCAAACTCCTGTGCATGTTGCAGAGATCCTAGCCCCAGGCTTTTTGTTGCCTGGAATGTGACAGTGCTGGGCAAGTTTGTCCTCATGTGCTGACAGAAGTCCCTAATAGTGCTGTGACCACCTTTCCTCCATTCTTCAGGGAAGCCTGACATACACCTAACTTTACCACCCTTGTGGCCTGTTGTCTCTGTGAGGAGGAGTGGTATCTGCAATGTTACTCTATTCATAGTCACTCTACAGGGGTGCTGTACTATAAATATCTTCAAAGTGTTTGGACAGAGAGTAGGGGTCCTGCCTGCCTTTGCTCCATCTTCAGTGTATATAATGATGCATCACCCCATTCTATGTGCCTTAGTGGGACTCTCCTTACCCTATTATGTGTTCACATGTACAGGCGACAGGAAGTTAGGTGCATTCACAATAATGTGGATAGTAACTCGTCTGCTCTGCAGGGTGACTGCGTGGCCTGCACAACATTGAAGCACAAGACAACAGTGTTTATGTTTAATCTGGTCATTACATCTATCAGAGCCTAGTAAATTGATGATTAAAGGTACCCACCTGCTCCCTCCATGATTTCTGTGTGGACCTCGTTCCATAATATCTCACAGAGATTCCTGGTCAGGATAACATGGAAGCCCACAGAATGAATCTCTATTGTCCTTCACAATAAACAACAACTTCTTCAGCCAAGTGATGGATCCTTGGCAGGATGCTACGCTTTTCCAAGGCTAAGGAAATACAGCAGTGCTGGCAGGGGCTCACGTCTGAGGCAAAAGTCAGGGGTTTGGATTAAACTTGTCCTCCTGACTTCCTATGTAAACCTAGACATGACACCATGCCTCTCAGGACCTTCCCAATGTGTTCCTATGCTCTGTGGAGGTCATGCTGGCATCTACTACCTGGGAACATCATCAGTGGTGTGAGATAACATTTGTAAAATCTGTGGGCTGGTATCAAATTTACATAGAGCAGGGAACTAGAAGTGAAATCCAGGGAGGGTTAAGATGGAGGTGGAATACAGTGCACACAATGCTGGATCCTGCTGCATGGCAGTAGAAATGAGACTTAAATCCTGGACATGTTTCCCTGGTGGCTTCTTGAGGGGGGGAGGGAAGTGCATTGATTCAGCCATCCTTATTTTCCCTAAGCCTCTCAATTTCTTCTATGTATTGGTGATGTAGCCTCAAATCAGGACCTCACACAGACTAAGCAAGCATTATGGATGGAGCTACATCCCCATATCTATGTCCATAGCTCCTATATTCACACCTGTGTGAGCCACCAAGCCTATTGACTGTGCTCCTGCTCAGTCACTGAAACCTCATCTTGTAATGGCCATATCCTGAGTAGCCTGTTCCTTATATTATGGGCCTAGCTTTGGGATTATTATTATTATTATTATTATTAGTGTTATTATATTTCATTCGCAGTGCTGAAAATGAGCCCAGGGCATCATGCATGGTACGCATGTGTTGTATCCTGAGCTCTCTCCCCAGTTCCTGACTCAGTCTTAAATAACTGGATATGGCAGAGGTTGTGTGTTGGTACCACTAAGGTTCACACAAAATAACTGTGACCAACCTAATTTTTTCATTTGTTCTCCCCAGTATTGTGGGGTTTTTTTTGGGGGGGGATCTCTGGCTCCGAATAAGTCACTCTTGTCTCTGCAGCTTCTTTGAGGACAGGATGATGAATGTTGAGTGACAAAAGAGAAAACAGAGAGGAGACATCAGGCTTTTGAGTGCTGCCTGTATGCAAGGGACAGAGCCCGAGAACAAATTCTGCCCTACTGACAAGTTCACTGAGTATGTAGCTCTGTGCACTGAGCTACTATGGTAGCAGCCCCAGCAAAGTCTCCTGGATTCATACACAGCAACTCTTGATACAGCAGCATATTATCTCTTGTATCAGATAGGTACAGACTGACCTCCCTTCTATCACACATGTGTCTCATCATATTTTCAAATATGTGTAATGACTGGACAAAATTTGACCTCTCTACCTTTTTTCACCAATCAGTCATTCTGAGGTTATTGCTATGTTTTTAGCAAACTTTCAGTGCATGGCTTGCTGTGGTTTGTTTATTCATTCAGGTTTTACTGGATATTCACATTGTAGTTTTCAGTTTAAGGAAAACAATGTTGATGTGAATATCTTGTAAAATTCTCTTCATGACATAAAGATGATTGGATGCACAGAATGTTAAGGTAGTCATATGTGTCAATCTTAAATTAACTACCAAAATGATTTCTGAAGTGAATGTACCACTAGCAAGGCAGAAGGAGTCTCCTTCCTACACTTCCCCACCAATATCAGTGTACTTTGATGTAAAAGACAAAGTCTGCTCTTCAAAACATGAGCAGTGTTTTTCCTTGTGTGATGAATATTCACTTACCTGATAATAATAATAATAATAAGAGACATGTACATACTGGGAATGGTCCATCTGACTCCCAAGGGAACATTGAAGGCCTTCAGAAGTGATAGACACTTGGACCCAACAGAGGCCTTGGAAACACTGCTGGCTCCTGCATAAGTCACTCTGCATGACCCAGGGAACACTGCCTCCTTCTGAGGTTAAGGCCTAATGACCAGGATAGTTCCTGTGAGAGTTCTGTAGTATTTCATGATAGGCCTGCTCCTTGACAGAAGGTGGAGGTGGAAGAGCCCTTAGCCTAAGAAGGGGGACTTGTGGTAATTCTCGTCTCTACCCATAATGTCCTGGAATATGAGACTTGGTGAAACAGTTGAAGCAAAATGTGAGTGAAATTGTCCCAACATGGGTTTTACAGCTATGGGAAAATGGTGCTGATAACACAAAGTTGAGCCCACAGAATGTGTCCCAAATTTATTCCACCCAGCACTCCCTATATGTGACAAGTTCTATAGAATGTGCAAATTACAGCCTGTGAGCAGAAAAGCACACTCTCATAAACTTGTTGATAGCAGCAGCCTGGGATCAGAGATACCAGGCAAGCAAGGTGCTGATTTGTAGAACATGACTACACCACAGGGACTGGGTCCTGTTATGTACAATGTCTGGTGTTGGGTAACAGGAAACTAAGGAGCATAACTGGATGCAGCCCCACATTTTATGCAACAGGTAAATTCAGCATTGGGGCACCCCACGGTGCAGTGGATATGACTTGACCTGTGTAACTGTGTATCACCGAAAAATGATACAAACATTTGGGGTGGCAACAAGCTCATCAGGGTGGTGCCCACTGATTGGCTTACTGTGCAAGCCTTGGAGGTCTGTGTGAGCTAGGGATGACCGTAACTATCCCCACAATGACTGTGACACGACCTGGGTTTTCCCATATATCCAGGACACCATCAAACACATTATATTGGACACTCTGCAATATTGTGAAACAGTTCTATAAGTGACACAATACTCAACAGGTGCCACCATATTGTACGGGTGGCCTGGTGGATTTCTCTGGTAGCTGTGTTGCTACCAAGGGCAGGAATCATGGACCTCACCATCCAGATTGAAACCCTTGTCAATGCAGGGTCCAATCCATGAACCTCACTTGCTAGGCTTGGTGTTGCTCATGGATGAAACATCACAAATTTGAAAGTTGCTTTTGCAAAACCACATGAGCCTTCATTTGTGAACCACAGCACAAGAAGTTACTTGTGCCATCTTGCATGTAGAATCTGGCATTTATATCCCTGACCAACAGAGATAGGAACAAGAAGCCTTGCAAGAAATGGATGTGCACCTGAGACACCTGGACTGCCACCATGGGCCCACCCCATGAAGAAACTCCCCCACCTCGTGGACCTAGTATTGCCATTGATCTTTGACTCTAACCCTTTCTCCCAAAACCTTGGAATATAGTGGATTACCATGCTGGCTCGATGAGAGACTCAGAAATCCCTCACGCAAACAGAAGCCATCATCAGGCTCTAGTCAATGTGGTGAGTTTACCCCTAAAATAGTGGTCTGCAGTGGGTAAAGAGGATCAGACATGAATCTCCCTCCAACTATAAGCTCTTGGAGAACCTGACAAGAGGGTCAAGAATCACCTTCTCCACACAGAGAATATCGGACAGGTTGAGGAGTGCCCCAATAAGGTCTCCCCCAAATGGAGCAAATTAAAAGAACTTATGAGAAACCCAGTGACACAGTAGAGCCTAGGCTGACATGAACATTATAGACAGGGAGATCTGGTGACCAGCAACAACCTGAAGACATAGCAATAGCAGGAAGTAAGAGTTGACCTACATCAATACTTCTAGGCTAGTTACCCTGGGAAGAATATAGGACTCACAAAACAGGCTCTGCAGGAGGAATTCAGGCGACTGGCTCTTCTCTTCATTTTGGTACCCAGCAATTGCACAAACATCCCCCATACAGTAGGACCCTAAAGGTCAAACTATGTTGGGATTTAAAGACCAACTATGTACCCCAATTTTGAAAATGACAAGCAAATTGGCAAAGTGCATTCTCAAACATTAGTCAATCAGGAGCAATAACAGGCAACACTGAAACAGAGGATCTTAAAAGTCATACACCAGAAATCTCTCAAAAGAGAGCAACTGAAGTAAAGAAACAAGTCCATGAGGCCATAGCAGAAATCAAATTACAAAGACTGTCTCATGTAGAGACAGAAATACCAACCTTATTAAGCTAGTTGCTCAACATAGCTAGAGAAGAAATAACTTTTTAAAAAAATAATAGTAGCATGGGAAATTGAAACTTTGCATGAATAATGTAGAAAACAAGCAGAATCCATGAAACAAATGCAGATATTCAAGAAAGAAATTCAAGAAAGAATATTCAAGAGATATTCAAGAAAGAAAAACTATTGAAAGCTGGCAAAACTATTTGAATGAAGCTGAGGATACGTTGAGGACAGAGTTGAACATAGTGATCATGATAGGGTTGAACTTTTAAAAACAACAAAGCAACATGAAGTGACAATTCAGTAGCTTCAAGACGATGCCAAGAGAAACATTGTAAGAGTAACCAGCATCAGTGAAGACACAGGAACTGATACTAATGACATAACTAAATTATTCACAGAAAGTAATAGCAGAATATTTCCCAGATGTAAGAAAAGATATACAAATAAGTGAGGCATGAAGAATGTCAAACAATCACAACCAACATAAATCTACACCCAGATATATAATAATTAAGATCCAAGACATACAGCATAAAAACAGAATACTGAAAGCTGTTAGAGAAAAGAAGACTCAGCTATCAAGGAAAGCCTATTAGAATCACAGCAGATTTTTCAGCACATACCTTCACGTTAAGAAGAGCTTGGAGTGAAGCATTTTAAGCCCTTTAAGAAAACAACTTTCAGCACAGACTAATGTATCCAGCAAAAATTTCATTCAGATTTAAGGGAAAAACAAGATACTTCCATGACAAAGTGCAACTGAATCAATTCATGTCCATCAAACCAACCCTAGAAAGAATACTGAAAGACATGCAAGATACGGGTTAAAATGACCACAATCTCCAGAACAACAGAAAGAAACCACCAGGCTGGACAAGAAACTAAATAATGTAGAAAAAGCAGGAAACCAACAACAGGAACACAATATAGCAAAGTCAAAACAGTATATATTAGTGATATCCATAAATGTAAATGGGCTCAATTCACCTATCAAAAGAAACAGTTTGACAGAATATATCAAGAAATAGGATCCCAGAGTATGTTGTATACAAGAAACACATCTGACTCAAAAAGAAACTCAGATTAAAAGTCAAAGCATGGAATAGAGTTTCCATGCACCAGGAACCCTGGAAAGAGCAGGGGTAGCTATTCTGGTTGCAGACAAAGTTTAAACATATGATTAAAAGAGATAATGAAGGCCACTACAAACTTTTACATGGATAACTACAAGAGGAAGAACTATCAATTATAAATATATATGTACCAAATACAGGAGGACCCAACTATGTTAGACAAATACTAATGGACATGAAAAGCTAACACACAAGAACACAATTGTAATAGGAGAACTTAACACCCCACTGTCACAAAGAGATAGATCAACTTAGACAAAAAGTCAGCAAAGAAATAACATAACTGAATCATTCCTGTGCACGAATAGACTTAGTGCATGTTTACATAGTATTCCACCCAACCATATCAGAACATATATTCTTCTCAGGTGCACATGGGACATTCTACAAAATAGACCATATATTATCCCATAAAACATTTTTAAGTAAATGCAAATGGAGCGAAATTATCTCATGCATATTATGGGACCATAGTGCACTAAAATTGGAAATCAATGGCAAAAATCCATGAAAAACCTGCACAAATACATGGAAATTAAATAACAATCCTGAACAATCAGTGGGTTACAGATGAAATTAAACAAGAAATAAAGCAATGTCTATAATACAATGAAAATGCAGAAACAACATACCACAACCTATGGGACACAATGAAAGCAGTCCTAAGTGGGAAATGCATAGTAATAAGTAGTCACATCAAGAAAATGGAATGAACACAAATAAATAACCTAATGCTATATCTCAAGCTTCTAGAAAAGGAAGAGCAAGTCAAACCCAAAGTTCATAAAAGAGTGGAAATCATAAAGATTAGAGCAGAAATTAATGAAATTGAAACCAAAAAATTACAAAGAATTAATGAATCAAAGAGCTGTTTTTTGAGAAATAAAATTGATAAACCTCTGGCCAAGCTTATCAAGAAAAAAAATCCACACAATATGGACTGAAAAGAGAGAAATTACTGTAGATCCTATGGAAATTCAAAACATCATGAACACCTACCTTGAAAATCTCTACTCATATAGGGTGCAAAACAGAAAATAGATTTGTAGAAATATGAACTATCAGTGCTCAATCAAAAAGATATAACAATTTTGAGTAACCAAATATCAGCTACATTAATCAAAAATGTGATTAAAAACTTACCAACAATAAAATCCCATATCCTGCTGGATGGAGGGCTGAATTCCATAAGAAATTCAGAGATCTGACTGTAACACTCCTTAAACTCTTCAATCGAATTGAAAGAGAATTAGTGCCCCCTAACTCATTCTTAGAAGCAAGTGTCATTCTCATTCCACAGCTACAGAGAGATCAAACCAAATAGCAGAACTATAGACTAATCTCACTAATGAACAATGATGCAAAGATTCTCGATACAATATAGGAAAATAGAATGCAGCAAATCATCAAGAAGGTTATACAACATAATCAAGTAGGATTTATTCCAGTAATGCAGGGATGGTTCAACATGCACAAGTCAATGAATGTGATACACCACATCAACAGAGCCAAAAATAAAAATCACCTAATCATTGCAATGCATGCAGAAAAACCTTTTGATAACATACAACACCTGTTCACGATAAAAACCCTACAGTAACTCAGAATAGACGCTATGTACATCAAAGTCTATAGACCATTTATTGCAAACCTACAGCCAATGTTACACTAAATAGACAAAAACTGAAAGCCTTCACACTAAAATCAGGAACAAGAAAATGATGTCCACTGTCACCATTCCTAGTCAATATATTTCTAGCAATATTAGCCAGAGCAATCAGACAAGGGGGAGAAATAAAAGGAATAAAAATAGGGAAAGAAGTTAAATTATCATTATTTGCCGACAACATGATATGCTACATAGAAGACCCCAAAATCTCAATTGAAAGACTACTAGAGGCAACAAACAAATTCAGTAGCATAGCTGGATAGAAAGTCAACACTCACAAATCAATAACATCCCTGTACACAAACAAAAAACTCCATGAGAGAAAAGTTATGAAAATATCCGCTTTCACAATAGCATCTAAAAAATGAAATACTTAGGAATCAACCTAACTAAAAATGTAAAACACCTGTATGCTGAAAGTTATACTACTCTGAAAATGGAGATTCAAGAGGATATTGGAAAATGGAAGGATATTTCTTGCTATTGCTTAGGAAGAGCCAATATTGTGAAAATGGCCATACTTCCAAAACTGTTATACAGATTCAGTGCAATCCCATTCAAAATATCATTAACATACCTTCATATCTAGAGAAAGTAATTCTGAAATTCATCTGGTAACATAATAAATATAGAATAACAAAAGCATTTCTGGGAAACAACAGAAAGACAAGACTCATCTCAATTCCTGACTTGAAACTATACTACAAAGCCACAATAATAAAATCAGCATGGTACTGGCAAATAGACCTGAGGATCAGTGGAACAGATTAGAAGATGCAAACACTACTACAAAGACACAGAGCCACCTTAAATTTGTCAAAGGGGCTAAAAATGTTCACTGGAAAAAGCCTCTTTAATAAATGGTGTTAGAAAAATTGACATTACATGCTAAAGACTGAAACGAGACCCATACCTATCACCATACACTAAACTAAAGTCAAAGTGCTTCAAAGATCTTAATATTAAAAAGGAACAAAAATCTACTGGAGTACATGGTAGATAGAAATCTTGGAGACATAGGAGTAGTTGGAGAATTCATTAAGAAAACACAATCACATGGAAAATACTTCAAAGAATCAACAACTGGGATCTCATATTACTAAAAAGTTTTGGACTTAAACAGAAATTAAATAAAGTGAAAAAAAACCCCACAGAGTCAGAAAGAATCTGCATAGATGATAAAGGACTTGTATGCAGAACATATAAAAAATTAAAAATGTCAAACCCACAAATTCAAAGACCCTTTCCAAAAGTTGGCATCAGAGGTAAATACACAGTTCTCAGATGAAGATATACAAATGGCAAATAAATGCATAAAGAAATGTTCACCATCATTGGTCATTTGATAAATGCAAATTAAGACAGCACTGAGATTTCATCTTACTCTGGAAAGAATGACTGACATCAAGAAATCAACTGAAACAAATTTTGGCAGCATGAAGGGAAAAAGGAAAACTTGTCCACTGTTGGTGGGAATGCAGACTGATACAAGCACTGTGCAAATTAGTGTGGAAATTCCTCAAAAAACTAAGATTGGATGTTCCATTCAATCTAGCTATTGCCCATCTGGGTATTTTCCCAGAAAATTTGAAAAAAATTTCACAGTGATATATGTGCAACACAGTTGTGATAGCTAAATCTTGGAAACAACCAAAATGCCATCAATCACAAGTGGATGAAAAAGTTGTATTTTTTCACAATGGAATATTACTCAGCTATAGAAAAGAATTATTTGAGGCCTTTATAAGTAAATGAAAGTAGCTTGAGAATATCCTCTCTCATTGTCTCTCTAGTGTAAAAAATAATAAAAACTAACAAAGAATTGGGATGCAAAAAAGTATAGTATATATTGTAAAAGTGAAAGCAAAGAAATGTGCTCTAAATGATATAATGATATATATAGTGTTTAAGATAGATGATCATATTACTAAATTTCTGTTAGATCACTGAACAGAAGGGGTTGCACGTCAATGATTCAGTATTTAGCTACTTTTTATGCTTTGTTTTTGTAACTTTAACAACAGTTTTTAAGATGACAATATGTAATGTATCAACTAGTAATTTTAGGAGTTAAGTTTTTTGCATTCTATATTCTACACTTTTTTGCTTTTTTGTATTTTGTTTTCTTTTAATTTTATTTTCTATCTTTAAATTAAAATTTTTTAAAAAGATAAAACAAAAAGAAATGGATATGGAGTTTTGTGTCCTTGATGTCTTGCAGCAGGACCTGGTCATGCAGTGGTGGGAATACTCGGGATCCACCTGGCTCTGGGTGGCCATAAGCTGCACTATGGCATGATTAGTGGTATTATTCTTTACATTTATTGTTGTCATGGTCTTTGTGTGCATGAATCCACCCTATAGGTCACTTACAATAAGCACATTTTCCCTGATCTTTGAGGTGGGGGAATGTGAAAAACCACTGCACACTGCTTCAACACCAAAAGGTATGAGGACCTATGGGATCTGACCCAACCGATTAGCATGTGCACACCATGGACATAGTTATATAAGCATGAGTTAACATAGACAGCCATGGATGTGCTCAGGCTTGTGACACTATGCAAGAATGTAATGCTTGATGATGGCTGATACATACAGGCTGGATAATAAAGATGCTTGCTTGCTGCTGTTGTTAATGTTGGCTCCATGTGGTTTCTTCTCTCTGGGGATCTTACCCACTAAAATACCAATTCACCTCCCTAACTCTGAGAAAATTTCATGCCGCAGACTCAGGGCACTTTAATGCCCCACAAAACTATAGTCTCTGTGCCTTGTTCCAAGCCATGCATCACATCCTAAAGCCAAAATCTCTGTTGGGTACAGCTTTAGAAAGGACAACAAGTTATATACCTGTGCCATGGTGATCACTTCCTAAGTCCTGTGATGGACATTTGCCCCACTTCCATTCCTCCTCTGTACCCCACAGGGCATGAAAGTTCTCAAATGTTCTGACCTTTACCTGGAACGCATTCCCCAAGCAGCAGATGTGTAGTTCTTGAACTGACTGCTTGGACCATGGTCTGAGGTGAGTCAGTCCCAGGCTGGAGGCTGAGGACAATAATGTCTGTTGGCCCCACTCCCACACAGTGGAGATACTTACCAGCATATCTTAGCCTCCCTTGATCACTGAACCCATGGGGACTCACTTTTCTTATGTGTCATGATGGGTTAAAACCAGGCACAGCACTAATGCTGGCAGGGAGATCCCTTCCCCAGCACAAACCCTGCTGAAGGTGACTCCTGCCAAGTACTCTTCAAGCCATCTGTTCTTAACATGTGGCATCATGTTGTAGCTGAGTGCCATGAGGGAGAGCACACAACAAGGGCAGGAGCAGGCGATATGGTTCCCATAGATTTGGGCAGCCCTTCTCTGATGTGTGTGGACCCCAGTGTCTTTCAAGATATTGGGATGTCCCTCTTGAATGAGCTATGGAGATCCCTGGCTGGGGGTATTGAGTCAGGGTGGCATTTGGACACTGGCTGTGTCGGGTAGCCACGTTGAGCAACACAGAGTGTGTACCAATGCCACATGCCCAGGACATCCTCTCACACTGTCTTTGTCATTCCCCTACAAACCTTTGTCTACACAGGACCCCCATTGTCCACTCCAATCTTCCCTGGACCATTGAATGGAATCATGGGAGGAGGCAGTGTATGTGTAGCTGCCCAAAGTCAAGTGTCACTGTTGTGTGCTGTCACCGAAAAGATATGGGGATTGAGGCTGGGGATTTAGCTAAGCAACATAAGCGCCTGCCTTTGCAAGTGTGTGATCGTGAGTTCGATACCTGGTACCTATAAACAAATGAAAAAAAAAAGACCAAAAAAAAAAAAAAAAGGAATGGTAGGTAACAAAATCAGGTGTCCCTCAATGAGTAACTCAGGGCCTTTTTCTACTGTTACTCCATCTTCCATTCCCTCATTCCTCAGGCACCCCTCCCTCCTCCTGCTATATTCCATTCTTCTCCTAAGGGTACAAAGCTGGGCTTGTGCTATCCCTGGCAGGCCTAGGAGCTGCTTTGTGCCCCTCCCATCCCATTCTGTCTGAGAGAGAATCTTGTTCCCACAAGTATGGCTGATTGGTTATCACCTAGGACAAGCTGAATCCAACCTGCATTGCACTTGGTCGAGGTCTCAGGACTGAAGAGCCCCTAATTTTAGCTCCCAGCTCTAGAAGTTCTCCTTAGAATATGGTGCTCAGAATTGAGGTCTCAAGGTTATTCTGGAAATCCCTATCTGTGGAGCATCAAAGGAGCTGACTTAATCTGTGGGTTACCGTGTGATGCATGAATATCTGGATATGTGGGGAGACAAATGCAGATGCTTCTGTCTGGCACAATCCAAGGAGAAACAGTAACTTTGAAATGGCTCCTGTGGGATAGGCAGAATTGGATCTGGCTAGGGAACAAAGGCTATGTGCACCACACATTGAAGCAGGGCCCTGAAATCTGGCTACACATTGGAAGGAAGGGAAATAAGGGTGCCCAAGCCCAACTGTGTCTGGGGATAAATTCTTCCCAACTGTTGCCATCTATCTCTGTTCTATCCCAAACCAAATGACTGTGTTATAAGGCCTGGCAGCATCATCACTCTGCTATTTGTATGTCTCTGGGTCCTTTAAGAGTTGAGAGTACCTGGAAAGGAGATAGCCCAAGGCTCACCTCTGCATAATATGCCTCTGTATCAGTGACTGACCCTCAGGTAAATGGTCATGGCCACTGTCATCTCTTTTTTCTGTCTGGCCAGCTAGTTGCCAGGCACCACTGTGTTCTCACTTTCCTGCCTATTGGCTCCAGAGGTAAATACCTAGTTTTCTGGTCCTGGTGTTGGTGAGGCTTTAGCCTAGTGTGGTGGGATGGGGCAGGCATCTGTGTGATCAGCAATGGGGCAGCTGAGTTTTGAGTGGCCATGGAGTGGGGCAAGAACCTAATATATTTCCTCCCCCACCACATTGATGTGGGGCCTTTGTGTATAAAGAAGGGTTCATTCCAGTTAGCTGTCACTTTTTACTACATCATTCTATCTCAAGACCATTTACTGGAATGCTGTGTGTATGTGACACAGTATGTCACATATAAAACTATGTTGATAAAACTATGTTGAAGGCCCTGCTGAGCATCTCCACCCAGACTTCCGGGCAGCAGCTCAGCCTTTGAAATGTAGTGAGTCAAGGGAGGAAGGTGGAGGAAGACAAGAGTCTTTCTTCAAGACAGCGGTTACAGAGGGGCCAGGGCACCTCCAGCTGTCACTGTTACACCCACTTCTCAGCCTGTATCCTGAGGCCAGAGAGGAGACAGCAGTTTTGATCACTTTGATAGAAATCAGGGGTCTAAGCAGAGTTACAAATACAGAACTTGGGAGCCAGACTGAGGGTTCCTGCAGAAGATCTGCCTGTGTTTGGTTTTCACCTTCTGTCCATGACTCAGTCATCAGCAGCCATTGGCAGTGTGAGTTTCATTGTCTCCCCAAGTGTGATCTGTATCTGAGGAGCTCTGGAACTCAGCACACAGTAAGTCCTCTATGTGTCTCTGTTAGGTTCTGCATAGAGAAAAGTATAAAAGGGCATGTTCCTATGATAGGAAGATTAGCCCCAGAAATTCCATTAGCAAGGATGTAGATTGAGGACAGCTAATGCTTTGCTCTACAGATTTGCATTTGCACAAAGGAAACATTGCTGGCCAAGGAGAGTGTGTGTTTCCTGTGTGAGATTTTTCATCAGTATCTCTTTTTTTCCCCACATGTCAGAAGTGGATTTTCTTGCTTTGTGTTTTGTTTACAGATTACTTTATATTTTTTCTTCCTACATATTTACAGTGTATACTGATTATGTTGGTGTTAGGACCAGGGCACATGTCGTGCACAGAGTGCATATTGGGCCCTCTCTTTTGCAACTTGGTACAATCCAACGACCAGTGACTGCTCTCAAAGTTTTGTGCATTGAGCACACAGCTCAGGGCCAAGACATTGCCAGCATAAGGATCTGCTTTGTCTTGATTGTCCTTTATTTATGACAAGTACAGTGGGTAATGATGCAATAATTGGACGCTTAATCCAACCCTAACCCTAAGTCTAACATACCCCTAAACCTAACTCTAACCCAAGATAGTCACTACCAACATTCCTGGCCACAGAAAACTTTATGGCATTGATGTGGGAAATGTAATATAGGTTAAGTATGAGGACATACAATCAGTGGTGGCTGGGATGGGGCAAGAGGGGAAAGAAAAGAAAACACCATTGTGTAAAAATTTGAAGAATATATTTCGGAAGTGCACTTGGGGAAATTTGCTCAACATTGAGAATGCACTGAATGTCAACAAGCTGATTATTTTAAACAATAGTAAAATCTTAAATTTTATCTATATTTGTTCTATCACTAACATATCTCTGGTAAATAAGTGTAGCTGTGAAAACAATAGTAAGTAAATCTGGAAGAGAGGGGAATGGCAGGTGTGGGTCAAGAGCTGCCCGCAGTTAGAGCTCGAGATATGACTCCTGAGTGGAGCCACCAGGAGGCTCAGAACTTCAGCTGCTGGACAAAGGAATCCAGGTGCTGGCTCTTGCTCTGATATCACAGCTGGTTAGGGAGCTGCAGGTAGAGCTGGCACAAGGTCTGCAGGTGCAACTTCTGCATGGGCTGAGCCTGGCCATGTAGTTGCAGGAAATGAAAAGTTTGCCAACTTTCTGTGGTCTTCCTTGGCAAAACCTTCCCACTTCCTGTCAGAGGCAGCCATGTGCACCAACACATCCCCAGGAAAGCTTCCTGACTGCATCCCCACATCAAATGCTGAGTGTGTCATACTCCGTGGTCACCCAGTGTCTCGGTACTTTCCTGAGTTCCAAGGCCATCACCTCCCCACAACCCTACATCCTATACTCCAGAGATAGTTACCCGGTGGCTCAGTCTCTGGGGCTCCTGCTGGTCCAGGAGAAGTTCAGCCTGGGGATACACATGGGCTTATACTTCCAATGTGGCCTCAAGCACAGAAGAACTGGGGCAGGCAGGGAACCAGCAGAGTGAGAGACCTGGGCTTTTCTCCCACAATTCCTGAACATCTCACTTGTAGAGAGGGGTTCATGGACCTTCTTCCCAGTTGTTACAATGTCCAGCCCCATCCTCACCCACCCACAATTGGATAGTGAGGGCCCAAGGGGCCCTTAATGGCTGAAAGAAGTCTTATTGGGAGGGAGACCTTGCTTAGTTTTATCACACATCTACATTCTTCAGGGAATCCTGACACAGTATCTCCCTGCCCCTCCCCAGTGAAAGTCAGCTTGGAGAAGGTAGAGACTGCAATCTGCCCTGTCTTTGCACTCAAGGGCTCAGGGCTGCCACTCCATGAATATCTGAGAAGTGAGAGATCAATCAGTGTCTGTCCTGCATCTCTGCAGTCTCACAGGCAGTGAAGCATGGCCAGTTCTCTTTGCCTCTGTATAACTCCTTGTTCATGGTCTGTACCCACAACTAGGGAGGCCTGGAGACTGGAACAATGGCCTTGAGGTGAGCAATATCTGTTCTGCTGCCAAGGGTTACTCTGTGGTCTCCAAAAAACATTGAAACTCAAAAGGGCAGTGGCTACACTGGCTTTGCTTACAGAATCTTGGTTAATACCCAGAAAAGTGTTTGCACACAGTGTGTCTTCATTGTGGGTTTGTAACACCTATCTGCTCTTCCTATCTGTCTGACAGCCCTGGAAAATTTGCTATTCTCAAGACTTCCTGTGTTGAACAAACTCTGATGTTCACAGAGTGACTTTCTGATCTCCTTTCCGATGAACAGAACTGCATCCACCAAGTGTTGGTCACTGAGTGGGATGGAAGATCATCCATAAGAATTCTCACAGCCTCTACAGCAGGTCTTCATGGGGCCAAGGCCACAGCTAGCTGCTTGGCATGGAGCCCCCATTTCATCCTCAGTGACCTAAGCTCTCAATCCACTCAGTCCTGACCCATTTGGCACTGTGAACCAGGGTTGAGTGAGACCCTTGCATAGGGCCAGGACCTGAATCCACAGGTGACCAATTCCCACTGGGATGCTAAGGTAAGAACTCAGCTTCTCAGCTTTGGTGCCTATAGGGTAGAGAGGTCAGCCTTGGAGGAGTCCAAGGAGGAGAGGCTGTGCCTGGGGTATCTATCCAGAAGGTCAGCTCCTTAGGCTCCTTCAGGCTGTGAGGCCCATCTGCCTGCACCATGCTTCATGTACAGACCTCTACCAGGCTCTCTGCTGCCTGACTTCTGAGACTGTAGGTAGACATGGAATTGGTGTCCTGCACAGGGCTTCTCAGGAGGTTTTGGGGCTGAAGCAAGCCCACACTCCAATTAATCCACAGAAGCTAGTGGTAATGGGCTCACAGGAGGGCCCCTGCAGAAAAGGGATTCTCTTATTAAAACTTACATTTCACAAGGGAAACTTAGAAATACTAGCATGCTCAAATCACCTCAATAGAGAGGTTGAATAGAAGTCTATGTATGAACAAAACCTATGAGTCCTAAGACAGCCCACCCATTTTAGAGATGAGAAAAGGAGGCTCATTCTGGATGTCCAGGTGCATTAATGAGGCACCTCAGAATGTTCCCAAGATTCTGATGAAAAGTCCCCAGGAAGGAATTAAGTTCCTCTTCTATAGCCATGGAAGACTGAGCCACTGTGCTCACTGCTCTCTTCTTGTGCTCATTTAGCCCAGAGGCTCCTGCAAAAGGATCTGCAGTGCATGGAAAAATCCCATGAGACAAGTGCCAGAGAATTGGACAGAGTGGACTGACATTTGAGGTGAGCACACATCTGGTGAGGTGATGCTGTCACAGCTGGAGACAGTGGAGGAAGACACCTTGCTAATGGCCCTTGGACACCAGGCCCAGTACAGAAAATGAGGTACAATGGCAGAATTCATTCATGACAAGGAATGAAATGATTTTGTGTCTGTTCCCTTTTTCCTCTTCCATCAATATGTGAACAATGACCTTGCCTGTGACAAGGTAGAGGCTTAGTAGAGAGGATATGGTAGTTAAGCTCATGCAGTCGAGATTCCTTTGGAGCATGACCATGGGCCCAGTGTTTGACAAGCCCTGGATGGAGGTGTTGGAAGGGTTAATCAGACCCAAAGTTCCTCTTAGTCGTGTGTGGGCCTCCATGCATTCCCTTCTGCTCACATACTCTGCACTGGAGCCAATACCTCCTGTTATTGTGGGTTCCATCTCTGGAGCAGGGATGTGGCACACAGGGCCCAGGGGCCACCTCCATGCCAATGTCCTGCGTGCAGCATGGTTGGGGCAGTGCCCAGCATTCAACAGGAAGCCTGAGACTCTGAGACACCACAGGTTTCACTTTGTGAACCCAGATAACTTATGTTCTGCAAAGACTAACAGCTCTTTCCCAGACTTCTACCCAGGAGGACAGGAGATGACGCTGGAGGCTCTGGATAAGCATGAGTGCTGCCCTTCTCCTCCTGCCAGCCCTGTCCTGGGTAGGAACATGACAGGAGCACAGGCTCACACTTCCCAACACCTGCCCCTGCCCAACAGCATCTGCGCTCACTGCCTGTCCTCAGAGCCCTTACATTGATGATTTAGGATGGGAATTGTTTAGGAGAACTCAAAGAGGTGGCCAGGCCTTAATGTACTGTCCTCTATTTGGTGTCTCTGAGTGGCTGGTGGCTGAGCCTAGGGACACCTGTCCTGGCACCGTCTTGTTTCTGGTGTCTTGGGGGTTGGTGCTCTTGGGTCTTGCCCTGGGCTGCCCTTGATTTTAGGCAGTTCCTGATGAGCTTCCTGAAACACCTTGGCCCAGTGAACCATCCTTTCACTCATTCCCATGTGGTTTTCCCATGCAGGGTCAAGAGGCTGGGTCTTCAAAGCCTCAGAAAGCAGCACAGCATATTCACTGGTCACTCTCATGAGCCAAGTGCTGGTGAAGGTCAACTGCCACCAGACAAACGTGCCTGGTGACCAGAACCTTCAGAGTTCTGTTTAGACCTGTTGCCAAGGAAGTTGTGTCATATGCTGGGGTCCATAGCTGGGCTGCCCCCTCTGATGCCTCTTTTCTTTTTATTGTGGAACAAATTTGTGTTCCTTAGAAATGGCAAGTGAAAAACTAGAAAGCAGAATGTGGTTTTATGCTTTTCTTCACTTTGAAATATTTCATATAGCAAACATGTAGATTCTTCAGAAGTGGCAAGCTGGGCGCCAAGTGCGCATTTCCATCCAAAAAGTTTTTTCTTTGAGAATTAGGCTTCACTTAAGGATTTGTCAAATTTTAGGATGAGTTTCTTTCCTTGGCTTATGTTACTTTCATTTCAACTCCACTAGGGAGTATGGAGATGTTCCCTGAATAACCATAATAATTTTCTTTGAAGTATGTGAATGTTTCATGTTATAACCTCCTCCTGTCCAGGGGATGAGGATTCCTAGCAAGTTTTACTCTCATGGGCCTATGAGTGATTACTTATTCATCCTTAGATGTTTAACTCAGCCACATACTTTAGTGCTTCATACTCTGACATCCTGTGGAGGGGAGAGCAGGTGGTAATTGCAAGAGGAGGCTTTCCAAGGCAATGGACATCATCATCCCATGCTGAGGAAGAACACATGCACATCACTCCTGGAGAACTTGTCTCATAGCCACTGATATCACTTCCAGGCCTCCATTCCTAAACAGACCATGGGCTTTGTGTCCCTCCTGGGTAGTTTGCCTTTCCTAGAGGTGATGGCCCTGAGGCTGATCAGGCAAAATGCTCTCTGGTTGGTCTCCTTCAAGCAGTGTCACCCTCCTGGGCTCCCAGTGTGCTGCCACCACATGCCATTGGGGGGCTGAAGAAAACCAGCTGTCACTTGTTCATGCACCCCTCACCCATCGGCTGATGTCCATTTCTTCTGTTTCTGGCTCAACCCTTGAAAGCAAGCTGCCATAGCCATTCTTTTTTTTTTTTTATTTAAGAGGAAAAAGAGAAAAACACAAAACAAAACAAAGCAGTGTAAGGTTACACATAATACAGAACTACAAAAAAAAAACATAACAGTAAGAAATCACCTGTTAATAGATTACATAATATCATCTTGGAAATAGTTGCTCAAATCACAGTATCAAAGAATACAAAGTAGACATTCAAACGGAGAGACTGCAAACAGCTGTGTTCAATGATCCAAAAACATTAATATAGTCAGCTATTTAACATCCCTAAACACGCGGGCTTGAGTTGATGCAGTCTTTCATTTTAAAGAAAAATTACTTAAATGTGAAATTAATGGATTATATTACTAGTTTATGGCTAACTTTGAAATTCTTAAAGTATCTTTGGAAGCAGCTGTTTAAAGCAGAGTTAGGTGGTTGATTTTTGTTTTGTTTTATTGTGGTATATTGTTCTATGCTATATTATGTTACATTATGTTATATGTTGGTGAGGATTTTGAAACTGTATTTTCTGTGGTTTCTGATTTGATTTTGTATATTCAACCTGAGAAAATATAGGAATATCACATAACTCTGAGTAATTTTTTGGAGAAAATTTAAAAGGAAAACACTTTCAGTGATGTTGGTACACATCTGTCATTTCAGTTCTCAGAGGTTGAGGCAGGGGGATTGTTGTAAATTTGAGGTCATCCGGGGCTACAAGGGAAGATCAAGGCCAGCTTCAACTGCATAGCAGAACCCCATCTCAAAAAAAAGAATGAAAGAAAAAAAGAAAGAGAGAAAGAAAAGAAAAAAAATTAAAAGTTTAAAAATACAAAGTCAAATATCACCTGTGAATTCAGAATAAAAACATATGTGAGTTTTTCTTGCATATGTATTTTAGTCAGCACACATAGCATAAGGTTTACCATCATGTAGACACTGGTGTGCAGCCAGGTTTCCATTGTTTCAATTTTCTTGAATATTTAACAGAGATGACTGCAGATATGCTACTGAATATACTTTCTTAGGATTTGGGTAGCTCAGTGTGAAGAGAATGTGATCATTGCTTTTTTTCCTCTCCTAAATTTATATTTAGAATCAAAAGTTGATCAAGGGCTTGCTATTTTTTTTACATAATAATGACTATATAAAAAATACTCTTTTTAACTCTATGTAAAATAAAATAATTGTAGAATAACAGTGGTTAATGTACCTTGCACAGTGATTTCTAGGATTTTTTAATGATCCATAATTTCATACATTTGTAAAATCTTGTTTTTAAACATTTTAAGACATAGTCTCAGCAGTTTTCTGAGTTTCGAATGCTAGGCTTCAACCCTTCATCATCCTTCTTTACGCTGTCAGAGGGCTGGGATTACAGGTGTGTACATTATTCTGAGTCAGCAATTGGCAAACAACTTTGCATATACATGGAACAAAATATTTGACTTTGATCATTAGACTTTGTAGAAAGAATCCATCTAGTTAAGCTATCTACCACCTTCCTAATCTGCAGTTTCTTTCACAATAAGTAGGACTGAAAATACAATTAACAATATTGGTAGAGTCACTGCTTTTTAACTGTAAATGTGGTCAGCATGCACTTCAGAAGATCACTCCAAATGCCTTCTAGTGGGGGACTGAGGCTTGATATCCCCGAAGCATTTTCCCTTTTTCTCTGATCACTCATGGAAATTGATGATTGGTGTCAAATCCCAAGAAAGATGTGAAGGTTAAACCCACTTGGGGCGCACTGCCCTCCAGAAGGCCAGGCCAGGCTAAAACATTGTTGCCTTCTCTTCTATTTTCCAAGGTTTTGTTTTGGGTATGGTTTAGGTTTTCCATTCAGTTTCTAGAGATTGAATACAGAACTTTTGCATTTAGCTCCATTACATTCCACTTTTAAAAGTCTTCCTTTTGGTCTTTTTCATTTTTATCAGTACCAGGGATTGAATTCATGACTGCCTGCTTACAAGGCAAGCACTTATGCAGCTGAGCTAAATCCCAGCCCCAAAAGTCTTCCTTTTTTGAGGAGTTTCTCAATAAGTTGCTAAGTTGGTATGTCTATCCTTGAATTTATGACGTTCCTGCCTCAAACTTCCAGAGTGATAGGATTACAAGACACACCACCAGAGGTGGTTTCATCCTGGTGTTATTAAAAAACTCACTGGCTGAGCAAGGAATGGTGAAATACCTCCAATGTCAGCATTCAGGCTGCTGAGGCAGCAGGATTACCAGGAGTTCCAGCCAAGGCTGTAACACACTCTGATTTCATCTACAGAGGGAGAACCTGACCAGAAAAAGAAAAGGGAAATATAGGAAAGGACAGGAATGGAATGAAGAAAAAAATCCAAATTCCTGGTGGCTCTATGAGTTCGTTTGTCTCTGGGCTAGTCACTTTAATCTGCGGTCCTATTCTTTCAGTATAAGATGCTTTTGACTGCTGCCACTTTATAATATATTTGGAAACCAGGTATTTTGTGCTTCTATGTTGAATGTTCTTTACATGGCTAGAGGATGACACTTTGTACTTCCTTGTGAATTTTCATATTGTTTCCAATTTCTAGGAAAATACCAGTGGTATTTTGACAAGAATGCTTTGAAAGGGCTAATTCATCTGGGTATTATGTAAATTATAACAACATGAATTCTTCCCATCCACCACCATGGTATGTGTTTTCTTCTGTTAGTGCTATTGTAACTGCTTGCATCAATTTCTACAAATTTTAAAGAACATGTGAGTTTCGTTAAATTTTTCTGAAGCATTAATTTTTTTGATTAATTATGAAATGAATTGTATTCTTTGTATTTGAGGCTGCAGTTTATTTGAAGCACATAGATATGAATTGTTTAGGACATGTGGATCTTGTACCCTGCACCTTATGTGATTTTTGAATTTGTTCTAAAAGGTTTCAGTGGAGATATAAAATGAAAGGATAATATGAAAGGTTGTGTCCTCATGAAACAGAAACAGTAGTGCTTAATTCTTCCTTTCTGGTTTGGAAGCCTTCATTTCTTATTCTTGAGTAAATTCTAGGGCTAGAACATGGAGTACTGTGTTGAAAGTTGCTGCAAGCCTTGTCTGGTTCCTGATCTGAGAAGAAAATCTTGCAGCTTGTCAGTCTCTGAGCACAATGTCAGGGATGGGCTTCTCATGTATCATCTTTGCTGTGCTGAGGTCCGTTCTTCCTATATATGGTGTGTGAGTAGTTCATGACAGAATGTTGAACTTTGGAATTTCTCAAAGCTATTTTTCCAAATCTATTGAAGGGTTAGCTCTGTCTCATTCTGTGAAAGTTGCAAGTGATGCTCAGTGGTTTTTTTAGTGGGATGGTTGTTGCATCGCTGAGGTTGAGCCGAGTGTTGATCATGGTGCTTAAAGTTTGCATGTGCTTGCAACTTTAGCTGACAAGCATTTAGCTGAATATTCTTGCTTATGTTCATTAGGAATATTGGTCAGTAGGGTGTTTTCAATTGTTTTTTATTTCATTTTTCAATACATTATTGTCTGGCTTCATTCTCAGGGTGACTTTGTCATCTAAAAGAAGTTGGTGTTGGTTCTTTCCCTCCAATTTCTAGGAAGAATCCAATAGTGATTGCTATTTATTCTTTATTATACATTTGAAAAAATTCACTGAGTCCTTTATCTTATGGGTTTTGTTGTTGTTATTAATGAGTTTTGATTGTTGACACATTGCCTATGTTCATTTTTGCTCTGTTCATCAGTGTGTTTGCTCCTGATGGGTGTGGGTCAGTGACACCAAAGGAGACCACATTCCCATTAAGGGTCACATCTCATTTTACTTAGGGATGCAGCCATTTACTTTTGTATCTTCCAACTAATCCTACAGTATATATTTTTGGCAGTAACTCCTTTCAGTTACTTAGACTTTTAATGCAAAATGTTCTTGTTGGGTGGTTACTGCTGAAGGAAACTGGAGCTGATCAGGTGCCTGTCTCTTATTTCAGGCTTCATAAACTGACCTGCCTGCAGTGTTCCCACCCCCTAACCTGCTCCGTGTAAACACCTGTCCTGCTCCACAGCTGTGGTGCATCCACATGTGGAAATTGAGATCTGCACCTGGATGGAAGACATTCCGTCAGTATTGGCTGTGTAACAGACTGACCTTTTCATATTGTGCTTCCCTGAGTGAGTCAGGGGGCCTCAGGCCTACAGGGAGAAGTTCTGGTAGCAGGGCCATTCCAGCCCTCTTCTGTCCAGTGTGCAGTGTATGCTGCTTTGCTGAGAAGCTGACTAATGGATCAGGAGGCCTGGACCTCAGGATATCTTGCCCCTGGTGCCAAGGTATCCTCTACCACTGCATGGCCCATTTTCTGCTGACATATGATCTCCACAGAGATCTGAACACCCCTAGACTTCCTCTTCCAGGCTCCAACTCAATGTGGAGACTTCAGGTTTGAAATCGGTGACTATGACAGTCAAAATGTATACATTTAACCTGGAAAATGTACAGCTAAGTCTTCATTATAAAAAGTGAGATTGAAAGACACCGTATTCTTTTACTCAGGTAAGGTGTGAAAAATTAGAAACCATGAATGTAGCATACAGCAAAACTGCTGAGTGAATTATAAAATTACAGGCACAGAAAATGCTGAAAGAAGGCCATGTTCTAGTCCATGTCCCCAGTCTTTCTTGAGATGACAGAATGACAGAATGCTTATGGTTTGGCCCTCTCTCCACCCAGCAGTGAAGAGACACAGGTCCTCACAGCAGGCAAGGACAGGAGACAGGAGCTGGTGGATGGCAGACCACTCATCCTAATGGCCCTGATAGGTACATTGTGATCCCCTCTCACACAGCTGAGCCCTGGCCCTCTTCCTACCCAACCTTGTGCTCTGTGCTGCCTCCCTGACACACACACCTTGGGAAGAGGTGGCATCTCTCTTTGGTTCAAGTAAGTAGTCTCAGGTGACATTTTTTTCAAGTAAGGGAAAATGCCATTTCCACCTTTATATGGACCTTGCTCTGCTTCTCCCACCCTTCTTCTGTCTTCCGAGCCTGCTAATGACAAGCCCATGGAGGACTCTGCTACTGGAGAACTATTTGTATGCCATTATATGCTCTCTTATTACAAATGACAGATTGAGAAAAAGAGAAAAAGAAAATCTTGGTATATTTATCTATGTCACCAGGTTTGTCTTAGTTCCCTGTGCCACTTCCCCACCCAACAATGACATTGTATGATAAAGGAACTTGAGAGTAAAACCAAGAAGAGCATTCACACTTCCAGTCCTTTGCAGCTCCATTCATTAAGTGATGGGCAAGTCTCCCAGGCTCTGCCTCACTCTGCCTTGGTCCCTCTGGTTGTCTCACGCACATCTCTGTGTGTATGCACATTAATGGCAGAGATGGAAAAAATAAAGGAGGAGATGGGAAACTCAAGTTTTCAGCAGGAGCTGGCCTCAGTGGTGTTGAGGAGCTGCCACCTGCCGTGGAGCCCCTGTTAGTCATACCTCTGAGCTGACAGATGGGCTTCCTGGTGCTGGCTATTCCCCTGGTCCCAGAGCTGGTGAACGCACTGGAGATGGATCAGGTGCAGACTCTGCAGCTGGTCTTTGAGCTTGGTGTGCAGCTGACCCTTCAACAGCAAAAGGGGGAAAGATCATCAATTTCCCATGTTCCTTGCAGTGCAAACAAATTTCCAAGGGCCTGTCAGAGACAGCTCTGTGCACAAATGCACTATCAGGAAGTTTCCCACACTGCATCCACCCACTGATTCCTGTGTGTCTCAGAGCTGCAGGGCAGTCCCTTAGCCTACTACTCAGTGTAGCCTCCTCACATACCCACAGACTTTACCAGTCCTCTTCATCCTTGTTTCTGCCTCAGTGTGTTCACAGTGCTCAAGCTCAGCAAGGTGAAGTTGCATTGGAGGGTTCATATGGGTTTGTAGCTGCTGCTCAGAGCTAAGAAGCAGGGCTGTGGTTCTGGAGGAGACAGGTGTGGGGAGCTGAGTGTGAGGGCTGGTCCTTCCTCCCAAACTGCTTGTGCAAGGCAACCTGTTGAGTTAGACACCTGCCTGCTGTTCCAGCTGTGGAGAGCCCAGTTCCACTCTATCTCCACCACCAGTGAATCAGTCTTTGTCCATACAGCCCTGAGAGACTGACACATGACTCCAGGGGAGAGTCTGTTTACACTAGTGTGACCATCTCTCCCTTCTTCAGGGAAGCTGTACACACATCTTTGTAGTGCTCTCCAGTGGCATGTTGCCATCATGGGGGATGGAAAACTGTCTGCTGTGGTACAGGGATTGTCTTTCATAAGTATGTTAGAAGTGAGAGGACAGAGAGATGTGTCCTCTTTCACCTTTCCTTGGTCGTTAGATTGCTCAGTGACTTGCCACCCAGTACTCTGTGCTTCCTCTGGGCTCCTCTTTCACTGTTGTGCATCCATGTCTAGGGAAGCCAATAGGGGGTCTCATGCACTATAATGTCAGTGATACATGATCTGCCATCCAAGGTAGCCCCCACTAATGTGGAAGGACAAGAGGGGAGTACATATATCTTTCCTGGTCATTGGATCATGGTCAGTGCCTGGAAAGTGTCTGTGCATGGTGTGGATCTATGTATATTCATGTACACATGGTACCAACTGGTTCCTGCCCTGATGTCTGAATGGGCCTGATGCCTCTGCCAGGCCTCAGAGACTCTGGCTCTGAATAATACATCCCAAAGCCCATAGAGCAACTCTCCAATCTCTCCTATGATGAAGAGAGAATGTTTACTCAGTGTAGGAATCAGAGAGGGAGAAACAATCCTTTCCCATGGAGAGGGCAGCTCAATGGAGAATAAACACAGCTACTCCAGCAGGCCTTCCATAGAGCCTTGGTTGGTGTCAGCAATTGCCTGGAAACCCCATTTTGTACCATAGGGACCCTATAAGCTTGGCCATAGGTACAATTCACTGTTCTGAGAATTGCACTATTACTGGGTATAATTCTCAGTTCTCAGTGAACTGAGGCTGAGATATGTAAGCACATTTCAAAGACTCAGCTTTAGGTGGCCGAGTCACACTGTGCAGCTGAGAGCAAACTCACTTTCCCACCATCAGGGCCTGTGGGGTGGAAATGTTGGCCCTTGAGGGACATGGGAAGGAAGAGCTGTGGATAGGGAAGCTGTGCAGAAAGTCGTGTTTTAGGGGCTCCATCAGGCTGTGCAGCCCTTCTACCTGTGCCACCCTCACTGTGCAGACCACCGCCATGTTCTACACTGAGTGATTTGCAGTCTGTGATGAGACATTAGGAAGCCTAGAGTTGGTGGCCCATCCATGCCCTACTTTGAGTATTGCAAGCTGCAGTGATAGTCAAAGGCTAAATTTCATAAGGAACATTTAGAAATAATAGCATTTTCAGATCAGTTTGTTAGCAAATAAGTCATAAACTCCCTACAAGAAGAGTATCATCCCATGTGTCCTGTGACAACCACACATTCTAGAGATGAGAAAACAGGCTTGCCCTGGGTGTGGGAACGGGGACCTGTATGTGATGACTCACAGGGTACTTCCCTGTGGTGCTGCTGAAAAAATATGGTCCAGTTTCCTTAGCCATGAAAGGCTGAGTGGCTGTGTTCACTCTCTCCTGGTACAATGTCATTTAGCCTAGTGGCCCCTAACTTCTGACCTGAGGGGCTGGATATTTACCCTAGACATGGACAAAGTAACAAGGGCCCAGGTTTTGGATGAGTGCACCTCTTCTGATGTGATGATGTGTCAGAGCTGGTGATATGGTAGAAGCACAGTCATGCCAGTGCTGGGCCCAGGAGTTACAGTGAACTAAAACAGCAGAAGTAAATCATGACAGGAAGTAAAGTGACTTAGTGTCCATGACTCTATTTTGATGCTCCCACTAATGTGTGGAGAGTGACCTGGCACTTGGCCGAATTAGTGGCTGAGCAGAGAGGATGTGATAGTTGAAGACATAGACCCCAGGTTCCTTTGGAGGCAGTACCACAGGCCTACTATGTACTATACACTGGAGGGAGGTTCTGAAGGTGTAATCTGTTCTGAAGATCCCTGTCCTCCTGTGGCTTCATTACAGAGTCCCCTCAGCTCACACTCTCCCCCTGCTTGCACCTTTGTTATTGTGAGGCCCCACTGTGGTACACCTATGTGTATTGCAGCCCTGCAGGGACCTGCTCCAGGCTGATGTTTGGGGCAGCACAGTTGGTGCAGTGCCTAGTAGTGTGCAAGAAGCTTCTGAGATCTCAGACCAGCAGAGAAGGGGGCCATCAGAACTTCCACAAAGGCTCCCAGAGATGTGAGTACAGCACAGAGACATGGCAGCTTCTAGAAGCACAGGCTGCACATAGAGCTGCAGGACCAGCCCTGCCCAATGAGCTTAGAGGGGCCACACCCTGTCTCATAAGCCTGCTCCCCCATGGTATGGATGGTAGGGACACCCAGACCCACTGAGCAGGTAGTCACTAAGAGGTGTTCACTAGCATTTATGATCCAGGAAGCCCTCAAAGCCACCAGCCAGCCAGGCAGCAGACCAGGAGGTCTCACTTTGTCTCCTTTGGGATTGCCTAAGGGGGAAAGGATTCACTTTTCTAGTGACAGCACAGAAGCCACCAGCCACATGATGAACCAGGTCCTTTATTGCAGTTCCCCATGGCAGCCTTTCAGATAGCACCTGGGGCTTCCTGGCCTGGTGGGAAAGCCTGGCTGTGTCCTTATGGAAGCGGATCTCATCCACCTTCCCCTCCACATCTAGAATTTATTCTTACATTGTGGTTCCCAAAACCCTGGACCAGCTCAGGCTCACTTTTCAGCCCCCATGTGGCCTTCCTCAGAGAACTAGTGAGATTCCCTCTATCTGGGATGCCTGGCCATCTAAAGCCTAAAACACCACCATTTCTATTTCTGTTTCCTGCTAGTGACTCTTGGCCACCTGAGTGGGCTCTTGGGCAGCAGAGCTTCTTATGTACATAGGACGGGTCTTGAGAAATTAAGCAGTGAGTACCTAGATTCTGGATTGAAGTCCCTGCTTTAGAGCCAGGTCAAAAGGCTATACCATCTCTCACTGGCAGTATATATATTGCACATGTTACATTTTGTGTCTGGATGTACCTCCAAAGCCTCATGTCACAGGAGCACGGTTTTGCCAAAAGTCACTGAAACTAAGTTTGTGATGGATTCATGGTCTAATGCTGAGATTAAGGGTTTTTGTGGCACACCTGCCCTAGGGTTGGTACCTGCTTACATTGTAAGGGATGAAAGGAGACTTCCTCTCCACTCCTCACCTGCTGTTTTTTCCATTTTCCATGGCCATGGTCTGTTGCCCTTTCCCATGTCCTACCCTGCCTTGAAGCCAGCAGGTAATGGACTGAAACCTCTCCAAATTGTCAACTAAATAAACCCTCCCCTTTTAAAGTCTGGGTGTCTTTTATTTTGTCTCACCAGCAAGAGAAAAATAACTAAGACAGCACAAAGAGACCCAGCCTGCTATATGGTCCCATGCTCTCAGCCTCAGGAATTCTTGCTCACGTTGCTGAATTCAGCTGAGTGTAACCCATTTCCATTATAGACCACACACCTGATACCAAAGGAGCAGTGCTGGCCTTGTGTAGAGACCTGCAATTGACCTTGTGGCTCACAGGCCACCTTTCAAGAATTGTGCTGAGACCAAGCCTTTGACCTGTGAGATCATGGGGAACCTTGACTGACCAAACCCGACATCAAAAAGTTCCAGGCTCAGGGATGCTCAGCCCCAAAGAGTAAGCTTCTGTCAGAGTCATACTCCTGATGTGCTTGGAGTTGATTATTAGTAGGAAAAGTCCATTCAGAGAGTGGGCTTCATGCTCCATGGGAGCTATGCAGAGCAACAAAGAACACCATGATGGCTGTCTGCAGCCAGGAGCTGGGCAGTGGCTTCTTCCCCACCACAAGGCTCTGTCTACACAGGAAGGAAGCCCCCCTCCTCATGGATACACAGAATAGAGATTTGGGGTCAGCAACCCAGACACTGTGTGTGGTTGTCATGGTTTATGTTTGTGTCCCCCAGGCCTCATGAGTTTGCATTGTTCATATGTGATGGTTCATTGTATAGTGCTTGGATTGATGGTGTCAGTGCTCCACCCACATAGTGGTGGAGCCAGGGTGATGTAATGGCAGGAAGAAGGTGTGTTTTTCTCTTTGCTGGTTTGAGTTTGTTGTTGGCGGCCATCATGAACTGCAGCCCAGCCATGCCTGCCTGTCTTTGGAGCCAACTGAGTGTGGACTGAAACTTCCAAAAACTGTAAGAAATAAACTTTTCCTTTCCCAACTTGGGCATCAGGTATTTTGTCTCAGCGACGAGCATAAAGTGACTAAGCCAGAAATTTGGTACCGAGGAGTGGGATCGTTTGCTGTGACAATACCTGGGCATGTTTTTCAAGAGGCTTTGGAAATGGCTTATGGGCAGATTTTGGAAAGGTTTGGACATGTTGCCTGGATGCATAGAGCTGGAGCAGCTTAGGCTGTTCTGTAGAGGAGATTCTGGTCAGAGCTCAAGAGACCAGAAAGCTGATAGAAAGCCTCATGGTAAAGACCAGGCTTGGGAGGTTTCTGCTGGAAAGGACTGCATTGGTTGTTGGACTCCACATGATGTGTGTTATGGCTTGGCAGAAAGTTTGTCTTCATTTTGCTCCTGCCCAGAGACTTTGCCTGAGACTGACACAAAGGGCAATGGACTGATTAATCTTGAAAAAGAAATTAAAAAGCAATCAAACATTGAGGCTGTGGCATGGCTATTGTTGGGGGCTTTTAGCCAGCTTTATGTTTCAAATCAGGAGCAAAGAGCCCAGCAGGATAATCTCCAAAACTGTGAGTTTGGCCCGAAGGAAGATTCCAGGCAGGGTGTGGATTATAAAGACAGAGTTGAGATTTTGATTCCTGAGGAGAAACAGAGAGATAAGAAAGATGGTCCCGGGGCATCCCAGGAAGCAGGTCCCCACCCTGTGCAGCCTCATAGCAAAGATGAAGAGTGCCATGCTCCAGAATGGCGACAGAGGCCACGTGAGTTTCCAGAATGGCGACAGAGGCCACGTGAGGTTCCAGAATAGCGGCAACACAGAAGCTTTTCATCACAATCAGGTAGACAGAGCCCTGCGATCCAGGCAACTGAACCCTACAGCCAAGAGAGAGAAAAGCCTGGCTACTGCTTCAGCTAACAGCAAACCTTGGCGGCATCCACAAGGTGCTAATTTTAGGTGCAAGGAAAATGCACGAATTCTGAGGGTAAGACGGCTTCCACCTAGATTGCAAAGGGCCTGGGAGGCCAAGCAGTGTGCCCCTGAGAGGGCAATTTGTGCAGATGTAAAGGTGAAGCCGAAGGCGCAGTGGAGACCCCAGAAGTTTGGAAAAGCCAGGAATGTGGATGATCCAAGGGAAGCTGCAAAAAGCGAGCAGAGAAGATTTAAGAGAAAAGCTGAGGGAGTTGAAATCACCAGAAGTGCCCTGGGGGTGGAATCACCCAAGGCTTTTGGAACTTGCAACCAGATTGCTTCAGATGCTGAGCATGGAACTCTAGGACTTAATGTTCGTCCTGCTGGATGTTGGACTTGCTTTGATTCCAATGCTTTATATTCCCCTGTTTGTAACTTTGGGAATGGTAATGTTTATCTTGTGCCTTTGCATTTCAGAAATGTTAAACCTTGTTTCTTTTGTACAGGGGCTTACAGTTAAGAGTTTGCCATAGATCTTGGAGGAGACTTGGGACTTGGAATTTTCAGCAATGTTGAAGCTGTTAGGACTTTGGCAACTCTTGGAGGTGGACTAAATGTCTTTTGTATAAAGGATGTACGTGAGTCCTGGGGGCCAGGGGTGGAATGTCATGGTTTATGTTTGTGTCCCCCAGGCCTCATGAGTTTGCATTGTTCATATGTGATGGTTCATTGTATAGTGCTTGGATTGATGCTGTCAGTGCTCCACCCACATAGTGGTGGAGCCAGGGTGATGTAATGGCAGGAAGAAGGTGTGTTTTTCTCTTTGCTGGTTTGAGTTTGTTGTTGGCGGCCATCATGAACTGCATCCCAGCCATGCCTGCCTGTCTTGGAGCCAACTGAGTGTGGACTAAAACTTCCAAAAACTGTAAGAAATAAACTTTTCCTTTCCCAACTTGGGCATCAGGTATTTTGTCTCAGCGACGAGCATAAAGTGACTAAGACAGTGGTCCTCTCAACCCATGCTCTCTATGGCTGCTCAAACATATGACCTAGCACTTGGTCATGGCGAAGGCCAGGACTGTCTGTGTTGAAGCTGTCTCACAGTCTCAGAATAACAGAGCAGCAGGTAAGAAACGTTCCAACAGGGGAGAGGTGGACCTGGGCCCCATAAGGCAGAGGCATCTATGGAAGCAGGGCTCATTGGGAACCATAGCCTAGGGGATCGTATTCTGTCACCTGGAGCATGAACCCCACGTCAGCCAGGGTATGGTCGGTCCCAGGCACAAGATACTGTGACTTCAGTATGTGGTCAAGGTTTGGGTGGCAGGTAGAGCATCTACCCAGGGAGGTTACTCTGCACCCTTTCACTTCCTGCCAGGCTCTCATGGACAGGCAGTGTGACCTGGCAGATGTTGGGGAACCTCCCTTTCTGTTCTGTGAGCCTCAGGCCACAGACAAGGGAGGCAGCTGCATCCCACCCCATGCTCTCCAGAGGGCACTAATTTCATGGACTAGTGGCTAAATGACCTCCTGACTGGTAAGTATTTGACTGAGAGCAGAATCATCATTGGTTGGCATCTGCCTGCATCTTCAGAAATTCAGGCTGCCAGTTGCCTTCCTTGCACCCGGCCATCAACCTGGTTGGTTGATTGTACCCATCCCAAGAGGCAGGATTATAGAAGGCTCATCTCTCAAAAGAGTCTTGACAATTGTAATAAATGTTCAGTAGTCCATATCTCTGGCCCCTTTGTTTTGCTGACACTGTTTCATAACTACTAAAGGAACAGCGTTGGGGTTGCATCCTGCAGAGTTCAATGCCAAAAGTATACACTGCCAAAGAATAGCAGAGTGAAGACAGATTCGTGACTATTGGCAATTGAAAAGAGCTGCTGGGGTAACTGTCAAAACTGCCTCCCCAACACAAGCGCAGCTGGATTGTACTGGAGACACCTATCACACCCATGTGGGGAGTACTGGTTCTCACCTCTAGAGGGAAACACTTTCCTGTTCTCCAGGAAACACATTATATAGATCAGACTGCATTGTGCACTGTGCATCAAAACTGGTGGATTAGGTGGCCTGAAATAAGTAAACAATTTAAAGGGGTGTTTGCAATTTCTAGTAGTATTTTCCTTAACCCTCAACATCCAAAAGAATGACTGCTTAACCCTATCCCATCCTGCATAGCAGCTAACTGCTTTGGGAATGTCTCCTCCTAGGCCACCAGTAAACTGCGAGGGTTGGAGGTTGTTCTTGACTGAATTGTCCATTGAGGCAACTTCATCCTTTTTGGTCATTGTTACCAAGTGCCTGCAAGAACTGTCATACCTCAGACACAGTGAACAAACCCAACAGCTCTTTGACCTGATTCATGGCACTGATGACTAAATAAAGTCCAAATCCCTGGTGAGTACACCTTTTGAGAGGAGACTAAGTTTCATTCTTCTTCCCTGGCATCATTTCCTAAGCCCTGTGATGATATTTGCCTCACTTCCATACTGCCTCTGTGCTGCACAGGTCACTAAGCATCTCAGCTGTCCTGACCTGGACTGGAAAATGGTTCTCCAAGCAGCAGATGTGCAGTTCCCCAACTTGCTGCTCTGACCACCATCTGATGGGCATAATTCCCGGGTTCAAAGTTAAGGGCAATAGAATCTCTTGGCTTCACTTTGACACATGGCAGCCATGTAACTAGGAATGTGGCCTCCGTTACTCCCTGAGACTGAGGGGAGTCACTTGAACAGGTATTGTGGCACAGCAACCTGAAGCACAGGATAAGTGCCAGGTAGAATGGAAAAATCCAGGCCCCTATGTGTGGCACCATGTGGGAGCTGAGCACAATGAGGGAGGGCACAAAACAAGGGCACAAGCAGGTGCTATGGAAACAGCAGAGGTCGGCATCGCTTCTCTGATGTGTGGACCCCAGTGCCTGTGAGGGCATCGGGATAGCCCTCTTGCTTTGAACAAGGGAGTTCCTGGCCTGCTGTTGATGGGTCAGGGTGTCAGTGGACACTGGCTCTGCCTGGCAGTGAATTTGCACAACACAGATTGTGTGACTGCCTGACTTTGTCTACCCAGGTCCTTCCTGGACTACCACAGTCTTCTCTGAACCTTTTGGTGGAGCCACAAGAGGAGACACTGCATGTGTAGCTGCCCAAAATATAGCTGGTGCAGTTTGGTGCTATCAGCCAAAAGGTATGGTTGGTGTCAAAATGAAGTGCCAGCCATTGTGTAGCTCAGGGACTTCTCAGCCTTCTTCTTCCAGCTTCCATTCTCTCTTTCCCCAGGCATCCCTCTCTCCTCCTGTTATACTGCCTTCTCCTCTCAAGAGCACACATCTAGGCTTGTGCTAGCCCTGGCTGGACTGGGAGCTGCCCTATACTCCCCCAGAAGAGAGAATACAGTACCCAAAGGTATGGCTGATTTGTTGTCACTCACAACAAACTAGAACCAAAATGTGTTGTCCTTGATTCACAACATGGGACTGAGGCTACCAGGAATTCTATTCTTGGCTCTAAGCTCTAGAGTTCTCCTCAGGACATGGTGGTCAGAACTGGGGGATCAAGATCAATCTGATTATGGAGCAACCCAGGACCTCACCTAAGCTTTGTGTCCCTATGTGACGCACATGTTCTTGGTTATGTTGGGAGACAAATGCAGATGCTCTTGTCTGGCAGAATCCAGATAGACACAGTAACTTTTAAATGGCTCATGGGATATGGGCAGAATTGTATCTGCTCAGGGAACAAAGGCTGGGTGCACCAGACCATGAAGCGGGACACTCAGATCTGTACTACACTTTGGAATAAAGACAAATAAGTGTGCCCCAGCCCAAATGTGTCTGTGTGCAAATTCTTGTCCCCTGGGCTCATGCATTTCGTTCCTGTCCTAAGAGCAATGGATGGTATTATAAGTTGTGGCAGTGTGGTCAGCCTTCTAATGGCATGGCTCTGGGCCCCTCAGGACCTGGATAGCACCTGAACAGGAGACAGTCCCAAGGCTCACTTGTGTACAATGTGATGCTGTCCCAGTGACCTGCCTCAGGTAATGGCCACCATCAGCTCTTCTTTTGTTTGGGCCACCTAGTTGCCAGGCTTCCATTATGTTCTATCTATTCTTGCTCACTGTCTCCTGAATCACAGCAGAATTGACTGTCCAAGTCCAGTTACACAGTGAGGTTGTAGGCCAGTGTGCTGGTGTGAGGTAAGCACCTGTGCCAACAGCAATAGGGCAGCCATCTTGTGAAAAGCTGTGGAGTGTGGCAAGAACCCCACCACATGGATGATGGCATCATGATGTACAGAGCAAGATTCCTGCCACTCAGATGTCACTTTTTACTATAACTTTCCTTCCCATGATCAGTTACTTGGAAGCTGTGTGCCAGGTAAATATATGTTGAAGACCCTGCTAAGCATCTCCACCCAGACCACCTGGCAGCAGCTCAGCCTTCAAAGCTGGGTGGGAGAGCTAGGGAAGGAAATGGAGGAGGACAAGGGGCTTTGTCCTCCAAGACAGCAGCTACAGAGGGGCAGGGGGCATCTTCAGCTCTCACTGTTACACCCACTTCTGAGGCTGTAGCCTGTGATCAGAGAGGAGACAGCAGTTTTGATAACTTTGCTAGAAATCAGGGATCTGGACAGAGCTACAAATGTAGGACATTGGAGCCAGACTGAGGGCTCCTCCAGAAGATTTGCCTGCTTTTCGTTTTTGCTTTCCATTCCATGACTCAGTCATCACCAGCTATTGGCAGTGTGGATTCACTTGTCTCCCCCAAGAGTGAGCTGTTTCTGGGGATCAGGGACAGTCAGCACACAGTGAGATCTCCATGTGTCTCTGTTAGGTTGGGCATAGAGCAAAGTATAAAAGTGCATGTTCCTATGATAGGAAGATTGATCCCAGAAACACCATTAGTAAGGGCTTAACTTGAGGACAGTTGATGCTTTGTCCTTGAGCCTGCATCTTTCTGAAGGACCCCTTGCTTGATGCCTGGAGGGTGTCCTTCCTTTGTGAGATTTATCATTAGTTGCTCTTTTTTTCTCCACAAGTAAGAAGTGGATTTTTTCTCTTTATTTTGTTTGTTATTTATGACATATTTTTTACTAGAACTTCTTTGCAGTGTATAATGATTATACTGATGATAGACACATGGTTTATTTATTATGCAGAATGCATATTAGATCCTATGTCATGCATGATAGTGAAACGCATCAACTAGAGACTGTTCTCTAAATTTTTTATATTGGTCTCCCAGAATTGAAAAAAAAGTGGAAAAGTTTACAGAGAAAATCTTTCAGATACAAAAACATACTTTAAGTCAAATATATTAGAGAACACACAAATAATAGATGAACATAGGAAAACAATGAAAAACAAAACTAGCCCAACATAGCAAAGAAATGGAATACATGACAGAGATCCAAACAAGAGTTCAACAAGTTCAGTGCTATAAAAGACATATATAAAACCTATAAGAGATTAAAATTATATGCACAGACTGAACAAAAGAGAGGTTTGGAATTTCAGATCTTGAAGACAAAATTGTAGCTAGTTGTCATGAAAACAATGCTATCTTAAAAGTAGCAAGAGACCATGAGAAATCAATCCAGCAGGTACAAAATGCATCAAAGAAGAATTGCATGAGATTGATTGGGGTCAATGAGAAAGCCAGAGACAACACAAATACCATAAAAACTTCATAAAATAATGGAAGAAAACTTCCCAAGCATGAATAAAGAGTTTTCCATACAAATAACTGAAGCATATAGAACTCCAAACAAACATAACCAAAATAAAACTACACCAAGATATATAATATTCACGATTCCAGAAATACAGCACAAGGACATATTATAAAATATAGTTAGGGAGAAGTCACAGATCACTTATAATTGAAAGCACATCTAATTCTCAGTACTCTTTGTTGTAGCTTGGCATAACTGACATCATCTTGAGCCTTCCTTTTAACTTGTGCCCTATATTTAACCCAAGAGAATGGAAAATTACTCAGAGTACAAGTCCTGTGAGCAAAGCAGAATGAGCTTCACCATCTGGAGAAAAATTACCCTGCTCAATGAAAGAAACATGATACAGGTGTCAACTAAAAATAAATGTAAGATTCTAGCTCGATTGTTTCCAAAAGGATGTCACTTTGTGGTTCTCTGTTTAAAAGCTTTGTAAGTTTCCACTACAGCCACTTGTTTGGACTCTGAAAGTGGCAGGTAATCTATATGAGTGGTCCTGAGTTCTATTAATCAAATTCCAAATTTATCAATTTGTATGCTTTGATTCCTTTATTTTTGTTCATGAACCTACCTCAGTCTTCTCAACACAAATATCCAAGTAAAGAAGAAAGCTGTAGTTGAAACAGAAGAACAAGTCCTGAAGTTGGACAGAAGTACAAGTACTGAAAGGAAAGAACATCCAACCCAGATTGATGTATCCTACAAAACTTTCAGAATTAATGTAAACATAAGATACTTACATGACAAATAACAACTGAAGAAATATAGGACTGCAAAACTGACCCTAGAAAAAGTAATGAATGCTATACTAGAGAGAGGTAAAAATGGCCAAAATTTGAAGAAAAACACAGAAACAACCAGGCAGGACAAGTAATTAAACAGAGGAGAAAGCAGAGAATCAACAGCAGAACAATATTATAACAAAGACAAACCAATACATACCATTGTTAATGGTTGCATCAACCAAAAGAAATAGATGGGTGAAATGGATTAAGAAACCATCTACAAAAATATGCTTTATACAGAAAACATGTTTAATTTAAAAAGAAATTCAGAGACTGAAAGTCAAAGTACAGAAAGTAATCTTCCATGCAACAGAGGCCCAGAAAAAAGCATGAGTAGATATTCTCTTTGCAGACAATATGAACTTCAAACCAAGAAGGAACAAAAAGATAAAGAGCCTCACTACATACATGTTAATGGAAAGTTTTTAAAAGGATAAGATAACAATCATAAATATGTGTGCATCTAATACATGAGCACCCAACATTATAAGGCAGTTTTTAAAAGAAATGAAAATAATGCAACAAAGAATAACAAAATTGGCCCAAGAGACTTCAATATCCCACTCACAAATAGATGAACTAGATTAATAATCAGCAAAGAAATATGAAATTTGAGCTGATTCTATGAACAAATGAACTGAATCAATGTTTACCAAGTATGTGACCCAACATATTCAGAAAAACATTCTTTTCAGCTCTGCAGAGGAGGTTCTCTAAAACATGCCATGTAAACTAGTCCACAGAATATGCTGAAGTAAATGCAAAGACACTGAATTTACCCAATACATTTTACCTGACTATAGTGCAAAACAATTGGGAAATAATTGTAAAAGAAGTTGCAAAAACTTCATAAATATACGGAAATTAAATAACACTCTGCCAAACAATCAATGGGTCACAGATGAAATAAAGGAAGAATCTTGAAAATATCTATAACACAAGAATACAGATGCAAACCTTGGTTCTCATGGGATTCTAATGAAAGCTGTTCAAAGAGGAAAATTTATAGCACTCAAATCTCACATCAGGAAATAGAAAGCATAAATAAACATCTACTGTTTTACCTCACACTTCCAGAAAACAATGGCATGACAAACCAAAGCCAATAAAAGGGAGAAAACTGTACTGATCAGAGAAGAAAGTAATGCAGTGCAGAACATAAAACAATAAAAAGATTTAATGAATCAAAGAGTTGGTTCACTGAAAGAATAAACAAAATTGATAAGCCCTTAGCCAACCATATCAAAAGAAGAAAAGAACCACTCAATACCATTCACTGAGGAATGAAAACAGTAAGACACCTACAGATCGTGTGAAAATTAAGATCTTCAGTATCTATTTCAAAAACTTATGCTTCCCTAGGTTGGATAATATAGCAATCAATCGATTCCTAGATACATATGAATTGCCAAAGCTGACTCAAGAAGATATAAAAATTCTACATATTGCAGTATCTGTTAATGAGACTGAAGATCTAATTAAATTTTATCGGGTACTGACTGGGTGTTGCATGCCTTTAACCCCAGAACTTGGGAGGCTGAGGTAGAAGCACTGTTGTGAGTTTGAAACTAAACAGGGCTACAATGTGAGCTCAAGGCCACTCCAGTGCACAATAAAACCCTCTGCAAAACACATTAAAATGAAGCAAAACAATGAAAACAAAAAGGCAATTGACCAACGTTTAGAAGTCTAGGTCTTCATGGATTTACTGCTGAATTTTACAAGAAATGTATAGAAAATTGAAGGCCCCTAATTTAATGAAATTGAAAGAGAAGTGGTTTTCCCTATCTCTTTCCTGGAGGCCAGCATTGCACTGATAATAATACCTGAGAAAGACACAACCAGAAAAAGAAAACTATAGGCAAGTTTTCCTAATGAACATGGATACAAAAATCCTTAATAAGATACTAGGAAAGTGAATGTAGCAAATCATCAAAAATATTTTAAAACCTGATCAACTTGGATTCATCCCAGGAAGGGAGGGATGTTTCAGTACATGCAAACCAATAAATTTAAATGTCCTATCAGCACAGGCAAAAACAAAAGTCACATGGTGATCATCTCAATAAATGCACAATAAGCTTTTGATAAAATCGAGCACTGATTTGTAATAAAATCCTGCAGTATGTAACAAGAGAGAGCCTTTACCTCAACCTGATAAAACAAGCAAAGACAAAAATATACCCAGCATCATACTAAATGGTGAAAAACTAAAAACTTTCACACTACAATTAAGGACAACAAAAGCATGATTACTATCACCACTCCTATTCAATAAAGATCTGGAAACTTTAGGCAGATCAATTAGACATAAGAGACAAATAAGAATAATCACATAACAGAAAGTAGGTACACTATCCATTATGCACAGATGACATGATATTCTATGTAGAAGATGTCAGTTACTCCACCAAAAGACTTCTAAGCTTAACCAAATTCAATAATGTAGCTGAAGGCAAAGTTGACAATCAAAAATCAAGAGCATTTCTTACAAAATCAACTCACTAAGAGAGAAGTTTCAGAAACCACACCCTTTACAATAGCCTCCAAGAAAATGAAATACTTGTAATGAACCTAACAAAGAATGTCAAGGACTTACATATTGAAAATACAGTACTTAGAAAAAGGATACTGAAGAGATTATCAGAAAATGTAAAGATATCCCTTGCCCAAACTGTGCATTGTTTTTTCACTGTTCGTGATTTCTTTTGATGTACAAATATTATTTAATAAGATGGGGTCCCAGTGGTTGATTCTTTGAAGTTGATTCTTCAAAATTTGTGTTTTGTTCATGAAGCCTCATTAGTGTTTCTGTTGTAATATTTAGATCTCAAGCTAGTTTGACTTTTGTCTATTTCATGGTGATAGGCATGGACCCGGTTTAAGTCTTCAGTATGGGGAAAGTCATTTTCTTCAGCATTATTGAAGAGGCTATATCACTTTCAGTGAAAATATTTGGCTCCTTTATCAAAGACAACGTAGCAGAGTGAGTTTGTAGTTGTGTCTACATTTTCTAGTCTCTTTGATAGATTATCAGGTCTGTTTTTCTGCCAGTACTCTGGTGATTTTGTGACAGAAACTTTCTAGTAATATAGCAAGTGAAGAATTGTGATGCCTCCTGACTTGCCTTTGTTGCCCAGGAATGTCTTTAGTATTCAAGATCTTCTTTATTTCCAAAGGAATTTTATAAAATTTTTCTCTATATTTGTGAGCTAGTATTTGAATGGGCATTGCATTAAATATGTATAAAAGTTTGCAACATGATTTTTTTGTTTTCCATATCCTTAAGGTAGTCTTACTTCTTTTTATACTCAAGTAATGTATCCTAAAAGGTATGATCCTAAGAGTTTCAAACTATGGAGTTCTTTTTCTCAAGGATATCAGCAATAATAGATATTTTTTTTTCCTATTTGTTTGAGACAGGGTTTTCCTATGCAGTTCAGGCTGACTGTGAACTCACACTTTAGTCCAGTAAATTCTCAGTGATTATCTTATCTCAGCATTCCAAGTCCTGAGATTACAGGTGTGCACCTAACACCTGAAAGAATTCCTGGTGTTATTTGAAAGATGAGGAAACAGTCATGAGATACACATGTACTCATTAACTGTCATTTCCTTAAAGGAAAAGTGTCCAAATTAACACATAATACCAGTGGAGTGTAGGGAATCAGAAGATGTGTTTCTATCTTTTATGGGCTGGGGATAACAGACTACACTCCTGCAAAAAGGAGAGACATCACAGCTAGGAATATGTGTCAAATTTGAGTACCAATATTATAAATTCAGAGAGTATTTATGGAAGATGAGGAAAAAGACCAGTGGAAAATATTGACAGACCTGGTGACGTTACCCTTTCATGACTCTAGATCAGGCTTTATTGTAATGCTGAGCATTACAAATATTGGAATAGTAAAATATTATGCGTGGTTTTACCTAGAAAATATTAAGACTTGGCACTGTATCCTAGCTATGTTGTAGCTTGGCATAAATCATGGCATCTTCAGCCCTACATTTAACTAGTGCCTTGTATTTGACCCAGGAAAATGGAAAATCACTCATTGTATAAGTCCAATGAGAAAAGCAAAATGAGCTGTAGCCAAAGAAAAAAAATTTAACCTGCTTAAAAAAAAAAAGAAAAGAAAAAAAACAGGATACAGGTGTCAGACAAAAATTAACATGAGTGTCTAGCTACATTGTTTCCAATAGAATGCTCTTTGTGATTCTCTCTTTTAAAAACTCTTAACTTTCCAGTCCAGGACCACTTGTTTAGATTTTTAAATGGGTGAAGTGAGTCTGTATAGAAGTGTTTCTGAGCGCAGCTATTTAACTTCCAAATTTATTCTTTGGCTGCTTTGATTCCTATATTGTTGTTTGCAAATGGGATCTCAAGCTCCAGAAAGGTTTACTGACACAAACAAGCACCTGGATTAAATACAGTGTCACCTTAATGAAAGAATAATAGTGAAAAGGAGGGAAGAAAAAAGACAAACACCATATGTTATGATACCCACCTCTTTACCCAGCATTTAAGAGGCTGAAACAGGAGAAAGGCCATGTATTCAAGGACAGACTACCTTACATAGTGAGTGCAAGGTCAGCCAGAACTAAAAGTGGGACTATGTTTTGAAAAAGAAAAATGAAAAATATAAAAAACGGAGGAACAGAGAAAGACTATTAAAAGAAAACAAAAATATTAGAGCTGAATGAAAGCTGACTTACCTAAAATGGGAATTATGGAATGATGTTGCAGAGGAAAGCTGGTCATGAAGTGGCACCCAGGAGGCAGTGAAAAATACAGTTATGAATGGGACCTATTGTGCTACATCACAATAGTGACCTCCTTCCTCCAATACATCTGCAGTCTACTAGACAGGAGGTCCCAAAGCTCATGGAAATGTCAAACTCAGAGCAAACAAGCATCTTGAAATCAAGGCTTTGGATCATGGCCTTTAGCAGCTGTTTCATATTCAAATTAAAATAGGAGAAATATAATCCTACCCTGTTTGATGGCACATACAGCAAGTTGGTTGGCTCACAACATTTAAGAATGAAGTCACAAATCAAAAGAAGTTCAAAAAATTTTCTTAGGAAAAAAAAAGACAGAATAGCCTTGCCTTTGCAGGAGGGGTCTTCGGTGTTTAGGCCACAGATCTATTGTCAGGGGTCATTTATACAGCAAAGTCAGAATGCAAGTACAGTGTGGGTCTCAAACTACAATCAACCTATAAGCTTATAGGTGCTTAACTAATATTATTTAGAAGGGTAGAAAGGCACACAGAAAAGGTATGCAGAAAGAGCCAAGGCATTTTGTGGGAGTAAAAGTCTAGTTGTTCTGGTCATTGAGGATGGTAATAGATGCCTATCTTCCTGGGGAAGGTGGTGGTAACTGTAGTACATTTCAAGCTATTATTTGTTATAGCATAGCTCTAACCATTGCACCTTATTTCTGTTCTATTTGTGCCGCACTGCCTCTGCTTTCCTCTTTCCCCCTTCCTATCTATCTAGGTTAAGTTTCAATTTCCTGAAAGGCCATAAAATCCTTAGGTTTCAGTTTCTTGTAACCCTCTTCCCTACCAGGTGGTCTATAACAAAATGTGTTGTTCTTTAGAAAATGCTTAACTTCAAGGAAATTTCAGGAAGTTCGGTAAAGCCCAAATGCTATCTGTGTTAGTGATTACAACATTTCTGCGGTTTTCAGCTCTAAAAGCCTCTTTCTCCAACTGTGACAAGTGCGGTCTTTGGGTCGATCCTAAGGATACTTTGCCCCCAAGCCTGGAAATAAAGCCTTTGCTCCCCAAATTTTAACTTCTTTTTTATTCTGGGGTCTGAGCTATCACATTGTTTTTCTCTTTAAGAGGCATGTAGACATGGTCACTGCATCTTCACCTTCAGGTCTGCCTTTCTTCAGCTGTGCCTCTAGCAGTGATTGTTGTATTTAGTTTTTTTACATTGATTCCTTTGAGGTTCCATTTCCTCTCTGACTGTATATCAATTTCTGTGTACCTTGGTCTCCTGTAGTAAAATCACAATACTATTTGAATGGATAAAGTGATATTTATATGTTTAATAAAATATTATTTAGTAGGGGCCTGTGTTTTAGCTCAGCAGGCAGAAGTACCTGCCTGGCCAGTGCCAGGTTGTTAGTTTGATCCCCAGTATCTAAAAAAGTGATTTAAACTGCACGGAAAGAAAATAATTTCATTTGTGAAGATGTAGATGAACAAAATTTTCAATTAAATCTGTCAATGGCAAATTAAACAGTAGTAATAGTCGTATTTAGAATCTAAGGCTGTTCAGGCTGGGTATTGAACTCAGTGGTACAAGCACCAGCCAGGCAAGCACAAGGTCATTGTGATAACTTGGACCCCAGAATAATATTTAAGGAAGCAAGAAATTAAAATTTAGGGAGTAAAGGCTTTATTTTAGGCCAGGCCTGGTGACACAGTCTCCAGGAGCCCATTTGCAGACTGCACACCTCCCAGCTAAAAGGCAGGGCTTTTATCTTGTAAAACAGCAAACAGCTGCTGGTCTCACAATGTAAGGAGCAGGGCTGAGATGCACTACAGAACAAGATCATGGCGATTACATTGGGAAGAGGAAAGTTCAGGTAACAAGCAGATTTCCCTGCAAACAAGGAAGATTTCCTGTAAACAGAAATCAATTCTGTTTCCTTCAGCAGAGGATAGAGAAGTCTAGTAGCAATTAACAACCTTTGTTAGCTTATTTTAGCTCATCATCTGTTATTTGTAGAGGGCAGCAATGGTTAACATATCAATTAGGTAAGATTTTAAAATTCTTTACAGAGGAGAGCATTGATTAATGTATCAATTAGGTCACCCAGACAGAGAAGGAAAACATATATATGGTATGGCCATGTTACAGGTAATTTGCTATAATACAAATATAATGAAGCTATTTTTTCTAGAGTATAACAATCATGAGTTCAATCCCTGGTACCAAAAAAAATTTTCTACAATTCTCAACCATGTAGTTCTATGAGCACAATTATTGAAATTGACAGTTGTTCATTCAACGGCTCAATTTTTCTTTTACGGTCTACAAAATATCCACAGATAACATGGTAAATACGGTAAATGATATACTGTGGGTATTTGCTGAGAGTTGTTTTTAGTTTTTATTTTTCCACATACTTGAAAGCTGAAAATGTTTGGTGATGCTAGGTAGAGAAACTGTGATAATTATTTTTTTCATTTTAATCATATATTTCACTATATCCATTAAGTACATTTTATTTGCTACAATTATGCTAAGTGAAGTTGACAAATGATTCTTAATTTTATGTGCAGCTGAGTTAGTTAGAAATATAGGCAATCAGATAGTGATATGGAGGAATGAATCTCCTGACCTACTATGTTAGGTATGTGTTTAGCTTCTCTAAAATTGAAGAATGAATAATTAAGAACAATGGAAGTAAGAGCAGAATATTTTTTTGCGAGAAAGAAATTGAGAGGATTTTGCTCTAGATGGGATATTTCAGGACTGGGAGGTGGGACCAGGGGTCTCTTTCCCCTCTCCTATGCAACTTACCTGTGGCATGAAAAGAGTCCCAATCAGCTACTTGCACATCAGCAATGCCGCCCTTAAGCACCACTCCAATGGAAAGCTATATGTATGCCAGCACATGACATTTTTATTTTGTATTCTCTCTTTTAGCACACCAAAAATCCTATCATTTGGTTTCCTGACCACTAAGGCAGATTGAGTGTCTCCTGGGAATCACTCCCATTTTGAGTCCCTCTTACTTAAAACCACCTCTTTCTTCCTCCTGGACAGTTTACTTGCCACTGCTAATCTGTGTACAACAGCAGCCTTACTCACTGCACGTGGGTGAGATACCGTCCGAGTTTTTTTGTTGTTGTTGTTGTTTCTGTTTCTTAGCAATATTGTGACAGAAAACCCATCCTGCCATTCCTGAACAAGGCTACTAGTTTCCACACCCCTTAGGCCACACAGCTGGAGGTAACACTGAGATTTTTGTGTGCTGAGATCCCGCCCTGCTCTCATGGTTACCTGCCAAGAAGAATGGGTGTTGGCATTAGGCCTGTCACACTTTCAAAATAGATTATGATCTCTTATGTTGTGTGTGACTGAGCACAGCTTCCACATTCCTTGGGGGAGCTACAGCTCTTATTCCTGAGGTGAAATTGTTCTCTCAGCTCCCTTATAATTTGGTCATGGGGATCACTTCATGTCCTACAGAAAACACACCTCTGTGGTGCCTGGTTCGTAACCTTGGTGCTTTTGGCCTCTAAAAGTCTACAACAACCAAAAAGCTGGTCTTTTATTCATGCTTTTGTCAAAATGGTGAAAAGTTGGCAAGAACCCTTCATCTTTAGGCCTTCTTCAATTTAAGGATGTGGTTTTCTCTCACTCTGTCTTCTGTGATGGCCCAAGTACTCCTGGCTCACTCTGCTCCCCCAGGATTTCTCCCTTCCCCTCACTTATGATGCGGCTCCTGTCTCTACAGCTTCTCCCCATATCTCTCATACCAAATCCCACTGATTTCTCAGCCAAAGGGGAGACAGATACCTCTGACGCCCTGCGTCATCCTCTCCTCCTCCTTCTCTCCCAAGTGTCTGCAATTCTCCCTCTAGGGTCTCCAGTCTTTCCCCTAGGGTCTCTAATCCTTCCCCTAGCATTTCTCACAAGGCTCTGACTTCTCAATCCCCCTGCTCTAGCTGTGTATCCCATCTGAAGGTTCTTTTTCTCCTTCCCATGCATCGCCATTTTCTCTGCCTGCCCAGCATACTCAGTCTCAGGCATTGCAGCCTTGTGGCAGGCCACATGGTTGCCAGCAGCTATGTTGATTTCACAAAGGCACCTGCTGGGCTCATCTCTACTGCTGCTTTGTGAACAGGCTTGACCTAAAGATTAAGTAATATTTGTGTTCCTTCTTTTTAACTTTCTGAGCTACCTCAGGTTAACCATCAGTTAGGTTCCTTTTCTGGTACTCTTATTTCAAGAGATCTCCATTAATTAATCTATAAGAAGGTTCACTCTATTTATGATAGTTCATGTTGGTCAAATATATTTGAGTGCATTCTAATTTTATAAGATGATTGTCAGTTTATATATCTGTTGTCAATTTGTCCAATTGTCTGCTTTATTAGCAGCTATTTCTTTTTATTTGACCTCAACAACTTTTTCCTCAACATTTATATTTTCAAATCATGTAATAAAGGTTTATTTGGGTAACAGATTTAAAAGACATGCTTCCACCTAAGTTGCCAGCTGGTCAAAATGATGCTAAACTTGGTTAAACAAAATCCCTTGGGGTGAGGCAACATTAGACAGCCCTCCAATTGATAAACAAGAAAGTGGCCATCTAGTAACTTTTTAAAAAATTATTTTAATTTCAAAGAGATTAAAATAAAAGAGGACTTAACAAATGAGATTGGAGCACAACAATTTAAGCAACACAGCATTTCAACACAATACAACCTGACATATCAGTAACCACCATAATGTCTCTTGCCTTGGGTAGTAGTTGAGTATATTTTCATACAGAATAGCCTCAAACATAACAAAATATTATAAAACCATCAAAGAGTATAAAATATTACAGATTATTCAGAACCAAATAACACAAAATGAACAATGGTTACTGTATTATCTCATTTCCATAAAATATTTGTTTATACTATCACAAATAATACAATCCAATAAGATACAACAGAACAATGAGACCAGGAATGGGGCTGAGACTGGGGCAGCAGCCAGGTCAGAGCCAGTCCAAGCCTGTCTGTCAGCACTGGCTCAGCCCTTAGGATAGGGAAGCATTTGCTTGATGTTTTGTCTTGAGGCCTGACAAAAAACAGGAGGTATCTGTCTCCCCCATGGTTGCAAGGTATCTGGGCTTTTGCATTGGCCATTTCTAGGAACTAGTCCTGTCTCACTGCCTATATATTTCTAACAAACTCAGCTGCCTGTAACAGCAGGGCTGGGACTCAAAGGAGAGAGGGATAAATGCAGATTGCTTATAGCCTTGGAAGAGACAATCAACTCCTGCTCTGACAAAAATCTCAAGACAAAAGCCAACAGAAATACAACCAAGTGCTAAGGGCCAATAGTCCAAATAGTTCTCTATCACACTGAAGAAGTCAAGATTCACCATCCCAACCCCATACAGGAAAAGTCCCTGCTGTTAAGCAAGTCCACTTATTATGGGACATTCTCCCCCATTTGTTCCTAATTGAATCAATTTTACCTGAGCAATTGACCCTATTGGTTGAACACAGCTCTATCCCGCCTTATGCTCACCTTTCAAATTCCCATTCTTCCCATCTTTTGACCCATCTAACATCCTGTTTTTACTCTCTAAATACAGATTCTTTGCCAACCCACTCAGGACCCCTTCTGTCTTACAGACAGAAGATTTCTTTCTCTCAATAAATATATTCCATTCTTAAACTCCATCATTCTAAACATTATTCTTCTATTTTAGAGAACACAAACTCATACCAGACATATAGTAGGTCAGGAGTTTCATTCCCCTCTATCATTAACATGAGCCAAATTAACGTAAATATCTTTATGATTTGTCTGAATGCTTTTCCCTTTTCCTGCAGTTTTAAGTGATCAAAACAACTCACAGTGGTTGTATTCCTGGCAATGTATAAAGTTGTATACATTAGTCATTATAAATGTAAAATAATTTTTTTGAGTTTATAATTTAGCAAGAACTAGATATTGCCATGGCAGTAGGTTATCTCTTATAAAAGTGAAGGTTCACCTAAAATTGTTCAGAACAATTACTACATTACTGGCTGCTTCAATAATTTTAAGATACATAAACTGGATTTTTGCCTTTTTCTAGAAAGCTTCTATTATGTTATTGAAAAAAGTCTGTACTCCTGTAGGACCCGGTTTATATTTTGATGCTTTTTCTGCATTGAAGTTTGTATGAACATTTATTTTTATCTTAGAATGAAACTCACTGCATTGACACTGGTGGAGTTAAGCTACAGTCTACTACATTAATTTCAATTAGATATTCATGGCATTGATCATATGAATTACTGAGGAGGTACATAAACAAGAATCAGTACTGTTAGCATTTTCTGGTGCAATAGAGAAGCAGAATAGAAGAAAAAAAAGTGGCCTTTCTATTTAAGGAATGTGAGAAGGAGTCCAAAAAAAAACAAGATTTTTTTTTGACTGATTATGGGGTTAGGAGTATGTGTGACTTTGCCTGGATGTGGACTTTGAAGCAGCCATTTCTGTCATGCAAGGAGCTGATTGGAATTTTCTTGAGGCCCCTGGGAAAATAATGAGAAAGTTGTAATCAGGGAAAAAGAGGAAGTGGCCATATGGTTAGCATCCCTGATTGGGCCTTCCACCATGTTGAACTACAACCAGGAGGTCCTGTAACTCATTCTAGGACAAAACTCTTTCAAGTACATTCTTCAGTTTGAATGATGAAACAAAAATAAATAATTTTTGCTATGTGTCTTCCTCCAAGGCTGGAGGTAAACCATTCAAAAGAAATATTTTGAGTCATAACCTTAATAAATTGTAGATACCATAACCACAATTACAGATCAGTTCACTTTCAGAAAACAGAAGCAGCACTTAAATGCAGGCATAAAGGCCTTCAGTGAGAGTTTCCCCGAAGAGGTGAGATCAACATTACAGAACACAAACTACTACTCATTTATCTGAGTTCACTAAAGAGAAAAATTTATAATGGTGTTGCTACAAGGGAAGGAAACTTGTGATCTACTATGTCCAGTATGAATTTGTGTTCTCTAAAATTAAAGAACAAATTTTATGAACAACAGAATTTAAGAGTAGAATATATTTATTGGGAGAAAGAAAGCTGTCTGAGAGAGAGAAGGGGTCCTGAATGGGTTGCCAAAGACTCTTTTCTAGGGACTTTTATAGAGTAAAATAATTTGGTGAGATGGGTTTAAGGTGGGAACACTGGGAACTACAAGGCAGATGGGCATAAGATGGGACAGAAACATGGAAGCCAATAAGATTAATAGTTCAGGTAAAGTTAATTAAATTGGGAACACATGGGGAAGCCTGTCACACAGAAAGCAGGCAATAGTGACTCTTCAATTAGTAGGTTCAGAAGGTGACTCGTGACTTCACCGGAATGATAGGAATTATTTAAAGTATCAGGCTTTAGGATAGGGATACATTTATTTGAATGGTGACTGCTGACTTCCTCAGAGTGCTAGGGAAGTATTTCGAATCAATCCTTACAATATCAATACATTTGCTTAATGTTTTGTCCTGAAGTTTGACTCTTAGCAGGAAGTATCTGGCTTCTCCATAGTTGCAAGGTATCTGGGCTTCTGCATGGACTCCTTGGAGGACTTGGCCCTGTCTCACTGCCAACATTTTTTGACTAACTCAGCTTAGTATTGTTTGGAAAACTGAATACAAACATCTTGTAATCTGTGTGAATGTACTGGGATGACAGTGTGCCATGTATTTACCATTGTTGTCCCTGATTGACATGTTTTGAAATTTAGTTTTACTTTTTCTTTTTATCCTTGAAATCAAATGGATTTGGAAATAAAAAGCCTGAGGTAAATTTCTTTGGTACAAGCACTCCTCTGTGGATATCAGCACTGAAGGAGACAGCCAGCTCCAGAAGTCTGCACTACAGTCTATCATTTGGGATCCTCTCTTGCAGGGAGGGGTTCCTTTTCCTGTTTATTCTTGACTCAGAAGGAGGGCAGTAAAGCAAGACTCAATCATTGATGAAGAGGTGGGCTATATGAACTGTCCAACCAGGTGGGCCATGACAGGCAGTCTCTTAAGTCTTTCCTGTATCTGGGCATGATTTACCTGTTGTGAGCACAGTATTGGAGCAGAATGTTTGTGGGATCTCATTTAGTGGTTTCAATGTCATGTGACCTGATTACAAAAGAACCTGGGAGACCTTAGAGCTGCAGAATGGTGAGGTTGTGGATGGGAGCTCAGAAATAGGGTGCAAAAGGCCTAAACCAGTTACAAGTGGTTAGAAGCAGTTTCTGTGTCTCGATCCTCAGGTATTTAGTTAGCTTCAGCTCCTGAGGTCCTCCAGCACTGGCTGTGGGTCATCAATTTTGCACGCTGCCTCTTTCTGGTGGCAAGAGTGACTCTATCTTCTCATTGACAGCATCAGATTCCAGTACCACCTTTGAAATTCTCTGCTGCCTTGGAACCTCCACAAGCTCAGTGAGGAAAGGAGCTTGGGGACACCCTGACTCTGATGCAATTTGTAGTTGCTACAAAAGTACTAAGGAAGGTCTCTGCCCTCATTGCTGTGAGAAGCAGACCTGGAGGGTCTGATGTTTATAAACGTCTGTGATACAGGGCCTTATAGCCACAACTGCCCTACTTAATCTTGTGCTTTTTTTGTATTTAGAGTGATCTCCTAAATTTATAGTATGTTCTTGTGTTTCCATCCTCATCACAGGTGTTGGCAAAGGTACTGAGTTTTCAAAGATGTGTAGTGATGTGCCTCAGTGGAGGAAGGCTTCCCAAACACCTGTTGAACTCTTGTATATCATACAGGACAATACAAAAGAATTTTGAACATAATTATTTAGGTGAAACCTCTGCTCAGAGACTGTTTTTGAGAACAGCCATGGATTTTTGAATTCTGAGAAAAATGAAGCAGATATGAAAGTTTTATCAAGGGCAGGGTAAAGTGTGCTTGCTAAGGACAAATTCTATAATCACCTGACTATTATACCTCATTGAAAAATGCCAAAATTTATGCATTTGCACGGACACCTGCACATGATATCCTTCTGAATGGAAAGGAATAGGGGTGGCATCTCTGAATTAACAGCTGATTTAAAAACTTCGCTGATAATACACATTGTTTATAAATAGAAATTCTTTGCAATGGACTTTACTAAGTGGTGTAAAATAGAAGCCCTAAATAGAAGTTGTGCTGCAGGGATATCCATTGTTAGGCATGAAGGGTTTTCTGTGTGGTGTGGATCAGAGCAGCATGGAAAGGATGTGCAAGTGATTGGCATGATACAGGGTGCCAATAGCAGGATTTACAACTGAGAGGATCTTTACTGAAAGTCAAGTAGTTCTTAGGGTAAGCATGAAGTTAATGTTGGCTTCTGATTTCTTACTTGAGATGAATATCACCATCTCTGTCAGTAATCAGTATACCATGTACCTGTTCACTCATGAATTAGGTCTTCCATAATTGAGATCTAATTTTGATTTTCTCTAATTATGTGCCAGTGTCATGAAGTAGGAAATTGAATTTTTTTTTTGTACCAGGGATCAAACTCATTAACTCATACTTGCCAGGCAGGTGTTTATGCCACTGAGATAAATACACAAACATGAATGTGTTTTCTTTATATCAAGGAAAGTATCAACATTCTACCTCAGAGCATGTTGAAAGTTCTTGGAGTGTTACTATATTGTATGGATATAATTTTTAAAACAAAAAATGGTGTTTTAAGCAGTCAATTTTCAAGTTTCATTTTTTGTGGAGTTTTGCAGTCAGGGTCTTTCTCTCTATTTCAAACAGCTCTGTAACTGAGGCTGGCATCCAACTCAAGGCAGTTCTCTTACATCAGCCTCCCAAGATATATTTCTTATTTCTGAGTGAAAGAGGATCACTTTTTGACATTGAGCTATAATTTGCAATGTGTGCCTTGTTTCAATGTTTATACATTGTTTACATACACAGTTTTCCATTATCATTTGAGTTATTATTTATGTACCATATTTGATGTTACTTATGTTTTCTTGTATGAAACTAAATTCAAATTTCAAAATGCTGCTTAAGTATATTAAGAACAGAAGACTCAGTTACCTAAATGAGATTTGAAGAGATGTCATCTGTAGTCTATCAAAGTGATTCATGAGACATTTGTCTACCCCTTTGCTTTGTGGATGCTGGTCCGGCAGGATCCCACTGTGAGCTCTGTTTTATAGACAGTGCACAGGGACTCTTGCAGTGACTCACCACAAAAATCAGTGCTCCTATTTGGCTGTGAGTTGCAATCTAGCATCCAAATTGCTTTTTCAAAAAATGTGTCTATACATAAAATTAATCACCAAGACACAGAATTAAGCTTTGAAGAATTCAGTCTCCATTCAGCTGTGATGTTTGGTTTTACTTTGTTTAGTTTAGTTTTGTTAGGGTTAGGTTTAGTGTTAGGTTTAGGGTTAGGTTTAGGATGAAGATTAGTGTTAGGTTTAGGTTTAGGGTTAGGTTTAGATGTGGGTTTAGCGTTAGGTTTAGGGTTTGTTTTAGGGTTAGGTTTAGGGTTAGGATTAGGGTTTAGGTGTTAGGGATTGTATTAGTTTTAGGGTTTGGGTTAGCATTAGGGTTAGGTTTATGGTTAGAGTTCGGGTTAGGGCTAGGGTTAAGGTTAGTGTTAGGGTTAAGGTTAGAGTTAAGGTTAGTGTTAGGGTTAGGGTTAGGGATAGGGTAAGGTTACAATAAGGGTTAGTCATTACGTTTAGGGTTACGGTTATGGTTAGTGTTACAGTTAGTTTTAGAGGTTAGTGTTAGTGTTAGTGTTAGTGTTAGTGTTAGGCTAAGGGTTAGTTTTAGGGTACGGTTAGGTTTAGAGTTAGGTTTAGGTTTAGGGTTAGAGTTAGGGTTAGGTTTAGGGAGAGGATTATGATTAGGCTTTGGTTTATGGTTAGGGTTAGTGTTACAATCAGGTTAGGGTTTGTGTTAGGGTTTGGGATAGGATTAGGTTTAGGGTTGCGGTTAGGGTTAGGGTTTGGATTAGGATTAGGGTTAGGGTTAGGGTTAGGTTTAGGGGTTAGGTGTGAGTGATAGGGTTAGTGTTAGGCTTCAGGTTACAGTTAGGTTTAGGGTTAGGATTAGTTTAGGATTAGGGTTAGGTTTATGGTTAGTATTAGCAATTGCATTAGATTTAGGCTGAGTTTTAGGGTTAGGGTTAGCATTTGGTTTAGGGGTTAGGTTTTATGGATAGGGTTATGGTGATGGTTAGGGTTAGGTTTAGGTTTAGTGTTAAGATTAGGGTTATGGTTAGGTTTTGTTTTTAGGGTTATGGTTAGGGTTAGGTATTACAGTCAGTGTTAGTGTTAGTTTAATGTGTAGGGTTAGGTCTTGGGTTAGGGTTAGGGTTAGAAGTTAGGGTTAGGGGTATTGTTAGGGTTATGCTTACTGTTAGGGTTTTGGTTAGTGTTAGGTTTAGGGGTTAGGTATTAGGGAGAGGGTTAAGGGTAGGCTTCGGGTTACGATTAGGTTTAGTGTTAGTGTTAGGTTTAGGGTTCGGTTTAGTGTTAGTTTTAGGGTTAGCTTTAGCGTTAGGGTTAGGGGTTAGGTGTTAGGGATAGTGTTAGGGTAGGGTTATAGTTAGGTTTACGGTTAGGGTTAGGGATAGTATTAGGTTTAGTGTTTGGGTTAGGGTTAGAGGTTAGCATTAAGTTTAGTGTTAGAGTTTGGGGTTGGGTTTTGGTTAGGGTTAGGGTTAGAGGTTAGGGTTAGGGTTAGGGTTAAAGTTTAGGTTTAGGGTTAGGGTTATGGTTAGTGTTAGGGATAGGGTTAGGGTAAGATATTAGGGAGAAGGTTAGGGTTAGGCTTCAGTTGTGGTTTGTGTTAGGTTTGCATTTAGGGTTAGGGTTAGGCTTAGGTTTAGGGCTAGTTTTAGGGTTAGGTTTATGGTTAGGGTTGGGCTTAAGGAGTTAGGAATAGTGTTAGGGTTAGGCTTAGGGTTATGTTTACGGTTAGCGTTATTTTTAGGGATAATGTTAGGGTTAGGGATAGCGTTAAGTTAGTGTTAGGGTTAGGGTTAGGCTTAGGGTTACGTTTAGGTTTAGGTTTTTGTTTAGGGTTATGGTTAAGAATAGTTTTAGAGTTAGTGTTAGGGTTTGGTTTAAGGTTAGGTTTAGGGTTAGTGTAGGGTTAGGGTTAGGTTTAGTTTTAGGGTTAGGGTTAGTGTTAGGGTTAGAATTTGGTTTAGTGCTAGGGTTAAGGTTAGGGTTACAGTTAGAGTTTTGGTTAGGGTTAGGGGTAGAAGTTAGGGTTAGAGTTAGGGCTAGGGTTATTCTTTTGGTTATAGTTTAGGCTTAGTGTTAAGGTTAGAGTTAGAGTTAACGTTAGGGTTAGGGTTATGGTTAGAGGTTAGCGTTAGGTTTAGGGATAGAGTTTGGGGTTGGGTTAGGATTATGGTTAGGCTTAGAGCTTATGGTTAGTGTTAAAAGTTAGGTTTAGTGTTAGGGTTAGCCTTAAGTTTAGGGTTAGTTTTAGGGTTACTGTTATGTTTAGGTCTAGGGGTTAAGTGTTAGGGAGAGGGTTAGGGTAAGGCTTCGGGTTACGATTTGTGTTAGCATTATGATTAGGTTTAGTGTTAGGGTAAAGATTAGGTTTCGGGTTAGGTTTAGTGGTTAGGTGTTAGTGATGGTTTTAGAGTTAGGTTTAGGGTATTGGTTAGTGTTAGGTTTAGGTTTGCGGTTAGTGTTAGGATTAGGGATATTGTTAGTGTTAGGGTTTGGGTTAAGGTTAGGGTTAGGTTCAGGGTTAGGTTTAGGTTTAGTGTTAGGTTTAGGGTTAGGATTATGTTTAGATGTTAGCGTTTATTTTTAGTGTTAGAATTTGGGGTTAGTGGTTAGTCATTAGGTTTAGGGTTAGCGTTAGGGTTAGGGTTAGGTTTAGTCTTAATTTTAGGGTTAAGTTTAGGGTTATGGTAAGGAGTTAAGTGTTAGGGATAGGGTGAGTGTTAGGGTTAGGGTTAGGTTTATGGTTAGGGTTATGTTTAGGGTTAGGGATGGTAGTAGGGTTATGTTAGGGTTTTGGGTTAGGGTTTGAGTTAGGCTTAGGTTGAGGGTTAGGGTTAGTGCTAGGGATAGAAGTTGGTTTAGTGTTAGTGTTAGGGTTAGGCTTAGAGTTATGGTTAGTGTTAGAAGTTAGGGTTAGTGTTAGTGTTATGGTTAGTGTTTAGGGTTAGTGTTAGGGTTAGTGTTATGGTTAGAGGTTAGTGTTAGGTTTAGGGTTAGAGTTTGGGTTTAGGTTTAGGTTTAGGTTTAGGTTTAGGGTTAGGGTTAGGGTTAGGGTTAGGGTTAGATGTTAGGGAGAGTGTTATGGTTAGGCTTTGGGTTACAGTTAGGGTTAAGGTTACGATTAGGTTTAGAGTTAGAGTTAAGATTAGGGTTAGAGTTTAGAATTAGGGTTAGGTTACCTTTCGGGTTTTGGTTACGGTTAGATTTTAGGGTTAGGTTTATGGTTAGGATTAGGGTTACGTTTATGGTTATGGTTAGAGGTTAGTGTTAGGTTTAGTGTTAGAGTTTGCAGTTAGGATTAGGGTTAGGTTAGGGATAGTGTTAGGGTTAGGGTTTGGATTAGAATTACAGTTAGGTTTAGGGATAGCTTTAGGGGTTAGGTTTTAGGGATAGGATTAGGGTTAGTCTTCGGGTTACGGTTAAAGTTAGGGTTACAATTAAGTTAGGGTTAGGGTGGTGGTTCAGTTTAGCGTTTGCATTAGATTTAGGGTTACGTTTAGGGTTAGGGTTATTGTTAGGTTTAGGGGTTAGGTGTTAGGGACAGGGTTGTGGTTAGGGTTAGTGTTAGGTTTAGGGTTAGGTTTAGGGTTAGCACTTAGGGTTAGGGTTAGGGTTAGTTTTGTGTTTAGGGTTAGGTTCAGGTTGAGTTTAGGGTTAGGGTTAGGGTTAGGGTTAGGGATAGGGTTAGTTTTAGTGTAACGTTAGGGTTAGGGTTAGGGTTAGGGTTAGGGGTAGCGTTTAGGGTTAGGGTTAGGGTTAGGGTTAGGGTTAGGGTTAGAAGTTAGGATTAGTGTTATGTTTACGGTTAGGGTTAGGGATAGGTTTAGGGTTAGAGTTAGTGTTAGAGGTTAGGGTTAGTGCTAGGGTTAGGGTTAGGTTAGTGTTCGGGTTAGAGGTATGGGATAGGGTTAGGGTTAGGGTTAATGTTGGTGTTATGCTAGGTTTAGGGTTAGAGTTAGGGTTAGGTATTACAGTCAGGGTTAGGGTTAGTTTAAGGGGTAGGTTTAGGGCTAAGATTAGGGATTAATGTTAGTTATAGGGTTAGGTTTATGGGTAGGGTTAGTGTTAGGGTTAGCATTAGAAGTTAGGGTAAGGGGTAGGTTAGGGTTCTGGTTACGGTTAGGGATAATGTTATGGTTAGGTTTAGGGGTTAGGTGTTATGAAGAGGGTTACGGTTAGGCTTTGTGTTAAGGTTAGGGTTAGGTTTATGATAAGGTTTAGGGTTTGGCTTAGGGTTAGGGTAAGTATTAAGGTTAGTGTTAGGGTTAGTGTTAGTTTTAGGTTTAGATTTAGGGTTTGGGATTTGCGTTAGGAGTTAGATTTTAGGAGTAGGGTTAGGGTTAGGGTTATTGTTAGGGCTAGTTTTACGGTTAGGGTTAGTGTTAGGGATTGTGTTAGGGTTAGGGTTAGGGTTAGGTTTAGGTTTAGCATTAGGGTTAGTTTTAGGTGTAGGTTAGGGTTAGTGTTATGGTTAGAGATTAGGGTTAGTGTTAGGGTTAGGGTTAGTGTTAGGATTAGGGTTAGGGTTGGGGTTAGTTTTAGGGTTAGGTTTAGGATTTGGGTTAGGGTTAGTGTTAGGGTTAAGTTTAGGTTAGGGTTAGGCTTAGGGTTAGGGTTAGGGTTTGGGTTAGGGTTTGGGTTAGGTTTAGGGTTTAGGGTTAGTGTTAGGGGTTAGGTGTTAGGGAGAGTGTTATGGTTAGGCCTCGTGTTACGGGTAGGGTTAAAGTTACGATTAGGGTTTGGGTTAGTGGTAGGGTTATGGTTAGAGTTTAGAATTAGGTTTAAGGGTAGCATTAGGGTTTTGCTTACGGTTAGAGTTTATGGTTAGGTTAGGGTTACGGTTAGTGTTAGGGTTAGTGTTATGGTTAGAGCTTAGCGTTAGGTGTAGGTTTATTTTTTGTGTTAGGATTAGTGTTAGAGTTTAGGGTTAGTGATAGCATGATTGTTAGGGTTAGTGTTAGGGTTAGTTTTAGGGTTAGAGTTTAGGGTTACAGTTAGGTATAGGGTTAGTGTTTTGGTTAGGAATAGAAGTTAGGGTTGCTGTAGCATTAGGGTTAGGTGTTAGGTGTTAGGGAAGGGGTTAGGGTTAGGCTTCGGGTTACGTTTAGTGTTACAGTTAGGATTAAGTTTAGGTTAGTGTTAGGGTTAGGGTTAGGGTTAGTTTTAGGGTTAAGTTTACGGTTAGTTTTAGTGTTAGGTTTGGGTTAGGGTTAGGGGTAAATTGTTAGGGGTAGAATTAGGGTTAGGGTTTATTTTAGGGATATTTTAAGGGTTAGGGTTAGGAATACAGTTAGTTTTAGGGGTAGGGTTAGGGGTTAAGTATTAGGGATAGCATTAGGGTTATGGATAGGGGTAGGTTTAAGGTTAGGTTTATGGTTAGGTTTATGGTTACCGATAGTGTTAGGGTTAGTGTTAATGTTAGGCTTTAGGTTTAGGGTGATTGTTAGGTATAGGGTTAGGATTAGGATTAGGATTAGGATTAGGGTTAGGGTTATGGTTAGAGGTTAGCGTTAGGTTTAGTGATAGAGTTTGGTGTTAGGGTTAGGGTTAGGGTTAGTCTTAAGGTTAGAGTTTAGGATTACGGTTAGGGTTAGAGTTAGGGTTAAGGTTAGGGTTAGGGTTATGTTTGAAACTTAGGTTTAGGATTAGGGTTAGGGTTAGTGTTAGGGTTAGTGTTAGGGTTAGGGTTAGGGGTTACATGTTAGGGAAAAAGTAAGGGTTAGGCTTTGGTTTACAGTTTGTGTTAGAGTTACGATTAGGTTTAGGGTTAGGGTTAGGTTTAGGGTTAGTTTAAGGGTTAGGTTTAGCGTTAGGTTAAGGGTTAGTTGTTAGTGATATTGTTAGGGTTAGAGTTATAGTTAGGGTTAGGTTTACGTTTAGAGTTAGGGTTAAGAATAGTATTAGGGATAGGCTTAGGGTTTAGGTTAGAGTTAGGGTTAGGGTTAAGTTTAGGGGTTAGGTGTTAGGGATAGTTTTATGGTTATGTTTAGGGTTAGGGTTACATTTAGGGTTAGGGTTAGGTTTAGGGTTATGATTTGGTTAGAGTTAGGGTTATTGTTAGGGTTAGGGATAGGGTAAGATTTAGGGTTAGGCTTAGGTTTAGGTTTGGCGTTAGTGTTAGGGTTAGAGTTTATGGTTAGTGCTAGGGTTAGGGTTAGGTGTAGTGTTAGGGTTAGGTTTAGGTTTAGGGTTAGAGTTTAGGGTTAGGGTTAGGTTTAGGGTTAGGGTTATGGTTAGGAGTAGAAGTTAGGGTTAGGTCTAGGGTTAGGGTTAGGGTTATGGTTAGGGTTAGGGTTACTGTTGGGTTTATGGTAATGTTAGGGTTAGGTATTACGGTTAGGGTTAGGTTTTGTTTAAGGCGTAGGTTTAGGGTTAGGATTAGGAATTAATGTTGATTTAGTGTTAGGGTTAGGTTTAGGGTTAGGGTTAGGGTTAATGTTAGGTTTAGGGTTAGGTTTTGTGTTAGAGTTTAGTGTTAGGGTTACATTTAGGGTTAGGATTAGTATTAGGATTAGGATTAGATTTAGGGTTGGTGTTATGTTTAGGATTAGGGTTAAGGTTAGGGTTAGGTTTAGAATTAGGGCTAGGGTTAGGTTTAGGGTTAGGGGTTAGTTGTTAGGAAGAGTGTTAGGGTTAGGCCTCGTGTTACGGTTAGGGCTAAGGTTACAATTAGGTGTAGGGGTAGTGGTAGGGTTAGGGTTAGAGTTTAGAATTAGGATTAGGGGTAGCGTTAGGGTTTTGGTGACTGTTAGAGTTTAGGGTTAGGGTTAGGGTTAGGGTTAGGGTTACAGTTATTGTTAGGGTTAGGGTTATGGTTAGAGGTTTGCATTAGGTTTAGGTTTAGGGTTAGGTTATGGTTAGGTTTAGTGTTAGGGTTAGATTTTAGGGTTAAGGTTAGGTGTAGGGTTATGGTTAGAGGTTAGTGTTAGGTTTAGGTTTAGATTTTGGGTTTAGGGTTAGGGTTAGGGATAGGCTTAGTGTCATGCTTAAGGTTAGGGTTAGGGTTAGGGTTAAATCTTAGGTTTAGTGTTAGGTTTGGGTTAGTGTTAGTGTCATTGTTAGTGTTAGTGTTAGGGTTAGATGTTAGGTGTTAGTGATAGTGTTAGGGTTATGGTTAGGGTTAGGTTTACGTTTAGGGTTAGGGTTAATGTTAGAGTAAGGGTTAGGTTTAGTTTCAGGGTTAGCTGTTATGGATAGGGTTGTGGTTATGGTTATGGTTATGGTTATGGTTATGGTTATGGTTAGGTTTAGTGTTAGGGTTAGGTGTTAGATGTTAGGGAGAGCATTAAAGTTACACTTTGGGTTACAGTTAGTGTTAAGTTTACGGTTAGGTTTAGCATTAGGGTTAGGGATAGGGTTAGGGTTAGGGTTAGGTTTATGGTTACTTTTAGAGTCAGGTGTAGGGTTAGGTTTAGGGGTTAAGTCTTAGTGATAGAATTAGCGTTAGGGTTACAGTTAGGGTTAGTTTTATGGTTAATTTTACGGTTAGGTTTAGGGTTAGGGTTAGGGGTTAAGTGTTAGGGATAGGATTAGTGTTATGGATAGGGTTAGGGTTATGTTTAGGGTGAGGGTTAGTTTTAGGTTTATGGTTAAGTTTAGGTTTACAGATAGTGTTAAGGTTAGGGTTAGGCTTTAGGGTTATTGTAAGGGTTAGGGATAGGATTATCATTAGGGTCATGGTTAGACGTTAGCTTTAGGTTCAGTGTTAGTTTTGGGGGTTAGGGTTAGGGTTAGGGTTAGTCTTAATTTTAGGGTTAAGTTCAGGGTTATGGTTAAGAGTTATGTGTTAGGATAGGGTGAGTGTTTGGGTTAGGGTTAGGGTTAGGGTTAGGTTTATGGTTAGCGTTAGGTTTAGGGTTACGGATAGTATTAGGGTTAGGTTAGGGTTTTGGGTTAGGGTTAGTGTTAGGGTTTGGGTTAGGTTTAGGTTGAGGGTTTGGGTTAGTGCTAGGGAAAGAAGTTGGTTTAGTGTTAGTGTTAGGTTTAGAGTTAGAGTTATGGTTAGGCTTAGATGTTAGTGTTAGGGTTAGTGTTACGGTTAGTGTTTGGGGTTAGTGTTAGTGTTAGGGTTATTGTTAGAGGTTAGCGTTAGGTTTCGGGTTAGAGTTTGGATTTAGGGTTAGGGTTAGTGTTAGGGTTAGGGTTAGGTGTTAAGGAGAGTGTTATGGTTAGGCTTCGGGTTACAGTCTGGGTTATGTTTATGATGAGGTTTAGAGTTAGACTTAGATTTAGGTTTAGAGTTTAGAATTAGGGTTAAGGTTAGCATTAAGGTTTTGGTTACGGTTAGATTTTAGGGTTAGATTTATGGTTAGGGTTAGAGATACAATTAGTTTTAGGGTTAGGGTTAGGTTTTGGTTTAGGGTTTAGTTTTAGGGTTAGGTTTAGTGTTAGGTTTAGGGTTTTGTGTTAGTGATAGTGTTAGGGTTAGGGTTAGTGTTAGGGTTAGTTTTACGGTTAGGGTTAGGGTTAGGGATCGTATTAGGTTTAGGGTTAATGTTTAGTTTAGAGGTAGTGTTAGGGTTAGGTTTAGGGTTTAGGTATTAGGGATAGGGTTATGGTTAGGGTTAGGATTAGGGTTAGGGTTAGGATTAGGTTTAGGGTTAGGGTTAGCGTTACGGTTAGGGTCTGGCTTAGGATTAGAAATTAGCGTTAGGTTTAGGTCTAGGGTTAGGTTTACTGTTAGAGTTTGGGTTAGGTTTAGGTTTAGATTTAGGGTTAGCATTAGTTTTAGGGTTAGGCTTAGGGTTAGGGTTAGGGGTTAGGTGTTAGGGATAGGGTTATGGTTAGGGTTAGGTTTAGGGTTAGGGTTAGGATAAAAATTAGTGTTAGGTTTAGGGTTAGGGTTAGGTTTACTGTTAGAGTTAGGGTTAGGTTTAGGTTTAGATGTAGGGTTACCATTATTTTTAAGGTTAGTTTAAGGGTTAGGTTTTGGGTTAGGGTTCGGGTTTAGGTGTTAGTGATAGTATTAAGGTTAGAGTTAGGGTTAGCATTAGGGTTAGGTTTATGGTCAGAGTTAGGGTTAGGGCTAGGGTTAGGGTCAGTGTTAGCGTTAAGTTTACGGTTAGGGTTAGTGTTAGGGTTAGGGTTAGGGAAAGGGTATGGTTACGATAAGGATTAGTCATTACGTTTAGTGTTACGGTTACGGTTAGGGTTACGGTTAGGTTTAGCGGGTAGTGTTAGTGTTAGTGTTATGGTTTGGGTTCGTTTTAGGGTAGGGTTAGATTTAGAGGTAGGTTTAGGTTTAGGGCTAGAGTTAGGGTTAGGTTTAGGGAGAGGGTTACTGTTAGGCTTTGGTTTATGGTTAGGGTTAGTGTTAGGGTTAGGGATAGGATTAGGGTTAGGGTTGTGGTTAGGGTTAGGGTTTGGATTAGGGTTAGGGTTAGGGTTAGGTTTAGAGGTTAGGTGTGAGGGATAGGGTTAAGGTTAGGCTTCAGGTTACGGTTAGGTTTAGGGTTAGCATTTGGTTAGGATTAGGGTTAGGTTTATGGTTAGTGTTAGCAATTGCATTAGATTTAGGCTGTGTTTTTGAGTTAGGGTTAGCATTAGGTTTAGGGGTTAGATGTTAGGGTTAGGGTTATGGTGATGGTTTGGGTTAGGTTTAGGTTTAGTGTTAGGGTTAGGGTTATGCTTAGGTTTTGTGTTTAGAGTTATTGTTAGGGTTAGGTATTACAGTCAGTGTTAGGGTTAATTTAATGTGTAGGGTTAGGTCTAAGGTTAGGGTTAGGGTTATAAGTTAGGGTTAGGGGTATTGTTAGGGTTATGCTTACGGTTAGGGTTAAGGTTAGGGTTAGTGTTAGGTTTAGGGGATAGGTGTTAGGGAGAGGGTTAAGGGTAGGCTTCGGGTTATGATTAGGTTTAGTATTAGGGTTAGGTTTAGGGTTAGCTTTAGCGTTAGGGTTAGGGTTTAGGTGTTAGGGATAGGGTTAGGGTTAGGGTTATGGTTAGGTTTATGGTTAGGTTTAGGGTTAGGGATAATTTTAGGTTTAGTGTTTGGGTTAGTGTTAGAGGTTAGCATTAGATTTAGTGTTAGAGTTTGGGGTTGGGTTTTGGTTAGGATTAGCCTTAGAAGTTAGGGTTAGGGTTAGAGTTAGGTTTAGGGTTAGGATTAAAGCATAGGTTTAGGGTTAGTGTTAAGGATAACGTTAGGGGTAAGGTGTTAGGGAGAGTGTTAGGGTTAGTCTTCGGTTATGGTTTGTGTTAGGGTTGCGGTTAGGTTTAGGTTTAGGGTTAGGGTTAAGTTCAGGGTTAGTTTTAGGGTTAGGTTTATGGTTAGGGTTGGGCTTTAGGTGTTAGGGATATTGTTAGGGTTAGGGTTAGGGTTAGGTTTACCGTTAGGGTTATGTTTAGGGGTAGTGTTAGGATTAGGGATAGTATTAAGTAAGGGTTAGGGTTAGGGTTATTGTTAAGGTTAGGCCTTAGGTTTAGGATGAGGGTTAGGTTTAGGGTTAGGGTTAGGATTAGTGTTAGGTATCGAGTTAGGGTCAGGTGTATGGGTTAGTGTTATGCTTAGTGTGAGGGTTATGGTAAGCGTTAAGATTAAGCTTTCATATTAGTGTAAGTGTTCTGGTTAGGGTTAGGGTTACGGTTAGGGATTAGTGTTAGTGTTAGTGTTAGGGTTAGTGTTAGGCTAACCTTAAACCTAACCCTATCCATAACCCTAATGCTATCCCTAAAACTTAACCCCTAACCCTAACCCTAAACATAACCCTAAAACTAACTGTATTCCTAACCCTAACCCTTACCTATCCCTAAAATAAACCCTAACCCTAACTCGATCCATAACAATTTACCCCTAACCCTAAACCTAACACTAAAATTAACAGTAAACCTAACCCTAAAACTAACACTAAACCTAACCATAACACTAACACTAACCCTAATCCTAACCCTAACCCTAAAACCTAACACTAACCATAACCCTAACCCTATCCCTAACCCTAACCCTAAACCTAATCATAACCCTAACACTAACTGTAAACCAAAGTCTAACCCTAACACTCTACCTAACACTTAAACCCTAACCCTAACTCTAATGCTAACCCTAACACTAACCCTCACCGTAACCATAATCCTAACCCTAAACCTAACCGTAACCCTAAGCCTAACACTAACCCAAACCCTAACCCTAAACCTATCCTTAAACCTAACCCTAACCCTTACCTCTAACCATAACCCTAACACTAACATTAACCCTAACCCTAACCTCTAACAAAAATTCTAACCATAATCCTATCCCTAACACTAACCCAAAAACTAACACTAAACCTAACTTCTAACACTAACCCTAACCCTAACCCTAACCCTAACCCTAAACCTAAACCACAACCTAACCCTAACCCTAATCATAACCCTAACCATAACTGTAACACTAGCCCAGACGCTGAACCCTAACCTTAACCCTAACCCTAAACCTAAACCACAACCTAACCCTAACCCTAATCATAACCCTAACCATAACTGTAACACTAACCCAGACGCTGAACCCTAACCTTAACACTAACCCTAAACCTAACCCTAACATGTAAGCCTAACTCTAACTCTAACCCTAACTTTAATCCTAACACAAAACCAACTTCTAACCCTAACACTAACCCTAATCCTAAACCTAAATAAAACTGTAAACCTAACCCTAACCCTAACACTAACCCTAAACCCTAACCCTAACCCTAAACCCTAACCCTAACCCTAAACCCTAACCCTAAACCTAACACTAACCCTTACCCTAAACCTAACCATAAACCAAACCCTAACCTATCCCTAACATCTAACTCCTAACCCTAACCCTAATCCTAACCCTAAAACTAACACTAAACCTAACCCTAACACTACCCTAACCCTAAACCTAACACTAAAGCTAATCGTAACCCTAACCCTAACCGTAATCCAAAGCCTTACCTTAACCCCCTGTCTAAAACCTAACCCCTAAACCTAACCCTAACACTAACACTAAACCTAACCCTAACCCTATCCATAACCATAACCCTAACCCTACCAGTAACCCTAACGTCTAATCCTAACCCTAACCCTAACCATAACCATAACCCTCACCCTAAACCTAACATTAATCCCTTACCCTAAACCTAACGCTACACATTAAACTAACCCTAAGCCTGACTGCAATTCCTAACCCTAACCCTACCCCTAACCCTGTCGCTAACACCTGTACCCTAACTGTAACCCTAACTCTTAAACTAACATTAAACCTAAAGCTAACCCTAAACCTAACCGTAACACTAAGCCTAAACCTAATCGTAACCATCAACCTAACCATAACCAGAAGCCTAATCCTAACCCTCTCCCTAACACCTAACCCCTAATTCTAAACCTAAACCTAGCCCTAACCCTAACCCTAAAGGTAACCCTAACCCTAACCCTAAATTCTACTCCTAACCCTAACCCTAACCCTAACCCTAACCCTAAACCTAACCCTAACCCTAAACTCTAACCCTAATCCTAACTCTAACCCTAACCCTAACACTAACCCTAACCCTAACGCTAACTCTATCTCTGACACCAAACCCCTAAACTTAACCCTAACACTAACCCTAAAACAAACCCTAACAGGAAACCTAAACCTAACCCTAAACCTAATCGTAACCCTAAACATAACCGTAACCCAAACGCTAACCATAACCCTCTTCCTAACACCTAACACATAAACCTAAACCTAAACCTAACCCTAACCCTAACCGTAACCATAACACTAACATTAAACCTAACCCTAACACTAAATTCTAATCCTAACCATAAACCTAACCCTAACTTTAACACTAAATTTAACACTCACCATAAGCTTTAACCCTAAACCTCAATGTAACACAAACACTAACCGTAAACCTAACTCTAACCCTAAACTCAAATCCTAAGCCTAAAACTAACACTAACCCTAATATTAACCGTAACCCTAACCCTTAAAGTAACATTAACACCTAACCCTAACAATACACCTTAAACTAACCCTAACACTAACTGTAATAACTAACCCTAAACCTACCATAACCCTAACCCTAACCCTAACCCTATCCCTAAACCTAACCCTAACCCTTACCTCTAACCATAACCCTAACACTAACATTAACCCTAACCCTAAACTCTAACAAAAACTCTAACCCTAAACCTATCCCTAACACTAACCCTAAACCTAACACTAAACCTAACTTCTAACACTAACCCTAAACCTAACCCTAACCCTAATCATAACCCTAACCATAACTGTAACACTAACCCAGACCCTGAAACCTAACCCTAACCCTAACCCTAACCCTAACCCTAACCCTAACCCTAAAATTAACCGTAAACTTAACACTAAACCTAAACCTTACACTAAACTCTACACCTAAACCTAACAGTAACCCTCACTCTGAACCTAAACCTAATCCTAAGACTAACCGTAATCCTAAGACTAAACCTAATCATAACCCTAAACCTAACCATAAGCCGAAGACTAACATTAACCTTCTCCCTAACACCTAACCCCTAAAGCTAAACCTAAACCTAGCCCTAACACTAACCCTAACCTTAACCCTAACCCTAACCTTAACTCTAACTCTAAATTCTAATCCTAAACCTAACCTTAACCCTAAATCTAACCCTAAACCTCACCCTAACCCTAAGCTTAACCCTAACCATAAACTCTAACACTAACTCTAACACTAACCCTAACACTAACCCTAATTCTAACCCTAACCATAAACCTAAGCAAAAACGTAACATTAATCCCTAACCCTAACCCTAACCCTAAACCCTACCGTAACCCTAAGACTAACCCTAACCCTAACCCTATCCCTAACCATAACTATAAACCTAATCATTATGCTAACACTAACTGTAGGTCTAACCCTAACCCTATCCCTAACACCTAACCCCTAACCCTAACCCTAACACTAACCCTAACCGTAACCATAATCCTAACCCTAAATTTAACCCTAAACCTAACACTAAGACTAACCCTAACTTCTAATCCTAACCCTAACTCTAACACTAACTTTAAATGTAACCCTAACAATAACTGTAATACCTAACTCTCACTCTAACCTTAACACTAGCGTAACCCTAACACTAACCTTAACACTAATCCTAACCATAACCCTAACCCTAACACTAACCCTAACATCTAACACTAACCCTAACCTTAAGCCTATACCTAACCCTAACCCTAAACATAACGCTAAACCTAACTTCTAAACCTAACCCTTAACCTCAACCTAACACTAACCCTAACCATAACACTAACCCTACCCATAACACTAACCCTAAACACTAACACTAAACATAACCCTAACCCTAACCCTAACCCCAACCCTAACCCTACCCCATAACCATACCACTAACACCTAACCCTAACCTTAACCCTAACCTAATCGTAACCCTAACCCTAACTGTAACCTGAAGCCTAAGCGTAACCCTATCCCTAACCCTAACCCTTACCCTAAACCTAAACCTAACTCTAAACCTAACCCTAACCCTAGCAATAAACTTAACAAAAACCCTAACACTAACTTCTAAATCTAGCAATAACCCTAACCCTAAGCGAAACCCTAACCCTAAACCTAACGACTAACCCTAATCCTAAGACTTACCCTATACCTAACCCTAACCCAAACACTAACCCTAAACCTAAACCTAAGCTTTAAGCCTTAACCTAAGCCTAAACCTAACCATAAACTCTAAACCTAACAATAACACTAACCCTAACCCCAAATTCTAACACTAAACCTAATGCTTACCTCTAAACATGATCCTAACACTAACCCTAACCCTGACACTAACATTTACCCTTCAACCTACCTTAAACCCTAACCCTAACCATAACCCTAACACTATCCCTAACCGTAAACCTAACCCTAAAAATAACCCTAACACTAACACTATCCCTAGCACCTAACACCTAATCCTAACCATAAACCTAATCCTAAAACTAATCCTAAACCTAACCCTAACCCTAAACCCAATCCTAATCATAATCCTAACACAAACCATAACCCGAAGACTAACCCTAACCCTATCGCTAATACCTAACCCCTAAACCTAACTCTAACCCTAAACTTAATCCTAATCCAAACCCTAAACCTAACCATAACACCAACCCTAATACTAACACTAACCCTAACCCTAACTCTAAACCTAACCATAACCCTAACCCTAACACTACCCCTAACACCTAACCCCTAACCCTAACCCTAAACCTAACCCTAAAACAAACCCGAAAATTAACACTAACCCTAACCCTAAACCTAATCATAACACTAACACAAATTGTAACCCTAACCCTAAACCTAACCATAACCTCTAAGCCTAACCCTAATCCGAACCTTAACCCCATACTCTAACACTAAACATAAACAATAACCTCTAAACATAACTCTAACCTTAACCTTAACCCTAACACTAATCCTAAACCTAACCCTAAATTAAACCCTAACCCTAACCCTAACCCTAACCCTAACACTAACACTAACACTATCCCTAAATCTAACCCTCACCGTAAATCTAAACCTAACCCTAACCCTAACACTAACCCTAAGACTATCCCTAACACCTAACCCCTAACTCTAACCCTAAACCTAACACTAACCTGAAACCTAACACTAACACTAACCCTAAACCTAATCGTAACCCTAACACAAACCAGAACCCTAACACAAACCCAAACCCTAACCCTAAACTATAAGCCTAACTCTAACCCTAACCCTAACCCCAAGTTCTAACCCTAAACCTAACACTAACCTCTAACCATAGCCCTAACCCTAAACCTCTAACGATAACCCTAAACTTAACCCTAACCCTAACCCTAACTTTAACACTAAACCTAACACTAAACCAAATTCTAACCCTAACCCTAAAACTAAACCTAAACCTAACCCTAATGCTAAATGCTAACCCTAAAACTAACTCTATTCTTAAACATAATCCTTACCAAAAACCTAACCCTAACCCAAATCCAAACCCTAAACCTATCCCTAACTCTTAACCCCAATCCTAACCATAAACCTAACCCTAAAACTAACACTAAACCTAACACTAACCCTAAACCTAACCCTAACCCTAAGCCTAACCCTAAACCTAATCATAACCCTAAACCTAACCTAACCCGAAGCCTAACCTTAACCATCTCCCTAACACCTAACCCCTAAACCTAAACCTAACACTAATCCTAATCCTGACCGTAACCATAACCAAACCCCTACTCCTAAATGTAACTTCTAATCCTAACCTTAACCCGAAACCTAACCCTAACCATAACGCTCTAATGCTAAAGCTAACCCTAACCCTAACCCTAACACTAACCCTAAACCTAATGCTAACATGTAACCCTAACCGTAACTGTAACTCTAACCCTAATGCTAAACATAACACTAAAGCAAATTCTAACACTCACACTAACCCTAACCTTAAACCTAAACATAACATTAACCCTAGACTCTAACCCTAAACCTAAATCTATACCTAAATATAATCCTTATTGAAAATCTAAACCTAACCCTAATCCTAACCCTATCCCTAACACCTAACCCCAACCCTAACCTTAAACCTAACCTATAATTAACACTACACCTGACACTAACCCTAACACTAACCCTAAGCCTAAACATAAAACTAATCCTAACGCTAACCCTAATCTAACCTGAAGCGAAACCTTAATAATCTCCATAACACCTAACCCTAACACTAATCCTAACCCTAACTGTCACCATAACCGTAAGCCTACACATAATTGTAAAATTTAATCCTAACCCTAACCCAAAACCTAACACTAACCCTAACCATAACCATAACAATAAACCTAAAATTAATCCCTAACCCTAATGCTACCCCTTAATCTAACCCTAACCCTGACTGTAATACCTAACCCTAAAATAACCCTAATCCTAACCCTAGCATAACCCTAACCCTAACCCTAACCCTAACCCTAACCCTAACCCTAGACTTAACCCTAACCCTAATAATAACCATAAACTCTAACACTAACCCTAACTATAAACCTATTGCTTACCCTAACCGTAACCCTAACTCTAACCCTAACCCATACCTCTAACCCTAACCCTAACCCTAACCCTAACCCTAACCCTAACCCTAGCCTTAACCCTAACCCTAATAATAAACATAAACTCTAACACTAACCCTAACCATAAACCTATCCCTTACGCTAACCCTATACCTAACACTAAACCTAACTTCTAACCCTAACTCTAAAGCTCAACCATAATCTACCCCTAACCATAACACTAAGCTTAGCACTAACCCTAACCCTAACCTATCCCTAAACCTAACTCTAAACATAACCCTAACCCTAATACTAACCCAAACCATAACCCTAATCCTAAAACTAACCTCTAAACCTAACCCTAACCATAACGCTAACCCTAAACCCAACGACTAACCCTAATCCTTACACTTACCCTATCTCTAATGCTAACCCTAACCCCAACCCTAAACCTAAGGTTTAACCCTAACCCTAGCCATAACTTGTAAGACTAACACTAACCCTAACCCTAACCCCAAACTCTATCACTAACCCTAACGCTACACTCTAACCATAACCCTAAACCTAAACCTAATCCTAACCCTAACACTATCCCTAACACCTAAAGCCCAACCCTAACCATAAACCTAACCCTAAAACTAACCCTAAACCTAACCCTAACCCTAACCCTAAACCTAATGGCAACCCTAACACAAACCGTAACCGAAGCCTAACCCTAACCCTCTCCCTAACACCTTACACCTAACGTTATCCCTAACACTAACACTAACCCTAATCCTAAACCTAAGCTTTAACCCTAACCCTAAACCTAACCCTAACCCTAACCTCTAAGGCTAATCCTAACCAAAACCCAACCTCAAACTCTAACACTAAATCTAATGTTAACCTCTAACACTAACCCAAACCCTAAACCTAAAACTATCCCTAACCCTAACCCTAACCACAAACCTAACCATAACCCTAACCTTAACCCTATCCCTAACACCTATCCCCAAACCTAACCCTAAAGCTAACCCTAAAACTAACACTAAACCTAACCCTAACCGTAACCCTCAGCCTAACCCTAAACCTAATCTTAACTCTAATGCAAATCGTAACCCGAAGCCTAATCTTAACCCTCTCCCAAACAATTAACCTCTAAGTCTAAACCTAACACTAACCCTAACCCTAACTGTAAACATAAACCTAACAGTACCCCTAACGCTAACTTCTAATCCTAACCGTAAACCTAAACATACCCTAACCATACCCTAACCATAATCATAACCCTAAACCTAATATTAATCCCTAACCCTAACCCTAACCCTAACCCTGCCCCTTAAACTAGCCCTAACCCTGACTGTAAAACCTAGGCCTAACCCTAGCATAACCCAGCCCTAACCCTAACCATAACCCTAACCCTAATTCTAACACTAACACTAACACTAACCCTAACCCTAACCTTAAAACTAAGACTAACCCTAACCTCTAACACTAACCCTAAACCTAAACCTATCCCTACCCTAATTCTAAACCTACCAATAAAGCTAACTTCTAACCCTAACACTATCCCTAACCCTAAACCTCAACCCAGCCCTAACCTTAACCATAACACTAACCCTAACCCAACCCTAACCTTAAAAACTAACAATAAACATAACCCTAACCCTAACCCTAACCCATAACCCTATACCTCACACCTAACCCCTAACACAAACCTTAACCCTAACACTAAATCTAATGCAAACCCTAACCCTAACCCTAATCCTAATCTAATTCTAACACTAAACTTAACTATAACCCAAGCCTAAACCTAACACTAACCCTAACCCTAACTCTAACCCTAACACTAACCTCTAGACCTAACCCTAACCCTAACCATAACCCTAAACCTAAAATTAACCAGTAACCCTAATCTTAACCCTTACACGATCCCTAATCCTAACACTAACCCAAAGCCTAAACCTAAGCTTTAACCCTAAAGCTAACACTAAAGATAACTTCTAAGCCTAAAACTAACCCTAACTCTAACCCTAAACCAAAAGCTAACCACCAACCATAACCCTAACCCTAACCATAACCCTAAACTGAACACTAAACCTAACCCTAACCCTAAATCTAACCATAAAACTAAGCTTTAACCCTAACCCTAATCGAAACCTAACGCTAACCTCTAACCATAACCCTAACCCTAACCTTAATCCTAAACTCTAACGGTAACACTAACACTCACCTTAAACTATCCATAACATCAAACCCTAAACCTAACCCTAACCCTAAACCTAACCCTAACCCTAAAACTAAGCCTAACCTAATTGTAACCCTAACCCTAACCATAACCCGAAGCCTAACCGTAACCCGAACACTCACCATAACACTAACCCTAAACCCTAACCCTAAAGCTAACACTATCCCTAATCCTAACACTAACCGTCAACCTAACCCTAACAGTAACTCTAACACTAACCATATCCCTAACACCTAACCCCTAATCCAAATGCTAAATCTAACCCTAAAACTAACACTAACCCTAACCCTAACCCTAAGCCTAAACCTAAATCTAATCTTAAACCTAACACTAACTGTAACCCAAAAACTAACCTTAACACTCTTCCTAACACCTAAACCCTAACACTAACCCTAACCCTAAGTGTAACAATAACCCTAACCCTACCCCAACCCTATTTTCTAATCCCAACCCTAACCCTAACCATACATATAAACCTAACCCTAAACCTAACATTAATCCCTTACCCTAACCCTAACCCTACCCCTTAAACTAAAGCTAACCCTGTCTATAAAACCTAACCATAAACCTAAACATAACCCTAGCAAAACCCTAATCCTAACCCTAACCCTAAACCTAAACTTAAACCTAAACCTAACGCTAACCATAACACAAACCCTCACACTAACCCTAACCCTAAACGCTAACCCTAACCATAACCTTAATCCTAACCCTAACCCTAAACCTAAACCTAACCCTAACCCTAACACTAACCCTAAATCCTAACCAAAACCCTAACACTAACCCTAACCCTAACTCTAAACCTAACCCTAACCATAACATCTAACCCTAATCCTAACCCTAACCTTAATCCTAAACCTAAACTTAACCCTAACCCTAACCCTAACCCTAACCCTAACATCTAACGCTAACCGTAACACTAACCCTAACCATAACCCTAACCGTAACCATAATTTCTAACCCTAATCGTAACCCTGACTATAACCATAATCATAACCCTACCCCTTAAACTAACCCTAGTCCTGACTTTAATTTTTATCCCTAACCCTAACCCTGATCCTAACACTAACCCTAACCCTAAATCTAAACTGAAAACTAAACCTAAACATAACTCGAAACCTAACCCAAACCCTAACATTAACACTAACACTAAACCTAACCCTAACACTAACCTCTAAACCTAACACTAACCCTAACCGTAACCCAAACCCTAAAATTAACCAGTAACCCTAATCTAAACCCTTACACTATCCCTAACCCTAACACTAACCCTAACCTAAGCTTTAACCCTAAACCTAACACTAACCATAACCTCTAAGCCTAAACCTAACCCTAACTCTAACCCTAACTCTAACCCTAAACCAAACGCTAACCGCCAACAATAACCCTAACCATAACCCTAAAATGAACACTAACCCTAACCCTAACCCTAAACCTGATGCTAACCATAAACCTAAGCTTTAACCCTAACCCTAATTGAAACCTAACGCTAAGTTCTAACCATAACCATAACCCTAACCCTAAACTCTAACCGTAACACTAACACTAAAACTATCCCTAACATCAAACCCTAAATTAACCCTAACCCTAAACCTAACCCTAACCTAATCGTAACTGTAATCTTAACCTTAACCCGAAGCCTAACCGTAACCCACACCCTAACCGTAACACTAACCCTAAACCCTAAGCCTAAAGCTAACACTATCCCTAAGCCTAACCCTAACCGTCAACCTAACCCTAACCCTAACCTTAAGACTAACCCTATCAATAACACCTAACTCCTAACCCAAACACTAAACCTAACCCTAAAATTAACACTAAACCTAACCCTAACCCTAAGCCTAACCCTAAACCCAATCGTAACCCTAACACTAACCCTAACCTGAAGCCTCACCTTAACACTCTCCCTAACACCTAACCCCTAACATTAACCCTAACCCTAAATGTAACCATAACCCTAACCCTATCCCTAACCCTAACTTCTAACCCTAACATTAACCCTAACCCTAACCATATGCATAAACCTAAACCTAAACCTAACATTAATCCATTTCCCTAACCCTAACCCTACCCCTTAAACTAAAGCTAACCCTGTCTTTAATACCTAACCCTAAAGCTAAACATAACCCTAGCATAACTCTAACCCTAACCCAAACCTTAACCCTAACCCTAACACAAACCTTAACCCTAACACATATCGCTAACCCTAACTCTAAACCTAACTCTAAACATAACACTAACCCTAACCACTAACACTAAACCTAACAATAAACCTATCCCTAACACTAAACCTAACTTGTAACCCTAATCCTAACCTAACACTATACCTCAACCTAACGCTAACCCTAACTATAACACTAACCATAACCCTAAGCCTACCCCTAAATGCTAATCTTAACCTAATCCTAACCCTAACCATAACCCTAACACTAACACTAACACTAACCCATAACCCTATCCCTAACACCTAACACCTAACCCTAGCCCTAACCCTAACACTACATCTAACGCAAAACCTAACCCTAACCCTAAACCTAACACTAACCCTAACGTTAGCCTAAATGTAATCCTAACCCTAACCATAACGCTAAGCCTAAACCTAACCCTAACCCTAACTCTCAACCTAACCCTAACCCTCACACTAACCCTATCCCTAACCCTAAGCCCAAAACTAACCCCTAAGAATAACCCTAACCGTAACCGTAATCCTAACGCTACAACTAATAACTAACCCTAATCTTAACCCTTACCCTATCCCTAGCCCTTACCCTAAACATAAACCTAACCCTGAACCTAAGCTTTGAACCTAACCCTAACCATAAAATCTAAGCCTAATCCTAACCCTAACCCTAACTCTAAGTCTAACCCTAAACCAAATGCTAACCTCTAACCATAACCCTAACACTAACCATAACCCTAACCCTAGCACTAAGCCTAACCCTAAACATAAACCTAACCCTAAACTCTAAATGTAACACCAATTCTAACCCTAAACCTAATCCTAACCCTAACCCTAAACCTAACCTCTAACCATAACCCTAACCCTAACCCTAACCCTAACCCTATACTTAATGCTTACACTAACCCTAAACCTAACCCTGAACCTAAGCTTTCACCCTAAGCATAAATCTAACACTAACCCTAAACCTAACCCTAACAATAACCTCTAAGCCTAATCCTAACCCTAACTCTAACCCTAAACCAAACGCTAACCTCTAACCATAACCCTAACACTAAACATAACCCTAACCCTAGCCCTAACCCTAAGCCTAACGCTAAACCTAACACTAAACTCTAACTGTAACACTAATTCTAACACTAACCCTAAACCTAAACCTAAAATTTACCCTAACCCTAAACTTAAACCTAAACCTAACCCTAGCCCTAAACCTAACTCTAAAACTAACCCTAACCCTTACGCTAAACCTAAACCTAATCATAACCCTAACCGTAACTGTCACACAAAGTCTAACCCTAACCCACTCCCTAACAGCTAACCCCTAACCCTAACCTTAGACATAACCCAAACACTAAGAATAACCCTAACCCTAACTCTAAACCTAACCTCTAACCATAACTCTAACCATAACCCTAACCCTAAACCCAACCCTAACCCTAACCCAAACTAATCCCTAACCCTAATGCTAGCACTAACCCTAACCCTAATCCTAACACTAAAACTAACGTCTAAAACTAACCCTAGCACTAACCGTAATCCTAACACTACACCTAACAACTAACCCTTGTCCTAACCCTTACCCTAACCCTAAACCTAACCCTAACCCTAACTTTAACACTTAACCGAACGCTAACCTCTAACCATAACCCTAACCCTAACCCTAAACCTAAACCTAACCCTAAACTCTAACTGTAACACTGACCCTAACACTAACCCTAACACTAACACTAACCTCTAACCCTAACCCTAACCATAACCCTAACCCTAACCATAAACATAACCCTAACCCTAAATCTAACATTAATACCTTACCCTAACCCTAACTCTACCCCTTAAACTAACCCTAAACCTGATTGTAATACCTAACACTAACCTTAACCATAACCCTAGCATAACCCTAACCCTAACCTTAACTCCAACCCTAACATTAACCCTAAACCTAACACATACTCTAACCCTATCCCTAATGCTAACCCTAAACGTAACACTAACCCTAACCTCTAACACTAACCCTAACGCTAAATATATCCCTAACCCTAACACTAAATCTAACACTATACCTAACTTGTAACCCTAACCCTAAAACTAACCCTAAACCTCAAACTAAACAAAACGCTAACCATAACACTAACCCTCACACTAACCCTAACCCTAAACGCTAACCATAACCATAAACCTAAATCTAACCCTAACCCTAACCCTAACCCTAACCCTCACCTAATTGTAACCCCAACCCTAACCTAATTGTACCCATAAACCTAACCCTAGCCCTAACCCTAACCCTAACCCTAACACTAACCATAACCTCTTTTCCTAACCCTAACCTTCACCCTAAATCTAACCCTAAAACCAAACGCTAACTTCTAACCATAACCCTAATGCTAACCCTAACCCTAACACAAAAATTAACCCTAACCCTAACCCTAACACTAACGCTAACCCCAAATTTAAGCTTTAATACTAACCCTAACCTAAACCTATACCTAACATCTAACCCTAACCATAACCCTAACCCTAAACCTAAGCTTTAACCCTAAACCTAAACCAAACCTAACGCTAACCGCTAACCATAACTCTAATGCTAACTATAACACTAAACTCAAACCATAAAACTAATCCTAACCCTGAAACTATCCCTAACATCTAACCCTAACCCAAACCATAACTCTAACACTAACGCTAACCTAATCATAACTCTAACCCTCACCATAACCCGAAGCCTAACTGTAAACCTAACCCTTACCCTAACCCCAAAGCTAACAATATACCTAACACTAACCATAACCATACACCTAACCCTAACCCTACACTAACCCTAAACCAATCCCTAACATGTAACCCCTAACCCTAACGCTAAACCTAACACTAACCCTAAGCCTAACATTAATCACTAAACCTAACCCTAAACCTACCCCTTAAACAAACCCTAAACCTGACAGTAATACCTAACCCTAACCCTAACACTACCATAACTACCAACCATAAAACTACTCTTATCCCTAACCCTAAACCTAACCCTAACTCTAAACCTAATGCTAACCTCTAACCATAACCCTAACACTAACACTAACCCTAACCCTAACCCAAACCTAAACTCTAACTGTAACCAAAACACTAACGCTACCTCTAACCCTAATTCCAAACTCTAACCTTAACCCTAACACTAAATCTAAACCTAATCATAACGTGAAACCCTAACCGTAACACGAAGGCTACCCCTAACAATCTCCCTAACAACTACCCCATAACCCTAAACCTAACCCTAAACCTAACCCTACCCCTAAACCTAACCCTAACACATACCTCTAATCCTAACCCTAACGCTAACCCTAATGATAACCCTTAACCTAACCCTAACCCTAACACTAACCCTAAACATAACCCAACACTAACCTGTAAACCACACCCTAACCCTAACTGTGACGCTAAACCTAAACCTAAGCTTTAAACCTAACCCTAAAACTCACCCTAACCATAACCTCTAAGTCTAACCCTAACACTAACAATAACCATAAATTCTAAACCGAAACGTAACCCTAACACTAAAAATAACTGTAAACCTAACCATAACCCTAAACTCTAACCCTAAACTTAACACTAACCCTAACCTTAACCCTAGCAATAAACCTTACACTAAACATAACATCAATCGCTAACCCTAACCCTACACATTAAACTAACACTGACCGTAATACGTAACGCTAACCCTAAAGATAAATCTACCATAACCCTAAACCTAACCCTAACCCTAACCCTAACACTATCCCTAACCCTAAACCTAACCATAACCCTAACCCTAACCCTAACACTATCCCTAACCCTAAACCTAACACTATCCCTAACCCTGAACCTTACCCTAAACCTAAACGTAACCCTGACCCTAACCCTAACCCTAACGCTAACTCTATCCCTAGTACATTACCCCTAACCCTAAACCTAACCCTAACCCTAACACGAAACCTAACCATAACCCTCGTCCTAAAACTTAACAACTAACCCTAACCCATAGCCTAACCCTAAACTTAATCGTAACCCTAATGCTAACCGTAACCCGAAGCCTAAGCTTAACCGTCTTTCTAACAACTAACCCCTAACCCTAAAACTAACCGTAACAATAACCCTAACCCGACCACTAACCCTAACATGTAATCCTAACCCTAATACTAAACCTAACCCTAACACTAACCATAAACATAACCCTATACCTAACATTAATCCCTAACCCTAACCCTAACCCTAAAACTAATGCTAACCCTAACCCTAACGCTAACCCATACCTCTAACCCTAAACCTAACCCTAACCCTTATCTTAACCCTAAACCTAACTCTAAACCTAACAGTAACCTCTAACCTTAACATTAACACTAACCCTAATCCTAACACTAACACTAAAACAAACTTCTAAACCTAACCTTAATCCAAACTGTTAACTCTAACCCTAACCATAACCCTAACCCTAACCCTAACCGTAAACCTAACGGTATCCTCTAACGGTAACCCTAACACTAACCCTAACCTTAATGCTAACACCTAACAACTAACCCTAACCCTAAACATAATCCTAGCCCTAACCCTAAACCTAAATTCTAATCCTAACACTAACACTAACCCTAGCACTAACACTAACCCTAACACTAACACTAACTGAAACAGGCTTTCACTATGTACATCACCTGGATTTGAAACCCATATGGTGCCTACAATTTCTTTGACTTCACAACAACCCTTCTCTCTCAGCCTCTTGAGTGCTGGGAGTATAGATATGCACCAACTCTGCTTTTGATTCAGATTTTTTTGTGAGCAAATTTAAGATATCCCAGGCCTTGAGTCTCAATCTTCCTTTGAGAAATATATGTATGAATCTTTAGGATCATACATTTATCACTTGGCCACTCAGCAGGTATCCTCTAACATCACTTGGAAAGCACATTTGTTTATGCACTGACTATGCTGAGCGTCATTGGGCAGTTATCATTTTAACCAGTCGATTCTTGTTTTGAATACATTACAATAGTCACTTTTATAATTCTTGTTATTTGATAAAAACTAACAAAAGTATGCAATTTTTAGTTATCTTTTATTTAAATAATTGCACTGGTAAGGACTTATGTATAAAGCCCTAGGCTAAGTGTGATTCCTTTAGTCCCAGCATCATTAGAGGATGAGATCAGATGACCATGGCTTTGAAGCTGACTTTGGGAGGCAATTTTGCTATATGATCTACCAGAATATGTGGCAGTTGTTTTTATACCTGCATTTGAAGTTTAAGGAAACAGGTAAGTTTAGGTCAGGAATATAAATGTAGGATGGGATAACTGAAGCAAACTGCAAATCACGATTTTTTGACTCAAGAAATGTGCTTTTCATGGTAATTTGGGCAGCAGTCTTAAATATGCCTATATTAGAGTAAAACATAGTGAAACATGAATGAGCCAAGCATTCTATGTTCTGAATGTAGAGGCATTAACAAAACTTTTTAACTCAATGCTATTGTTGGTGCTTTTAATAGAAAATAAGATAGGGTAACAAAACAAGCAAAAAGGATTATATAAGATTTTAATACTCATGCACAAATAAAGAAGCCAAAAAACAAAACAAAACAAAAAAAACATCAAATAAAAAAGAATGAAGAAATAATCTACAGGATAGGAGACATGTAAATCCAATGAAAATGTGAAATGAATGCACACTTTTCAGAACAGGTACAAATTGTCAAGAAATACCTGAAGAACTATTGAGCATTTATGCACAATAGAAAAATATGAATCAGTACACGATCTCATTGCAGAGACAAATCACCACACTCATGAGACAGCAGGAGAAAAGAAACTATTTAACATTGTTGGTGGAAATGTAACCAAGTATTTCAGCCACTACTGAAGTCAGTGTTCAAAATATTCAAATGATAAAACATAGTAAGTCCATTAAGTGCAGTACTTCCTTTAGTGGGTCTATACTCAAAGATCTAAGGGCCCCCTGCAGTGATTCATGCATATTCCTGTTTACTGCAGCAATAGTCACTTTTCTGTGGAGAGCAGCAGCAAGCACTCCTCCATCACCACCAAATGCCAATGATGAACAACAAATACTCATCAGTGTATTCCATTTAGTCAATGATATGATATTTTATTATGAAATGGGTTCTAAGTTAGGTTTTCATAGTGTGATAAGCATGATATAAGCATGATAATCATGCTAATATAACAAGGCTATCACTATTACACTCTTGTGTTCATTAGATTTGACCTGTTTTTCTTTTGGAGACAACATCTTGCTATGAGGTTCAGGTTGGCTTGAGATCTCTCTATAACCCAGAGTAGTCTCAAACAATTCTTCTGCCTCAGCCTCTCAAGTACTTGGCTTACACACACATGCCATCAGGCCCAGTTTAGATTTGGTATGTTAAATGCATATTCAGTAGTTTTTTTTTTATTTCAACTGTTTTTGTTGTTAAAGTATTTACACTTTTTACCTTCAGCATCTATAACCACTGTGACCTTATTGAGTTGGTGATGTGCATACCACCAGCCTCATGACATTCTCGCCTGGGTTCAGTGCTGTCAGTGTACTACAGTGAGACTTATGTGTACAAATGTATATAACTGTTTGTTCTTTCTACTTTCCTTCAAAAAGATTTTAAAATTGCCTGATATAATCAATAACCTTGTCTACAGTTGATGCAAATGCCCACAGTTAAGTACAGTGTAGCACACACACACAGGAAAGAGACCACATAGTTCTTGTGAGAGGTTTGTCAAGGCCCATGAGAAGACAACTCTGTGGAGGTATGTGTTCCTAATTATTACATTTGAATGAGTCTGAGGTTTTCTCACTGTTGTTTATGTGAGGTAGACCAGATGACTACTTTAAGATATGGAGTTATATAATGTCCTTTTTTGTTTCTAGAGGATCAAACTCATGACCTTGAGTTTGCTAAGCAGATGCTTATGCCACTGAGATCAATCCTCAGCACCCATACAGTCTATTTTGGAATTTAAGTATCTGAAGAACTGCATTGGTGTTGTGACCCACTTAGTAATGTCAACTTGGGTCACCCAATGCACTAAGCCACCATGGTTTTGGGCATAGAGCTTATGTTGATGGATTGTTGCAAACACCATCAAAGGAGAAATGGAGGGGAAGGTGCTGGGCTGTTGATTCTCATGGAGAAGCTGGTCTCACAGTTTTCCAGATATGAACACTGAAATCATCAGCATAATCAGAGAGGAGCCTAGGACCTCGTTAGTACTGTGCATGGCTACTGTTTTCTTTTGCAGATCTCTGGCCCTCATCTTGAGCTTTTTGTCTTGGTTCCAGTACTGATCACTCAGCCTGATGGCACACATGCTGTGCTCAACTGCTCAGACTTTGTAGCTTACAACACTGGATTTTGACTCTTCCTAGTACACAACCTTGATAGAGACTTGCATGAGACAATGGCAGTGCCTCTATCTCCAGATAAACTTGTGGTGACCCTTTCCATGGGCTCTAGGTGTTCAGCAGGACTTAAGAATTATGTTGTCATAGGATTCAGATTGTCAGCTGGATTCTTTAGGTATCTAGTATGTGGGCAGATCTACACTTCTCTAAATCTGACTTTTTGGGAGTGAATATTTTAATATAATTTTATCAATTATAAGTTCCATATTAAATCTCTTTCCTTGCAAACCCTGACTACAACAAATGGGAAAGGGTAAGAGGTGACATCTTTCAGACAAGACAAAGTTCTTTAGTTGGCTAATGTTCCATGCCACTTTTCTCATGTGGAGTAGCCCAACTGTATCAATAACTTGGTTTTGAAGACGGTTGTAGATTCTCTATGGATATTAAGCCATTACATTCTGTGTTGCATGCTCAAGAAGCACATGGGTTAGAAACCTGCATGGTGCTTCCTGGCACCTGAACCTAGCATTGTAGCTGATGCTACAAGGCCTCTGTGTACCTGAAGGCCAATAAATGGTTCACTTACAGGTGCAGTCATTTTATAATGACAAATATTTTGCAAGCCTATTGACATGTTATTTCCTGCTGTTGCATCTTTAACTTTCATGACAAAGAACATCTAAAGAAATTTATGACCATCAAACCAACCCTGTAAAGAATACTGAAAAACAGTTTAGGTACTCATAGAATAAAACTACTAAGCAAGGAAGATATTTAACCAGTATGGAAAGATAACATGTCAACAGTAAACTAATATATAACAGTTATAAACATTAATGTGAATGAGATTAATTCACCAATTAAAAGAAACAGACTGGTAGAATGGATCAAGAAACAATCGCTTAATCACATGCTGTCTACAAGAAACAGATCTAACCCAAAATGAAACTCACGGACTGAAAGTCGAAGGATGGAAAACAATACATCATGCAACATGAAGTGAAAAAAAAAAAAAAAAAAAAACAAGCGTAGCTATTTTGTTTGCAGACAATGTGAAATTCAAACCAGGAATGATTCTAAGACATAAAGAAGGTCACTACATACTGGTTAGAAGAAAAATTCAAGAGGAATAGATAACTATCTTAAATATATATGCACCAAATTCCAGAACACAAAGTCATCCAAAGCAAGTATATATAGAAATGAAAAATCAAAGAAACAACAACACAATTCTAACAGGAGAACTTCACACACGATGAACACCAAGAGACAGATCAACCAGACATAAATCAGTAAAGAAATAACAGAACTAAATCACAGCTGTAAACTAATGGACCTGATGGATGTATACAGAGTGTTCCTAACAAAAATGTCACAATACATATTCTTCACATTATTATATGGGATGTTCTCTAAAATGGACCGTATACTAGCCCACAGAACATTTTTAAATAAATGCAAAAGAGTTGAAATTATCTCATGCATGATATAAGATCACAGTGCCATAAATCTAGTAACTAATGATAAAAGAAACTGCAAAAATCACACAAACACAGGGAAATTGAATAACACACTCTTGAGCAATCCGTGGGTCACAGAGGAAATTAAAGAACAAATTAAACAATACCTAAAAGCAAACAAAAATACAGATAAAACTTACTGGAAAGTGTGGGATGCAATAAAGCAGTCCTCAGAGGAAAACATATTGCACTGACTTCCCACATCAGGAAAACAGAAAGAATACAAATAAACAACCTGATGGTACACCCCAAATATCTAGAAAGACAAGAGCAAGTGAAGCCCAAAGTCCAAAGAAGGGAGGAAATTATAAAAATCAGAGCAGAAATTTATGCAATAGAGACTAAGAACACAATCCAAAGAATCAATAAATGAAACAATTGGTTCTGTGAAAGTATAAATAAAATTGATAAGCACTTAACCTATCCTGTTTTAAAAAGGGAAGAAAAAGCTCAAATTCATGAAATAAGGAATGCAAATGACAAAATCACAACAGACACTTGGGAAATACAGAAGTTCATCAACACCTATTTTAAAATTGTCTACTTTAATTGGTTTAATAAAACAGAAGAAATGGACAGATTCCTAGAAACATATGAAGTACCAAAGCTTGATCAAGAAGAAGTAAAACTATTGAATAATTCAATCTCTATTACTTAAATTGAAAATATAATAATTCTCCTTACATACAAAGAAGAGCCCAGGTGGATTCACTGGAATTCTACAGCAAATAATAAGAAATTTAATGCCAGTACTCCTCAAAATCTTCAATAAAATCAAAAGGAAAGCAATCCTTCCTTAATCATTCCTGGAAGCAAATATGATTCTAGCTGAAAAATCTGAGAAAGACCCAAATATAAAAGAGAACTATAGGCCAATCTCCCTAATGAACACAGATGCAAAAATCCTCAATAAAATATTGGCAAACAGGATGCAGCAATTCATCAAGATGATACACCACAACCAAGTGTGATTCATCCCAGGCATGCAGGGATGTTTCACCATATGTAAATCAATCAATGAAATCCACCATATCAGTAAAACCAAAGGTAAGAATCATATGAGCATTTCTATAGATGCAGCAAAAGCTTTTAATAAGGCGCAACTTCCATTCATGAAAGAACCTTAAAGAAAACTGGAATAGATAATCTTCACCTCAATATGATAAAGGTCATCTATGACAAACCAACAGCAAGCATCATATTAAATGGCTAAAAGTTGAAGGCCTTTATTTTAAAATAAGGCACAAGACAAGGATGTCCCTCATCACTGTTCCTATTCAAAATAGTACTGAAAATTCTAGGCATAGCAGTGAGATAATAGACAGAAATTAAAGGGGTAAGGACAGGAAAAGAGGAAGTTAAATTATTATTATTTGCAGATGACATGATACTGTACATAGAAGACCCTCTAGGAAGTATCTAGGAGACTAGATACAAGAAATTCAGGGAAGCAGCTGGATACAAAGTCAATACTAAAAAATCAATAGTATTCCTATACACTTATAACAAAATCATTGAGAGAGAAATAGGAGAAGCCACACCCTTCACACTACCCTCCAAGAATGAAATACTTTGGAATTAGTCTCACGAAAGAAGTAAAAATAAATCTATATCAGGAAAATTATAATATCCTGAAAAAGAATTTGAAGAGAATATCAGAAAATGGAAAGACATCATTTGTTCATGAATAGGAAGACTAAATATTGTGAAAATGGCCTTTCTATCAAAACTATACAGATTCACTGCGATCCCAATGAACATAGTAACAACATACCTCATAGATCTAGAGAAATCACTCCTAAAATTAATCTGGAACCAGAAGAGAACTAGAATAGCAAAGACAATTCTAAGCAGCAAAGGAAAGGCAGGAGGCATCACAATCCCAGAATTGAATGTATACTACTAAGCAATCATGATAAAATCAACATGATATTGCAATAAAAAAAGATCTGAAGTTCAGTGGAATAAATTAGAAGATATGACAACAACTACAAACAAACTCAACCATCTTATCTTTGATAAAGGTGCCAAACATGTTCACTGGAAGAACCACAAGCTCTTTAATGAATTGTGCTTGAAAAACTGGCTCACCATAGGCCAAAAACTAAAATTAGACCCATGCCTATCAAAATGTACTAAACTAAAATGTAAGTGGATCAAAGATATGAATATTATAACAGAAACACTAACTCTGTTGGAAGATAAATAGGGTACAATTCTCAAAGACATAGGAGTAGGTAGAGAATTCATGAACAAGAATCAAATCACATGGGAAATACTTCCCAGAATCAATAACTGGGGTCACACCTTATTAAAAAGTGTGTGCATGTCAAAAGAAATCTCCAGCATAGTGAAAAAAAAAACATCCTGGGAAAAAATCTTAGAGAACCCTCCCCCAGACAAAGGATTTCTTTCTAAAACATATAAAGAATTTAAAAAAAATCAGACCCCAAATAATTCAAAGATCTAATCCAAAAATAACATTTGAGATGAATACACAATTCTCAGATGAAGAAATATAAATGGCAAATAAATACACAAAAAAATATTCATCATCATTATTCATTAAATGCAAATTAAAACCACACTGAGATTCCATCTCACTCCAGAAAGAATGGCCAGGATCAAGAAAACTACCAACAACAAATGTTGGAGAGGCTGAGGGGAAAATGGAACTCTCCTGCACTGTTTGTGGGAATTTAGACTTGTGCAACCATTATGGAGGTCTGTATGGAGATTTCTCAAAAAAGTGGAATAGGAAGTCCCACTTGACCCAGCTATTCCATTTCTAGGCATATTCCCAGAAGAACTGAAAGCATTGTACTTCAGTGATATACATACACCCATTTTTATAGCAGCACAATTTGTAATTGCCGGATTTTGGAAACAGCCTAAGTGTCTGCAAACAGTAATGGATAAAAATCTGTGGTATTTTAATTCAATGGAGTACTACTCAGCTATAAAGAATGATCACATTGAGATATTTATAAATAAATGGATGCAACTTGAGACCTTACTCATACATGAAATCAATCAAACTCATGTATAAATACTGTATACTCTCCCTAGTTCAAGAACTGGTAAAGTACATAAGAGTTAATGGTAATCATAATTCCCCATTACATTGCTTTGGAGATTTATAATGTTCCCATTCATTAGTTGGGATGGTTTTATCCTGGGTTGTTTGATCTTATTGTCTGTGATGGTATGAACAGCTACTTTCAAGAAAACAAGAGATTATAATAGCCACTGCTAATTTAATATCTTGCTTTGAAGTGCTACCATGCTTTTGTTTTTCTGTTTTCATTGGTTACATCATGTTTTATCTTATTGGATTTTATTATGTGTGATAATATAAACAAAACTTTTATGAATAATGAGATAATATGGTAACAATTTTTTGTTTTCTGTTATTTGGTTTTGAATGCCCTGTAATAATTTTATTCTCTTTAATGGTTTTATAGTATTTTGTTATGTTTGATACTATTGTATATGAAAGTATACCAAACTATTTCAAGGAAAGGAATTATCGTAGCTACTGATATATGGGATTGTCTTGTGGTGAAATACTGTGTTGCTTACATTGTTCTGTTCTGAAAAAATATAATTTTAAAGTCTCCCAAATCTTTTACTGATTTTGCTGATGTGAAAAAAATGTAGGATGCACAATCTGAGTTCCCAATAATCAATTATTACAACTCTATAGACCTATCTGAACTCATGGAAATTCAACTATAGACTCCCCCTATTCCATCTAGAATTGGCCTTGAACCTGTCATTCTGCAACATGTTACTAGACTTCTACAAGTGCAAGAGGGATAAGTTTCTCAGAGCCTCCCTTCTCATTTTTGGTTTACATTTACACAGTGTGTAACAATTCCATGTCTCTATGGTCAGCAGACACCTCATGTCTTTGCTTCAAAGTACCGTTTCTGCCATCAATACTATATTAACATTGTCTCATTAACCTATTTGTGTTATTCAAACAACTCTAGGTAAAATGCAATTTTACTCTTCAATTGAGCTAATGAGTTTCACACTGCCTTTTCTCATTTTCTTACAGCATCTTGCACTTTAATTTTAGTAATATTATCACCACTATGAGTTTCATACTTACTTGGTCTAAAAATATTATGCATGCTGAGAAACAGTATTGACAAAAAACGTGTTACTCTGACCTCAGCATCTCATGACTCAGACTGACAAATTCTCTTCTGTTGAGCATGATGACTAAGCATAAATGTGATAAGATAGGGCAAATGTCTGTCAGTATTCAGTAAAATTGAAAGGCCATGTCTGGGAGTGAGAGAAAGTGGCAAGGTTTGAATGAGACTGCAGTGATGTGCACTTGTGACTGATGTAATTATATGGAAAATTGTTGGCACCATTGAAGCTGAATACACTTGCAAGCCTGTGGCATGGCCTGGGCATGATTGAACTGAGAATGAGGAGACATCACAGGGGGAAAGTAAGGCCAAGATAGTTTTGCTAAATTAGCATCATTTGTTGCTCTGAGGGATACTTGAACCCCTCCCAAGGTCCTGCTCAGGTTTCCTCCATTGTCCACTAAACTCCTTTCTGGTTCTGATTAAATACTTGCTACCCAGCATCATTCAGCCAGGTGGCTAGCAGACTTATGAGCTCTGCCAAGAATTTTAATTCTCCTGCACCCCTAAAGATTGTGCCACTTGTTTCATTGTTTTGGGCCTTTGCCATGAACCTGTTTCAGGGGCTGGGGATCCAGGAATGGAACCCAAAATCTTGGTTCTGAACAGGGACTCTGGAGTGGAGATGTCTGATGTAGAATATAACTTACTTTTGCTGAATTCCTGGTGTGGAATACAGCCCCCAGAGCATATCTATTTCACTTTCTTTGGAAAATCCTTTCATTGTCTTTGAAAAAAATCTCTTTTCCCATTAAATCATGAGAATTTTGTGTCTGAAGTGCCACAGAAACATAATGAAAAACTGAATTTCTTTAGGAAGGTGGGCCATGTTACTTCCAAGGATAGTTTGGTGCACCTCTTGTGGGAAATTCATGATCATTCTCCTTGTTATTCTGAGGTCGGTGTGGTCATTGTGTCAGATCGGGAAAAACATATGTAAACTGCTGCATTGAGGAGCTTTGAGCTCTGACCTCTGTCTTGCACATTTCGTATCTTTGTTGGGATGCTATAACCTTCTGCAGGCAGGTACATGTAACAACACATGGTTGGCTTCCCAATTTTCCTGGATACCTCACTTGTGCTGCTTCTCCACCTCCTCTTGCTGCTGCCTCCAAAATATACAAACCCTGTAAAACCTCTGGGCAACTCTTCACCTGTTTGACCTCCTATGTAAAAGATGGCCCAAGAAGGTAAACAACATGATGAATTAATTGCTTGACCTGTTTTGTATCAACAGGAAAAGAGTCCCACTTTGAAAGTTTGCAGTACTCTATTTAAAGAATTAAAAGAGGCAGGGGGTAATCTCAGTGGCTTAAGTGGCTGCCTGACACTCACAAATCTGTGAGTTCAGTCCCATGTTCCAAACAACAAAAACAAGAAATATAAAGAGTTTTAAATGGCTGTCAAGGAATATGGATTTAAAAGTACTTTTGTAATTGGCATTATTGAGGGTATCGTTCATGGCTGTGAAATGACCCCTTTGCACTGGAAGCTCTCAGTGCATACTATTATCACTCCAGCCCAAAATCAGGTGTGGGTTAAGAACATATTGGTGCTGAGGACATGCAAGATACAAATAATTTTGATTGCTATATTCCTATAGGAGCTGCTGAATTATGAGGGGAGAGAGATTTTTCAGACATTTGTCACCAAGTTCATTGCCACCCTCAGGCTATTATGCTCAAATTGCTTTTAAAGCTTGAAAAAGAATCCCTGAAGTGGTGGACACACAAGGATTTTTAGTACTATTAAACAGTAGGACATTGAACTTTGTCTTGCCTTTTTAGAAGATTAAATAAAGCTATTGAATGCCAGGTGGACAACAAGGCAGTAGCCTCTATCTTGTTAAAGCAGTTAACATACAAAAATGCAAACCATGGCTACAAAAAATGTTTTAAAAGATGTTTCTATGATAACCTGACACTACCTTGGAATTCTCTGATATGTTTTAGAAGGTTCCTACTACTTTTCATGATCTTTTACCTCCTAGGACAGCTCTCCAGTTCTTTCCTGTTCACCTGCATGAAAAAAGAGGCAATTTTGTTATCCTTGGCCTCCTTTATGCTGGTTATGCGGGCATATTGTTGCTTCAACTGTGATCTCTCTTATGCATTCAACTAATATTTTTGAATCTGTAGCCCAACTAATTGTCTTGCCTTGTCTCCTCTAAAACTTGTGATGTTACTCATGGAAATCAAGCATTTGGCTCTACTGTGGTGGCTACTGCTATTCCCATGGGAGATGAATGCTGAAGCCTCTGTTTAACTATTGACAACCTTTTCTTTTCAGGATTGCTACACACTGGAGCTGATGGTTTTGTTTTACTCCACTCACCTGGCAATACTTTATTTCCCATTGTCAATGCTATTTCCTCTCATCTCTTGAGGATATACTGGAACACCTATAGTGCTTGGAATTGATTTAACCAATATTGTCTTACCACTTACCAAGGCTAACTTTTCCTTTTTGCTGTCCTCTGCTATTCCCTCTGCAAGACGCAGGTCTGGGAATGTAGCTCAGTGGCATGAGTGCCTGTCTTACAAGTGCAGAGTCATGAGTTTGATCCCTGGGACCAAAAAAAAAATCTGCAAGTGGCTTTGGCTGTCTATATTGGTTCCATTTCTTTTGATATGCCCCAGGATCATTGTTTGTCTCTATTTACTCTACTTCCCTTTTCTCTTCAAACTTATTGCATTAGCAGTCCTTTAAATAGTGCCCTCACTGTCTTCACTGATAGACCCCCCCATCATAAAGCTGTAACATATGTTTTTGTAATAATTGAAAACACCTATATTCACTGCCACAAACCTCTTGTCAATGCAGTGAGCTCTCTGTGTTATCCTTGCTTTGCAAATTTTTTCAACCCATGTCCTTAACTTAGTTACTGCCTCTTTATATGTACATAATACTATCTCACACTTATCTTCTTCTCATGGTGTCTCTCCTGTAGCAGTAGACTCACACTTATTGTCTCTTTTTTACATCTACAAGCTCCTCTTTGCCTTCACCATGCAACTCTTTTTTTTTACATATATGTAGTCATTAAGCCCTACCTGTTGTTTGATATGATAATGCTATTACTGATCAAGCACTGAATATTCTGTTCTGTCTTTTTTTGGGGAAAGTCTTTTTGACACAGTGTCTCTATAAGCATTTCAGCCTGATCTTGAGACAAATTTGTAGTCTATCCTCATTTGATAACACTAGAAAGCCCCACCTTTTTCACCAATCAGTTTGTTCTTTGCACAAATTGTTTCACATTCTACCTTCTGCAGCTAGAACTTTAATTTCCAATGGTTTCCATTGTGCTGCCATGCCTCACACTTTTCCCTGTGATGCTGTCAACTCTCATGGCCTCTGCTGCAATGAACCTTGGTAAACATGCCACACACTGTTTCTTGATTTCTTTTTCATTTCTTCATATTTCTGTTGATACATTTTCTGGTTTTATTTGTCTTCATCACTGCATGGTGAATCTGCCCGACATGTAATTCAACATCTCCTGGCTACATTTGCAGCCATGGGTGTATCTTCCTTCCTTAAACCTGAAAATGGTCCAGCCTATACCTCACAGGCTTTTGCTTCCTTTTGTTCCACATGGAACTTTTCTTATATAATTTTATCCCTTATAATGCCACGGTCCAAGCAATCATTGAACAAGCACATTATACCCTCAAATCTCTTCTCTTGAAAAAATTAAAGGAGAATAATGCACTTCCTGCACAGGTCTTACTATTCTGTCCATGGTGCTATTTATTGTAAGTCACTTCTCTTTCCCAACAAGGCTGTCTTATTACCTAATTCAAATATGTTTTTACCAGGCTATATCTCTGACAAAGCCTTTTGTATTATACAAAACCCCTCCAGACTCAAGTGGGCAGGGGCTGGTGCCCCTGCTGATCTGGGGAAGAGAGGACATTTCTGTGTTATTGCCAAGGACTTGTATGGATTCCTGCTCATTTTGTTTGCTCTGCATGGAATGAGTTGTCACCACAGGCTACACTACATATTTCCACCATTTCACCTCTCCCTGAATCAAGCCTCAGATTCTTTTATACAAGATCTCAGATAGTTGGTCTATAAAAAATTGAACTAGTTGATTTATAGTTGTATACTCTAACTTTGGAGAAAGGTTTTGTTATTGGGCTTAAGGATATGTTCAAGTGCACTCTGATTTTATAAGATGTTTGTCCATCTGTCCATGTATCAGTTGTGTATTTGTTTAGTCTGTTTGTAAGCAGTTGTTGGGAGTTCCTGAGCTAGTGATTGCTCAAACTTGTAAAGCAGAAAGTAAAAATGCCCTTACAGGAGTGATCAAGTGGCCCAGAACATCTGGGAAAGACCCTGAGCGCTTGAGGTGTCCTGTGTTCCAGCACTGGGAGCACTGGGTATAAGAGATGAGCTAGTTTAACAAAGGAGTATTGAACAAGTACACAGATGGCCTCCAAGGAACTTAAATTGTTCTCAAAAACCTCCACAAGCTCTGTGCTTATTTCTGTGTTTGTTTGAATCAGCACAGATTGTCTGTGTATATTTATCCACTTGTCCACTCTGTGAACAGCTGTTCCTTTCATTTGGAGTCCAGTAATCTTTCTCTTTTTCCATATCTGGATCATATGAACACAGATTTGTTTCTTTACTGATTTATAAAGTATGTTTGTACCTTGTTGCCAGCTGTTCCAAAAGTCACAAAGACTGGGTATATGAATGGAATACGTTGTTATTTATCATTGACTTGATAGTCTTATTATTTAGAAATGATATTATTAGGATGAATAAACAAAGTCCCTTATGACTGAGATTGCTGGACAGGGCTCTAACTGATAAATCAGAAAGTGCCTGCCTGGTAACATTTTTAACCAGTTCTTGTTTATTGATCAGAACCTCAATGATCTCCATAGCCTTATAGGAGACACCAAAACTAAAGTCATGACATGTATTCCTAAATGTTCACATTGGTAAATATCAAAAGAATTAATACATTTTTGGATTGAAGATTCCTGTGTAAAGGTTTCACATCATTATGACAGTTGATTGCCATCAAATTCATGATATATTAGATATATCCATATTTCTGGAGGCATAGACCTCTAAGATTGTAAAATGGGGATTACTTATGTTAGCAGCCTTTTGATTCATGTTCATAGTTCTGCTAATAACAAAGACTTGTGAGATTCACATTCCACTCATGGTCAATAAATTGGTCAATAATACATAACAAATTTCTTGGGTATTACATAAGAGTGATCGACTAAAATGGATATTTTATGTCAAAAGAGAAATTCAGATTATTGCAAGGATGTCATGATACAATAATATGTATGGTTCTGATTTCTGATTTCCTATGTAAAATATGTCACTGTTAACACTGTAGGCATTCAAATGTTAAAATATCCATGGATAGTAGAAATACATTTCACTTAATCTTCTAAGTGTTTCATGTTTAGATAAAATAGTAATGTTAAGCTTACTGCTTCTAATATACTGTATTGTTATCAATCTTTTCTTCTGGATCTCCAACAGCTAAGGTTTAGAGACGAAAAATGATGGGATAATGGATAGCCAATATTTTGGCCCTAGAGCTTCAAGCTTGGAAGAGGCCCAGGATGTAAAAGAAATTCTGCTTGCATCATCAAAAGATACTCAGTGAGTACCTGGTATTCTGATCAGGAAGATGATGAGACCAAAGAAGAAAATCAAATTTGATGCAAGGTGTGCGTAAGAAGAGTCAAGATTCACCAAGAAATCTCCTAAGCTTTCACAGAAATCAACCTTGTCAAGCAATAGCCATGACTCTTCCAGGTGGCTGACACTGACAGAAGAGATATGAGGAGCTATGCATGGTTATAAGATTGTTCTTGAGGAGACCTAACTGGCCTTAATAGGAAGTACCAAACCAATTGTCCTTAGTGCAGTCCTTATGTTAGCTTGGTCTGGAACATTCTGCAGAAAAGTCTGGCCTCTGTAGGTACAGTGCAATGTAAAATATCATCTATGGGTGAATCTCAGATCACTAACATCCCCTGACAATTGCTGGTTGTGCTGGTAACTGACGACCATTATGAATGGATGGACTATGCAGTGGTGGGAGCTCTAACACAGCTTCTCCATCTTCAACTGGTCACCCATCTGTGTATCAACCAAACAAAAAGAGGGATATGTGTGAGCCATTGAAACTGAATACTCATGCAGGGCTGTGATGTGGCCCAGGCATGACTGAAGTGAGAATGAAGAGATGCCTCAGGGGGCACGATAGGCCACATTTGAGTCCACCTAGACATGTTCTGTGGGATAATTCTCTGCAGTTGGCATCATCTGTTGCTCTGAGGGGGTCTTGAACCTCTCCCAAGATCCTTATCAGGTGTCCATTCGACTCCTGCCAGCATGAGTTGGCCAGCTGGCTACCAGAGTGAAGAGCTCTGCCAAGGACTTCTCTCTTCCTGCAGCCCTGAAGACCATGCTGTGTTTCTCATTTCTAGAGCCTTTTTGGTACACCTTATTGGCGTCTTGATGTGTAAGAAAAGACCCCAACATGAAACATAAAATGTATCTGTTTTAAAGACTCAGCACTAAAATCTTGTATTGTTGGATGATGACAAGACCAAGTATCAAACCTGTTTAAGACAATTCAAGTATACAGAAGCTGTTCTTTTTCACTGTATTTTTTGGTTCACCAATGCCAAATCCTCTTACATGATACAACTTTCCTCAAGACATTTCCACTCCAATTAATGACCTACATATGAATTATTTTTTGTAGGACACACACATAGATATGCAGGTTTTATGATCTGTCTCCACCCAGTAATCCTGATGACAAAATTAACAATCCAGAGCCATCCCAGGCCTGAGAGGAGAAATAGAAATCTAATTTGCCCTTCCTGTGAGCTGGTGGAAGACATAAGGGGAATGGTAGGGAAAACTAGCCAATATGCCCGTGTTGTGATTCTGTGGAAGCTATTATGGTTCTCAGAAGAAAAGCAAGAATGTAACTTACACTTCCTGTGAGCTAACCCCTGCATTGGCTGGGAGAGGAGCACCACAATCACCTCCTCCCACCACCAATCACCTGACTGGTTTAGAGGACATGCTGAGTTGATAGCAATGGAGGTATAAAAACAACTTAATCCTTGTATTACTTGATTGGCTTTGCAGCCTAAGGCTAGTATTCTTAAGCATGTATTTAAATTGGGAAATAGTGGTAAAAGAAGTTGCAATAACTTCATAAGTATATGGAATTTAATACTCTCCTAAACAACCAATGGGTAACAGATTAAATAAAGGAAGAAACTTAAAAATACCTACAACCTAACAAAAATATAGATGCAAAATCCTGTACCTTATGGGATTCAATGAAAGCAGTCCAAATAGGGAAATTTATAATAGTCAAATCTCACGTCAGGAAATAGAAAGAACCCAAACAAATAATGAAATTTTGCATCTTAATCTTCCAGAAGAAGAATGGCAAAACAAACACAAATCCCATACAAGGGAGGAAATTATAAGACCAGACAAGAAATTCATACAATGTAGAACAAGAAAACAATTCAAAGAATTAATGAATCAAAGAGGTGGTTCACTGAACGAATAAACAAAATTGATATACCCTTGGACAACCATATCAAAAAAGAAAAAAATAAAGACTGAAAACCATGCATTGAGGAATCAGAAAGATAAAATAACTACAGATCTTGTGAAAATTCAGAAGATCATCAATATCTACTTGAAAAGTTTATACTTTCATAGGTTAGAAAATATAGAAATGCACTGATTCCTAGATACATATGACATGCCAAATCTGATCCAAGAAGATATAAAAATTCTGGAAAATACAGTATCAGTTAATAAGAATGAAGATCTAATAAAAATTTATCAGCTGCTGGGCATGGTGGTGCATTCCTCTAATCCCAGAACTTGGGAGGCTGAGGTGCAAGGATTGTTTTGAGTTCAAGACTAAACAAGGCTACAAACTGAGCTCAAGGCCAAGTTGAACTGAATAATGGAAGCCTGTCTCATGAGCACATTAAAAAATAAGAAAAACAATAACAACAGAAAAGCAAATGACCAACATAAAAAAGTCTAGGTCCTGGTGGATTTACTGCTGGATTCTGCAATAAAAGTAGAAAAATATTTAAGGCCACTGCTGTTTAATGATATTGAAAGAGAAGTTATTCTCTCTAACTCATTCTTGAGGCAAGTATTACCCTGATACTAATACCAGAGGAAGATCCAACCAAAAGAAGAAAACTATAGGACAGTTTTCCTAATGAACATAGATGCAAAAGTCTTTAACAAGATACTAGCAAAGTGAATGTAGCAAATAATAAAGAAGATTTTAAAACCTAACCATCTTGGATTCAGCCCAGGAAGGCAGGGATGTTTCAGTACATGCAAATCAACAAATTTAAATGTCATATCAACACAAGCAAAAAAAAATGTCACATGGTGATCATCTCAATAAATGCACAATAAGCTTTTGATATACTCAAGCACTGATTTGTGATAAAAACCTTACAGTAAATAACAACAGATGGCTTTTACCTCAAGCTGATAAAATCAAATAATGACGGGGCTGGGGATTTAGCTCAGTGGCATAAGCACCAGCCTTGCAATTGTGTGGCTGTGAGTACAATTACCAGTACTGATAAAAAAAAAGACAAAAAAAAAATCAGAAAATGACAAAGAAAATCCAAAATCATAGTAAGTGGAGAATAACTGAAAACTTTCATTCTACAGTTATGAAAAGGACACGGATGACTACTATGACCACTCCTATTCAATATAGCTCTGGAAACACTAGACAGAACAATTAGACAAAAGAGAGAAATAAGAATAAGTATATAACAGAAAATAGTTAAACTATCATTATTCACAGATGATATGATATTCTAAATAGAAGATGCCAAAAACTCCAAACAACAGTCCTAGATTTAATAACCAAATTCAATAATGTAGCTGGAGACAAAGTTGACAATCAAAAATCATTAGCATTCCTGTACAAAATCAAAAAACTCACCAAGAGAGAAGTTATAGAAACCAAGTTTAAAATAACCTCCAAGTAAATGAAATACTTGGAAAGAACCTAACAAAGAAAGCAAAGGACTTACATATTGAAAATTATATTACTTTGGAAATGATATTGAAGAGATTATCAGAAAATAGAAGAATATCCCCTGCCCATTCTGTGCATTGTCGTTTCATTCTGTTAGTGATTTCTTTTGATGTACAAATATTTTTTAATAAGATGGGGTCCCAGTGGTTGATTCTTTAAAATGTGTATTTTGTTCATGAAGCCTCGTTAGTGTTTCTGTTTTAATATTTAGATCTTTGATCTAGTTTGAGATATTTATTTCATAGTGATAGAGATTTCTCCAGTTAAGTCTTCAGTATGAGGAAATTCATTTTCTTCAGCACCATTTATTGAAGAGGCTGTCTCTCTTTCACTGAACATATTTGGCTCTTTTGTCAAAGACAAGGTAGCAGAGTCTGTTTGTAGGTCTAGTTGCATTTTCTAGACTTTTGGGATGATTCTCGGGTCTGTTTTTCTGCCAGAACAATGCTGATTTTCTGATAGTAGCTTTCTAGTATTATAGCAAGTCAGGAATTGTGATGCTTCTTGAATTGGCTTTGTTGCCCAGCAATGTCTTTGGTGATCTAGAGCATTTCTTTTTCCAAATGAATTTTAGAAATGTTTTCTCTACATTTGTGAGCTATCCTAATGGTATTTTGCTGGGCAATGCATTACATCTATATGACAGTTTGCAATAAGATTTTTTGAGTTTTCTCCATATCCTTGAAGATAGTTTTACTGGTCTCTTATACTCACCAGATGAAACCTAATGTGTATGATCCTCAGAGTTTCAAACTGTTGAGTTCTTCTTCCCAAGGATATCCACAATAATATGATATTTTTTTCTGTTTGTTTGAGACAGGATTTCCCTATGCAGTTCAGGCTGACTGTGGACTCACTTCTTAGTCCTGTAAATTCAAACAGATTGTCCTACTTCAGCTTCTTAAGTCCTGATATTACAGGTATGCACCTAACTCTTAAAAGAATTAATGCTGTTATTTGAAACATGAAGAAACAGTCATGAGATACACATGTATTCATTAACTGCCATTCCCTTAAAGGAAAAATGTCCAATTGAACACATAACCTCATTGGAGTGTAGGGAATCACAAGACGAGTTTCTATCTCTTATGGGCTAGAAATGACAGTCTAGACTCCTGCAGAAACAGGAGATGTCACAGGTAGGAATATGAATCAAATGTGAGCATTAGTATTAAGAACTCAGAGAGTCTTGTATTTAAGGATGATGAGGAAAAGATCAGTGGAAAGCAATGAGAGACCAGATCAGCTTAGCTTGTTCTGACTACAGATCACAATTTATTATAAGGATGAACATCACAAATTATGAAATATTCAAACATTATGTGCTTTTTACTCTAGAAAATATTAAGGCTTGGCACTGTAGTTCAGCTGTATTGTACCTTGGCATAACAGATTCCATCTTGTGCCCTGCATTTATCTGGTGCCCTGTATTTGACCAAGAAAAATTAAAAAGCACTCAGGGTATAAGTACCATGAGAAAAGCAAAAGGAGCTGTACCCAAAGAAAAAAAGTAACCTGCTAAAAAAAGAAGCAGGATATAGGTGTCAAATAAAAATTCATTTAAGATTTTAAGTAAATTGTTTCCAAACAGGATGTCTTTTGTGATTCTCTCTTTTAAAAATGCTTAACATTCCAGTTCAGGGTCACTTGTTTTGATTCTGAAATGGGGAAGGGGTCTGTATACAAGTGGTGGGTTCTGATCTCAGCTATTTAAATTCCAAATTTATCCTTTGGATGCTTGAATTCCTATACTGTTGTTCACAAACTCACCTCAAGATGCAGATTTACTGACACAAGCAAACATCTGGATTAAATGTCAGTGCCCTGAAATGAAAGAATAATAGTGAAAAGGAGGGAAGAAAATGACAACCACCATGTGTTAAGATGCCCACCTCTTTTCCACAGCATTAAAGAGGCTGAAACAGCAGAATGGCCATGTATTCAAGTACAATCTAACCTACACAGTGAGAGTGAAAGGCCAGCCAGAACTACAAAGTAAGACTATGTCTTTAAAAACAAAACATAATGATGAAAAATGTAGAAAACCAAGGGAGAGAGAGAGAGAGACTATTAAAGGAAAAGAAAAACAATAGAGCTGAATGAAAGCTGAACTAAATTGGCAATTATGGAATGATGTTGCAGAGGAAAGCTGGCCATGTAGTAGCATCTGGGCAGCAGTGACAAATACAGAGTTAGGAATGCTGCCTATAGTGCTACAGCACAACAGTGACCTCCTTCCACCAGTAAATCTGCAATTTGCTAGAATGAAGAGGTCCAAAACTCATGGAAATCTTAAACTCAGAGTGAGCAAGTAGCTTCACACAAACACTTTGTAACATGGCCTTTAGCAGATATTTCATATTCAAATTAAAATAGGACAAATATAATCCTGCCCTGTTTGGGGTGAAATGCACCAAGTTGGTTAGCTCACAACATTGAGGAATGAAGGCACAAAATAAAAGATGTTCAAAAAGTTTTCTGGGAAAAAAAAGAGAAGAATAGTCCTGGATTTTCAGGAATGTTCTTCAGTGTTTAAATCACAGGCCTATTGTCAGGGGTCATTTATACAGGAAAGTCACAATGTGGGTACAGTGTGGGTCTCAAACTACAATCAACCTATAAACTTGTAGTGGCTTAACTAATATTATTCAAACTTGGAAGAAGTCATCCAGAAAATGTATATTAAAAGAGCCAAGGGATTTTGTGGAACAATAGTCCAGTTGTTCTGGTCATTGAGTATGGTAATTGATGCCTCTATGGACTTCCTGGAGGAGGTGGTGGTAACTGTAGTAAATTTCAAGCTATTGTTTTTCTCTTCAGGAGGCATGCAGACATGGTTACTACATCTTCACTTTCTGGCTCTCTTCAGTTTTGCCTCTAACAGGGATTGTTGTGCTTAGGTTTTTACACTGACTCCTTTGAGGTTCAATTTCCTCTATGATTTTATATCAATTCTTCTCTACTTTGGCCTCCTCTAGTAAAATAGCAATACTATTTCAATGGATAAAGTAATGCTTATACATTTAATAAAATATTATTTAATGGGGCCCTGGGTTTTAGCTCAGCAGGCAGAAGCACCTATCTGGGAAGTGCTAGGCTGTGAGTTTGACCCCCAGGTACCTAAAAAAAGTGTTTTAAACTGCAATGAAAGAAAATAATTTTATTTGTGAACATGTAGATTAACAAGATTTTTAATTAAATATGTCAATGGTAAATTAAACAATGTTAATAGTCATATTTAGAATCTAAAGATGTTGGGCTGGGTATAGAGCTGAGTGGTCAAAGCACCTGCCTGGCAAGCACAAAGTCAGGAGTTCAATCCCTGGTACCAAAGAAAAAGTTACAATTGTCAATCATGTAGTGCTATAAGTACAAGTATTGAAATTGATAGTTGTTCATTAAAAAGCTCAATGTTTCTTTTGTCATCTATGAAGTACCTACTAATAACATGGTAAGTACAGTGAGTAATAAACTGTGCACTATATCACTGCTATTTGCTGAGCGAACATATTTGAAGGATGAAAATGATTGGTGATGATACATAAACTGTGATAATAATTTTTTCAATGTTATGGGATATTTCACTACATCCATTAAGTACATTTTATTTGCTACAATTATGCTAAGTGAAATAAATAAATAATTCTTTATGTTACTGGCATCTATGTAGGTTAGAAATATAGGCAATCAGGTAGTTATATAATGGAATGAAACTCCTGACCTACTGTGTCTGGTAGGAGTTTGTGTTCTATAAAATTGAAGAATGAATTTTACTAACAATGTAGGTGAAGAGCACAATATAACTATTGAGAGAAAAAAGTGAAAGATTTTTGCTCTAGATAGGATATTACAGCAGTGGGAAGAAGGCCAGGGGATATTTACCCTGAGGTCACTTACCTCTCCCTTAGGCAACTTACCTGTGGCAGGAAGAGTCCCAATCAGCTACTGGCACATCAGCAATGACACCTTTAAGCACCACCCCAGTCAAAAAGTAGATATAATCCCCCTCACCATGTATCTAGCAGAAAAAGTTAGATGTCTAGTGGTTATGCTGTACTCTCCACTTTCTTAGAATAAAGGCCATTTATAATTTATATTCTCTCCTTTACCAAGTGAAAACCCTATCAGAAAGCTTCTGTCTGAGAGAACAGGTGGGGTCATAAGTTGGTTGTCAAGGACTCTGTATCTTCTAGGGACTTTATAGAATAAAATCATGGGGTGAGATGGGTTTAAGGTGGGGAAAATTTGGAACTCACAAGGCAGATGGACATTATGTTGGACAGAGCTATATTTAGCGAATATAATTAATAGTTCAGGTAAAATCATTTACACTGCAGACAAATGGGGAAGTGAGGTCATAGAAAGCAGGCATTTTACAGAGCTGTAACTCTCCTCTATGGGATTGGGAGGGTGACTGCTGACTTCAGCAGGGTGACAGGGAACTATTTAGAAAATCAATTGTTAGGATATGGACGCATTTGCTTGCTATTTTCTCTTGAGGCCTGTCCCGTAATAGGAGGTATCTGTCTCCCCATAGCTGCAAGGTATGTGGGCTTCTGAGCTGCCTACATCTAGGACCTGATCCTGTCTCCCTGGCTATATATTTCTAACTAACTCAGCTGCCTATAACAACAGGGCTTGCCCCTCCAAGGAGCGAGAAAATAAGTTCACATTGTTTTCAGGACTGGAAGAGACAATCACCTCCTGCTGTGGGCCAAATCTCAAAACAAAAGGTAAATTAAATACAACCAAGTGCTAAGGACCAACAGTCCAAATGGTTCTCTGATCACCCTGAGGAACACAAGAGTCACCATCCCAACCCTCTACAAGAAGAGTCTCTGCTCTTAAACATGCCCACTTACTATGACTTGCTCTCCCATTTGCTCCCAATTTAATCAATTTTACCTGAGCAATTAACCTTATTGGTTGAGGACATTTCTACTCCGCCTTATGCTTAACTTTCAGATTCCCATTTTTCCCCTCCCCTGGACTCATCTAACCTCATGATTTCACTCTATACAAGTTCCTCAAAAAGACAGAGTCCCACTGAGACCCTTCCTGTCTCTCAGACAGATTTCCTTCTCCCAATAAATATATTACACTCTTAAACTCCATCATTCCTAAAATTTATTCTTCAATTTTAGGGAACACAAACTCATACTGGATATATAGTAGGTAAGGAGTTTCATTCCCCTATATCATCTACATGAACCAAATTAACATCACTATACTTTTTTAATGTCTGAAATTTGTTTCTTTTCCTGCAGTTTCAAGTGATAAATACAACTCACAGTGATTATAGTCCTGGAAATATCTAAAATTGTATACAACAGTCATTATAAGTGTAAAATAATTGCTTTGATTGCATTATGTAGCAAGACCTAGACTTTGCCATGGCACTAGATTTTATCTTATAAAAGAGAAGGTTCACCTGTAATTGTTTAGAAAAAATTTCTACATTATTGGCTGCTTAAACAAATTTAATTAGATAAACTGTGTATTTTTTCAGTTTCTAGAAGGCTTCTATTATATTATTGAAAGCAGTCCATAGGCCTCTAGGACCTTGGCTATAATTTGATACACAATTCTCTTTTGAAACTTGTATGAAGATTTATTTTTATCTTAGGAGTAAATTCACTGCATTGACACTGATAGAGTGAAGCAAAAGCCCACTGCATTAATTTCCATGCGATACTTGTGGCATAGAGCATGTGAATTACTGAGGAGGTAAATTAGCTTCATACATAGACAAGAATCAGTACTGTTAGGATTTTATGGCCCAATAGAGAAGCAGAATGATAGGATTTTTCCAAAAGATGAAAAATATTTCCAAAAGATGAGAAGTATAAAACAAAAAGAGGCCTTTATTCTGAGAACATGGAGAGAGATGACTGGCACACCCCCCACCGCTGGAGTCCAGTGATCTCTCTGGTGGACACGTGGGGTGGGAGTATGTAAGTAGCCTCAGTGTGGGGTGGAACCTAAGGAGGACTTTAGGAATGCACGGGTAGCCCATTGGTCTTAGGTTTAGCACCATAGGTAAATTTCTAGGGGCAGGAAGATGGTGTCACAAGTAAATTCCTAGGGGTGGGGGGAGATAGTTGAGGCTTTCCTGGCTACAGAGTCCTGTCTGGGCCAAAACCCTTTCACAGAATATGAGAAAAAATAGCAGTGTCCTTTCTATTTAAAGAATATGGAGAGGAGCCTACAGCCACCAAGGGTTTGCCTTTTTTTCTGACGGATTATGGGATTATAGGGTATATATGAAATTTGGTGGTGCTGGCACTGACACTGATATCATGTAGGGAGCTGTTTGGAATTTTCTTTTGGCCCCTGGGAAAGGAACAAGGAAGTTGTATTCAGGGAAAAAAGAGGAAGTAGCCATATGGGTAAGCATCCCTGATTTGACATTTCACCCTGATGAACTACCACCATGATGCCCTGTAATTTATTCTAGGTCAACACTCTTTAAAGTACATCCTTCAGTTTAAATTAAGAAATGAAAATAAAGAATTTTTGCTATGTGTCATCTTCCATGGTTAGTGGTAAACAATTCACAGGGAAAGTTTCCAGTCATTTCCTTAATGCATTGTGGATAACATAAACAAAACTACAGATCAGTTCACTTTCAGAAAACAGAAGCAGCACTAAAATGCAGGAATAAAGCCCTTCAATGCAAATGTCCCTTAAGAGGTGAGATCAACATTTAAGAATACAATCATCTACTGATTTATCTGACTTAAAGAAAGAAAAATTTACACTGTTATTGCTATAGGGTAATGAAACTCCAGATCTACTATGTCTGGTATGAGTTTGTGTTCTCTGAAGTAAAAAAATGAATTTTAGAAAAAAACAGAAGTCAAGATAATATAATTATTGGAAGAAAGAAAGCTTGTGTGTGAGAGAGCAAAGGTATCCTAACTGGGTTGGCAAAGACTGTCTTTTCCAAGGACTTTTATAGAGCAAAATCATTTGGTGAGATGGGTTGAAGGTGGGGAAAACTGGGAACTCACAATGCAGATGGGCATAAGATGGGACAGAGCTATGGTAGCCAATAAGATAAATAGTTCAGGTAAAGTTGATTAAATTGGGAACAAAGGAGGAAGGGAGTCACATAGAAAGCAGGCATTATTAGTCAGCAGTGAATTTTCCCTTAGGGGTTTGGGAGGGTGACTCTTTAGTTCATCAGGATGACAGGAACTATTTAGAATGTCAGTCTTTAGGATAAGGATACATTTCTTTGAATGATGACCCCTGACTTCCTCAGAGTGCTAGTGAACTATTTAGAGTATCAGTCCTTAGGATATAGATGAATTAGTTGATCTTCTGTCTTGAGGCTTAGCCCATGGCAGGAGTTGTCCATCTTCTCCATAGTTGCAAGGTTTCTGGATGGGCTCCTTGGAGGACCTAGCCCTGTCTCATTGCTGATCATAATTAACTCAGCTCCATATAACAGTATTTTTAGAAAAATTGAATACAAATGTCTTGTGCTCTGGGTGAATGATCTGGGGATGACAGTATGCAATGTATAGACCAGTGTTGCTCCCTGATTCACATGTTTTGAAATTTAGTTTTAGTTTATTTTTTCTTTTTTCCTTGAAATTAAATGGATTTGGAAATGAAAAGCCTGAGGTAATGCACTTTTGTACACATATTTCTCTGTGTAGCTGAGATCAACATTGTAGAAGACAATCAGCTAGAGAAGTCTCTGACTATTGTCTATCATTTGGGATCCTCTTTGCAGGAAGGAGTTCCTTTCCCAGTTTATTTTTGACTTAGAAGGAGGACAGTAGAGCAGCAGTCAATCTGCGATGAAGAGGTGGGCTATATGAAATGTCCAATCAGGCTAGCAGTGGCAGGAGTTCTCTTCCTGCCACATTGTGTAGACATTGTGTAGACATTGTTTACCTGTTTGGAACACAAAACTGGGAGCAGAATGCTTGCTGGATCTCATTTACTCATTTGATGTCCTGTGGCCTGATTAGCAAAGAACCTGGGAGACCCTCTAGCCACGGAATTGTGAGGCTTTGGATGGGAGCCCCGAAATAGGGTGGAATTGGGAGAAACCAGTTACAAGTGGTTAGAAGTGGTTCTGGTGTCTGTAGATTCAGGTATTTAGTTAGCTTCAGCTCCTGAGGTCTTCTAGCACTGACCTTGGGTCGTCCACTTTTCCTTTTTTCTCCTGCTGGGAGCAAGGATGATTCTTTGTCCTCAGAACCCTGAATTAACTATGATAGCAACAGACTGGAGTATCATCTTTGAAATTCTCTACTGCCCTGGCACCTCCACCATAGGGAGCAGAGGAAGGAGTTTGGGAAGCCCCTGACTCTGATGCATTTTGTAGCTGGAGCAGCAGTACTGAGATTGGTCACTGATCTCATTCCAGGGATCAGCAATCTAGATGTTCTAAAGTTTCTAAATGTATGTAATGCAGGGCCTCATATCAACAACGGCACTCTTTGAACTTGTACTTTTTTGTATTTATAGGGATTGCCTAAATTTGTCATATGTTCTCACATTTCCAACCCCATGACAGGTGTTGGCAAAGATTATGAGAATTCAGAGATGTGTAGTGATGTGCTTCAGTGAAGGAAGGCTTTCCAAACACCTGGTGAACTCCTGTGTATGATAAATAACAGTGGAAAGAATTTCTGAACATACTTTATGTGACACATGTGCTCATAGACTATGTTTGTGAGAACAGCCATAGAGGTTTGAATTTTGAGAAAAATGAAGCAGATATAAAAGTGTCATCAAGGGCAGGGTAAAACATGCTTTCTAAGGACAAATTCCAGAAAAGGGCTGCCTATTAAATTCTCACTGAAAAAATGCCTAAATGTAGTCATTTGCATGAACATATACACGTGATATCCTACTGAGTGGAAAGGAATATGGGTGTCATCTCTGAATTAAGAGCTGATTTAATAGCTTGGTTGACCATATACATTGTTTAAATATGGAAATGCTCTGTAATGGACTTTACTAATTCGTGTAAAGACATGCCCTAAATTGAAATTGTGCAGGGATATCAGTAGTTAAGGCATGAAGGGTTTTCTGCTTAGGGTGTATCAGACAAGCTTGGAAAGGAAGTGGAAGTGACCAGCAGGACACAGTGTGCAAATAGCAGGACATACAACAGAGAGGTTCTTCCCTGAAAGTCAGGTAGTTCTTAGGGTAAGCGTGCAGTTAAAGTTGAATTATGATGTCTTCCTTGAGGTGAATAACACCAGCTCTGGTAACAATCAGTATTCCACATCCCTGTCAACCCATGAATTCTGTGTTATTCACTTGAGATCTTGTTTTGATTATCTTGAATTATGACCCAGTATCATGAAGGTGAAATTTGAATTTTTTTTTGCACCAAGATGGAACTCATGATCTCAAGCTTGCAAGTTAGGTTTTCATGCTGCTAGCTAAATACCCAGCTATGAAAGTGTTTTCTGTATATTATGGATGATATCAACCTTGTTCCTCAGAAAATGTTGAATATTGTGGAATTTTTCCTATTTGTATGGTTATAACTTTTTAAAGCAAACCAAAGCTGTCTTATGCAGTCACTTTCCAAGTTTCACATTGTCTGTGGGGTGTCTCTGTGAGGGTTTCTCTATTTCAGACAGCTCTGTAACTTAGGCTAGCCCCAAACTCAAGGCAGTACTCTTGCATCAGCCTCCCAAGAAATATTTCTTATATCTGAATGAAAAGTGATCAGTTGTTGACACTGAGCTATAATTTGAAGCTTGCACCTGGTTTCATTATTTATACATTTTTTACCTACAGCAGTTTTCCATGAACATTTGAGTTATTATTTATGTACCATATTTGATGATATTTATGTTTTGTTCTGTGAAACCAAATTCAAATATCAAAATGCTGCTTAAGTATATTAAGAACAAAGGACTTAGTGGCCTAATTGAGATTTGAAGTGATATCATTGGTCTTACATCAAAGTGATTGATGAGATATTTGTCTGCCTCTGTGCTTTATGGATGCTGGTCCTGCAGGGTCTCACTCACTCTGAGCTCTGCATTAGAGACAATGCACAGTGACTCTTTTTTTTTTTTTTTTTGTCTTTTTTGAGACGGGTTCTCACTATACAGTTCAGGCTGGCCTTGAGCTCACTTTTCAGCCCAGGCTGGTCTCCAACTCGCAAGGATCCTCCCACCTCAGCCTCCCAAGTGCTGAGATTACAGGCTTGAGCCACCAAGCCCAGCACACAGCGACTCTTGCTGTGACTCAGCATAGGAATCAGTGCTCCTATTTGGCTTTTACATTAGCTTTGAGTTGCAATATAGCATCAAATTTGCTGTCTCAAAAAATGTGTATATACAAACAATTAATCCCCAGGATTTGGAATTAAGATTTGAAGAAATCAGTCTCCATTCAGCTGTTTTGTTTGGTTTTATTTGTTTAGTTTAGTTTGTTTTATTGAGACAGGTGTTCTCTATATACATCAGCTAGATTTGAACACCTTCTTGAGTGCAGAATTGCCCTAACCTCAAAGCAGCAGTGGTACATCAGCCTCTTGAGTGCTGGGATTATAGATATGTGTGTTTTTACCCTAGAAAATATTGAGGCTTGTAACTTAGCTGTGTTGTAGCTTGGCATAATATATGCCATCTTGAGCTTTGCATTTAACTAGTACCCTGTATTTCATCCAGAAAAATGGAAAAATCACTCAGGGTAGAAGACCCAGGAGAAAAGCAAAATGAGCTGTACCCAAAGAAAAAAATTATCCTGCTTAACAAAAGAAGCAGAATACAGTTGTCATCCAAAAATTATTATGAGATTCTAGCTAAATGATTTCCAACAGGATCTTTTTGTGATTCTATCTTTTAAAATATCTGTAACTTTCCAGTTCAAAGCCTCTTGTTTAGATCCTGAAACGGGGGTGGGGTTTTTTTTATACAAGTGGTCCTGAGATCAGCTAATGAAATTTCACATTTCTCAGTTGGTTTGCTTGTCTTCCTATATTGTTATTCACAAGCTCAACTCAAGCTGCAGAAACTTTTACTGACACAAGCAAACACCAGGATTCAATGCCAGTGCCACTGAAATGAAAGAATAATAGTGAAAAGGAGAGGAGAAAAAAGACAAATGCCATGTGTTATAATGCCCAACTCTTTTCCCTAGTGATGAAGAGACTGAAACAGGAGAATGGCCATGTATTCAAAGACAGGCTAACCTACCTAGTGAGTAGGCTGGCCAGAACTCCTAAGTGAGACTATGTCTTTAAATCAAAAAACTAAAATGAAAAAATAAACAACCAAGGAGACAGAAAAACAATTTTAAAAAAATAATTGAGCTGAGTGAAAGTTGACATATAAAATGAGTATTATTGAATGATGCTGCAGAGGAAAGAAGGCCTTGTACAGGTATCCAGGAGACAGTGACAAACACAGACTTAGGAATGGCACCTATTGTGCTACAGCACAGCAGTGACCTCCTTCCTCCAATACATTTGCAGTTCACTAGACCGAGGACTTCTAAAAGCTCATGGAAATGTGAAACTCAAGGCAAACAAGCAGCTTGAAATTCAGGCTTTGGAACATGACCTTTAGCAGACATTTCACATTTAAATAGAAATAAGACAAATATAACCCTGCCCTGTTTGATGTCAAATGCACAACATTGAGAAATGAAGTCACAAAATGAAGTTCAAAAATTTTCTTAGAAAAAAAAAGAGAGAAGAATAACCCTGAATTTTCAGGAGTGGTCTTCGGTGTTTTGGCCACAGACCTATTGTCAGGGGTCATTTATACAAGAAAGTCACAATGTGGGTACAGTGTGGGTCTCAAACTACAGTTAACCTATAAGCTTATAGCTGCTTAACTAATATTATTAATCAGGGGAACAAGTCAGCCAGAAAAGGTATGCGGAAAGAGCCAAGGCATTTTGTGGGAACAGTAGGCCAGTTGTTCTGGTCATAGAGTATGGTAATTGAGGCCTATGAGGACTTCCTGGAGGAGGTGGTGGAAACTGCAGTACATTTCAAAGCTGTTGTTTTTGTCTTCAAGAGCATGTAGACATGGTCACTGAATCTTCACCTTCAGTTCTGGCTTTCTTCAGCTGTGTCTGTAGCAGTGATTGTTGTATTTAGTTTTTTGCATTGACTCTTTGAGATTCCAGTTCCTCTCTGATTGTATATCAATTTCTGGCTACATTGACATCCTTTGCTAAAATCACAATACTATGTGAATGGGTAAGGTGATGTTTATACATTTAAAAATATTCATTAATACAGGCCAGGGATTTAGCTCAGCGGGCAGAAATGCCTTCCTGGGAAGTGCTAGGTTGTAACTTTGACCCGTGGTACCTAAAAAAAAAGTAATATAAATTGCAAGGAAAGAAAATAATTTCATTTGTGAAAATGTAGGTTTACAAAGTTTATAACTAAATATGTAAATGGAAAATTAAACATTTTTAATAGTTATATTTAGTATCTAAATTTGTTGGGGCTGGGGATTGAGCTCAGTGATACAAGGAACTGCCTGGAGAGCACAAGGTCATGACTGCAATCCTTCATAGAAAAAAAAAGTCACAGTTTTCAAGATGCAGGGCTATGAGCACATTTATTGAAACTGACACTTGTTAATTAATAGGCTCAATGTTTCTTTTGTGGTCAAAGAAATACCTGAAGATAACATGGCAATTACTGTGAATGATATACTGTCCCCGATAGGATTGCTATTTTTCTGAGTTGTTTTTATTTTTTGTTTTCCCACCTACTTGAAAATTGAAAATGTTGGCTGATGCTAGCTAGAAAAACTGTGATAATCATTGTTTTCAATTTAATGATTTATTTCCCTATATCCATTAAGAACATTTATTTGCTACAATTACTCCAAGTCAAATTGGTAAACAATTCTTAAAGTTACAGGCAGCTGAGTTAGTTAGAAATACAGGCAACCATACCATGATATAGTGGAATGAAACTCCTGACCTTCTATGTCTGGTATGAGTTTGTGTTCTCTAAAATGCAAGAATGAATTTTAGGAACAACAGAGTTGAAGAGCAGAATATATTTATTGACAGAAAGAAAGTGAAAGTATTTCGCTCTAAATAGGATATTTTGGAAGTGGTAGGTGGAACCAGGGGACTTTTACCTTGAAGTCACTTTCCTCTCCCCTATTCAACCTAAATGTGGCCAGAAAAGAATCTCAGTCAGCTACTTGCATATCAGCAATGTCACCTTTAAGCACCACCCAAGTCAAAAACTATATGTATGACTCCCACACATTTCCAGAATAAAAAGCCAGACCCGCAGTGGTCATAGGGTTCTCTCTATCATCTTAGAATAAAGGCCATTTTGACTTTATATTCTCTTCTTTACCACACCAAAAATCCTATCAGAAAGTTTCTGTCTGAGAGAAACAGAATGGGTTCTGATCCTGTAGCAAAGGACTCTGTCTTTTCTAGGGACTTTATAGAATAAAGTCATGTAGTGAGATAGGTTTAAAATGGGTTAGATTACTGAAGTTACTGAGGAGATAAATTAGCAAAATAGAGAAGCCAAATATAAGAAATTTAAAAGTGGCCTTTTACTTAAAGAATGCGGAGAGAAGCCCACAGCCACCAAGGCTATGAGGTTATGCAAGGCCTCAATGGCTCAACTTAAACTTCAGCTTTTTTTTTTCTGACTGACTAGGGAGATCTGGGGTATATGTGACTTTTGACTGCATGTGGTGCTTGGACAGGACATATATGTCATGCCAGGAGCTGATGGGAATTTTTTTAGGCCCCTGGAAAAGAAAAAGGAAGTTGTAATCAAGGAGAAAAGAGGAAGTGACCATATGAGTAAGCATCCCTGATTTCACCTTCTTCCACCTTGAACAACCACTATGAGGTTCTGTAATTGTTTCTAGGGCAAAACTCTTTAAAGTACATCCTTCAGTTTGAATGAAGAAACCAAAACAAAGAATTTTAGCTATCTGTCTTCCTCCATGGCTGGTGGTAAATCATTCATAAGAAATATTTTGAGTCAATTCCTTAATGCATTGTCGATACCATAACCAAAATTACAGATCAGTTCACTTTCAGAAAAAGTAGCAGTACTTAAAGGCAGGGACAAAGGCCTTTCAATGCAAGTATCCCTGGCAAGATGAGATCAACAATGTGTGATACAAACATCTACTGAGTTCTCTGACTTCAAGAAAGAGAAAAGTTTATACTGATATTGCTATAGTGGAATGAATCACCTGGTCTACTATGTCTGATATGAGGTTTTTGTTCTATAAAGTCAAAGAAAGAATTTTACGAACAACAGAGATTAAGAGAAGAATATTCTTATTGAGAGAAAAAAAGCTGCCTGAGAGAGAGAGAAGGTGTCTTGAGCAGGTTGCCAATCACTGTCCTTTCTAGGGACCTTTATAGAGTAAAATCATGTGATGAAATGAGTTTAAGGTGGGGAAAAACTAGGAACTCACAATGCAGATGGGCATAAGAAGGTCCAGAGCTATGGTAGCCAATAAGATTATAAGTTCAGGTAAAGTTGATTAAATTGGGAACAAAGGGGGAAGGGAGTCACATAGAAAGCAGCTTAGGCAGCTGTGACTCTTCCCTTAGGGGTTTGGGAGGGTGACTCCTGAGTTCCTCAGAATGATAGGAACTATTTATCATGTCAGTCTTTAGGATACGGATATATTTCTTTGAAATAGTCAGGTGACTCCTGACTTCCCCAGAGTGCTAGGGAACTATTTAGAATATCAATCCTTAGGATTTGGATGAATTTGTTATCATTTGTCTTGAGCCTTGGCACATAGCATGAGGTGTCAGTGTTTCCCATAGTTGCAAGGTATCTGGACTCCTGCATGGGCTCCTTGGGGAATCTAGCCCTGTCTCATGCCAATAGTATTTAAATAACTCAGGTGCCTGTAATTAAAAGCCTGAGGTAAAGCTCTTCAGTACAAACACTCCTTTGGTCGAGCTGAGTTCACCACTGTAGAAGAATGGCAGCTCCAGAAGTCTCTGCACTACAGTCTATCATTCGGGATCCTCTCTTGCAGGGAGGGGTTCCTTTCCCTGTTTATTCTTGACTCAGAAGGAGGGCAGTAGAGCAGGAATCAGTCAGTGATGAAGGGGCAGGCTATATGAACTGTCCAATCAGATGGGCCATTGCTGGCTGTGACTTCTGTCTCTTCTGATGTCTCATTATGATTTACCTGTTCTGAGTACAATACGGGTAGCAAAATACTTGCTGGATCTCACTTAGTACTTTTGATGTCCTGTGGCCTGATTAGCAAAGAACCTGAGAGATCCTGGAGCCATGGAATTGTGAGGTTGTGGATGGGAGCCCAGAAATACAGTGGATTGGGTGAAACCAGTTACAAGGGTTTAGGAGTCTTTCCAGTGTCTGGAGCCTCAGGTATTTAGTTAGCTTCAGCTGCTGAGGTCCTCAAGCATTGGCCATGTGTCATTCGCTGTCCCTTTTGCCTCTTGCTGTTGGCAAGGGTAATTTGGGGTCCCCAGAACCCTGGCTCCACTATGACAGCAGCAGACTCGAGTATCATCTTTGAAATTCACTGCTGGCCTGGTAACTCCACAATCTTAGGCATTGGAAGGAGCTTGGGAAGACCCTGACTATGATGCTTTTTGTAGCTTGTAGAGCAGTAATGAGCTACATCTCTGCTCTCTTTCCTCAGAGTAGCTGATCTGGAATGTCCAAAGTTCATTAATGCATGTAATTCAGGGCCTTATAGTCACAATGGATCAAATTAAACTTTGGCTTTTTTGTATTTATAGTGATCTCCTATATTTATTGTATGTTCTCATATTTCCATCCTCATGACAGGTAGTGGCAAAGGTCCTGAGAATTCAGAGTTGTGTAGTAATGTGCCTCAGTAGAGGAAGGCTTCCCAAACACCCGGTGAACTCCTGTGTATTATACAGAACAGTGCAAAATAATTTCTGAACATACTTAATTATTTATGTGGCACCCCTGCTCACAGACTAGGTTTGTGAGCACAGCCATAGAGTTTTGACGTTTGAGAAAAATGAAGCAAATATGAAAGTGTTATCAAGGAAAGGGTAAAAATTTGTTAAGGACGAATTCTAGAAAGGGCTACCTGTTAAATTCTCATCGAAAATGCCAAAATTTAGGCATTTGCATGGACATATATACATGATATCCTTCTGAATGGAAAGGAATAGGGGTGTCATCTCTGATTTCAGAGCTGATTTAGTGGCTTGGTTGTTCATAGACAGTTTAAATATGGAAATTCTCTACAATGGACTTATCTAAGTGGTGTAAAGGAAAAGCTCTAAATAGAAATTTTGCAGTGATATCAATAGTTTGGCATGAAGGGTTTCCTGCTGAGGATGGATCAGAGGAGCATGGAAAGGATGTGCAAGTGACTGACAGGATGCATGAAGCCAATAGCAGGACATACAACAGAGAGGGTCTTCACTGAAAGTCAGGGAGTTCTTAGAGTAAGTGTGAAGTTAAAGTTGGGTTCTGATTGCTTCATTGAGGTGATCAACACCAGCTCTGGCAACAGTTAGTGTTCCACATCCCTGTCAACCCATGATTTTTGGGTTCCATACTTGAGATCTCATTTTGATTATCTCTAATTATGCCCCAGTGTCATGAAGGTGAAATTTGAAATTTTTTTGTACCAAGGATCGAACTCATGACCTTGCTTTCCAGGCAGGCGTTCATGCCACTGAGCTAAATACCCAACCATGAAAGTGTTTTCTGTGTAAGTATGGAAGATATCCACATTGTTTCTCAGAAAGTGTTGAGTATTGTTGGAATTTTTCTGTATTGTATGCCTATAATTTTTTAAAATAAACCAAAAGTGTCTTATGCAGTCTCTTTTTAAGTTTCACTTTGTCTTTTCGGTGTCTCAGTCAGGGTTTGTCTATTTTAGACAGCTCTGTAACTTAGAATAGCCCCAAATTCAAGGAAAAACTCCATCACCAGCCTCCTAAGATATATTTCTTCTATTTGAATTGAAAGTGATCACTTGGTGACAGTGAGCTATAATTTACAGATTGGGTCAGGTTTCATTTTATATACCTATTTTTAAAATACAGCTGTTTTCCACTAACACATGAGTTATTATTTGTGTACCATATTTGATGTTATTTATGTTTTGTTCTATGAAACCAAATTTATGTTTCAAATTGCTGCTTAAGTATATTAAGAACAAAGTACTCATTGGCTTAAATGAGATTTTAAAAGACATCATCTAGTCTATCAAAGTGATTGATGAGATTTTTTTTTAATTTTGAAATTGGTAAAATACAACAGAACACAGCAGCATAAGGCCAAATAAGATCATACAGTGATACTAGTACACAACTTTCACAACAGGTTACTGGGATAACAGTAATAGGTATCACAGTATATTTTGTTATCTTGTAATAGTTGTTCTTTTAATTACATATATCAAAATGAGATGAAATACAGAACATTATACAACTTACCAAAACAGAATATTGCATAGAGCAGTACCATTAATCAGAATAGAGTGAAACAATAATAAAAATATTTTCCTTCAAAAAGATAGTAGAAGGAAGTCCCCCTTATTTGCTATGGTCAACTTCCCAGGAGACACTCAGATTTCTTGTTCCCATTTGCTAATGGGGGGTAACAGGAGAAGAAGGGTAGGGAAGTGGGATGTTTGATTCTAGGTGGTGCATCAGTAGGTTCACTATTGCTTAGTAGGGAGACAGGCTGGTTGTTTGGTTTCACAGCATTCTAAGTTCCAACATAGCATGGATCTCAGGAGCTGCTGTTGGTTGTCCCCCTGGAAGGGCTGCATTTTGCCAGACTGCCACTGCTCACCAGGGAGGGGAGGTGCTTGCTTGGCTTCCCAGTGTCCTAAGTTCCCACATGCCATGGATCTCAGGAGCTGCTGTTGGTTCTCCCCCTGGAAGGGTCACAGTCTGCCAGACTGCCACTGCTTAGCAGGCAGAAGTGGTGCTTGCTGGTCTTCCCAGTGTCCTATATTCCAGCAAGGCACTGATCTCAGGAGGTCCTGCTGGTGTTCCTGCTGGAAGGGCTGCAGTCTGCCAAACTACAACCACTGACCAGAGAGAGGAGGTGCTTGCTTGGCTTCCCAGTCAATTGATGAGATATTTATCTGCCTCTGTGCTTTGTGGTTGCTGGTCCTGCAGGCATCTCACTGTGAGCTCTGCTTTAGAGATAGTGCACAGGGAGTCTTGCCATGACTCAGCACAAGAATCAGTGCTCTGATTTGGCTGTTACATTAGCAGTGAGTTGCAATCTAGCATCAAATTTGCTGTCTTCAAAAATGTGTATACACAAAATTAATGACCAAGACATGGATTTAAATTTGAAGAAATCAGTCTTCATTCAGCTGTTTTGTTTGGTTTTATTTGTTTAGTTTAGCTTTGTTTTATTGAGACATGCTTTCTTTATGTATATCAGCTGGATTTGAACTCTCTATGGAGCCTAGAATTGCCCTGACCTCACGGATGCTGTCCTCTCTCAGCCTTTTGAGTGTTGGCATTATAGATATGCACCACCACACTTTGCTTTTGATTCAGATTTGTAGGAGAGAATTTAAGGTATCCCAAACCTAGGGTCTCAACCTTCCTTTGAGGAGTATATGTATGATTCTTTAGGAGGTGCTGACCTTTGAGGATGTGGTCGTGAACCTCAGCAATGAGGAGTGGAGTTTGCTGAGTCCATCCCAAAAGAACCTCTACAGAGATGTGATGGGTGAAACTTTTAGCAACATGATTGCGATAGGTAAGGATGAAATCTTTTTGTCACTCATGCTGTCAGAATATTGTTTGTTGTTCATCAGTGCTGTTTCATTAAAAAGAACTTGAAAATATTTTAAGAACTATCTCCGATCTGGACATGTTATATGATATATCTAAACAAAACCTATTAATTTGTATATATTAATCTAATGAGTCCTGGTATTTCTATGTCTACAACTCAGGAGGACATGGGGATATCCAGGGAGCTGAAAAAGAATGCAAAATTTACTGGAGATACTTAAGGCAATCCGCACTCACAAGGAGAAGGAATGTTCCTGAGTAATTAGTGATTCAGCAGAAAAATGACCACCATTCAATTTAATGTCAATAATATTCTCCAATGATATATAAGCTAGGGTGTGTATAATGAGTGTATTAAATCATGGAAATGTATGACATTGCATATAGATGTATATGAAAGGCATACACTTTGAGTTATGACATTCTGCCTTCAGTTTTTTTACCAATATATACATGTGAATGCAACACATTCATTTTCTAAGAATTGCTAAGATTGCAATAGAATTTGAAATAAAACTGAGTGCTCATGTTTCCAAGCCATGCTCTAGAGAATCAAGCATTCTGATTAATATTTTTAATAGGCTGATGGAATGTTAGTGTACTCATTTTGAATATCAGTATGCAGTTGTCTCTAGAAATTGATCCCCTCATACTTGTAATGGATACTATTAAAATCTCAAAATCCACATAAAATACTCATACATGCTGACTCATATACAAAGCAGATCAAGTTATAACAGATTAGGTCTTGAAGCGTAGCTATCTATCATTGGATTTGTGGAGAAGGAAAATGTTAATAGACTGTGATTGTGCATTCTTGTACACCCAGCACACTAGGAATCAGATTTTGCAGAATGGCAAAGTCAAGTTCAAACTTCACAACTTAATGATCAGTGAAAAATGTCATAAAATGGATTTTTAAAAAGTGATATATTTTAGGCTAATACTTGTTGTTCATTCCCATCCCAGAAAAGAAAAAATGTGTTATATAATGGCAAAAAATAAATAATATAATGTCATTTTCCATAAGAAATAGAAGGGTCTTTCACCCATCAGTTCAGTGAAATAGCTCTGCTATAAAACCTAAAAGGTCACAGGGTTTCTTTTAGATGAGAAAGCAAAATATAAATTGTGGAATGAAATGAAAGAGAGATGATAGAGAAAGCTAAGACTGATCAAATTGAAAAGGCAACTACAGGCTAAGGACAGAAGGGAGATTGTGATGGGGAAACATATCAGAATAATCTGTATGTGATTCACATATTTACCCATGCCCAAAGTGAAGCTAAATATTCTGCGTTTCAAAGTATCAACTTTTCCAAATGTGTACCAGTCTTTTGGGAATGGTTGTTTTCAACATATTTTACAAGGCCATTCTGTTGCTGCATGGTCAGAATTTCTTAGCAGGCATTAAAAACAGAACTTGACATTAATGCAGTCATTAAAGTGAGATGCATTTCACTGTGAATTTTTCTTTTTTTAAATTTAATATAAAGAAAGGTTAAACAAACAAAATAAGTACAAATAATACTACTTTCAAAGTGAAAATAAACAGTAAGAAATTGCAAGATGATGATTACATATGGTGCTCATAAAAATAGTTAATGAAATACAAAAGTGAAACATACGAAGTGGGGATTCAAACAGAGAGACTGCACACAGTTTTGTTCAACTCTCCAACAAAAACTTAGTAATATGGTTAAAAATCCTATATGTGATTTTTTTCTTTACAGAAATGACAAGCTAGGGAAACCCTATGGACATACATCTTGGAATCAGTGTAAAGAAGTATTCCTTGGTACTGCAGAAGGTAATGTGAATGTGAAAAAAACAGAAACACACCACAATGTTCAGATCCATGGAAAATATTGCAGTGGAGGGAAACCCTATGTATGCAAGCAATGTGGGAAAGGTTTTACCAAACATGGAATTTGTAAGAAACATGAAAGAATTCACAGAGCTGAGAAACCATATGTATGTAAGCAATGTTGGAAAGCTTTTAAGACAAGTGCAAGGTTCATGAAAGATTTCACACTGGAGAGAAACCATATGTATGCAAGCAATGTGGGAAAACTTTTACCACACATGGAAATTGTAAGCAACATGAAAGAATTCACACTGGAGAGAAACCACATGTATGTAAGCAATGTGGGAAAGCTTTTAACACACAGGGAAATTGTAAGAAGCATGAAAGAATTCACACTGGAGAGAAACCATTTGTATGTAAGCAATGTGGGAAAGCTTTTACCACACATGCAAATTGTAAGGAACATGAAAGAATTCACACTGGAGAGAAACATATATGTGTGAGCAATGTGGGAAAGCTTTTAAAACACAGGGAGATTGTAAGAAACATGAAAGAATTCGCACTGGAGAGAAACCATATGTCTGTAAGCAATGTGGAATAGTATTCACTAGTTCTGGACATTGTAAGCAACATGAACGCATTCACACCGGAGAGAAAACATATGTATAAGCAATGTGGGAAAGTTTTTACCCTACATGGACATTGTAAGCAACATGAAAGTTCACACTCATGATAAAACCAGTGTATGTAAGCATCATGAGAATGATTTGAGCACACATACATATTGCATAATGCATGAGAATCTTCACACTTGGCAGAAAACTTATATATGTAAGTAAAGTGGGAAAGGTTTCAGCAGAAATGCTCATTGTCCAATAGGTGAAAAAATTTACACTGTTGAGAATGCCTGTGCATGTGAAGAATGTGGGAAAGCTTTCAACACACATGGATACTGTAAAATACATCAATGACTTCACACTGGTGAGAATCTCTATGTATATAACAATGTGGCCAAGCGTTTACTGCATACAGTTATTGCAAAACAGATGAAAACTTTCACACAGGGAAGAACCACTGGCTATGTAAGCAAATGGAGACACTTTCAGTAGCCAGATTTTAAGTGAAATACGTAATGAAACTCACACTAGAGATAAATCCTATGTGTTATGGGAATACTCTCAGCACACATGATCATTGTTACATATCTGAAAGAGCTCACTGGGCAGAGATGCTATGTGGATTAACATTGTGAGAAATATGGCAATCCATTTTGTTGTTAAATACATAGAAAAAACGTTGCTCCTCAGACAGTTTAGATCTAAGTTTACTTTAAAAATCCCAAGGAGACCTGAAGAAATAACCAATACAGAAGTTTGATGTGAATATTTCTTAACAAATTTTCCAGAAATGACAAATCTGTTGTGGAGCTCTACTCGAGTGCACATGTTGTATGGTTTTCATTTAACCCCTTGTACCTCTTTAGATTTTTTTAAATGTCTTTGTGCTTCAACATGGCATCTTGTAATTAAACATGGTAAACTGAAATGGCCTTTTCACTTTCAAGTATGGATAGTGTCAATGTACTTAATAGTTTGTCTTTAAAATTGAATTTTTATATTTTTTTGTAAATTGTAATGTTTATTTAAAGAGGAAAAACAAAAAAAGTGTAGAAATAATACATAATTTCAGAAAAATAAACAATAAGAAATCACTAGTTGATTAGTTACATATTGTCATCTTAGAAGTAGTTGTTCAAGTTACAAAAAAAGCATACAAACTGATATTTAAATAATGGCACTGTGAATAGTTCACCTCAATGATCCAACAAAAACTTACTAATATGCTTATCTGTCATCCATACTTTTTTTTTTCCTTAAAGAGGGTAAGATTAAACATGACAAAACAGAACAGAACAGTTCATAAGAAAACAAGTTAAGGAAACACAGATTTCAAAGCAAGTCCACTGGAGATGTTCTTCACTGTCTATCTTACTGTCTCTAGTTTCCTTCCAAATAGTTGTTCCCATCTAGAATGCATTGAATATATACTGAAGGTTATAGAACTAATCAAATAATTACAGGATGATGCAGGCTTTTTCGGTCTTCAAAGTGATTTTGGGGAAGTCAATAATGACTACCACAATGTCTCTCATTCTCTTCATAGTAGCTGTCTTTATCTTTATGTATGCTGAATTTGAACATAAGAGACTAGACTAATATCACTCTCAACACTGAAAAAGAGCATCCTGAGAATGAGAAAGGTGAGGAATTGCCTAAAAAAAAGAAGGCAGAGGGCATTGTTAAAAGTGTATCAGGATTTAAAAGCTACATTAGACTTATTGCTCTGGTTAGTTTGATTATATTTTGTTCCAGCCTGTCTACTCATATTACATTTGAGGGCACAGAGAGATAACCCAAAAATAGCAGGTTATACCATGGTAACTATCCTTAATTATCTATTAACTTAAACTGAAACCCAATTACTTACATTGTCTTCTATGACTGATCTTCTTTGAAGCTGGTTTGTTTGAATGCTATTTGGCCTTGACTGATTTTATTCACATTTGGTATGCTTGCTTGTATCAAGTCCAAGAGTAGAGGCATTGGTTGCTATACAACTGCCAAGAAGTTGAACTGTTTCAACTTTTTTGACCTTTTAACTGAGAAGAATGTAGTATATGCTACTGAATATACACTTAGGATTTTAAGAGCATAGTATAAAGAGAATTTGATGGTTTTTTTTTGTTTGTTTGTTTTTGAACTAACTTTATATATGGAAGTAGGATTTGAGCAAAGGATTACTGTTTTTTGGAAAGACTTTCTTGTCTTATTTTAATGTAACTCAAGTACATATTAATAAGGACCACATAAAAGATGCTAATACAGAAGAATAATGAGAGAATAACAACAGCTACTGTATTGTACACACTGATTTCTTAATGATCTACATTTTCATACATTTGTAAAATTTGTTAATTTTTTTACAAATTTTAAAGCATGATCTCACTAATATTGTGAGTTCCCCAGGCCAGGCTTAAACCTGTCCTTAATCAATCTCTTTCCCTCTCCCTGAGTGCTGGGATTGCAGGTATTATCTTGAGTTGGTAATCAGCAGTAATTTTGTGAATTCTTAGAATATAATATTTGGCTTTGATCTTTTTTTTTTTTTTTTTTGTCTTTTTCATTTTTATCGGTACCGGGGATCAAACTCACGACTGCCTGTTTGCAATGCAGGTGCTTAGGCCGCTGAGCTAAATCCCCAGTCCCTGATCTTTAGACACTTTGCAGAGAGAGTGGATCTAGTTAAGCTATCTACCAACTTCCTAACTGACAGTTTTTTCAAAGTAAGTAGGATTGAAAATCCCATTAACACTGTTTATAGATTCTCTGTTTTGTAACTGTGGTCATCCTGTGCTTCAGAATATCACTGCAAATGCCTTCTGCACTGGAACTGAGGCTTGGTGTGGTTGAAGCACATTCTCTTCTTTTGTTTTTTTAATCCCTCATGACTTTTGATGATTGTTTGAAGTCAAACCACAAGAAAAGTGTGAAAGCTAATGTCACTTGGGGCACACTGCCCTCCAGAAGGCCTGGACAGTGTAAAATGTTATTTTTTCTACCGTTGGACTTTCCAAGGTTTTTGTTTTGCATTCAGTTTCTATGGATTGAATACTGAGGTTTTCACTTAGCTCCATGGCCTTCCACATTTAAAATTCTTTTTATTTTCATCCAGGTTCTGGATAAGTAGCTATATTGCTGAGGCTGTCCTTAAATATGTGATGTTGCTGCCTTAGATTTCCAGACTGCTGGCATTACAAGCCACACCACCAGACATGGTTTCATCATCGTGTTGTTAAAAACTCATTGGCTGAGCATGGAATGTTGAAAATGCCTGCAATGCCTGCACTCAGGAGTCTGAGGCAGCAGGATTCCTGGGAGTTCCAGACAAGCCTGCAACACACTCTGAGTTCAGCTTAGGCCAGAGCTACACAGGAAGAACTTGACCAAAACCTGAAAAAGAAAAAGAAAGAAAACTAAAGGAAAGGGAAATGAAGGAAAGCATGGGGGGGGAGGGGAGGGAAGGGAAGGAAAAAGGAGAAACAAAACAAAATTCCTGGTGACTGTATGAGTTTTTCTCTACTGGGCTGGCCTTTCTAATCTGTGTTTCAGTTCTTGCAGTATAGGACCCTTTTGACTGTTGTCACTTTATTATATACCAGAAAACTATGTATTTTGTTGCCTCTAACTTTAATGTTTTTTCCATGGCTATAGGATGACTCCTTGTCTTTCCTTGTGCATTTTCATTTTGTTTTTTCTATTTCTAAGAAAATGGCACTGATCTTTTGACAAGAATGGCATTTAAACACTTGGTTTTTCTGGGTAGCATGTACATTATAACATGAATTCTTCCGATCCACCATCACAATCTGTCTTTTCTTCTCTTAGTGCCACTTCACTCATTGCTTCAATTTCTGCAATTTTCCAAGAACAGGTAAGTTTGGTTAAAATTTTACATAAGTATTAATTTTTTTGGATGAATAATGAAATGAATTTTGTTCCTTGTATTTGGGTCTGCTGTTCGTTTGAAGCACATAGATATGAATTGATTATGACATATGGATTTTGAACCTTGAAACTGAAGTTATTTGTCAATTTGCTCTAAAAGTTGTTCAGTGGAGTTTTAAGTCTCTTTTATGAAAGGTTGTGTCCTCAGGAAAGACAGGCACCTCTTAATTCTTCCTTTCTGATTTGGTAAACTTTTGGGTTGTTATTGTTGACTCAATTCTAGGACTAGGACTTCAAGTTGTGTGTTCAAAAGAGTCCAAACCCTGGTCTTGTTCCTGACCTGAGAAGCAAATCTTGCAGCTGGTCAGCAACTGAGCATGATGTCAGTGATGGGCATGTCATGTGTACTCTTTGCTGTGCTGAGATTCATTCCTCCTACACATGGTGTGTGAATGGTTCTTATCATGAAAGGATGGTGAACTTTTGAATTTCTCAAAATGATTTTTCCAAATCTCTTGAGGGGTTAGCTGTGCCTCATGCTGTGAATGTGGGAAGTGACACTGAATGATTTGTGCAAGTGTAACCATTCTAGCACCACTGAGGGTGAATCCAGTATTTATTGTGGTGTTTAAATTTTGCATGTGCTGGTGAATTTAGCTGATGAGCATTTATTTGAATATTTTTGTGTATGTTCATTAAGAATATTGGCCATTAGAGCATTACCATTTTTTTTAATGCATTATGGTCTGGCTTCATTATCAGGGTGACTTTGTCATCTAAAAGGAATTGGTGGTGGTTCCCTTCCCTTGAAAGACATGAAAAATGATTAGTATTTATTCTTTTTCAAAATTTTGTTTTGAATATAGTAAAATACAACAGAGCAAACAGAACAAAGCAAATCGAGACCATGCAGTGAAATTGGTACAGAACTTCACAGCAGGGTCTATGATAACATTAATAGATACCCTAGTATATCTCATTATCTTCACAATTGTTTTCCATTCAATTAGTTATAGTGAAATCCAAACAAACACAGAACATTTTAAAACCACTCAAAAGATGATATTGAATAGAGCAAAACAATTAATCAGAACACAGCAAAAGATTAAAGACAACATTTGTTTTCAAACACAAGATAGAAAGAAATCTCCTGTATTTACTATATTGCACACGGTCATCTTCCCAAGAGATGCTCAGAATTCTGCCTCTCCTTGCTAATCAAGGGTGGGCAAGTGGGATGTACGGCTCTCAATCCATGCACCATTAGGCTCACGGGAGATGCTGACTGGTTCTCCTCCTGGCTTTCATCAGGGTTGCTTGCCAGGAAGGAAGGAGAATTTTTTTTGTTCAGCTGCCTAAGTCCAAACATGGCCAGATCCAGTATTTATTCTTTACTATACACTTCATACAAGTCAGCAGGGCATTTATCATATCCTGGCATTTGTTGTTGTTATTAAGCAGTTATGATTGTTGACTCATTGCCTGTGTTTGTTAATGCTATGTCAAATGGTGTGTTTTCTTCTGAGGGTGTGGGTCAGTGACACATTGGGAAATCATGTATCGATTAAGGATCACGTCACATTTTACTTAGCGATGTGGCAAATTACTTTTCTATCTTCAAACTGTCCCTACAGTATTTATTTTTGTGAGTAATCTGGTAAGTTATTTAGTCTTTTAAAGCACATTGTTGCAGGGTGCAGTTACTCGTGGAGGATACCAAGGCAGGCTAGGGCCAGGTGTTTTATTTCAGGCTTTGTACCCATACCTGCCTGCAGTGTCCTCACCTCCTGACCTGCTGCCTGTAAACACCTGTCTTGCTCCACAGCTGTGGTGAATTCACATATGGCAGTTTAGATCTCACCTGGGTGGAAGACATTCAGTCAAGGTATGCTCTGAAACATGCTGATCTTCTTGTACAGAGTTCCACTGAGTGAGACATGGGGCCTCAGGACTGCAGGGAGGAGCTCTGGCAACAGGGCCACAGCAGCCCTCTCTTATCCAGCATGCTGTGTATGCTGTTTCTCCACATCTGCATGGTTCATCTTCCCCCTACTTATATTTCCACAAAGATCTGAGAAGCCCTGGGCTTCCGATTCCAGGCTCCAACTCAATGGTGAGTTTTAGAGTGAATTTTATTATTAGGAAATTCAATTTATATACATTTAACCTGGAAATTCCACTTCTATGGCCTCATTATAAAAAATGAGATTCAGAGATACCCGTGATCTCTTCTTATTCAGTTATGAGTGTGGATAGTTAGAAACCACGAATGTACCATAGCAGAGCTGCTCAGTCAATTATACAATTATAGTCACAGAAAATGCTGAAAGAAGACCATGTCCTAGGCCATGTCCTGGATCCTACCTGAGATGATAGAAGAGCTCATAGCCTGGCCCTCTCTCCACTCAGCAATGAAGAGACCCAGGCCTGAAGAGCAGGTGAGGACAGAAGAGAGGTGCTCCTGGAGGGCAGAGCGCTGAACTTGGGGGGAAGCCTTTTTGGTGTTTCTTCCATTTTTCCATTCCATTGCATTATTTATAGTGTTCTATTCCATATTCCTTTTTTTCAAATCTGTTAATATTTAATTGTGGCTAATTTCTTGAATAGGTATGTGAAAATGGATGATTTAATTTTGTTATATATACTGAAAGTTATGCACAATACATACACTTCAAATATCACTGTAAATATAAAATAAGGAGGCTTGGTATTCAGCCAGCCAAACACATCATTCATGACTAACTTTTAAAAATTCCAACACATAAAGCCATGAGGATCCTGCTGTGGTGGGTGTCCCTGCCCTTCCTACCATAAAAGTCACCATGCTGACCTGTGCCTGCTACTGCCATAGGACAGCAAGAGTTTTTCTTCAGTGTCTGTTTTTCCAGCAAGGAAGTCCTGAATCTTCCTGCTTTCAGGCATCACAGGGAATGTGCAGCTTGCACAGGAGCCTAGCACTGCCTGCCTTACACCCTTTTCCCCCACCTCATCCATGCTGCAGCCCTGCAGGCAAGGGAAGGCAGAGCAGCCAGGATGCAGCAAAAACTCTGATTCCTCAGCCCCAGGGGCCTCAGTTCCTGGGTCTCAGCCTCCACCAAGTTTCAGGTGCTATCCTGAATTCATCTGGCTTAGTGGGCAGGGCACCCAATCTGCACTCTGGGGATGAAGACCACGAAGACCACTGTCTTCAGTGACCCTTCTACTCTGCAAATTCTGCTCCTATCTTTGAGACTGAGGTAGTGGCATTGGAACAAAACACAATATTGTCATTACATTTCTTTTTGTTGTTATTTTTTTGGCTTCTTTGTTTATTTAAGCATGTATTTAGAACTGCATTTTGCCAAAAACCATTTCCTTGTCTTTTCATTCCCCAGTTAACAGAAGTTTTAACAGATTTCTACTGTAGTTAAAACTCTATATGCTTGAATGCTGAGAATCCACTCTCAAGCTTGGTAGAATGAGGGAAGCAAAGTAGAAACTGAACTTGGAACACTACTGTGCCTTCCAGCATTTTGTACACCAAACCCTGACTCATGCCTGTTTACCCATAACATATGGGCTTCAATACCAACTGAATTTGCCACTGACAAATGAGTTTCATACATGTACTTCAAACAATCTCTTTTCCCCTCAACTTACTAAGCACATGATCTAAGGATCCTTACACCCAAACTTCAAAAATAATTTCCTGTAAACAAGAGACTGCTATCCATCCTGAAATCATGATGGGATTTTATGTAAAGACATAGTCTCATCCACACCCAAGCAATCATGAGCTGAGAGGGGCGGAGATGGTTTGTGCAGATAGAAACACCTTGAAATTGTCAGGCAGTAGCAGCATCAAGCAGGGAGCAGAGCTGCCAAACCGTCACATTTGTGTGATGGAATCATCTGGTGGGTTTTGCCTTGGGTTTACTGAGGTGGCTCAGTAAATCTAGGTTGCTGTAGTTCAGTGCCAAAGGGAAGTCATGTCCATGTAGCATTTATTTGGAGTTATTCTTTTGCAATTGTGAAACATGCATGCATGAGGTTTCACACCTCTGCCATTGCAGACTCACCCACAGGAATTATTTTCAAGTCTTGTAAAGGGTCAGTTTATTTACACAAATGCAGAATGCTGTTCTCAGCCTTGTTTTTCTCAGACTTGTGCACTTGCCATCATTTCTTCAAAGGAAGTTAAATGATTTAGTTTGACCAAACTTCAATTGTGTGGCCATGCTTCCATGTGATGTCCTTGCTGACAGACCTGAAAAGGAAGTAAGGTGGACCTGCTGGGTGTTCAGCTCCAGGGCAATACTCTACTCAGCTGTGTCAGCCAGGGCTGCCTCTCATCTCATTGGCCACTCTGGCATCCAAATGCCCTTGCTCCGTGTTGTCCCTGGTGTTAGTAAGCACTGGTTTGCAGTGTAGACTCCCAGGGCACTGGTTAGCACATGAAAAACCTTGCTGTGCTATGAGTTTTTCACCCCTAGACCTGCAGCTCTATGGCCCTGGCCAGAGTTCCCTCCAACAACCATGCACAGCATCCTCCAAACAGCACTCTTGTGCATGGTCTATGTAAAGGCTAGGGAGGGTCCCAGTTCCTTCCTGCTTCAAACAGTACTGTGAATCAATCTCTTGAAAAGAAATCTTGAAAATTTGTGTAGCATTCTGTGTCAGAGAAACCTCTCTTCTTAGTCCTGTGAGGTCTAAGGATGGTTCCATATATAGCTGTGATGGGAGCTGTGGGACAGCACTTTGCTCTGCCCCCCATGTTCTCTCCAGTGCTATTCAGATCCTGCCTTAAAATGTGCCATTGGAAGGGGACACAGCACATCTCAGTGATTTGTGCCTGCGTGAATCAACTTTCGGTGGCTGAATGTTTTCTGCACCTGTTGGCTACAGGTGGTGATTTCCTTTTGAATTACAAGGCTTTCTCACTTCTCTCACATGGACTGGTGAGACCTCTTTTACTAGGGTAATTCAAACACCGGGAAGATGAAGCACTTTCATCACCAATCACAGCACTAAACAATGAACCAATCACAGATGCTAGGTTTAGCTGCCTCTGTGACTTCATGAGCCTTTGGTGGGGACACCCAGATACAAACCATAACACCTTCTAAAGTAAATCCTCTGAAGGTACCCATGCTCTGGACTAGAAGATAATTCCTTGGCTTAGTCCAGGGTTTATCTTATTTTATTTTATTAATTTATTTTTTGAGCCTCTCACTGTGTAGTTCAGGCTGGCCTTCGATTCACTGTGTAAATTAGGCTGACCTAGAACTTGCAACTATCCTCCTGCCTCAGCTTCCTAATTGCCAGGATTACATGCATGTACCATCACATCCAGCTATTGCTTGTTAAACTGTATTTATTGATTTACTTGAGACTACTCAATTTAGTTATCTCTGTTATACTTCAGTATACAAAAATGCTAATAAATGTAATAAAATTCCAGCCCATTGTAAACAACTTAGCAACTTAGCAAGGCCCTTTCTGGGAATAAATTATGATAAAAGGACCAAGGCACTGGATTCAATCTTCAGCACTGCAAAAAATTAAATCTATAAATAAACAAAATTGATTATTAGTAAATCTATAAGTAAACACATCTTTTGTGGGTAGCTCAGATGAGAAGTGTTTTAAAAGCAATTTTATTTCATTATAATTGACATACAATGAACTTATAGGTTTAAACTACAAAATTGGATGAATCTTGACGTGGACCAGTGATATAGCTCAGTGGCAAAGTGTTTCCTGGCAAGCACAGGGTCCTGAATTTGGTTCCTGGTACCAAAAATAAACAAAACTAAAAGTAAAAACAAACAAAAACATCCTCTAGGAAGCTTGTCATACATGAGCTCCTTGAAAATCGTCACCAAGGTGGTAATGTATACGTCACCTTCAGATTTTCCTTATGGCTCCTTATAATTTCTTCCTTCCATCCTAAGCAATGTGTCTGCTTTTTGTTTCTGGGAGACACTTTGTATTTTCTAGAGGTGACAAGTCTGTAACCACACAGGATGCAGGATGTTTTTGTTTTGGGAGGAGCCGCTAGGGTTTATTCAATGCTCATAACCATGTTAGATTTCCCAAGTGCTGCTCCTTGTCAGTGGCTGAGCCATCACATCCTACTGTGTGGATGAACCACAGATTCTCATGTATCCATCAGCTGAGGCCCTGTGTGGTGTTTCCAGTTTTGATCTCATAAATAAAGTTGCTGTGGTCCTTCTTGTGTTTGTATAGCAGCAGCACTGATTTCCAAGGGGAAGATACTTAGTGTAAAGTTCAATATTTCAGGTCTTGCATGTTTAACTCAGAAATTGCTTAACTGTCTTTCAAGTAGTTGTTCAAAGCAAAGTAAAGATTTCTGGCTCTTCCTGTGAGTATTTTTAAACTCTGTTCTTTTTTAACTCTTGTTCATTTATTTTTCAGTCTTTTTCAGTTCATTTTATAAAATTTACTTAAGGTAAGTTTATTTCTATTACATAAAATTCAGCATTTTTTGACATTGTATTGAATTTTAAAGTTGGAAAAAACCCAAAATACTGTATATATGCGCATATGTAAACCACCTATAATTTTAACATCACAAAACTTCTGCTGTGTGATGTTTAACTTCATTGTCAACTTGATGGGCTTGAGAGCTGTCCAAGGGATTAGTAAATGCACTTCTGGGGTCATCTGTATGGGTCATGGAGGAATGATGCTAGCTACTCCATCTGGTCTCTGGCTCCTTCCTCCCTGGCACTGTCCCTCTACTCTGCTTCCTGGCCACCATGCACTGCTTAGAGCACTATACAAGAATGTAAATATGAGATAACAAACTGTAAGAATTATACAACAAAAACAGTGGTTCTCTGTTCTGCTCCACACTGACTACCACTGTTGCTGATGTCTTGAGTATGCACATTCTCTAACCTTGGGACCTCACCCAAGAAAATCTTCCTTGAGTTCCCAAAGCAGGTCAACAAGTGTTCACACAGTGCCCATGAAAAGCCCATGCAACCTTCATCCAATTCTTCTGCCTCTCCAAGGAGAACATGACCCTTTTGTGTTCTCCCCTTGACTCTGCAGATGGCCATTCTAATCCTATTTTTTAAATCCTTTGTGTGTGACACATACACACATACACACACATACACAAATTAAATCTGACCCTCCGGTGAACCCTGACACAAACTGCCTCTAGCAACCTGTGCAACCTCCCATGAACAATTTCATGCTTCACTCATGTGAAAAATCCAAAGCAGAACTGTAGCAGTGCTGTGTCAAGTATGGGTTAGTTAACGGAGGTGTTGGTATGAGGCCCACTGGGTTAAAATTCTATCCACTCGTTTGTCATTGGAAAAGGTTTTAAATGTTGGTGTCTCAGCTCACACAGCTATGAAAATGAAGATAATTCCTAACTCCTACTCTTGTAAGAATGAACATATGTAAAGCACCTCAGAGAGGCCACAGCCTTACATCTGTAAGTGTTACATATGCTTATTAGTATGTTATATTAACGTGTAAACATATTTTTAAGTTATGAAGACATCAGATGATGGATACCAAAAGCCCTCATTTCTCTGTAATAAAAGAAGGGCAACAGCGCAAATAACAATGGCATCTGAGCATTTGCTATATGCTAGGAACCATGGGAAGAGCTCTGCAGGGTTTTCATTGGATCTTCACAACAGTGCCAAGCGATGAGTATTGCCATTCATCACAGTTTGTTTCTTTAAAGGAAAAAAACACACAATATTTCAAAGCAAAATAATAGGAGAATAATAATAGTGGAAATTGAAGCTCCCAGAAGAGAAGCAGTGTGCCTAACGTGTCAGGCCCAGGGAGATTTGAGTCCAGACATCTATAGATTTCCAAGCCTCAGACTCAGTCCAATCCTCTGCTTCCTCTCACAGCAGGCCTGGGGCTCAGTCTGCCAGAAGTTCAACCTGCAGCCACACCCAGAGTCAGAGAAACCCTAATCCCCACTGCCACGCCCACCACCTCATTCTTGCCTCCTGGAGGGCTCTGCACCTCCTGGGTCCCAGCTTCTGGCCCCGCCCCTCACATCGCTTGCCCCCACCCCCTGGCCAGGAGCAAAGATTACACTTCACCCGGCCCACCCTGGGTGGCCTGAGGCCATGGACGGTCCCTAGCCACTGGACTCCACATCCCACTGAGTCCCACTCTGCCCCCGGCCTCGCTTCACAGGGGATGCACGGAGTGGCCATTTTGCCGCTAGCGACCCCTTCTGGAGACCTGAGCACTCTTCCTTCCTTTCGGCCTAGGCTGTGGCTGGGCTGGGACTGGGGTCTGGGCCAGGTAGGCGGGCTGCAGCGAATGTTGAGTGGCCGTGCGGCCCGGTGGCCCCAAGTTTAGCAGCTTAGGTACCCTTGGTCGGGGGTCCGGGGAGGTGGCGGGCGCCACACTGAGGCGACCTAGCCTCAGGTCTACAGGGCCCTCCTTTCCTCCCTCCTCTCTGTCTGGGTCCGCATGGCCTGGCCTGGCACGTGGCCTGAGATAATTGCGCCCCTCCCCAGCCAGGTGCTAGTGAGAGCCCAGCCCTGGTGTGGGACCTGCAGTATACCCATCTTACCCGTATTGGGCTGTCTCTAACTGTTACTACCCAGTTCTGCTAATATCATTTATATATTTGCATAGTGTTGAATATTTATACTATATGCATAGGTAGAGTTTTACTTAGTTATCCTGTTACTGACCATGTACACAAGTCTAGTTCCTCTTAGAATAACCGCATTGAGCATATATCTTTTTTCCCTGGGATAAATTCCAGACATTAGAAATAGTAAATCAAAATTCTGTGTTCTTTCCCTGGTACTTGATATGAATTGCTTCGTAGACAGGACATGTTAGCAGTAGAAACCTTGCAAAATTTAGGTATGTGCCCAATTATCTGGAGAAATTTGGAGTTCAGCAAGGTGTTGAGTCCTTTTCTGTACCAGCTGAGAGGCCACACAATCTACTGTTGGATTTTATTTTTAACTGATGTACCATGTTCATCCTTTTGTTTGACTGACTCTATTCTGTTTTATTTCATTTGGTTTTATCCTCTTTACAATTAAAAAAAGAACACTTTCTTGCAAGGCATAGTGGTACATGTCTGTAATCCCAGCAAATGGGAAGGTTATACATGAGGATCACAGGGAGTTCAAGGTTTGCCTGAAATATTTGTTGAGTCAAGGTCAGCCTGTAGTACATAGCAATACTTTGTCTCAAAGGAAAATAAAACAAACAAACAACAACTTTTTTCCTCTTTTTTATTTTAATGTAGCACAGGTAGATATTAATAAAGTATGAAAACACTTTTATAAATAGATTAATTTTTTTTCATAACAGAATAGTGGTTAATACACTGTGTTCAATGATCCCAGGAAATTTCTGTATGACCTATATGCCCATGCACTTTAAAAATTTGTTGTTATTGTTGTTTTTAATTATTGAGACAGTTTCTAAATAATTTACTCAGCTCTCCAAGTTGGGTTTAAACTTGTGGTCCTCCTTCTTTAACCTCACATAGTGCTGGGAGTACAGGTATAAGATATCCTCCTTTGGTAATTCACAATAATTATGTATGTTTGTGGGTTAACATGTGCTTTTGATCTATGGCTCCTTTGTAGAAAGAATCAATCTAGTTAAGGTGTCTACCACCTTACTAACTACAAATACTTTCACAGTGACTACAACTGCAAATTCCATTGGTTAGCAGTTTTGAAAGCTATCCTTCTTAACTGTGGTCACCATGCAGTTTAGTAATCATTGAAAATTTCTTCTCCATTGTTAATGAGACTTTGTATTCTTGGATGAAAATCCTCCTTTCCCCATCCCTCATGGAACTGATCATTCTTTAAAATCAAAGTGTCCAAGAAAGATGTGGAGGCTCAAGCTGCTTGGAGCATACAGCTCTCCAGAAAGACCAGGTGATGGTGTTCTGCAGCCCTTCAGCTTGCTTCCAATTTTTTTTCCTTAACTCAGTTCTGGGAATTGAATGCAGGCCCCTGCACTGAACTACAGTAAATTCTGTTTTTAAATTTCTTTTTTATCTTGAGCCAGGGTTTGCATAAGTAAGTACACTGCTGAGACACCAATCTTGGGCATAGATTCTTACATGTCTGTTTGTGAACACACATTGATGTCAGAGACATTTCATTTTCAAAAACAAGACCCTCCATGCACACATCCTTCTCTCATTGGTGTATTATTTTGTGATCCGATTCCTTTTCCTCTTTCCCTGTAGGCCCAGAGAGACTGAGCTCAGCATCCCTGCAGCTTTCCCTGGTCTCATGACCCACTCTGATGCCTTGAACTCTCTATGTGGAATGTAGCAAGGCTCCCAGTTTCCTCCTGCTTCAAACAGTGCTGTGAACCACAGTCTTAAACAGAAAGCTTGAACAGTTATGCGGATCTCTGTGTGGGATAAATCTCTATTCTGAGCACTGCAAGGTCCAGGGACACCTGTGTAGAGCTGTGATGGGAGCTACTGGACACGGCTCTTCTCTGCACACCATGTTCTTCCAGTGATGTTCAGCACTTGCCTTAAAACCTGCCATCAGATGGGGACACAGCACATATCAGGGATGTGTGCCTGCGTGAATCAGCTATGGGGAGCTCAGCGTTTTCTACATTTGTTTACATGTGGTGATTCTCTTTTGAATTACAAGAAGTTTTCATCTCTCACAGAATGGACTCATGACACCTATTTGTCAACTCTAATACAAACTATTTATCTTTCTGTTGCTTGTAAGGAAAGATTTCTTATTGTGGATTCTACATTATTCTTGTTTCGGTTTTTCAAATGTAAAGAATCAGATCTTCCTCTCTCCCTTGTACCACTGAAATCATGGGAAAGCTTTTCCAACATGAAAAGATGAGTAGATACACAATAGTCTTTACATTTTACCTGTACACTTTGGTCTACCTGAGATTTTCTCTTCTATCGAAGAGCAATAGCAGCCAGTCACCTCTAGGAATATTTGGCCAAACATAATCTGATGCATGAACATTAAAGACCCAGAGTACTAAATCACAGTGTGAAGAAGTCAGAGTGGGTGGGGAGTAGCAAGAGAGTACAAGGATGTGGAAGGGTCCAAAACTGAGCACAGTGCTGGAACTCAATGGATGTGGAAATTGTACAAATTGGTGATGTGATGACGTGCTACTGAATTTAATATGTTGAAATGCATGATATCTTAACTTTTAATTAAAATTACCTTAGAATTTGATGTTGAGAATAATTATAGACATAGGAGTAAAAATAAAAACTGAAAGAAATACAAGAGGAGGGGTTACAAGGGGATGGGAAAGTAAAAGCAGGTGCTTTGCAGGACTTGGCCCTAAGTGGAGTTCAAGACACCTATCATAGTGCGAGTAAAAGTGCCAGTTATGGAATTCCTTAAGACAGGGTGCCTGACCCTAGTTTTCACTTTGATCCCAGAGCTGGTGAGGTCACTGGAGGTGGAGATGACCAAAGCTCTGCAGTTGGGACTTGAGGTTTGTCAGGTACCAGCTGTGCATCAGCAGAAGGAGAACAATCACCCACTGCCCTTGCTCCTTGCAGGCCCCAGAACTTCCCAGTGCCTGTCACAGACAACTCTGTGCACAAATCCACCCCAGCAAAGTTTCTCATTCACCTTTGACCAACTCATTTCTGCATGCCTCAGGGTTGCAGGACGTCCCAAGACTGGCAGTTTTTTTCCTTGTCAAGTGTTCCATGCACTCCCCAGAGGCACACAGGCCAAAGCCAAAATCTTCTGAAGGCAGTGCTCAGTTTCAGTGAGCTCAGGTTGGTCCAATTCAGCTGGGACATCTTGTAGAATTGGACACCAGCCTCCTGTTCCAGTTGCAGAGAGCCCTGCCTAGCCTTCTCTCTGCCTTGAATGGGACAGTGCTGGCCCAGGATGCCTTCCCCTGCTGATAGTAGTCCCTAAAAGTGTTGTGACCACCTTTCCTCCGTTCTTTAGGAAAGCATGAAATCCATCTTCCTTTCCCACCCTTGTGGTGTTGTCTCTGTGAGAAAGAGAATGGTGTCTACAGTGTTACTCTACTTGTGCTTACTCTACAGGGTTGGTGCACTGTAAATATCTATGAAGTGAGTGGTCAGAGGGAGTGTGTTCTGCCTGCCATTCCTTCCTCTTCAGTTCATATAGTGATGCATCATTCCATTATGTGTGCCTTCTGGGGACACCTCTTCCCCTATTATGTGTTCACATATACAGAGGCCAGGAAGTTAGGCACATTCACAGTAATGTGTGAAGACCTGATCTGTTCTTTAGAGGGACTTGTGTCCTGGATAACATGGAATCACAAGAGAACAGTGGCTACATTTGCTCTGGTCATTGCATCATGGTCACAGCCTAGTAAATTGGTGGTTAAAGGCACTCACCAGCTCCTTTTATGATGTCTGTGAAAACTTGTGTCCTATTGTATCCCCCAGAGATTCCTGCTGTAGATACCTTGGAAGCCCATGGAATGACTCTCTGGTGTCCTTCACAATGAAGAGAACAGCTTCACCCAAGTGACAGATCCATGGTAGGAGGCAAGGCTTCCCCAAGGCTAAGAAACACCAGCAATGCTGAGAGGATCACATCTCTGAGGAGAAAGATCTGGGTTTAGACCCAAATCCTCCTCCTGATTTCCTACGTAAACCTAGACAAGACTTCATGCCTCAGGTCTTTCACAAAGTGTCCCCATGCACTATAGAGGTCATCCTGGCATCTACTTCCTAGGGAAATTATCACCAGTCTGAGATGGCAATTGTAATGCCTGTTGGCTAGTGTCTTGTGTACATTGTGTACAGAATTAAAGGTTGAATCCAGGAATGGGTGCGATGAACTTGGAATACAGTGCTGCCTGGTGGTAGAAATGACACTGACCTCCTGAACATATTCCCTGGTGCCATCAGGAGGGGCAGAAGTTCTTCAATTCAATCATCTTTATGTTCTGTAAGCATCACAATTTCTTCTATGTACTGGTGCTATGGCCTCGAGTCAGGACCTCACTCAGGCTTTGCAAGCACTATGGATGGAGTTGCACCATCCATATCCCAAATCTTCTGGCCTTGCTTCTACATTCACACCTGTGTGAATTAGTAATCCCATGACTTAACTCCTACTCAGTAGCTGACAGCTGACCTGCTGATGCCAAAAGCTGAGTAGCCCATTCCCTACATTATGAGACACACTTAGTGAATTATTATTATTATTATTATTATTACTGTTATTATTTTGCATTAGCAGTGCTGAAATTGAGCCCAGGACCTCATGCATGGTAAGCAAGTACTCTACACTGAGCTCTTTCCCCAGATCCTGACTCACTCTTAAATAACTGAATATGGTAGACATCACGTGATGCGAATACAAAGGTTCAAGCATTAAAATAACTGTGACCCATCTTCTGTTCTTTCCCACTTACATTCTCTCAAACGTTTTAGTATTTATTTTTCTCCCTCTCTGGATCTCTGGCTGTGGGGAAGCCACTGCTATCTCTGAAGCTTGCAAGAGGTGAGGCTGATGATCTTTGAATGAGAAAAGGGAAAACAGTGCAAAAGGCATTTTGCCTTGGATCGTGCCTGTAAGCAAGGGACAGAACCTGAGAGCAAATTCTGCCCTAGTGCCATCTTCCATCAGCCTGACTTCACAGAGATATAATGGTAGCAGACCCAGAAAAGCCTTCTGGATTCCTGATACACAGCAACTCTTAGAGAACAGAGTTTATCTCTTATATGAACTGGCCTGTCTTCTATCACACGTGTCTTGTCATATTTTGAAAATGTATATAATGACTGGACAGAATTTGACCTCTCTGCATTCTTTCACCAATCATAATCATTCAAGATTATGTAAAGTGAGATTGCTGTACAGTGTTTTTCTATGGATTTTCTTTAGTAGTTTCTCACTTCATGGTTTGTGGTGGTTTGTTTATTCATTGAAATGTTGTTGGATATTCACATTGCAGTTTTCAGTTGTTGGAAACAAAGTTGATGTGAATATCTTATAAAATTCTCTTCATGATATAGAGAGGATTGTATGCACAGAATCCTAAAATAGTCAGATGAGTTAATCTGAAATTAACTGCCAAAATGATATCTGAAGTGAATGTACAACAAGCAAGACAGAAGAAATTTCTTTCATGCAATTCCTCACCAATACCAGTATGTTTTGATGAAAAAAAGGAAGTCTGCTTTTGTGCTTTTCAAAACATATACAGGGTTTCTATTGTGGGATGAATATTCACTTACCTGATAATTAACAATGATAGAAGGCATGTAGACACTGTGAAGGGTTCATGTGACTGCCAAGGGCATGTTGAAGGCCTTAGAAGAGATAGACTTGTGAATCCCACAGAGGACTTGGAATCAAAGCTGGGTCCTGTGGAAGTCACACAGCATGACCCAGGGAGTACTGACTTCTCCTGATGTTAAGGCCCCATGACTAGGACAGTCCCTGTGAGAGTTCCCTGGTACTGCATGACAGGCCTACTACTTGAGAGAAGATGGAGGTGGAGGAGCCCCTAGCCCAAGGAGAGGGACTAATGGGACTGCTCCTCTCTACCCATAATACATGTGTACAAACTAGACAGCTTTGGAATATGGGAGTGGCTGAAACAGTGAAAGCAAAATGTGAGTGAAACAGTCCCTCCATGGGTGTTATACCTATGGAAAATGAGAAAAAGAAAAGGCAAAATGCAATCTCAAACATCTAGTCCATCAGGAGCAAGACCAACCAACATTGAAATAGAGGACTTTAAAAGTCACAAATCAGAAACCTCAAAAGATAGCAAATTCAGTAAAGAAACAAATCCAAGATGCTATAGAGGAAATCAAATTAGAAATAATTTCTCATGTAAAGAAATAATAGAAATAACAACTGTAGTAAACAAGTTGCTCAACATAGCTATAGAAAAAATAGAAAAAAAAAAACCACAGGAGCATGGTAAATTGAAAATGTGAATGAACAATGTAGAAAACAAGCAGAATCTATGAAACATATGCAAAGAGAAATCCAAGAAACAAAAAAAAATACTGAAAGCTGATAAAACCATTTAAATGAAGCTGAGGATAGAATTTCATAATTTGAGGACAGTATTGTAGGGAGTGATCATGAAAGGGTAGAACATATAAAAATAACAAAGCACCATGAAATGACAATCCAGCAGCTTCAACATGATGCCAAGAGAAGAAATGTAAGACGAATAGACATCAGTGAAAATGCAGGAGTCAATGCAAATGACATAACTAAGCTATTCACATAAATAATAACAGGAAAATTTCCAAACATGAGGAAAATTCTGATATACAAATAAGTAAGACACACAAAGCGCAAAACAGTCACAACAAACATAAGTCAATGCTCAAACATATAATAATTAAGATCCTAGACTACAGCATAAAAACAGAATACTAAAACTGTTAGAGAAAAGACACAATTCAGCTGTCCAGGAAATACTATGATTACTATTAAGGCAAACTTTCGGCACAAACCTTCAGGTTAAGATGAGCTTGCAGTGAACAATTTCAAGCCTTAAAAGAAAACAACTTTCAACCTAGACAGATGTACCCAGAATAAGTGTCTTTCAAATTTAATGGAGAAACAAGATACTTCAATGACAAAGAACAACTGGAGAAATTCATGCCCACCAAACCAACCCTAGAAAGATTACTGAAAGACATGCTACATAGAGATAAAAATGACCACAATCTCCAGAACAACAGAAAGAAATGACCAGGCTGGGCAAGAAATTGAACAAGGGAGAAAAGCAGGAAATCAACAACAGGAATACAACACGGCAAAGTCCAGCCAGTACATATCAGTGATATCCATAAGGGTAAATGGACAAGGCAGATCTGGGGTGCCCTCACTGGCCTCTCTGCATGTCTGGAGGACTCTGGATTTCTGCACCCAGACTGCTGGAGTTCCCTCAGGCTTCCAGGTGCAGTGAAGGAGAGAGGTGGGTTTGAGGCTTCCACATCAGCCTCCCCATTCCCGGCTTCATTTGGAGACCTGCTGAGCTCCCAATAGGTGGGCTGGCCCACACTACCAGCCTAGCCCAGCCTGTTTAGCTGCCGCGCCTGGCCACAGGTCTGCAGAGGAGGAGCTGGGCAGATCTGGGGTGCCCTCACTGGCCTCTCTGCGTGTCTGGAGGACTCTGGATTTCTGCGCCCAGACTGCTGGAGTTCCCTCAGGCTTCCAGGTGCAGTGAAGGAGAGAGGTGGGTTTGAGGCTTCCACATCAGCCTCCCCATTCCCGGCTTCATTTGGAGACCTGCTGAGCTCCCGATAGGTGGGCTGACCCACACTACCAGCCTAGCCCAGCCTGTTTAGCTGCCACGCCTGGCCATAGGTCTGCAGAGGAGGAGCTGGGCAGATCTGGGGTGCCCTCACTGGCCTCTCTGCGTGTCTGGAGGACTCTGGATTTCTGCGCCCAGACTGCTGGAGTTCCCTCAGGCTTCCAGGTGCAGTGAAGGAGAGAGGTGGGTTTGAGGCTTCCACATCAGCCTCCCCATTCCCAGCTTCATTTGGAGACCTGCTGAGCTCCCGATAGGTGGGCTGGCACACACTACCAGCCTAGCCCAGCCTGTTTAGCTGCCGTGCCTGGCCATAGGTCTGCAGAGGAGGAGCTGGGCAGATCTGGGGTGCCCTCACTGGCCTCTCTGCGTGTCTGGAGGACTCTGGATATCTCTGCAACCAGGGAGGGTCCACAGGTTCCTGAAGCACTGCGGCCTGTGGTGAGTACCCTAACCCGGCTGCGATTGAAGAACTGTGGAGCTTCCAAGGGGCAGGTGGGCGCACAGTGTCCCTGAGGCCCAGCTTGTCTGGAACTGTGGAGTTCTGAGCAGGCAGAGGAGGGCCACTGGATCTGTAGGCCTAATGGCTTGGAGTAGCGCAGTGCCAGAGTCCCAGTAGCTCCAAACATAGAAGGGGATTTTCAACAGATCCTGAGGAAGCTTTCAAATAACACTTGAAACACAGAAATATAGGAAAATGACAAAACGAAAGACCAAATTACAACTTCAAACCTCCAGCCCATCTCAAGAAACCCTAGGAGCGATGTATATAGAAGAAAATATATCCCATCCACCTCATATATCGGACACAATAGCCACCGAAATTGACAAGCAACTCCAGGAAGCTTTAAAGAAATTCAAACTCGAAATAATCTCCCAGATAAAAGAAGAAATGATAAAAGAAATGAAAGAGATTCTAAATATATCTAAAGAAAACACAGATAAAAAATTGGAGGAACTAAACGAAAAGATAGAATCCCTAGACGAGCAATATAAGAAACAAACAGAATACATAATGCAGATGCACAGAGATATACAGGAAATAAAAAACTCCACTGAAAGTTGTAAAAACCGCCTTAATGAAAGTGAAGATAGAATTTCAGACCTTGAAGACAGGATTGCAGCTAGTGAACAGGAAAGGAAAGATCTTTTGAAAATAACAAGGAACCAGGAAACAACAATTCAACAACTGCAAGACGATGCAAAGAAGAATAACATAAGAATGATAGGGATTAATGAAAGAGAGGGAGACAACATGAAGGATGTCAGGAGGATATTTAGAGAAGTAATAGCTGAAAATTTCCCAAGCATGAGATCAGAAACTGACATCAGGATCAGTGAAGCATATAGAACTCCAAACAGTCATAACCAAAATAAAACTACACCCAGACATATAATAGTCACCATCCCAGAAATCCAACACAAGAATAGATTATTAAAAGCTGTCAGAGAGAAAAGACAAATCACTTATAAAGGAAAACCTATCAGAATCACAGCAGACTTCTCAGCACAAACGATAAAGTCAAGAAGAGCATGGAGTGAAGTATTCCAGATCCTAAAGCAAAATGATTTCCAACCAAGACTGATATATCCTGCAAAACTATCATTCAAAATAGATGGTGCAATACGATACTTCCATGACAAAGAACAGCTGAAGAACTTCATGAACACCAAACCAACCCTGCAAAAAATATTGAAAGACAGTTTAGATACACAAAGGAAAAAACCACTAAGCAAAGCAAATAATTAAACAGAACCGAAAGATAAAGATGCAACAGCAGAGAGATAACATTCCTACAATTAACTAGCATTTAACAGTAATAACCATTAATGTAAATGGTCTCAATGCACCAATCAAAAGAAACAGACTAGCAGAATGTATCAAGAAACAAAATCCAACCATATGCTGTTTACAGGAAACCCATCTAACCCAGAAAGATACTCACAGACTGAAAGTCAAAGGATGGAAAACAATTCTTCATGCAGCAGGAATCCAAAAAAAGGCAGGAGTAGCCATTCTGTTTGCAGACAACGTGAACTTTAAACCAACAATGACCATAAAGGACAAAGAAGGTCACTACATACTCGTAAGGGGAAAACTCCAAGAGGAAGAGATAACTATCTTAAATATATACGCACCAAACTCCAGAGCACCCAGTTATATAAAACAATTATTAACAGAAATGAAAACTCAAATTATCAGTAACACAATTGTAACAGGAGACCTTAATACACCACTGACACCAAGGGACAGATCAACCAGACAGAAAATGAGCAAAGAAATAACAGAACTGAATCACACCTGTGAACAAATGGGTTTGATAGACATATACAGAATGTTCCACCCAACAACATCAGAATACACATTCTTCTCAGCAGTACATGGATCATTTTCTAAAATAGACCATATATTAGCTCACAGAACATATTTAAGCAAATGCAAAAGAGTTGAAATCATCCCTTGCATATTATCGGATCATAGCGCTCTGAAATTAGAAATTAATGACAAAGGATACTGCAAAAATTCCACAAACACATGGAAACTAAATAACACACTCTTGAGTAATCAGTGGGTCACAGAAGAAATTAAAGAAGAAATTAAACAATACCTAAAAGAAAATGAAAATGCAGATACAACTTACCGGAATCTGTGGGATGCAATGAAAGCCGTTCTGAGAGGAAAATTTATTGCACTGAGTTCCCACATCAGGAAAACAGAACGAATACAAATAAATAACTTGATGCTACACCTCAAACAGCTAGAAAAACAAGAGCAAGTCAAGCCCAAAGCCAAAAGAAGAGAGGAAATTATAAAAATCAGAGCAGAAATCAATGCAATAGAGACTAAGAAAACAATCCAAAGAATCAACGAATCAAAGAGTTGGTTCTTTGAAAGAATAAATAAAATCGATAAGCCCCTAGCCAACCTTATTAAAAAAAGGAAAGAAAAAGCTCAAATTCATGCAATAAGAAATGAAAAAGGAGAAATTACTACAGACCCAATAGAAATACAGAGGATCATCAACACCTATTTCGAAAACCTCTACTCTCAAAAGTTTGATAACACAGAAGAAATAGACAGATTCTTAGAAGCATATGAAGTACCAAAGCTAGATCAAGAGGATATAAAACTGTTGAATAACCCAAACTCTGCTAATGAAATTGAGAATGTAATTGGGTCCTTGCCCACCAAGAAGAGCCCAGGCCCAGATGGATTCACTGCAGAATTCTACAAGAAATATAAAGAAGACCTAATGCCGACACTCCTCAAACTATTCAATGAAATTGAAAGGGAAGCAATCCTTCCTAAGTCATTCCTGGAAGCAAATATTACTATAGTACCAAAACCTGAGAAAGACCCAACTATAAAAGAGAACTATAGACCGATCTCCCTAATGAACACAGATGCAAAAATCCTCAATAAAATATTGGCAAATAGGATCCAGCAAATCATCAAGAAGATTATACACCATGAACAGGTGGGATTCATCCCAGGAATGCAAGGATGGTTCAACATACGCAAATCAATAAATGTAATCCACCATATCAATAAAGCCAAAAATAAAAATCACATGATCATCTCTATAGATGCAGAAAAAGCCTTCGATAAGGTCCAACACTTATTCATGATAAGAACTTTACAGAAAATTGGAATAAATGGTCTTTACCTCAATATAATAAAGGCCATTTATGACAAACCAACAGCCAGCATCATACTAAATGGCCAAAAATTGACAGCCTTTACTTTAAAATCGGGTACAAGACAAGGATGTCCTTTATCACCACTCCTATTTAATATAGTACTGGAAGTACTAGCCAGAGCAATTAGGCAAGAAAGAGAAATAAAAGGGGTAAAGATAGGAAAAGAAGAAGTTAAATTATCACTGTTTGCAGATGACATGATACTCTACATAGAAGACCCCCTAAACTCCATTGAAAGACTCTTAGATACAATAAATAAATTCAGTAAAGTGGCTGGATACAAAATCAATACTCAGAAATCAATAGCATTCCTATACACGAACAACAAAATTACAGAGAGGGAAATAAGAGAAACTGGACTATTCACATTAGCAAGCAAAAAAATGAAATATTTAGGAATTACTCTTACAAAAGAAGTGAAAGACTTATACAGTGAAAATTATAATACACTGAAAAAGGAAATTGAAGATGATCTCAGAAAATGGAAAGACATCCCTTGCTCATGGATAGGAAGAACAAACATTGTGAAAATGGCCATTCTCCCAAAACTGTTATACAGATTCAATGCAATCCCAATAGAAATACCATCAACATACCTTATATATCTAGAGAAATCACTCCTAAATTTCATCTGGAACCAGAAGAGACCTAGAATTGCAAAGGCAATTCTAAGCAGCAAAGACAAAGCAGGAGGCATCACAATCCCTGACTTGAAGTTATACTACAAAGCAACAGTAGTAAAATCAACATGGTATTGGAATCAAAACAGAGCTGAAGATCAGTGGAATAGATTAGAAGATACAACCACAACTACGAACACACTCAACCACCTTATTTTTGATAAAGGAGCCAAGCAGGTTCACTGGAAGAACGACAGTCTCTTTAATAAATGGTGCTGGAAAAACTGGCTCTCCATTTGCCGAAAACTAAAGCTAGACCCATGTCTATCACCATGTACTAAATTAAAATCTAAATGGGTCAAAGATCTGAATATTAAAACAGAAACACTAAATCTATTGGAAGACAAAATAGGTAGAAACCTTGGAGACATAGGAGTAGGTAAAGAATTCATGAACAGGACTCAAACCGCACGGGAAATACTTCCCAGAATCAATAACTGGGACCACTTCTTATTAAAAAGTTTCTGCATGTCAAAAGAAATCTCCAGCATAGTGAAAAGAAAACCCACAAACTGGGAAAAGATTTTAGTGAACTCTCTCTCAGACAAGGGCCTCTTGTCTAAAACATACAAAGAATTAAAGAAACTCAGACCTCCGAAATTCAAAGATCCAATCCAAAAATGGGCATCTGAGATGAATATGCAATTCTCAGATGAAGAAATGCAAATGGCAAATAAATACATGAAAAAATGCTCATCATCATTGGTCATTAGAGAAATGCAAATTAAAACCACACTGAGATACCATCTCACTCCTGAAAGAATGGCCAGGATCAAGAAAACCGACAACAAATGCTGGAGGGGCTGTGGGGAAAAAGGAACTCTCCTGCACTGCTGGTGGGAGTGTAGACTGGTACAGCCTTTGTGGAGATCTGTCTGGAGATTTCTCAAAAAGTTGGGACTGGAAATCCCATATATTCCAGCTATTCCACTTCTAGGCATATTCCCAGAAGAACTGAAAGCATCATACCACAGTGATATATGTGCACCTATGTTTATAGCAGCACAATTTGTAATCGCCAGATCTTGGAAACAACCCAAGTGCCCATCAACTGAGGAATGGATAAAAAAAGTTGTGGTATTTCTATACAATGGAGTATTATTCAGCTATAAAGAAGGATCACATTGAGATATTTATCAATAAATGGGCGCAGCTTGAGACCATACTCATTAGTGAAATAAATCAATCTCGCATGTGTGAATACCGAATAGTTTCCCTAATGTAAATAATGATTCAAATATATAAAAATATGTGGTAATCATGATTCCCCATTAGGTGGCCTTGAAGCCTTATACAGTTTTCACTCATTAATTAGAAAGACTTTATTCTGGGCTTCTTGATATGAAAATATTTGAAGCTAGAGTATATGAAGTTTTATCCAAATATTTCAAGGAAAAAGACACTATGGTAACTACTATTAAGTCAGGTTATAAGGTGGTGAAGTACTAGGTTGTTGAAACAGTCATGCTGTGACCTCTATTGTTATATTGTTATGTCCTGTTTTATCTCAATCTCCCCCTTATTGTTTCAAAAAAAATTATTTAGTCATTTCTTATGTTTGTCTTAATTAAAGAAAAAATTCAAAAAAATTAGGATATATAAATAGTAACTCTTTTCGATTTCCTATTAACTTGTTTTGAAGTCCTGTAGTACTCCCATGATCTTGTTTTGACTGATTAGACTCTGTTCCATTCTATATGATAGTATCAAGTTTGAAGACATAGGCAACTACTTTGAAGACAATAAGATTCACTAAGATACCCATTCTGGTTTGACTATTGTCTTTTTTGGAAGTCCTGTAATGTTTACAATGCCTAAGTTTTATTGGTCTTGTTCTCTACTGTTTTTTCCAACTTTATAATATCTAATAAGATAGACAATTCTTTTTAAGGAAACAAGGGACAACGTTGATAACCATTGTTGATAAACTTGTACTCTGTTCTACACCATGTGCTATGTCTATCCTTGGTATTGACTGACAGCTTTGTTTTGCCATATTTGACTGTATTCTCCCCCCCCCAAGAAAGTAATAAGCACTAAGGAGTAATAAAATCCAAGATGTGTAAATTTTGTTGTAAAAAAGAGAGGGGAAAAAAAAGAATAAGAGCTCTAACGGATATAACAGCAAGTGTGTTTGGGGGTGTTAAATAGCTGACTTTATCAATGTTTTTGGAACATTGAACACAGCTGTTTGCAGTCTCCCTGTTTGAATGTCCACCTTGTGCTCTTTGATACTGTGATTTGAGGAACTATTTTCAAGAAAATAGTGTGTAATCTACTAGCAGGTAATTTCTTACTGTTATGGTTTTTTGTTTTGTTTTGTTTTGTTTTGTTTTGTAGTTCTGTATTGCGTGTACCCTTACGCTGCTTTGGTTTGTTTTGTGTTTTTCTCTTTTTCCTCTTAAATAAAAAAAAGGGTAAATGGACACAACTCACCTATGAAAAGAAACAGGTTGACAGAATGGATCAAGAAACAGCACCCCACAATATGCTGTATACAAGAAACACATCTTACAAAAAAAAAACTTCATAGATTAAAAGACAAAGGATGGAAAACAGTTTTCCATGAAACAGGAACCCAGAAAAAAGCAGGGTAGCTATTCTGTTTGCAGAAAATGTGAACTTTAAACCTAAAATCTTTAAAGGAAATAAAGAAGGCCACTACATACGTATAAGTGAGTAACTGCAAGAGGCCGAATTCCAACTATATATGCACCAAATACAGGAGCACCCAACTATATAAGACAAATACTAATGGACATGAAAAACCAAACACAAGTATATAATTGCAATAGGAGACCTTAATACCCCACTGTTAGAGATAGATCAACAAGACAAAAAGTCAGCAAAGAAATAACAGCACTGAATAATACCTGTGAGCAAATGGACTTGATGGATGTTTACAGAGTGTTCCACCCAACCACATAATAATTTATATTAGAATATACACTCTTCTTAGCTACACATGGGAACTTCTCCAAAATAGATCATATGTTTACCCATACAGCATGTGTAACTAAATGCAAAAGGAACAAAATTATCCCATGCATAATATCAGACCATATCTCAATAAAATTGGAAATCAATGACAAAAAAGTGCAAAACCTTCATATACATGGAAATTAAATAACAACTTTCTGAATAACCAGTGGGTTACAGATGAAATTAAAGGGCAAACAAAACAATACTTACAATACAATGAAAACAGAGATACAACATACCATAACCTATGGAACACAATGAAAGCAGTCCTCAGAGGGGAATATATAGCAATAAATAGTCACATGAAATAAATGGAATGAACACAAATAACCTAATGCTACTTCTCAGGTTTCTAGAAAATGAGCAAGTCAAACCCAACACTGATAGAAGAGAAGAAATTGTAAAGAATAGAGCAGAAATTAATGCAATTGAAACTAAAAAACTTTGCAAAGAATTAAGGAATCAGCTGCATTTTTTGGAGAGAATAAACAAAATTGACAATCCCCTGGCCAGCCTTATCAAGAAAAAGAAAGAAAAAACTGAAATCCAGCCAATAATGACTGAAAAGAGGGAAATTACTACAGATTCCATGGAAATTCAAAAGATCATGAATACCTACTCTGAAAATCTCTATTCACATAGGGTGGAAAACACAGAGGAAATGGACAGATTTCTAACAACGTGAAATACCAAACCTCAATGAAGAATATAAAAAAATTGTGAATAACCAGCATCAGCTACTGAAATTGAAAACAATTTAAAAACTTACCAACAAACAAAAGCTCAGATTCTGATGGATTCATGGCTGAATTCCATACAAACTTTAGAGAAGAGCTAACTCCAATACTCCTTAAACTCTTCAATGAAATTGAAACAGAAGCAGTCCTCCCTAACTTCTTTCTTGGAGACAAGTATCACTCTGACACCAAAATCAGAAAAAGATCCAAGCAATAAGGAGGACTATAGGCCAATCTCACTAATGAACATTCATGCAGAGATTCTCAATAAAATATTGGCAAATAGAATGCAGCAAATCATCAAGAAGATTATACACCATGACCAAGTGGGAATAAAGGAATGGTTCAAAATGTGCAAATCAATAAATGAAATACTCCATATCAACCAAGCCAAAAATAAAAATCACATGATCATCTCAAAATTGGCAGAAAAGCCTGCTGATAAAGTCCAAAACATGTGCATGATGAAAAGCCTATGGAAAGTTAGAATAGATGGTATCTACCGCAATCTCATAGAGACCACTGATGACAAACCTACGACCAATGTTATACTAAATGGACAAAAATTGAAAGCCTTCACACTAAAATCAGGAAGAAGACAAAGATGTCCACTATCCCAACTCCTATTCAATATAGTTCTGAAAATATTATTCAGAGCAATGAGACAAGAGGGTGAAATAAAAGGAATAAAAATAAGAAAAGAAGTTAAATTGTCATTACTTGCAGATGATGTGATACTCTATATAGGAGACCCCAAAAAATCCATTAAAAGACTACTAAAGGTAATAAACAAATACAGCAGCATAGCTGGATACAAAATGAACACTCAAAAAATCAATAACATTCCTGTACACAAATGCCATGAGAGAGAAATTATGGAAATATCACCTTTGATAATAGCACCTAAAAATGAAATACTTGTTAATCAAGCTAGCCAAGAATATAAAAGGTTAATGTGTTGAAAATTATACTATTCTAAAAAAAGAGATTGAGGAGGATATTAGAAAATGAAAGGATATTCCTTGATTGTGGTTAGGAACAACCAACACTGTGAAAATAGCCATACTCTCAAAACTGTTACACAGATTCAATGCAATCCCAATCAAAATACCATTGACATACCTTGCAGATCTAGAGAAAATATTCCTAAAATTCATCTGGAAACAGAAGAAACCTAGAATAGCAAAGGCGATTTTGGGTAACAAAGACAAGACAGGAGGCATCTCAATTCCTGACTTAAAACTATACTACAGAGCCATAGTAATAAAAATCAGCATAATTCTGGCAAAGAGACATGAGGATCAATGGAATAAAGTGGAAGATACAAACACTACCACAGAGACACTCAGCCACCTTACATTTGACAAACTAGCTAAATATGTTCCCTAAAAGAAAGATAGCCTCCATAATAAATGGTGTTGGAAAAATTGGCTTTCCACATGCTGAACACTGAAACTACACTCATGTTCATCATCATACACTAAACTAAAGTCCAAACGGTTCAAGGATCTAAATATTAAAAAAGAAACACTAAATCAACTGGAGAACAAGGCAGGTAGAAATATTGGGGACATTGGGGTTGGCAGTGAATTTGTGAATAAAATGCAAACCACATAGGAAATACTTGAAAGAGTCAACAACTGGGATCTCATATTACTGAAACATTTTTTCATTTCAAAAGAAATAAACAACAAAGTGAAAAGAAAACTCACAAAATGGGAAAGAATTTTAGCAAAGAGCCACTCAGACAAAGGACTTATATTCAGAACATATAAAGAACTGAAAAACATCAAGCCCCCCCCCAGATTCAAAGACCATCTCCACAAATGGGCATCAAAAATAAACACACAGTTCTCAGACAAAGATATATGAACGGCAAATAAATATATGAAAAAATGTTCACCATTAATTATCATTTGAGAAGTGCACATTAAGACAGCATTGAGATATCCTCTCACTCCAGAAAGAATGGCTGCCCTCAAGAAATCAACTGATAACAAATGTTGGTGAGGCTGTGGGAAAAAGGAACATCAAAAATTACCCCTCTGTTCCTGGGGTAAATCCCACTTGGTCATGGTGTATAATCTTCTTGATGATTTGGTGGGAGTACAGACTGGTGCAACCACTGTGGAAATCAGTATTGAGATTCCTCAAAAAACTTGGATGGGAAGTTCCATTCAATCCAGTTATTCCTTTTCTGGGTATTTTCACAGAAAAACTGAAAATGCCATGTCACAGTGATATATGTGCACCCATGTTCATAGCAGCACAATATGTGATAGCTAAGTCTTGAAAACAACCAAAATGCTCATCAGCTGCAGAGTGGATGAAAAATGTATTTTTATACAATGGAATACTACTCTGATATAGAAAAGGATGGTCTTGAGTTCTTTATAGGTAAATGGAGGCAACTTAAGAATATCTTCGTAAGTGAAGTAAACAACACTCACACTAATAAATGCCACATTGTGTCTCTGCTGTAAAACATACTAAAAATGACAAAATAATATGATCCAAAAAGTATAATAGATATTGTAAAGAGAAAGGAAAGTGCTCTAAAGGATATAACAGAATGTACAGTGTATAAGATAGATGACCATATTACTAAATTTCTGTTAATCATTGATAAGAATAGTTTGCCCTGTAAATGTTTGAGTGTTTAGCCACTTTTTATGCTTTGGTTTTCTAACTTTAACAATTATTTTTAAGATGACAATATGTAACGTATCAACTAGCGATTTTATGATGTTAATTTTTTTGAGATATGTATGCTACTTTTTTTTAATTTCTTTTAATTTTATTTTCTTTCTTTAGATAATTTTTTTAAAAGAAATGGATGCGGAGTTCTCTGCCCTCCAGGCCTTGCAGCAAGACCTGCACATGCAGTGGAGAGAATCCTTGGGATCCACTTCACTCTGGGTGGCCATAAGGTGCACTGCAGTGGGATTAGTGGTATTATGTTTTACATTTATTGTTATTGTGGTCTTTGTGTGCATGAGTCCATCCTATTGGTCACTTACAATAAGCATATTTTCCCTGATCTTTGAGGTGGTTGAATGAGGGAAACAACTTCACATTGTTTCAACCCCAAAGGCTTTGAGGACCTATATGGATGTGACCCAACGGAATAGCATATGCCCAGCATGGACACAAATCTATAAGCATGACTTAGCATAGACAGCCATGGATGTGCTAAGGCTTATGACAGTATGCAAGAATGTAACGCCTAATGATGGATGATATATCAGGATGGAAAATAAAGATGCTTGCTTACTGCTGTTGCTAATGTTGGCTCTGTGTGGTTTCTTTCCCTTTTACCCACTAAAATATCTATTCACCACCCTATCTTTGAGAAAAGCTCATACTACAGACACAGGGAACTTTAATTCCCCACAAAACTAAAGCCCATGTCCCCTGTTCCAAGGCACACATAACATCCTAAAGCCCAAATCTCTGTTGGGGTACAGCTTTAGAAAAGAGATGAAGTTTCATGCCTGCACCTTGAAGATCACTTCCTAAGCACTGTGATGAACATCTGCCTCACTTCCACCACTCCTCTGTATGCACAGAGCATTAAAGTTCTAAAATGTTCTGAACTTGACCTGGAATGCAGCTCCCCAAGCAACAGATGTGCACCCTTCAAGCAGACTGGTCAGACAATGTGCTCAGATGAGTCCCCAGGCTGAAGGCCAAGGACACTGTTATCTGTTGACCCCACTGTCACACAGTGGAGCTACTTACCAGAATATCTTAGCCTCCCTTGATTTCTGAACCCATGGGGACTCACTTTTCCTGTGGTTCATAGTGTGTTAAAACCAAGCACAGCATTAATGGGTAGTAGGGAGAACCCATGCCCATCACAACACCTACTGAAATCAGCACCTTATCTACTGTGCAAGGCACCTGTTCTAATCACATCACATATAAAAGTATGTTGATAAAATGTATGTTGAATGCCCTGCTAGCCATCTCCACCCAGCCCACTTGGCAGCAACTCAGCCTTTGAACCTCTTTTGGGCAGGCAGGGAAGGAAAGTAGAGGAAGCCAAGGGGCTTTCTCTGCCAAGACAGAAAATATAGAAGGACAAGGGGCACCTCCAGCTGTCAGTGTTACACCCACTTCTGAGCCAGTATCCTGAGGCCAGAGAGGAGACAGCTATTTTGATCACTTTGCTAGAAATCAGGAGTCTGAGGAGAGCTACAAGGGCTGGACTTGGGAGCCCAACTGAGGGCTCCTCCAGATTTGCCTGCATTTTGTTTTCACTTTCTGTTCCATGACTTAGTCATCACCAGCTGTTGGCAGTGTGGGTTCACATGTCTTCCCAAGTGATCTGCTTCTGGGAATCTTGGGTAGTCAGCACATAGTGAGATCTCTATGTGTCTCTGTTAGGTTTTGCATAGAGCAAAGTATAAAAGTGCAGTTCCCATGATAGTAAGGTTGGCCCCAAAATTCCACTAGTGAGGTCTTAGTTTGAGGACAGCTGATGCTTTGATCTTCAGGTTTGCATGCGCATGAAGGACTCTGTGCTGGCCAGGTAGAGTGTGTCCTTCCTGCATGAGGTTTTTCATCAGTTGTGCTTTTATTCCCACATATCAGAAGTAGATTTTCTTGCTGTGTGTTTTGCTTATAAATTATCATATTTTTATTAGTACCTCCTTACAGTGTGTACTGATTATGTTTTTGATAGGTCCATGGCACATGTGATCCATAGAATGGAAATTAGGCCCTACCTTGTGCACAGTGGTGCAGTCTATCAACTGGTGACTGTTCTCAATGTTGTGGGCTTTGAGAACCTAGTTCAGGGCCAAGACATTGCCAGCACAAAGCACTGTTTTGTCTGGATTGTCCTTTCTTTATGATCAATGCAGTGGGTATGATGCAATATTTGGAAGCTTAGACCAGCCCTAACCCTAGCTGAACCCTAAATCTAACTAACCCTAAAAAGTCACTACCAGCATTCTCTGGGCATGGGAAACTTGATGGAATTGATGTGGGAAATGTAACATAAGTTAATTATAAGGACATAAGATCACTGGTGGCTGGGGTGGAGCAGAAGGGGAAAGTAAAAAAAATCATTGTGTAAAAATTTGAAGAACATTCTGGAATTGGACAGTGGGGAAATCCGCACAACATTGAGAATACACTGAATACCAGCAAGCTGATTACTTTAAACTTCATTAAAATGTTAAATTTTATTTATTTTGTTCTGTCACTAACAAATCTCTGAGAAATAAGAGTAGCAATGAATACAATGATAAATAAAACTGGAAGAGACAGCAATGGCAGGTGTGGGTCAAGAGCTGCCCACAGGTAGAACTCATCTGACTCCTGCTGTGGAGCACCCAGGAGGTCCAGCTTTACAGCTGATGGACAATGGAATCCAGGTGCTGGCTCTTGCTGTGGGGCTAGAGCTGGTGAGGGAGCTGCAGGTGGAGCTGGCACAAGGTCAGGAGGTGCAACTTATGCATGGACTGAAACTGGCCCTGTAAATTCAGGAAGAGAAAATATCACCTGTCGATGTCGCTCCCGGCCGGCAGGAAGGACACACGACAAAGTCTGGCAGTGGACAACCTTTTCTTTTATTTTCTCTCCGTACAGCCTGCCCTGGGATCGCTCCCAGCTGAAGCCTCCTCTGGTCTGCTCCCCGCGGCTCCTTCCGGGCTTCGCTCCGAAGCCTCTACCGGTCCGCTCTCCGCGGCTCCTTCCGGGCTTCTCTCCGAAGCCTCTACCGGTCCGCTCTCCGCGGCTCCTTTTGGGCTTCTACTTCCCCCCAGGGGTGGCACCAGTATATATACGGATACAGTGTAAAGTAAGCAAGGCAAGCTGATTGGCTAACATATTATTGAGCGGGTTGTTTACGCGGTAAGCAGGAAACTAACGTGCTCGATGGGAGGGGTAATCTAACTCAGGCTTTACTCTTTACCACAGGCCGCATGATCGCTATATGCGGCGGCTCGACAATGTGGTGGCTCCCAACATCTCCCCCTTTTTTATTTTTTATGAATGTGCGCATCGTAGCCCTTCCTGGACTGGGTGCAGAGGCTTATGCCCTATGTGTAGGCCCACCGTAGGTCCTTGGCTTAGACCCTGGTTGGCCGTCTCATGGTCTGCCAAGGGCCTGAGGCCCTCGTCCTTTTTCTAGGGCCAGGCACAAACTGGACGGAACCTGGATGCACACAAGCTTGCACTCATTTCCTCTCCGTAAAGAAATCCCCTCGGAGAGAAATTTAGACCTGGGCAGCATCTAACAGTCCAGCGGCTTACGTGCAGGATGGGGTAGGGCCTGTCTTAGGTTGAGTCATGCTGGGGAGGCATGCTCTTACCCGTCATTGACTCATCTACCCTGCTATATCATAATTTTTTAGAGGAGGAGTGTGGGAAGCTCACCGTCCCTAGACTCGGTCGTAGGCTAGGCGAGCGAGCCATGCATATGCCTGAGGATCTTTTTGTCCATTTCGGGCTACCGCTATTTCTATTCATCTTGTTGGTTGGTCTGTGATGGATCTCCGGTAGGGCAGGTCTGATCTTCAGTCGAGGGCTTTGTCACGTCAACCTCTCTGGGACCCACAGTAGTTCTCGTCCCGATTCCTGTGGAAAAACACAAACCGCGCCTCGGTTCCAGCTGATTACCGGATCTGGGCCCATCCATTGTCATGCCATAGATAACCGCGCCTTTGGAGGCAGGCCTTGGCTTACTCCCCCTTTTTATTTTTTATTTTTTATTTTTATTTTTTATTTTTTTTATTTTTGGTCTTTTTCGTTTTTTTTTTTTGTTTTTTTTTTTTTTTTTTTTTTTTTTTTATCGGTACCAGGGATCGAACTCGCGATTGCCTGCTTACAAGGCAGGTGCTTATGCCGCTAAGCTAAATCCCCAGCCCCCGTTTCCTCGACCGGCGTTTTTCTCAGCCTGCTCGGCAGAGTAGCCGCCCATGAAAATCATAGGACGGCGGTCGCGACAGAGTGGAACAGGGCGTCACTTCCTGTGCCGGCTGAGAGAAGGGAGGGTTCCCTGTAGCGGCCTCTCGGCGGGGAGCCGCTTCTGGAGAAGAGCTCCAGGGCGGAGCGGATGGCTCTCTATCTCCTCCCCGCCAGAGAGCGCCGGGGGGCCCTTTCTCCTCTCTCTGCTTTTTTCGAGCGGCGCACGCACACAATTCGCGGCGCAACTCGGCATAGGAGTCAAGGCACACATGTATCATTTCCCACAGGGGGCAAATAGCCGGCGAAATATCGCTTTCCAATTCCGCCGAGGCGAGGTCCCCGCCTAACTTCTCCCATGACGGCAGGTTTAAATGCCCCGTGGGTAAAAACCAAGGAGCTATCTTATCTACCTCTGCTATGAATAGTTCTAGTGTTTTTTGACCTACCCTGAGGTCCCTAGACTTTAAAAGCTTTCTAAGGGCCTTTACCAAGGGCCGCGCCTCCGCGCTCGGTAAATTACCCATCCTCAACCTCTAAGGGCTGTTACTCACCGCGTGTGACTTAAAGAACCCGTCACCTACGCATGAGCCTGAGGGGAGTCTAAAAGCCCTGTAGGTGCGCGCCACCCAGAGCCCAGGCTTATCCCCTACTCACCTGTCTCGCAGTGCTGTATCAAGGAACGTTGTCCACTACCACGTCTCGGGGGTGATCAGTTGTTCCCCGTGCGGGCCTCCAAATGTCGGTGTCGCTCCCGGCCGGCAGGAAGGACACACGACAAAGTCTGGCAGTGGACAACCTTTTCTTTTATTTTCTCTCCGTACAGCCTGCCCTGGGATCGCTCCCAGCTGAAGCCTCCTCTGGTCCGCTCCCCGCGGCTCCTTCCGGGCTTCGCTCCGAAGCCTCTACCGGTCCACTCTCCGCGGCTCCTTCCGGGCTTCTCTCCGAAGCCTCTACCGGTCCGCTCTCCGCGGCTCCTTTTGGGCTTCTACTTCCCCCCAGGGGTGGCACCAGTATATATACGGATACAGTGTAAAGTAAGCAAGGCAAGCTGATTGGCTAACATATTATTGAGCGGGTTGTTTACGCGGTAAGCAGGAAACTAACGTGCTCGATGGGAGGGGTAATCTAACTAAGGCTTTACTCTTTACCACAGGCCGCATGATCGCTATATGCGGCGGCTCGACAATGTGGTGGCTCCCAACAATCACCAACTGTCCATGGATTTCTTGGGTCAAAACCTTCCCACTGCCTGTCAGAGGCAGTTGTGTGCACCAGCTCAGCCCCAGCAAAGCCTTCCAGACTACATCCCCACACTGACTGCTGAGGATCTCATGCTCCTGGGTCACACAGCATCTGGGCACTTTGCTTAGTTCCAAGGCATATCCCCTCCCCACAAGCCCATAAAACTCTGGAGCTCAGGCCTGGGAGGTTCAGAATGCTCTAGCTGTTCCTGAAGAAGCTTAGCCTGGGGATCTACATGGAAGGACAGTTCCAATGAAGAGTCAAGAACAGAAGATGTGGACTTGGGGCAGAAGTGAGCCAATTGAGTGAGAGGCCTGATATATCTGGGCAACTCATCTGTAGGGAAGGGTGTGTAGGCCTTCTGCCCTGTCTGTACAGATCCAGCCACAGCTTCTCCCATGCACAGTGGGGCACTTTGAGCCCAAGGAGCCATTAGTGGCTGAAAGAAGTCTCTGTGAGAGGGAGACCTTGCATAGTTGTATCATACTTGTACTTTCTGACGCATTGTCTCCCTGCCCCTCCACAGTGCAGTCAGCTTGGTGAAGGCAGTGACTGGTATATGCCATGGCTTTGCACTCAATGGATCAGGGCTGCTGCTCCACAAATATCTGAGAAGTGAGAGGTCAGTCAGTATCTGTCTTGCCTCTCTGCAGTCTCTAGCTTAGGCAGTGATCCATTGCTTTACCCACTTATGCATGGTCTGTACCCATACTGAGGGAAGTGTGGGGTCCAGAAAAATGGCTTTTAGTTGGACAATATCTGTTCTGCTGCAAATGGTGACTCTGTGGCCTCCAAGGAACATTGTAATTCAAAAGGGCAGGAGTTGCATCTGCTCTGTTTACAAGGTCATGGCCAGTACCCAGAAATTTGTCTGCACACAGTGTGTTTTCATGTGTGTTTGTAGTATGATTACACCTATCTGCTCTTCCATGATATCAGACAGTCATAGATTCTTTGCTGTATTTAGTGTTTCCTGCATTGAACAAACACTGTGGCCCATATAGTGACTCTCCAATCTCCTTTCCAAAGCATAGAACAACTTCCCCCAAGTGTTGGTCAGTAAAGGGGATCGAAGATCATTCATGGGAATGAGCACAGCCTCTACTGTAGGTCTTCAGGGAGCCAATGCCATAGCTAACCACTTTGCGTGGAGCCCTGATTTCATCCTCAGTGACCCTGAGTTCTCCATCCACTCAGCACCTCACCGTTCAGCATTGTAAACTGGCATTGAATGATCAACTTGCACATGGCCAGGACCTGAATCTGCAGGTGGCCAAGTCCCACTGGGCTACTAAGGTAAGAACTCACCTTCTCAGCTTTGGTGCCTGTGGGGCTGAGATGTCAGCCCTGGAGGAAGCCAGTGAGGAGTGGCTGGAGCTGGGAAAGCCATCCAGGAAGACTAAGCCCAGAGTCGTCTTCAAGCTGTGAGGTCCATCTGCCTGCACCAGGCTTGCTGTAACAGACCTCTGCCAGGTGCTCTGCTGTCTGACTTCCAATCTGTGATGAGACAGTGGGGACACATGGAATTGGTGTTGTGCACATGACTTCTCAGGAGGGTGTGGAGCTGAAACAAAGCCCACACTCCAAATGGTCCACAGAGGCCTGTGGTACAGGGCTCACTAAGGAATACTACCATACTCACATCACCTCGATAGAGGAGAGGCTAAATATAAGTCTATATATTAACAAAACCTATGAGTCTTAAGACAGGCTCCAATTTTAGAGATGGGAAAATGGAGGCTCATTCTGGATGTCCAGATAAATTAATGAGGCCCCACAGAATGTTCCCCAGTTTCCTGATATGATGTCCCCAGGGAGGAATTAAGTTACTCTTCTATATCCATGGAAGGTGAGCAGCTGAGTTCACTGCTCTTTTCTTGTGCTCATTTAACCCTGAGGCTCCTGTGATAGGAACTTCAATGCATGAAAAAAATCCCGTAAGACAAGTGCCAGAGAAATGGACAGAGTGGACTGACATTTGCGGTGAGCACATCTGTGGTGAGTTGATGATGTGTAAGAGCTGGGCATAGGGTGGAGAGGCAGCCAGCTAATGGTCCATGGACACCAGACCCAGTGCTGAAAATAAGATGCAATGGCAGAATTCAGTCATGCTAAGAAATGAAGTGACTTTGTGTTTGTGTCCCCTTTTTCTTTTTCCCACCAATGTGTGTGCAATGGCCTTGCCTGTGACAAGGTAGAAGCTGAGTAGAGAGGATATGTTAGTTGAGCACTTAGAGTCTAGATTCTTTGAGAGCAGGACCACAGGCCCAGTGTTTGACCACTGCTGGATGAATGTGCTTAAAGGGTTAATCTGACCCTAAATTTGTCTCAGGCCTCTATGGGCTTCTATACAGTCCCTTCTGCTGACACACCCTGCACCGGGCAGATACCTGTTGTTTTTGTGGGTACCATGTCTGGAGCAGGCATGTGGCACAAAGGGCCCAGGGTCCAGCTCCATGCCAATGTCCTGTGTACAGCTCTGTTGGGCCAGAGCCCAGAACCCAGAGGAAGCCTGAGGCTTTGAAAAACCACAGGTTTCACTTTGTTAAACAACATAACCTTGTGTTCCTCAAAGACAAAATGTGCTGTCCCAGACTTCTACCCAGGAGGAGAGGGGATGATTCTGGAGGCTGTGGATAAATGTGGCCAGTGCCCATTTCTTCCTGCCAGCCCTGTCCTAGATGGGAACATAAAAGTGACAGTGGTACAGGCTCAGTTTCCCTGCCCCTGCCCAGTAGCATCTGCCATCAGGGCCTGTCCTCAGACCCCCTCACAATGATGGCCTAGGGAGGGAATTGTTTATGCAGACTCACAGTGGTGGCCAGGCCTAAATAGCCATGTCCTGGAGTCTGTGTCTCTGAGTGGCTGGTGGCTGAGCCTAGGGACATCTGGCCTACGCTCCCTCTTCTGTCTGGGTGCCTGGGGACTGGGCCCAGTGAATCCTGCCCTGTGCTGCCTTTGATGACTGGGCAGTTCCCGGTGAGCATCCTGAAGTATCTGGGCTGAGTGAACCATCCTCTCACTTGTTCCCAGGTAGTTTTCCCATGGCGGGTTCTGAGGCTAGGGTTTCGAGGCTTGGGAAATCAGTATAACATATTCACTTATCACTCTCTCTAGCCAAGTGTCTGTGAAGGCCAACTGTTGCCAGACCAAGGTGGTTGATGACCAGAGCCTTCAGAGTTCTGTTTAGATCTGTTGCCAAGCAAATGAGGCCACAAACTAGGGTCCATAGCTAAGCTTCCCCCTCAAATGCCCAATTTCTTTTTATTGTGGAATAAATCTGTTCTCCTTAGAAACAGCAGGTGAAAAACTGGAAAATTGACTGTGGTTTTACACTTTGCTACACTTTGAAAATTTAAATTCAGCAAACATGTAGATGCTTCAGATGTGGCAGGCATGTTGCCAAGCACAAAATTCCATCCAAAGCGTCCCTTGACTCTGAAGATGAGGTGTTTAGTGTCTTCACTTAGAGATCTGTGTCATTTTTGGGTGACTTGCTTTCCTGGACATATGTTAGTTTCATTTCAATTCCATTAGGGAGCATGGAGATGTTCCCAGAATGCCCATAATGTTTTTCCTTGAAGAATGTGAATGTTTCATGTTAAAACACCACATGTCCAGGGGAGGAGGATTCCTAGTAAGTCTTCCTCTCACATGCCTATGAATGACTACTTATGAGTCCTTGGATGTTTACTTCAGCCACACACTGTAGTGCTCCATGCTCTGACAGCCTGTGAGGGGGACAGCAAGTGGTGAGAGCAAGGGAAGGCTTTGCAAGGCCGTGAACAATATTGTCCCATGTGGATGAAAGACACATGTGCTTCACTACTGGGGAACTTGTCTCCCAGTAGCTGCTATCACTTCCTGTCCTCCCATCCCAAACAGACCATGAGCTTTGTGTTCCTGCTGGGTAGTTTGCCTTTCCTACAGGTGATGGCGCTGAGCCTGTTCAGTGGCAATGCTCCTTCAAACAGTGTCTCCGTGCTGGGGTCCCCCTGTGCTGTCACCACCTGCTATTTTGGGGCTGAACCAAACAAGTGTGACTTGTTCATGCATGTGTCACCTATGTGCTGATGGTGATTTGTTCTGTTTATTGTTTGATTCTTGAAAGTGGGGTGCCACAGCCATTTTTATACATGTTCTTTTGTGTATATAGACTTTTATTTCAAAGAAAAGTGCTTCGTGTGAAATTACTGGATCATATTTCTGACATATGACTAACTTAGAAATTCTTAATGTATCTTTGCAAGCTGTTGATTAAAGCAGAGTTAGGTTGTTGGTTTTTGTTTTGTTTTGTTGTATTCTGCTATACTATGCCATGCTATGTTATGTTCCACTATGTTATGTGTTGGTTAGGATTTTGAAACTCCTTCAGCATGTTTTCAGTGCTTTCTGATTTGAATTTGAATAACAAACCTGAGAAAATATAAGAATATAACATAATCTGACTAATTTTGTTTTGGAGAAAATTTAGAAAGGAAAACCCAGTCAGGGATGTTGGTGCACACCTGTCATTCCAGTACTCAGAAGGTTGAGGCAGAGGGATTGTAGTGAGTTTGAGGTCATCCTGGGCGACAAGATAAGATGAAGACCAGCCTGAACTGCATAGCAAAACCCTGTCTAAAGACAGCATGAACAAAAGAAAGAAAGAATGAAAGACCAAAGAAATAATATAAAAATGTAAAGTCAAGTCAACTGTCAATTGAGAAATCAAATCTTTGTGAGGTTTTCTTGAGTATGTACTTTAGTCAACACAACTAGCATAAGATTTACCATCATGTAGGCATTGATGTTCTGTCTGGTGTTTGCATTGTTTTAATTTTTTAAAGTTTCACTGAAATTACTACAGATATGCTACTAAATATGCCCTCTTAAGATATGAGTTGCTCAGTATGAACAGAATTTGATCATTCCCATTTTCTTTGTCCTAAATTCATGTTTCAAACCAGAATTTGATCAAGGGATTGCTATCTTTTTTGAAATAATGATAAGAATCTTATAAAGATACTCTTTTTGAGTGTATAAAATGGTAAAAATGATTATAGATTAATAGTGCTTAACGTACCTTGCACTGGGATTTCTGGAATTTCTAAATGATTGATATTTTCATACATTTGTAAAATTATTTACAAATGTTAACACATGATCTCACTAATTTTCTAAGTTTCCCAGGCTATGCTTAAAACTTTATTCTTCCTTCCTCACCCTCCCAGAGTGCTGGGATTACAGGTGTACATTATCCTGCATTGGCAATTGATAGCAATATTGTGTATTCATGGAATAAACTGTTCAGCTTTTGTCTTTAGACACTTTGCAGAAAGAGTCAATCTAGTTAAGCTATCTGCTACCTCCCTAGCCTGCAGTTTCTTTCACAGAGTGTTTGACTGAAAATCCCATTAACACTGTTGTAGATTCTGTGCTTTTTAACTGTGGTCAGCACTGTGCTTCAGAGCATCACTCCAAATGCCTTCTGCACTGGGACTGATTCTTGGTGTCCTTGAAGCACATTCTATTTGTATTTGATCCCTCATGGAATTTGATGATTGTTTGAATTCAGACCCCCAGAAAGGTGTGAAAGTTAAAGCTACTTGGAGCACGCTGCCCTCCAGAAGGCCAGGCCTGTGTAAAACATTATTTTCCCTCCAGTCCTATTTTCCAAGGATTTATTTTGGTTTTTGGTTTTTGTATATTGATTTTTGTTTCTATTTTTTGTTCAATTTCTAGGGATTTGAATACAGAGTTTTGCCCTTGGTTCCTTTGCCTTCCCCTTTAAAACTCTTCCTATTTTAAGCAAGGTTCTTAATAAGTGGCTAAGTTGATGAGGCTCTCCTTAAATTTGTGATGTTTCCACCTCAGCCTTTCAGACTGTTAGGCTGACAATCAACTCCAGCAGACCTGGTTTCATAATAGCAATGTTAAAAACTCATTTGCTGAGCAAGGAATGGTGAAAATGCCTGCAATGCCTTCATTCAGCCTGCTGAGGCAGCAGGATTCCTGGGAGTTTCAGACAAGCCTGCAAGACACTCTCAATTCAACTCAGGCCAGAGAGACACAGGGAGACCCTGACCAGAAAAAGAAATGAAAAAATATAGGAAAGGAAAAGGAAACAAACAAAATTCCTGGGAGTGAAGGAGTTGGTTTATCTCTGGATCAGTTGTTTCAACCTGCAGCCCTGTTCTGGCATTATAAGACCATTTTGAGTGTTGTCACTTTATAATAGACCAGAAAACCAGGTACTTGATTCCTCTACCTATAATGTTCTTTCTATGATGGTAAGATGACTCCTTGTACTTCCTTGTGAATTTTCATATTGTTTTTTCCATTTCTAGGAAAATAGCATTGATATTTTGACAGTAATGGCATTGAAACACCTGGTTGCTCTGGGTAGCACGTACATTATAACAACATTAATCCTTCCCTCCCTCATCATTGTCTGTCATTTCTTCTGTTAGTGCTGCTTCACTCATTTCATCAGTTTCTACAATCTTCAAAGAAGAGGTGAGTTTGATTAAATTGTATCTAAGAATTACCCATTTTTGATGAATTATAAAATGAAATATATTCCTTGTAATTGGGGCTGCAGATTGTTTGAAGTGCATAGAAATGAATTGATTAGGACATGTGGATCTTGTACCCTGAAACTTAAGATATTTATGAGTTTTTTCTAAAAGGTTTTCACTGGAGTTTTAAGTTTCTTATATGAAAAGATGCAGCCTCAGGAAACAGAGCATACCTCAACACTTCCTTTCTGTTTTGTATTTGATTTCTTATTCTTGTCTAAATTATAGGGCTAGGACTTTGAGTACTGTGTTGAAAAGTGTTTCAAGGACTTCCGGGAGAACATGGCGGACAGATAACAGCAACTACCGGAGGCTCTCTGAAAGGCTCGGCTCAGAGGCCAGGAATGATGCGGACTAAGGAGACATGAACCGGTAGAGATATGCTCTGCTGACTCAGGAACGAACTGGGCTGAGAGAAACCAACTTGGAATGCAGTCCTGGCGCTAAAATAGGAACAGAAAAGACTCGGTGTGGAGGCTGACCCCGCGCCATTGGAAACCGCGATTTGGGTTTCCCGCCGCCCGGCGGCTGGCTGCCTCCACAGCGGCTCGGCAAGGAGAGACGCGTAGAGCTCTGGGAACGGGAGTCTGCGAACGGAGTCGAAAACAGGACGGACAAGGAGGCGTACACGAAAACTGACTGGTGGCGAGGTGAGTGAGAGAAACTGACCCCCTACCACAGTTTGACTCCAGCGGAGGACTTTCTGCGCTCGGGCAGTCCTGTAAGAGCAGGGCGTGGTGGCGACTCCAGCCACACATTCCCCTCTCGGACGGGATTGGTGAAAAGTGCCTGGCCTGCGTGACGCTGCGGGCGGACTTGGTAGGCTGGCCTAACCCAGATCCCAGAGCCTGACGGTGGCCCGGAGGAGCGACTGACTCCCGCGTAGGCTGCCTCCTCCACAACTCCCTGGTGTGCAGCGGTGGGCGGGAACACCTAGCCAGCGCAATTTGATCAGGCTGTGGCTGACAGGCAGGGAAGCCGGGCCTCCTATGTAAGCTTGCATTTTATAAGGAACAGAAAATATGGGGAAGGGAAGCAACAAGAAAGGCTCCTCAGCCCCCAATTCTGAGAAACAGGCAAAAGTGAACACCGCACCAATATACATTAAGCACCATATAGAGAGCCTCATAGACCAATTCAGGAATGAAGTTATCAACGACCTGAAGCTAGAAGTATGCAGAATAGTTAGAGAAATGCTAAACACCACCCAGGAAAAAACAGATGGTGGAATGGAAGAACAGAAAAAGAGGGGAGAATTGCTTGATGGAGAAAACAGAGAAAGCATTGAGTATGTGAAGCAGGTTCAAAGGGACTATCAAGAAATTAAGAAATCTATCCAAGACTGGCATAACAGTTTGAAAGAAACTAAGGACAGACTATCTGAAATGGAGGGCAGACTTGTAATATGGGAGAATGAAATGAAAAACTTCTTAAAAATAACAAAGAAACAAACAGCAACAATACAAAGACAAGAAGATGATAAGAGGAGCCATAACTTAAGGATTAAGAACATAAAAGAAGAAGTAGGGACACAAACAAGTGAACTACAAAAGCTACTCACAGAAATAATCCAGGAGAATTTTCCTAATTTAGCAAAAGGTAAAGATACTCAGATGTATGAGGCATACAGGACCCCAGCTACCTACAACCCTAACAGAGAAACACCCAGGCATATAATAATAAAAATTCCAGAAATTCAGTACAAGAACAGAATATTAAAAGCTGTAAGAGACAAGAAACAGACCACTTACAAGGGAACACCCATCAGAATTACAGCAGATTTCTCTGCACAAACCATCAAATCACGAAGAGCATGGGGGGAAATAATTCAAGCTTTGAAAGATAATAATCTCCAGCCAAGATTGAGATATCCTGCACAACTCTCCCTGGAAATTGATGGAAAAACGAGGTGCTTCCAGGATAAAGAGGAACTGGAGGAATTTGCAACCACCAATTCAACCCTACAGAAAGTATTGCAGGATATTCTAAAAAAAGAAAAATACAAAGAACCCAGAAATAGTGGCGGGGAGGCCACAATGAATGGAGCAGAGAACAAAATGAAGAAGACAAACTGACAGCTACTGATAGAAAAAGAGCCCAACAGAAATGAGACAGAGAAGATTGGATGATAGGAACAGCTATTTTGGAGAAAATGACATCTTAATAGGTAATACTGATTTAGTACCATCTTGTTTTGAAGTCTCATCTAGCTTTTGTTCTTCTGTCTCCAATGGTCTAAACAGGTTGTATCTTATTGGATTTTATTATGTACGATAGTATAAGCAAAAACCTTTTAAAGACAAGGAGAATATACAGAAACCATTGTTCATTTTCTGTTAGTCGATTCTAAATACTCTGTAATACTGTCATTCTCTTAAATGGTTTTACATTGTTTTGATATACTTAATGCTACAGTATACGAAGTTGTACTCAAGGACTTCAAGGAAAGAGTCTATATGGTAACTACTTTTGGGACGGAATTATCTGGTGGTGAAACACTATTTTGCTTAAATGGTTATGTTTTGATCTGCCCTGTTTCACTGTTATGCCCTCTTTTTTCTCAATCTCCACTCCATTATTTACTTTTTTATTTTTATCCATTTAATTAAAGGGAAAAAATAGCAGGATATCATATAGTAACCCACTTTGACTTTCTATTATCTCGATTTGAAGCCCTGTATTACTCTCACCATCTTATTTTTGACTGATGTTCCCCTATTCTGTTTTGATGGATAGTATCAGGTTCGAAAGTTTAGGCATCAGCTGAGAAGATAATGAGATTCATTATAACGCCCATTCTCATTGACTTTTATCTACTTTTGAAGACCTACAATGTCTCCAATGTTTTGGTTTTGTCGGTTTTGTTCTTCACTGTTTTGTTCAATTGTATTACAACTAATGATATAGGCAATTCTATTAGAGATAGTGGGAGGCATTATGGTAACCATTGTTGATCACCTTGTATTATGTTTTTATATTATCTATTATGTCCACCCTTTTGACTTGACCGATTCTGTTCTTTTACGTCACATTTGGTTTTACTCTCTTCCAAAAAAGCAATAAGAACCGTGGGAGCAATGAAACCCAAAAAAAAAAAAAATTGTTTCAAGCCTTGTCTCCTTCCTGACCTGAGAAGAAAAGCGTACAGCTTGTCAGCCTCTGAGCACCATGTCAGGGATGGGCTTGTCATGTGTGGTCTTTGCTGTACTGAGGTCAATTCCTCCTACACATGGTGTGTGAATGGTTATCAGGAAAGAATGGTGATCTTTGGGGTTTTTCAAAGAGAATTTTTCCAGATCTATTGAGGGGTTAGCTATTCCTCATTCTGTGAAAGTGACTGAATGGTTTTTCAATGGGACTGTTCTTGCCCCACTGAGATTGAGCTCAGTGTTTATTGTGGTGCTTAACTTTCATGTGATGGTGAATTTTCCTGGCAAGCATTTAGCTGGATATTTTTGCTGATGTTCATGAGGAATCTTGGTCAGTAGGGTGCTTTCATTTCTTCTTTTTTTTAATACTTTATTGTCTGGTTTCATTCTCAGGGTGACTTTGTCATCCAAAAGAAGTTGGAGTTGGTTGTTTCCCTTCAATTTCCTGGAAGAATCAAAAAATGATTAATACTTATTCTTTACACTTGAAATAATTTACTGGGTGATTTATCTTATGCTGGCTTTTCTTGTTGTTATTAAGCAGTTTTGATTGTTGAGCCATCACCTGTATTCATTTTTGCTTAGTTCATCAGTGTGTCTGTCCCTGATGTCTGTGGGTCAGTGACACCAAAGGAGACCACATATCCATTAAGGGTCACATAACATTTTACTTAGGGATGCAGCCATTTTCTTTGGTATCTTCAAAATAACCCTACAGTCTATATTCTTGTGAGTAACTACTTTCAGTTATTTAGTCTTTTAAGCAAAATATTCTCATCATGCTGCTTCTGCTGGAGGAAACTCTAACAGTCGTGGGCCCATCTCTTATTTCAGGCTCCATACCTTGGCCAGCCTGCAGTATCCCCATCTTCTGAACTGCTCCTTGTGAATAACAGTCCTGCTCCACAGCTATGGTGAGTCCACATGCAGCAGTTGAGATTTGCACCTGGGTTGAAGACATTCAGGCAAGGTGGGCTCTGTAAAAAGATTACCTTCTCATACAGAGGTCCCCTGAGTGAGTTAGGGGGCCTCAGGCCTCCAGGGAGGAGCTCTGGCAGCAGGGCCATTCCAGCCATCTCCTTCCCAGCCTGCAAGCTTTACTGCTTTGCTGAGAAGCTTACTTGTGGATCAAGAGGCCTTTTCTTGCCATGGTTCCTGCTATGTGTCATGGTGTCCAGCACCTCTGCCTGGTCCATCTTTCCCACCTTCAGATCTCAACAGAGATCTGCACAGCTTTGGGCTTCCCCTTCCAGGCTGCAACTCTATGTTGAACTCTAGTGTGAATTCTAAGACCAGGAAATTCAATTTATATACATTTAACCTGGAAATTCAACATCTAAAGATTCATTATAAAAATGAGTTTGACTACACCCATATTCTCTTCTTACTCAGCTTAGCTGTGAATAGTTAAAAACCACTGAAAGTACCACAGCAGAATTGCTGTGTCAATTATAAATTACAGCCATTGAAAATGTGGCAAGAAGGCCATGTCCCCGGCCATGTCCCTAGTGTTACCTGAGATGACAGAGAGTTTATGGCCTGGTCCTCTCTCTATCCAGGAGTGAAGACACAGAGGCCCCCGCAGCAGGTGAGAACAGGAGAGAGGGGCTCATCAATGGCAGACCATGATCCTGGGGGGATGCCTATTTCTTTTTTGTCCATTTTCTTATTCCTTTGAATTAATTATAGTGCTCTATTCAATATTACTTCTATGAAGTTTAGTTAACAATAAATAGCGACTAATTTCTTGAATAGGTAAGTGAAAATGTATGATTTAATTACATTATATATTATGAAATGTACAGTACATACATATTTCAAATATATTTACATATATATATGTGTGTGTGTGTGTGTGTGTGTGTGTGTGTGTGTGTGTGTGTGTCTTGGTTCACTCTGTTTATCACTATCTCTAACACATGAGGTCATGCAGAGCCCTTCCATGGTGGGGTGGTGGTAGAAGCCACCCTAGATGCCACCATACTCATCTGTGCCTGCTACTGACAGAGGACAGTAAAAGATTTGGTTCAGTGTTAGTTTTCCAGCAAGGAAGTCCTGAATCATCCTGCTTCCAGGCAGCCCAGGAGGTGAGCAGCATGCAAAGGAGCCCAGCACTGCCTGCCTTACAACCCTTTCCCCCACTGTATCCATGCCGCAGCCCTGCCAGGTTGCAGCCAAGGCTCTGCCTCCTCAGCCCCAGGGTCCTCAGTTCCTGAGTCCTGGCCTCAGCCTCCACCAGGCTTCAGGTGCTGCCATGTGTTCAGCTGGCATAGTGGGTGGGGCACACTCTCAGTCCCACATGCACCAAGATCACTGACCACATGGACCCTTCCAGTCTGCAAATTTTGCCCCTCTTCTTTGTGACTGAAGCTGTGGCATTGGAACAAAGCACAGAATTGTCATTATTTTTCCTTTTTGTTCTTTTTTTCTGATTTCTTTATTTATTCAAATATATATTTAGAATTGGATTTTGCAAAAACCTTTCTTTGACTTTTCATGCCCCAATTAACTGAAGTTCTTACAAATTTCTATTGTAGTTCAAACCCCATGAGCTTGAACGCTCAGAATCCACTGCGCAGCTTGGTAGAATGAGAGCAGAAACTGAATTTGGGGACTTTTCTTTGCCTTCTAGCATCTTGACAAGCAAACTCTGACTCATGTATTTTTACCCAAAATTATGAGCTTCAGTACCAACTGAAGTTGCCAGTGACAAAATGAGCTTCCTGCATTTATTTCAAACAATCTGATTTACCCTCAACTGGCTAAGCACGTTGTCTAAGATTTCTTATGCCAAATCTTGAAAAATAATTTCTAGTAGACAAGAGGCTGTCACCCATCCTGAAATCATGATGGGGTTTTATGTAAACACACAGTCCAACCCACCCCCTGGCAGCCATGAGCTGAGAGAGGCAGAAATAGCTTGTGCAGATGGAAACACCTTGAAATAGTCAACCAGCAGCAGCAACAAGGAGGAAGCAGAGCTGCTGAGCCTTCACAGTTGGGTGAGGGAATCGTGTGGTGAGTTTTGCCCTGGATTTACTGAGGTGGCTCAGTAAATCCAGGTTGCTGGTGGGATTTCCCTTCGTGCAGTGCAATGCCAAAGGAAAATCATGTACATTCAGTACTTATTTGGCATTTTTCTTTTGCATTTATCTATGCATGCATGAGATTTTATGCCTCTGCCATTGCAGACCCATTCATGGGCATTATTTCTATGTCTTGTCAAGTGTCAATTTATTTACACAACATGCATAGCACTGTTATCAGCCTTGTTTCTCCAGACTTGTGCATTTTCAATCATTTCTTCAAAGGAAGCTAAACGATTTAGTTTAAGCAAACTTCAATTCTGCTGTCATGCTTCTGTGTGTCTTCCTTGCTGCCATATCTGAAAAAGGCAATGAGATGGACCTCCTGGAATGTGATCTCCAGAGGTACACACTTTGCACAGCTGTGTCAGGGGTCCTCATTAGTTGACTGGACACTCTGAAATCCAAATGTCCTTGCCCCTTGCTGGTCCTGGTGTTAGGAAGCATTGGATTGAAGTAGAGACTCCCAGTGCACTGTCTGGTCCTTGGAAAGCCTTGTGCTGCCATGAGATTGTCATCCCCTGCTAAACATTCACCTCTGTGGCCCTGGGGCAAGGTCAGAGTTCCTTCCAGCAGCCATGCACAGCATCCTCCAGGCAGCTCTCTGTGCACCCTCTAAGTGGAGGCTAGGTAGGGTCTCAGTTCCTTCCTGATTCAAACAGTACTGTGAATCAACCCTTGCACAGAAATCTTGAAAAGTGGTTCAAGTTTCTTCTTGGGAGAAATCTCTGTTCCTAGCCCTGCATGGTCCAGGGACACCTGTGTACATCTCTGATGGGAGATGTGGGTCAAGGCACTGCTCTGCATCCTCATAATTTCCCCCATGCTCTTCAGCACCTGTCAGAAATCCTGTCATCAGAGGGGAACACAGCAAATCTCAGGGATGTGTTCCTGCATGAATCAGCTTTCAGAGGCTCAGCATTTTCTGTGTTTGTTGTCCACATGCAGTGATTCTCTTTGAATTACAACATTTGTGTCTTCTCTCACAAAGTGGACTCTTGAGACCTCTTTCACTCCTATAATAAAAATCATCTATCCGACTATTTGTTGTATGGAAAGGTTTCCTGCTGTGGTGTCTACATTAGTCTTGTTTCTGTTTTTCAAATTCAGTGATTCAGAACTTTCAGTCCCTCTTTTATCACTGAAATCATGAGCAAGCGTTTCCAACGTTAAAAGAGGAGTAGAAACACAATGGTCTCTACATTTTCCCTGTAGACTTTGTCTGTCTGGGGTTTTCTCTTCTATCAAAGAGCAATGGCAGCCAGTCTCCTCCAGTAATGTTTGGCCAAACAGAATCTGATGCAATGATATGGAAGACCCAGGGTAGTAAATCACATTGAAAGAAAGGTCAGAGGTGGGGGGACTAGCAGGAGAGCACAGGGCTGTGGATGGTCCAACACTGAGCAGAAAGCTGGAACTCGACTGATGTGAAGATTGTACAAATTGCTGATGTGCTTATGGGCTACTGAATTGAACATGTTGAAACTAATGAAATCTTAACTGTTAATTTAAATTAACTTAGAAGGTAATGTTTAGAAGAATTTTAGGCATAAGAGTCCAAATGAAAATTGAAAGAAATACAAAAGGTTCAAGGGTAGGGGAATGGAAAGGAAAGTGCTTCCCAGGACTTGGCCCTAAGTAGAGCTCAGGACATCTAGCATGGAGCCAGCAACAGCCCCAGCTCTGAAATTCATGAAGACAGGGTACTGAGGTGGGAATAATTTTCATATTAATTCTAGAGCTGGTGAGGTTACTGGAGGTGGAGCTGGCACAAGCTCTGGAAGTAGGACTGGAGCTCAGTTAGGTAGCAGCCCGCCCTCAAGGGAGGGTGAAAAATTGCCAATTTTCCTTACTCCTTGCAGGCCCCAAAGCCTCCCAGCGCCTCTCAGAGACAACTCTGTTCACAAACCCACCCCAGGAGAGCTTCGTATTCTGCCTCAGCCCACTCACTTGTGCATGCCTCAGTGTTACAGCAGAAGGCCCCAAGTCTGATAGTCTTTCTCCGTGTAAAGTGCCACGTGCCCTTCCCTGAGAGTGATAGACTGAGGCCCTACATTTCTCACTGTAGTTCTCAGCTTCATTGAGCCCAAGCTGTTCTAAAAGAGCCAGGTTAGGTTGGGCTAGGTGTCCCAACTTGGTAAGCAGCACCTGTCAGGATCCAGTAAGGGAAGCACTGGTACTGGGGAAGACAGGTGTCAGCAGCAGTACAGATCTGGCGTCCCTACCCAACTGCCCTCCCAAGACATCCTGTGGAGTTGGACACCAGCTTCTTGCTACAGCTACAAAGAGCCCAGCACCAGCCTTCTCTGTGCCCTGAATGGGGAAGTGGTGACCAAGGCAGCCTTCATATGCTAATGGAATTCTCTGGAGAGTTCTGTGACTACCTTTCCACCATTCTTAAAGACTGAAGTGCATCTCCTTTTCCTGACCTCCTGGTGTGTTGCCTCTGTGAGAAAGAGAGTGGAGTCTGCAGTCTTACTCTACTCATGGGTATTCTTCAGAGTGCTGCTCTATAACAATCTGAGAAGTGAGCAGGCAGAGGAAGTGCATCCTGCCTGCCCTTCCTCCATGCAGTTCATATACTGATGCATCACTCCATTCTGTGTGCCTTCCCATGACATCCCTTCCCTATTTTGTGTTCCCATGTACAGAGGCCAGGAACTTAGTGTATAATATTCATAGTACTTGGTCCAAATTGATTGTATAGCATGAACAACATGGAAGTACAGGAGAGCAGTGGTTGCATCTTCTCTTGGCATTACATCATGCCCAGTGCCTGGTACACTCACAAATTAAGACACCTCTAGCTCCTTCCATGATGTCTGTGTGGACCTGCATCCTCTGGTAGCCCCCAGAGATTCCTGCTCTAGATACCATGGAAGCCCATGGGAGGACTCTCCAGTGCCCTTCACAGTAAACAGAACAGCTTCACCGAGACAAGGGCTCCTTGGTAGGAGGCAAAGCTTCCACATAGGAAAGAAAAAACAGCAGTGTAGCCAGGGTGCCACTTCTTAGGAGAAAGACCTTCATTTAGACCTAACTCCTCCTTCTGACTTCCTGTGTAAACCTAGGTAAGACATCATGCACTATGGAGGTCATACTGTCATCTGCTTCCTAGGGACATCATCAGAGGTGTGAGATGACGTTTGTTATAATTGGGGCTGGTATCCCAGGTACATAGTGTACAGAAATAGAGGAGAAATCCAGGAAGGTGTGGGATGGAGGTGAATACAGTACACCCCAGGCTGGTTGCTCCTGTCTGGTGGTGGAAATGACACTCACCACCTTGGTGGCATCATGAAGGGACAGAAGTTCATCAGGTCAGCCATCCTTATGTTCCGTAAGCATCTCAAATGCTTGTACATATTTGTGCTGTATCCTGAAGTGCAGAAAGTTGTTGACCTCTCATAGAATGACCCCTGGGTACAGCCTAGAGAAGAGAGACCAATCAAACATGGTCTAAAGATGGTCAGCCAGACCATAGCAGCAGATTTGCAGTTGGTTTTTAAAAATACCTAGAGAAACTGGTTGAGGTTTGAATCTGTGTAATCCCCATGCTCTACCAGACTAGGGCAAGAGGGTCGCATATTTGAGCCCAGACTGAACAACTTAGCTGCACAGTGAGACACAGGGTCAAATTTACATATCAAAACCTAAAAAGGGCTGGGGATATCACTCTGTAGTAAGGCCCTCGATTCAACCCTCCTATACAAATACAAAACTTAACAATTTAAGTAACATAGTGTTTCACCACAAGATAACCCGACTTAATAGTAGTTACCATAGTGTGTCTTTCCTTGAAATATTTGAATATAACTTCATATTCAATAGCTTGAAACATATCTAGACAGTGTGAAACCATTCAAGAGGATGAAAGTGTTACAAGGTATTTAGAACAAGCTAACAGAAAATGAACAACGGTCTCTATATTACCTCTTTGCCTATAAAAATTTTGTTTATACTATCACATATATTAAAATCCAATAAGATACAACATCATAAAGCAATGGAGACTGAAGAACAACAGTTTGATGGGACTTCAAAACAAGATGATATTAAATAAGCACTAGCTATCATGATGTCTCATTTTCTTCACAATAGCTGTTCATATCATCACAGACAATAATATCAAACAGCCCAGTATAAAACAAGTGAAAACTTTATACAGCTTCAAAACCATATAGTGGGGAATCATGATTATCACATACTTTTATGTATTTATATCATTTCTTACACTAGGGAAACTATTCGGTATTCATACATGTGAGTTTGATTTATTTCACTTATGAGTATGGTCTCAAGCTGTGCCCAATTATTTATAAATATCTCAATGTGATCCTTCTTTATAGCTGAATAGTATTCCATTGTATAAAAATATCACAACTTTTTTATCCATTCCTCAGTTGATGAACACTTAGGTTGTTTCCAAAATCTGGCTATTACAAATTGTGCTGCTATAAACATGGGTGCACATATATCACTGTAGTATGATGTTTTCAGCTCTTCTGGGAGTTGTTCTGTTCTAATCTGTATTGTTATGTTGTTATGTCCTCTTTTATCTCAATCTCCCCTCTTTTTCAAAATTTTTCTACCCACTTTTAAAAATTTTTTATGTATTATTATTACTTTTTTAATTAAGGGAAATATTTTTTAAAATTAGTAGGATATATTATAGTAAATTTCTGATTTCCTGTTAAATCAATTTGAAGCTCTATATTGCTTTAACCATCTTGTTTTGACTGATTTTACTCTATTCTGTTCTGTTTGATAGTATCAATTTTGAGGGTATAGGCAACTATTTTGAAGGCAATAAGAGTCAGTATAATACTTGTTCTGGTTTGACTATTATCTTCTTTTGAATTTCAGAAATGTCTCCGATATTTAGGTTTTATTGGTTTTGTTCTGTACTGTTTTGTTCAATTTTATTATACCTGATGATATAGGCCATGCTTTTTTTTTTTTTATTTAAGAGGAAAAAGAGAAAAACACAAAACAAACCAAAGCGGTGTAAGGGTACACGCAATACAGAACTACAAAACAAAACAAAACAAAACAAAACAAAAAACCATAACAGTAAGAAATTACCTGCTAGTAGATTACACACTATTTTCTTGAAAATAGTTCCTCAAATCACAGTATCAAAGAACACAAGGTGGACATTCAAACAGGGAGACTGCAAACAGCTGTGTTCAATGTTCCAAAAACATTGATAAAGTCAGCTATTTAACACCCCCAAACACACTTGCTGTTATATCCGTTAGAGCTCCTTTTCTTTTTTTTTTCCCCTCTCTTTTTTACAACAAAATTTACACATCTTGGATTTTATTACTCCTTAGTGCTTATTACTTTCTTTGGGGGGGGGAAGAATACAGTCAAATATGGCAAAACAAAGCTGTCAGTCAATACCAAGGATAGACGTATACATGGTGTAGAACAGAGTACAAGTTTATCAACAATGGTTATCAACGTTGTCCCTTGTTTCCTTAAAAAGAATTGTCTATCTTATTAGATATTATAAAGTTGGAAAAAAACAGTAGAGAACAAGACCAATAAAACTTAGGCATTGTAAACATTACAGGACTTCCAACGAAGACGATAGTCAAACCAGAATGGGTATCTTAGTGAATCTTATTGTCTTCAAAGTAGTTGCCTATGTCTTCAAACTTGATACTATCATATAGAATGGAACAGAGTCTAATCAGTCAAAACAAGATCGTGGGAGTACTACAGGACTTCAAAACAAGTTAATAGGAAATCGAAAAGAGTTACTATTTATATATCCTAATTTTTTTGAATTTTTTCTTTAATTAAGACAAACATAAGAAATGACTAAATAATTTTTTTTTGAAACAATAAGGGGGAGATTGAGATAAAACAGGACATAACAATATAACAATAGAGGTCACAGCATGACTGTTTCAATAACCTAGTACTTCACCACCTTATAACCTGACTTAATAGTAGTTACCATAGTGTCTTTTTCCTTGAAATATTTGGGTAAAACTTCATATACTCTAGCTTCAAATATTTTCATATCAAGAAGCCCAGAATAAAGCCTTTCTAATTAATGAGTGAAAACTTTATAAGGCTTCAAGGCCACCTAATGGGGAATCATGATTACCACATATTTTTATATATTTGAATCATTACTTACATTAGGGAACTATTCGGTATTCACACATGCGAGATTAATTTATTTCACTTATGAGTATGGTCTCAAGCTGTGCCCATTTATTGATAAATATCTCAATGTGATCCTTCTTTATAGCTGAATAATACTCCATTGTATAGAAATACCACAACTTTTTTATCCATTCCTCAGTTGATGGGCACTTGGGTTGTTTCCAAGATCTGGCGATTACAAATTGTGCTGCTATAAACATAGGTGCACATATATCACTGTGGTATGATGCTTTCAGTTCTTCTGGGAATATGCCTAGAAGTGGAATAGCTGGAATAAATGGGATTTCCAGTCCCAACTTTTTGAGAAATCTCCAGACAGATCTCCTAGGCCATTCTTTTTAAGGTAGCAAGAGGCATTATGGTAACCATTGTTGATTACCTTGTATTCTGTTTTTACATCATGTACTATGGTCATCATTTGTTTTGAGTGACTGCTTTGTTTTGTCACATTTGGTTTTATTCGAAAAAAAGTTATAAGAACTGTGGGAGTAACAACACCCAAAATGTCTAAATGTTATTGTAAAAAATAGAGGAAAAGAAAGTGCTCTAAAGGACACAACTGCAAGTGTGTTTAGGTCTGTAAGATAGATGAACATATTTCTAAGTTTTTGTTGTATCACTGAACATAACTGTTCGCAGTCTCACTGTTTGAATGTCTGCTTTGTATGCTTAATTTTGTAACTTGATCAACTATTTCTAAGATGACAATATGCAATCTAGTAACTATTGATTTCTTACTTTTTTGAAATTCTGTATTACTTTTGCCATTTTATTGTTTTGTTTTGTTTTCTTTAATAAAAAACAATTACAAAACTTATTACCTTGTAAAGAAGCTGAATCAAGAGAATTCTTCAACTTCTTTTGGGCAATATGGAACCAAATTCCCCTAGGAACCTTCAGCCCATAGTGTCCCAAATGGTCTGAGCATCAGTATTTTTTAGGAGAAAGTTAGTCAAGTTGTAGGCAATGTTCATCCATCTTCAAGAAGCAGAGGTGAGGCCATGTCATGCTGTTGTGCTGTCTGCTGAGATGTTATGGGGATGCACAACTTGTAGAGCTGCATTTGCCAGAGGTCACCATGGAGCTCTGTGCCTGGACACTGTGTATCTGCCAGACCGATCTACAGGAACTGGTCTGACCAGAGGTTCTATGACTGTGACCAAAAAACTCCACTGCTAGGAATCTAACTCAAAAAACAAGATTTACAAAGGTGGATGCTTCCTATGGGATAGAGGATGACAGGACTGTGTCTCCACATCCTACATGCAATCCGTGAGGAGATGTTCCCTGACACACACTCCATGCCCAACAGTTAAAACACTCAGGCTGAACCTAAAATGAGACTGAAAAAGGAGCACCTCAGTGGGGGGGCCACTCTTCCTGGGTGGAACAACAGTCACTATGTCCTTAATTATTCACTCATATTGCATTGTGTATTTAACCTTAATATGTATTTCTTGTCCCTGAAAAGAATACTGGATAATTTACTGATTCTGTGATTGACTAACCAAGGACATTTACTTAAGATTTTGCCTTCTGACAAAAAAGCAAGATTAAAAATTCACATCCAGCATCCTCTGCCCGAAGAGAAACTTGACTGCATTAATGTGGAAAATGTAGCCGAGGTAAATTATGAGGACATAAGATGAGTGGTGGCTGGGATGGAGCAGGAGGGTGAAGAAAACACCTTTCTGTACAAAATTGAGGAAGAAAATTTTCTGGAATTGGACAGTGGTTAAATTTGCAAAACATTGAGAATACACAGAATGCTATCAGGCTGATTATTTTAAACATGGCTAAAATCTTATACTTTATTTATTTTGGTTCCATCACTGCCATATCTCTGGGAAATAAGGGTAGCAATGAATACAATGATAAGTAAATCTGAAAGAGAGGGGAATGGCAGGTGTGGGTCAAGTGTTCCCTGCAGGTAGAACTCAAGAGATGACTCCTGCTGGGGAGTCACCAGGAGGTCCAGCTCTGCAGCTGGTGGAGAACTGCATCCAGGTGCCAGCTCTTGCTGTGGGGCCAGAGCTGGTGAGGGAGTTGCAGGTGGACCTGGAAAGAGCTCCCTGGGTACAACTTCTGCATGGGGTGCAACTGGTCTTACAGTTGCATGAAGAGAAAAGATTACCAACTGTCCATGGACTTCTTGGGGCAAAATTTTCCCACTGCTTGACAGAGGCAGCCGTGTGTACCAACACAGCCCATCAAAACCTCCAAGTCTGCATCACCACATTGAATGTTGAGGGGCTCATATTCTTGGGACATTCAACATCTGGATGTTTGGGGAAGGCCCATGCCTTCCCCAAAATCCCACAGGCAACACCCCAGTTTTCCTTAACATGGGGTTCAGCCTCATGGGATTTAGGGGATACCAGCTGATACAAAGCTTGGGCTGGAGATTCACCTGGGAGTGCAAATTCAATGAAGAGTCAAGGACAGAAGACATGGACTTGGGGCAGATAGGGAGGCAGCAGAGTGAGAGGCCTGGCCTTTACTCCCACATTACCTGCGTAGGTCTCCTGTAAGGAAGCACATATGGGCCTTCTGCCCAGTCAGTGCAGTGTCCACCCCATTCTCACCCACCCTCAGTGGGGAAGTTTGGGCTCATGCAGCCTCAAGTAGCTGGCAGGTGGCTCCATGGGATGGTGTCCTTGCTTAGTGGTGTGACACCTCTGTTTTCTTCAGGAAAGACTGACACAGTGTCTCCTTGTCCCTCCCCACTGCAGGTCAGATTGGTGAAGGAAGACATTGGTATTTGCTGTGTCCTTGCATTCAAAGGCTCAGGGCTGCTGCTCCATGAATATCTGAGAAGTGAGGGGTCAGTCAGTGTCTGTCTGCCTCTCTGCCTCTCTGCAGTCTCTAGTTCAGGCAGCGATATGTTGCTGAGTTCTCTTTGCCTTGGTAGACCTCCTCTTGCATGGTCTGTACCCACATCTAGGGAGGTCTGGAGCCTGGAACAACTGCCTTAAAATGAGCAACATCTGTTCTGCTGCCAAGGGTGACTTTGTGGCCTCCAAGAACATTGAAACTCAAAAGGGCAGTGGTTGCACCTGCTCTGCCTACAGGATCATGGACAATACCCAGAGAAGTGTTTGCACACAGTGTGTCTTCATATACATTTGTGAGTTGATGACACCCATCTGTTCTCCTATGACATCTGTGGGCCATGGATGCATTGTCATCCCCAACCTTCTTGTCCTGGGCATATCCAGGGGCCCGTGGAGTGACTCTCCAATCTTCTTTCCAACAAACATTACAGTTTACCCAGGTGTGGGTCAGTAAGGGGGATGGAAGCATCACCCATAGGAATCAGCACAGCCTCTGCAGCTGGTTTTCACGTGGCCAAGGGCACATTTACCCCATTGCCATGAAGCCCACATTTCATCTTCTGTGACCCTGCAATCTTGATCCACTCAGCACCCCACCATTCAGGGTTATAAACTGAGGCTGAGAGAGGCACTTGCACACAGTCAGGTCCTGAATCCACAAGTGGCCAAGTCCCACTGGCCTTCCAAGGTAAAAACTCACCTTCTTAGCATCTGGGCTGGAGTGGTGGAATTGAGGGTCCTGGACGAATACAAGGAAGAGGGGCCATGGCTATGAGCTGTGCCCTGTGGTGCCCATGATAGTTGTGCAGTTCCTAGTGAGCTTTCTGAAGTGACTGGGCCAATTGAAACATCCTCTCAGTCATTTCCAAGGGTTTCCCCATGCGAGGTTCAAACCTGAGGCATTGAGGCCTTAAGCACAGTGTTCACTGCTCACTCTCTCCAGCCAAGTGCCCCGTAAGACCAACTGTCACCAGACCAAGGTGCCTGAAGACCAGAGATTTCTGTGTTCTGATTAGATCATTTGAAAAAGCAGTTAGGTGACAACTGTCATCTGTAGCTGAGCCTCCCCCTCTGATACCCCCAGATGTGGGTGCGCCTTAGACACATCAAGTGAAACACTAGAAAACTGTGTGGTTTTAGAGCTTGCTGCACTTTGAACTTTTTGATTTACCAAACAAGTACATGCTTCAGATGCATCAGGCACAGTGGTTTCCATCCATGTCCATCTTCTCTGAGGATGAGGGACACAGTGTCTGCACTTAGGGATCTCTCCAATTTTATGATGACTTTCTCTCCTGGGCTTATGTTAGTTTCATTTCAATTCTATTAGGGACCAGAGATATATTACCAGAGTACATATAATAATTTTCCAGAAGGACATGAATGTTTCATGTTGTAACACCCATCTGTCCAGGGGAGGAAGATTCCAAGCAAGTTTTGCTCTCACGTGCCTATGAATGATTACTTATTCATCCTTAGATGTTTACCCAGTCACACACAGTAGTGCTCCACACTCTGACCTCCTGTGAGGGGTGACAGCAGGTGGTGAGAGCAAGAGGGGGCTTTGCAAGGCCATGGACATCATCATTCCGTGCTGATGAAGGACACATGTGCATCACTCCTGGGGAACTTGTCTCCTAGTGGCTGCTATCACTTCCTGTCCTCCCATCCCAAATGGACCATGGGCTTTGTGTCCCTGTGGGTAGTTTGCCTTTCCTAGAGGTGATGGCACTGAGTCTGTTCAGTGGCGATGCTCTTTGGTTGGTCTCCTTCAAGCAGTATCTCTGTGCTGGCTCCTTCTGTGCTGGTTATTATTGGTGGTGGAGCCACCACACACTACCCTGGGTTTGAACAAACAAACCGTGACTTGTTCTTGCACACATTATCCCTCTGCTGGTGGCCCTGGCCCTTGGAAGCAAGCTGCCACAGCCATTCTGATACACATGCTGGAGTGGATACTGACTTTTATTTCAAAGGAAAGGTACTTAAAGGTAAAATTACTGGATCATGTCGCTGTTGTATGGCTAACGTAGAAATTGTTAAAGTATCTCTTGCAGCAGTTCTTCAAAGCAGAGTTGGTTGGTTTTTGTTTTGCTATTCTATGCTACACTATGCTGAGCTGTGCTGTGCTGAGCTGTGCTGAGCTGTTCTGTGCTGTGCTGAGCTGTGCTGTGCTGAGCTGAGCTGGGCTGTGCTGAACTGAGCTGTGCTCTGCTTAGCTGTGCTGTGCCATGTTCCATTTTATTATGTGTTGGTGGGGATTTTGAAACACCTTCAGTGTGTTTTCAATGCTTTCTGATTGGATTTTGTATAATCAACCTGAGAAAATATAAGGATATCAAATAAACCTAAGTAGTTTGTTTTGTTTTGGAGAAAATTTCAAAAGGAAAAGATAGCCAGACATGTTGGTGCACACCAACATTCAGCATTCAGCATTCAGAAGACTGATGCAGGACGATTGCTGTGAGTTGAGACCAGCTGGGTTATAAAATGAGTTCAAGGCCAGACAATTCTGTATAGCAACACCACACCCCACCCCAAAAAAGGAAAAACAGATAAAAATGAAAATGTAAAGGTCAAATATAATTTGAGGAATCAAATCTATGTGACTTTGTTTTTGCGTGTGTACTTTAGTCAGCACACCTAGCGTAAGGTTTACCATTAGGTAGACTTTGCTGTGCTGCCCGGTGCTTGCATCACTTCAATCTTTTTAAGCTTTTAGTTGAGATGACTGCAGATAGGCTACTGGATATACCCTCTAGGATTTGGAGAGCTCAATTTGAAGAGAATTTGATCATTATTTTTGCTCATAATTATATTTACAACCAGGATTTGAACAAGAGATTACTATTTTTTTCAAACAGTTTCTTGTTTAATTTTAATGTAACTCAAATACATATCAGAAGGACAATACAAATGATACTCTTTTTAAGTGTATAAAAAGATAAAATTTCGCGGAAGAGCAGTAACAATAACTGTGGTTAATGCACCATGCACAATGATTTCTGCTGTTTCTTAATGATCTGTATTTTCATAGATTTGTAGCATTGGTTGTGTTTTTTGTTTTTTGTTATTTTTTTTACAAATGTTAACACATGGTCTTACTAATTTTCTAAGTTTCCCAGGCTAGGCTTAAACATTACCATCCTTCCACACCCTCCCAGAGCGCTGGGATTACAGGTGTACATTATCCTGAGTTGACAATTGGTAGTGATGTTGTGTACTCACTGAATAAAATACTCAGCTTTGCTCTTTAGACACTTTGTAGGAAGAGTGGATCTAGTTAAGCTATCTACCACCTTCCTAGCCTCCAGTTTCTTTCACAGTGAATAGGAATGAAAATCCAATTAACACAGTTGGCAGATTCTCTAATTTTTAACTGTGGTAAGCATGCACTATAGAAGATCATTCTAAATACCTTCTGCACTGGGACTGAGGCTTGGTGTCCTTGAAGCACATTCTCTTTTTCTCTGATTCCTCATGGAATTTGATGATTGAAATCAGACCCCAAGAAAAGTATGAAGGTTAAAGCTAATTGGGACACACTGCCCTCCAGAAGGCCAGGTCAGTGTAAAACATTATTTGCTCTTCATTTCTACCTTTCAAGCTTTTGCTTTTCATTCAATTTTGAGGGATTGAATACAGAGCTTTGCAGTTAGCTCCATTACCTTCCATTTTTAAAACTCTTCTTATTTTGAGCCCAGTTCTGGATCAGTGGATAAATTGCTGAGTCTGTCCTTGAATTTGTGATGTTCCTGCCACAGCCTTCCAGACTGCTGGCATTACAAAAGACACCACCAGACTGCTTTCATCATAGAGGTGTTAAAAACTCATCGGCTGAGCAAGGAATGGTGAACATCCTGCAATGCCTACATTCAGGCCACTCAGGCAGCAGGATTTCTGGGAGTTCCAGATAAGCTTGCAACAGATCTGAGTTCAGTTCAGGCCACAGTGATACAGCGAAACATTACTGGAAAAAGAAAAAGGGAAAGCAAGAAAGGAAAGGAGAAAGAAAAGAGTATTCCTGGTTACTGTGTGACTTTGTTTGTACCTGGGATAGGTGTCTTTAATCTACAGTCCTGTTCTTGCAGAACAAGAGACTTTTGATGGCTGTCACTTTACAATATACATTGATGCCTCTACCTTTAATGTCCTTTCCGTGGCTATAAGATAATTGTTTATACTTCCATTTGAATTCTCTTATTGTTTTTTCTATTTCTAAAAGATGTCATTGATATTTTGATAGGAGTGGTATGAAATGACTGGATACTTTGGGTAGTGTGTACATTATGAACATTAATTCTTCCGATCTAGCATCACAGTGTGTCTTTTGTTCAATTTGTGCCATTTTATGCATTTCATCAATTTTTACAAGTTTTAAACAGTAGGTTTGTTTAGTTAAATTTTACCTAAATATTAACTCTTTTTGATGAGTTATGAACTGAATGGTATTCTTTCTATTTAGAGCTGCAGTTTATTTGAAGTACATGTAAATTAATTGATTAGGACATGTGGATCTTGTACCCCACAACTTAAGTGATTTGTTAATTAGTGCTAAAAAGTTTTCAGTGGACTTTTCTGTTTTTTATATGTAAGAATGTGTCCACAGGATTATGTCTTCCTTTCTTATTTGAAAGGCTTTGGTTTCTTATTCTTAAGTTCTAGAGGTAGAATCTCAGCACTGTGTTGAAAAGTGTGCAAGCCTTGTCTCGTTCTTGACCCGAGAAGCAAAGCTTGCAGCTTGTCAGCCTCTGAGCATGATGTTAGAGATGAGCTTGTCATGTGTGGTCTTTGCTGTGCTGAGGTCCATTCCTCCTACACATGGTGTGTGAATGGTTCTTATCATGAAAGAATGGTGACCTTTGGAGTTTCTCAAAGCTACTTTTCCAAATCTATTGAAGGGTTGGCTGTGCCCCATTCTGTGAATGTGGCAAGTTACACTGAATGTTTTTTAAGATGGGGACCTTTCTTGGACCACTGATATGTTGCTTCAGTTTTGCATGACCTGGTGAATTTAGCTGGTGAATATATACCTGAATGTTTCTGCATATGTTCATTAGGAACACTGACCATTTGTATTATTTTTATTTTATTTTTAATACATTATTGTCTTGATCATTCTCAGGGTGACTTTGTCATCTAAAATAAATTTGTGTTGATTTTTCCCTTTAATTTGTTAGAAAAATTGAAAAATGATTAGTACTTATTATTATTCACTTGACAAAATTCACTGGGACCTTTATTGTATCCTGGTTTTCCTTGTTGTCGTTAAGCAGTTTTATTGCCAGCCTATTTCCTGTGTTTCTTATTGCTCTATTGATTGATATATTTGTTCCTACTAGGTGTGGGTCAGTGACAAAAGGAGACCACACACCCATTAAGGGTCACACCTCATTTTACTTTAACGTTTGTATCTTCAAACTATCCCTACAGTATATATTTCTGTCAGTAACTCCTGTCAGTTATTTAATCTTTTTTTTTCTTTTTTGTCCTTTTCCTTTTTATTGGTACCAGGGATCGAATTCATGACTGCCTGCTAGCAAGACAGGCACTTATGCCCCTGAGCAAATTCCCAGCCCCAAGTTATTTAATCTTTTAATGCACACTCTTACCGTGTGGTAGTTACTGCTGGAGGAACCGGGCTGGTTGAGGATGCAGCCTCTTATTTCAGGCTTCATGCCCTGACCTGGCTGCAGTGCCCCCATCTCCTGACCTGCTCCCTGTAAACACCTTTCCTGCTCCACAGCTGTGATGAGTCCACATGCGCAAGTTGAGATCTGCACCTAGGTGGAAGACATTCAGTCAGTATGGGCTCTGTAACAGGCTGACCTTCTTGTACAGAGCTTGCCTCAGTGAAACAGGGGGCCTCAGGCCTACAAGGAGGAGCTCTGTCAGCAGAGCCATTCCATCCCTCTCCTTTCCAGTGTGCAGCATGTGCTGCTTTGCTGAGAAGCTGCCTGATGAATCAGGAGGCCTGGATTTGGGCCTTTCTTGCCCATGGTTCCCTGTTAGGTGCCACGGTGTCCTGCACCTCTGCCTGTTCCTTCTTCCCATGATGTCAGATCTCCATGCAGATCTGAGCAGCCCCAGGCTTTCCTTATCAGGCTCCAATTCTATGTGGAGACTTCAGGTGTGAAATCCGTGACTATGAAATTTAACTGCATACATTTAACCTGGAAATTCAATGTCTAAGGCTTCATTATAAAAATAATGAGATTTACAGACACTCATATTCTCCTCTTATTCAATTAAGGTGTGAAATTTAGAAAGCAGGAATGTACCACAGCAGAGCTGCTGATGCAATTATAAAATTACAGCCACTGAAAATTCTGAAAGAAGGCCGTGGCCTAGGCCATGTCCACGGTCTTACTTGAAATGACAGAGAGCTTGTGGCCTGGCCCTCTCTTCACCCAGCAGTGAAGAGACACAGGCCCATACAGCAGGCAAGGACAGGAGAGAGGATCTCCTCAGGGCAGACCGTGATCCTGGGGTGGAAGCCTTTGTGTTTTATTCCATTTGTCATTTCTTTTCTTTCTTTCTTTCTTTCTTTCTTTCTTTCTTTCTTTCTTTCTTTCTTTCTTTCTTTCTTTCTCTCTCTCTCTCTCTCTCTCTCTCTCTCTCTCTCTCTCTCTCTCTCTCTCTCTTCTCTCTCTCTCTCTTTCTTTCTTTCTTTTTTCATACCAGGACTTGAATTTATGACCTCGCTCTTGCCAGGCAGGCACTCATGCCACTGAGCTAAATTCCCAGCCCCTCAATTTTTCATGTTCATTGCATTGTTCCAGTCAATATTACTTCTCTTCTGTTCAACTCAGTTGAATAAATAGTGGCTAATTTCTTAAGCAGGTGAGTGAAAATGGATAATTCAATACTCATTTATATATAATGAAATATATACCCAGTAGAGAAACTTCAAACACGACTTTATGGATATATAAAACAAGGAGTATTGTTAGTCACAAAACCAACACATCATTTATGACTTTGAAAACCTCAATATATCAGGCCATGTGGAGGCCCTCCATGCTGTGGTGGCCCTGCTCTCACTGCTCTCAGAGCAACCATGCTCCTCTGTGCCAGTGACTGCCACAAAATAGCAAGCCTTTTTGTTCAGAGTCTATTTTTTGTCTTTTTTATTTTTATCGGTACCAGGGATCAAACTCACGACCGCCTGCTTGCAAGGCAGGTGCTTATGCCACTGAGCTAAATCCCCGCCACTGAGCTAAATCCCCAGCCCCCTCAGAGTCTATTTTTCCAGCGACTATGACCTGAATCTTCCTGCTTTCAGGCCCAGCATGGAGTTCACAGCATGCACAGGAGCCCAGCACTGCCTGCCTTACACCCCTCTCCCCCACCGCATCCATGCTGCAGCCCTGCAGGCTTGGGAAGGCACAGCTGTCAGCATGCAGCAAAGAGTCTGCCTCCTCAACCTCTGTGCCTGCGTCCTGGCCTCAGTCTCCACCAGGCACCAGATGCCTCCCAGAGTGGGCTCACATAGTGCACTGAGCACACCCTCAGCCTTTGAGGACCAAGTCTGCTGACTACAGTGACCCTTTCTCTCTGCAAACTTTGTTCATCTCCTTTCTGACTGAGGCTGTGGTATTGGAATAAAACACAGCATTGTCATTGCTTTTTCTTTTTACTTCTTTCTTTTTTGTTTCTCTGTTTCATTAAGCATGTATTTAGATCTGCATTTTGCAAAAAAAAAAAAACCTTTTCTTCTCCTTTTACTCCCACTTAACTGAAGTTGTTACAGATTTGTACTGTAGTTCAAACCCTATGAGTGTGAATACTCAGAATCCACTCTGTAGCTTGCTAGAATGAGAGAAGCAAAGCAGAAACTGAACTTGGGGACATTTCTGTGCCTTCCAGCATCTCTTAAAGCAAACCCTGACTCATGTCTGTTTACCCCCAAAATATGGGCTTCAATAGAAATAGAATCTGCCACTGACAAAATCAGCTTCCTGCATTTATTTCAAACAATCTCATTTACCCTCAACTGGAGAAGCACATTGTCTAAGGTTTCTTATGACCAAACTTGAAAAAGAATTTCCAGTAGGCAAGAGGCTGCCACCCATCCTGAAATCATGATGGAATTTTATGTAAACACATAGTCCAACCCACATCCTGGCAGCCATAAGCTAAGAGAGGTGGAGATGGCTTGTGCAGATAGAAACACCTCGAAATTGACAGGTAACAGCCACAATAGATAGGAAACTGAGTGTCTGAATCCTCATATTTGGGTGATGGGTGTTGCCCTGGGTTTAGTGAGGCAACTTGGTAAATCTAGGTTGCTGCAGTGCAATGCAAACAGGAAGTCATGTGTATACAGCCTTTATTTGGAGTTTTCCTTTTGCAGTTAAGAAATCTGTACACATGTAATTTCATACCACTGCCTCCTAGCAGACTCACCTATGGGAATTATTTCCATGCCTTGTCAAGGGTCAGTTTATTTATACAACACGCAGAACTCTGTTCTCAGCCTTGTGTGTTTTCAATCATTGCTTCAAGGGAAGCTAAAGATTTAGTTTGAGCCAAGCTTCAAATGTGTTGCCGTGCTTCTGTGTGATGTCCTTGCTGACAGACCTGAAGAACCCAATGAGTGAGACCTGTTACAGGTTCAGCCCCAGAGGGACATGCTTTGCAGAGATGTGTCAGACAGGGCTGACCTTCAGCCTTACTGGCCAACCTGGCATCTTGGGGTCCCTGATTGATGCTATCTTTGGTTTTTGGAAGCACATGATTGCAATGGAGACTCTGAGTGCAGTGGCTGGCCCTGGCAAAGACTTTCTATGCCACAAGTTTGCCTTCCCCAACCCCGCACCTCCAGGGCCATGATGCCAGGGCAGTGTTCCCTCCAGAACCCATGTTCAAGATCCCCCAGACAGCTCTCCTACTTCCCCCTCACCTCCAGGCATTTGCCTTGCAGATGGCTGCCACAGTGCTCAGTCATCCTTGACACTTCATTGTAGGGATGTTAAGACTGCAGACATGACCAGAGACACTGGTGTCTGGCTCCACCAATGACTCAAGCTTAGAGTCCTCTTCCTTTGCAAGAGAAGAGAAATTGTCTCTGCTCTTGTGTCAACTCCATTATCTCAGTAACTTTGTATTCATCTTCAGTACTCACTATTTCTATACTGAAGGATTTTTCATGGGGGAAATCAACAGCATGAACATTCATATCTGTGGAGCAGCTGAGTGGTACATGATTTCCTACCTTTCCTGCAGAACTAGCCAATGTACAAACAGCTAACATGTAAATACTTCTAAAAAGTTGTACATGGTTGTATTATACCGTGTCTATGGTGTCTTCTTTTTTGAGCAACATTTCTCACCTGATAGTTTTGTGGTTTTCTGGGTTGTTTTTATCTGCAGATGAAAAACAGAGACCTGTGACTTCCTCTACCACAGATGAGCCCAGCCCTCTTCCAACCCAGCCTTGTACTCTGTGCCACCTCCCCAAACACCCACCACACCCTGGGAAGAGGAGCAGAAAAGGGAAACAGAGAGGGCACACATCAGGCTTTAGTCCTAAGTCCTGCCTATAACCAAGGGATAGAGCCTGAGAGCAGATTCTGCACATTGGTTTCTCCACTGAGTCTCTAGCTTGGTTCACAGAGCTGTTATGGTAGCAGCCCCAGCAAAGACTCCTAGATCCTGATAGAGATCAAAATTAATAAGAGAACCAAATAAGAGCATCAAGTTTATCTCATGTCAGATGAGCAAGGACTGACCCACCTTCTACCACATGTATGTTGTCATACTTGCAAATGTATGTGATGACTGTAGACCATTTGGCTTCTCTGGCTTTTTCACCAAGCATAATCATTCTGAGATTAGTCTACAGTGTTTTCCAAAGTGTTTTAGTAGACTCTCATTGCAAGGCATCCTGTAGTTTGTTTGTTCATTCAGGTCTTACTTGATATTTCCATTCTAGTTTTGAGTTATTGGAAACAAAGTTGATGTGCATATCTTTTAAACTCTCTTTTTGAAATAGCAAGGACTGGGTGCACAAGCTGTTAAGATAGTCAGATACGTTACTCTGAAATTAACTACAAAAATGATTTTTGTAATGAATGTACCACTAGCAAGGCAGAGGGAATCTCCTTCCTGCACTTCCTCACCAATACCAATGTGTTTGACCTAAAAGATAGTGTCTGCTCCTGAGTGCTCTTCAAAACATGAACAGAGTTGCTCCTTGTGTGATGAATACTCAGTGACTTCACTATGGTTGTTTTATCTGGAGACCAAATCATAGACCGAGAGCTCCAGGTTGAAACCATTGTCAATGTAGGGCCTAAGTCCTAAACTTCACTTTCCCTGTTTTGATGTTACTCATGGAAGAAACTTCTCAAATGAGAAAGGTGGTTTTGCAAAACCACATGTGCTAACCACAGCACAAGGAGGTTCTTGCACCCCCATACATGTAGAATGTGGCATTTATATCCCTGATCCCAAGAGGCCGGAACAAGAATCCTTGCAAGAAATGAATGTGAAGTTCTCCGCCCTCAAGGCCTTGCATCAGGACATGCTCATGCAGTGCTGGGAATCCTTGGGACCCACCTAGCTCTGGGTGGATATAAGGTGGACTGTGGTGGCATTAGTAGTTTTAAGCTGTTCCCTTTATTGATGTCATAGTCTTTGTGTGCATGAGTCCACCCGATGGATCAATTACACAATTGCTTAACTTTGAGGGTGGAAGGGATTGGGTAACTACTTCACATTGCTTCAACCCCCAGAGGGTTGGAGGACCTGTAAGGACATGTCCCCACCATTTAGCATGTGCATGCAATGACACACTTCTATAAGCAAGACTTAGCATAGAATACAATGCATGTGATCAGGCTTGTGACAGTACACAAGAATGCAATCCTTGACAATGGCTCACATATACAGGCTGGATAATCAAGACGCTTGCTTATTGGTGTTGCTAATGTTGGCTGCATGTAATTTCTTCTCCTTGGCGATCTCACCTGCTAAAATACCCCCTTACTTCCCCAATTCTGATAAAATCTCATATTCCAGACACAGGGAACTTCAATACCTAAACAACCCAAAGGCCCTGTGCTCAGTCCCAAGGTGCTCATCACATCCTAAAGCGTAAATCTCTGTGGGGTACAGCTTTAGAAAGGAGACTGAGTTTCATGCCTGTGCCTTGGATATCAGTTTCTAAGCCTTTGTGGCAGACATTTGCCCCACTTTCAACCCAACTCTGTGTCCTATAGGTCATTAAGGGTGTCACTTGTCCTTACCTGGACCTGGACCTGGACCACAAGTCCCCAAGCAGCAGACCTGAGGCTCCAATCAGCCTGATCTAACCATGATCTGAGGGGAGTCATTCCCAGGCTGGAGGCCGAGGACAATAGTGTCTTGGTCCCACTGTCACACAGTGTAGCAGCTAGCAGAGTATCTGGACCTCCCTTGCTCCCTGAACCCATGGGGACTCACTTTCCCTGTGTGTCATAGTATGTTAAAATCAGCCACAGCATCAGTGAGTGGAAGGGAGAACAAGTGCCCAGCACAATCCCTCCTGAAGACAGCTCCCTATGGACTCTGCCAGCCATCTGTTCTTACCATGTGGCACCATGTTTGGAGCTGAGCACGTGAGGGAGTGTGCAGAGCAAGGACAGGAGCAGATGCTGTGGAACCCAAAGAGGTGGGCAGCCTGTCTCTGATGTGTGTGGGCCACAGTGCCTGTGAAGGCATCACAATGGCCCTCTTGCATTGAGCAAGGGAGATCCTGGCCTGGTGTTGCAGGGTCAGGCTGGCAGTGGACACTGGCTTTGTCTTCAGTCAAGTTGGGCAACACAACTGTGTCCCACTGCCACCTGCCTAGGACATCCTCAAATACTGTCATTCTTATTTATTTCCTGCCTTGACTTTGTGTACCCAGGGTCTTCCTTGTCCACCCCAATTTTCCCTAGACCTTTGTGTGGAATCACAGGACAGGACAATGCATATGTAGCTGCACAAAGTCCAGGTGTCACTGCTCTCTTCTGCCACCCAAAAGATATGGTGTGTGACAAAATCAGGTGTCAGCTATTGCGTAACACAGGGTGTTTTTCTACACCTCTTTTTTCATCTTCCATTCTGTCTTTCCCTTGGCATCCCTCCCTCCTCCTCTGATACTCCCTTACCCTCCCAAGAGCACACAGCAGGGCTTGTGCTATCCTTGGCTGGCCTGGGTACTGCTCTGTACTACTCTTTCTGATTCAGAGAGAACCCAGTACCCACAGGTATGGCTGATTGCTTCTCACACAGAGCAAGCTAAAAACAACATTTGTTGCCCTTGGTTCAGAACCTTGGGTTGAGGCTAACAAGAGCCCCAATTGTTGGTGCCCAGAACAAGAAGTTCTCAGGACATGGTGATCAGAAATGAGGTCTCAAGGTGAATCTGGAGACTTCTGACAGTAGAGCAACCTAGGTACTGACCAAAGCAGTGTGTCCCTGTGTGATGCATGCATGCCTGGATACCTGGAGAGACAAATGCAGATGCTCCTGTCTTGCAGAATGCAGTTAGATACTGTAATTTTGAAGTGTCTTATATGGGATGAACAGAATGGAATTGGGCCATGGAAAGGCTGGGTGCATCAAACAGTGAAGAGGGACACTCATATCTGGACCACACATTTGAAGGAAGGCAAGTAAGGTCCCAGCCCAATTGTGCCTGGGGACAAATTCCTCTCCACTGGGGCCATGCATCTCTGCCTGTCCCAAGATCAGCTGACTGTTCTAAAAGGCATGAAAGTGTGCTCAGCCTGCTAAGCATAACTCTCTGGGTCCCGAAGGAGCTGGACAGTCCCTGCACCAGAGATGGGCCCAAGGCCCACCTGTGTATAGTGCACACATAGGATGCCCATGTGCCTCTGTCCCAGTTGCCTTCCTCAGTAGTGGTGGTCATGGCCAATGTGATCAGTTTTTTCTGACTGGCCAGTTAGTTGCCAGGCTGTCACTGTGTCCTCACCTTTCCTGCCTCTGGATCCACAGTTACAGCACCTAGTATTGTGTCCAGGTGTCTAATGAGGCTTTAGACGAGTGTGCTGGTGTGAAGCAAGCACCTGTGTGATCAGCCACGAGATGGCTGTATTCTGAGAGACTGCAGAGCGGGTGAGAAACACATGTGTTTTGATGCTGGGGTCATGATGTACAGAACAGGGTTCCTTCCACTCAGCTGTGGCTTTTTAATACACCTTTCCTTCCCACAATCACTAACTGGGAAGCTGTGTGTATGTGACAGTTCTGGATAATGTATGTTGAAGGCCCTGCTAAGCATCTCCACTTAGAACTCCAGGCAGCAGTTCAGTTTTTGAAGCACCTTGGGAGAGGTAAGGGAGGGAGGTGGAGGAAGACAAAGGGCTTTTTTCCTCCAAGACAGCAGTTACAGAGTGGCAGCGGGCAAATTCAGTTCTTACTGTTAGACCCATTTCTGAGCTCTGAGCCTGCATCCTGAGCTCAGAGAAGAGACAGCAGTTTTGATCACTCTGCTCGAAATCAGGGATCTGAGCAGAGCTACAGAGGCAGGGCTTGGGAGCCAGACTGAGGGCTCCTCCAGAAAATTTGCCTGTGTCTGGTTTTCATTTTCTGTTCCAATGACTCAGTCATCACCAGCTATTGGCAGTGTGGGTTCATTTGTCTCGCCAAAAATGAGCTGCTTCTGAGGCTCTCGGGCAGTCAGCACACAGTGAGATCTCCTCTATATGTCTCTGTTAGGTTGTGCATAGAGCAAAGCACAAACGTGCATGTTCCTATGATAGGAAGATTGGCCCCAGAAATTCCGTTAGCGAGATCGTAGCTTGAGGACAGCTGATGTTTTTTTCTAGGGCTTGCTTCTGCCTGAAGGTCTCCTTGCCATCCAGGTAGAGGGTCTCTTTCCTGTGTGAAATTTTTCATAAACTCCCCCTTTCTCCCCACATGTCATCAGTGGATTTCCTTTCTGTATAGTTTGTCCATGGTTTATTATATATTTTTATTAGTGTCTATTATAGTATATACTGTTTATATTGATGATGGAAACATGTACATTTAATGTGCTGAATGTAAATTAGGTCCTGCCTAGTGCATTATGGTGCAATCCGTCAGCCAGTGACTGTTCTCAAATTTGCTTGCATTGAGCACCAAGTTCCCATCCCAGCCATGAACAGCACCAAGCTCTGATCCATCTGGGTTGTTCTTATTTTATGGCAAATGTAGTGGGTAGTGATGCACAATTTGAGAGCCTGGCAGCATTGTGAAATGGGAGGGTGTTTTGTGTGGTGTGGAGGGAGGCGAGACAGCCTGGTGGAGGTCATGAGCTCAGGCTGTGTATAGAGATTGATTAGAGGATTGATGTGCACTGTTGATGGGCACAGACTCAGCACAGGGAGCACTCTGCAACTCACACACCTTGTGCATGCAATTTGGGAATGGAGGAGGGCAGGGCTCACTATGATAGGTTTATTGTGCCTCACCTTCCCAGATCAGATTAAGAAAGTTGGTAAAGCCTGAGGAGTGTCTGACTCTCAGGGTCTAGTATGGTAGGGAGCTCAGTGCAGAGCCTGTGTCATACAACCAGGCTGGGTGGTCTTGAAAGAAGTTCTTTCACTTGATACAAGTGCAAAAAGTTTTTGACATCTCATAGAATGAACCCTGGGTACACACTGGAGAGAGACAGACCAATCAGCCTTGTTCTACAGGTGGTCAGCCAGACCATGGCTTTAGATTCCAAGTTGGTTTTTAAAAATGCCTAGAGAAATCTGTTGAGGTTTGGAGTCTCTGTAATACCCATACTCTACCAAATTAAGGCAGAGAATCACACATTGGAGCCCAGAGTGAGAAATTTAGCTGCACAGTGAGATCCAGTGTCAAATTTAAATATCAAAAAGTAAAAAATGGTTGGTGATATATCTCTGTGAGTAGGCCCTGGGTGCATCTTCCTTTACAAATACAAAATTTCAAATTTGTAAAGAACCAGAATAAAGAGGATTCTACAATTTCCATGAGGCAATATTGAAAGAAATTTTCCCCAGCATCCATAATGTTCTGAGATTTAGTATTTTTATACAGAAACTCAATCAAGACAGAGATAATATTCATCTATTTGTAAGAAGCAGAGACGGGCTGTGACATGCTGTTCTCCTATTTGCTGAAATGTCATGGGCATGCACTGTTCCCATGGGAACACTGGAGCTTGTATAGATGCATTTGTCCGAGGCCACCATGGAGCTCTGTGCCTGGACACTGTGTATCTTCAGATCCCAAGGACAGGAATGGGTACTACCACAATACCTATGACTATGACCTAGAAACTCCACTGCTGAGACTCTAACTCAAAAAATGAGATTTATAAAGGTGGCTGTTTCTTATGGGATAGAGGATGACAGGACTGTGTCCCTGCATCTGACGTGCAACACCTGAGGAGCTGTTGCCTGACACACACTCCCCACCCACCAGCTTAAACACCCAGGCTGACCATAAGATGAGACAGGAGGAAGGGCACATAGGAGGGAGGCCACTGTTCTTGGGTGGACCAACAGTCACTGGGTCATTTCTTTTATTATTCACTCATGTCATATTGCATATTTAACTGTAAGATGTATTTCTGGTCCATAAAACAAGTGGATTTTTATCTAACATTATGCTTTCCAAGAAAAAAGCAAGATTAAACAGCCACTTCCAACATCCACTGGTTAAGGAGAAACTTGAATGCATTGATGTGGAAAATGTAGCAGAGGTAAATTATGAAGACATAAGATGAGTAGTGGCTGGGATGGAGCAGGAGGGGAAACAAAACAAAACTGCTTTTTTTTTAAAAATTGAAAATTGAAAATATGGTGGAACTGAATGGTGGTGAAATTTACACAACATTCAGTATGCATGAAAGTCATCAAGCTGATTACTTTAAATAGCACAAAAATCTTAAAATTTATTTATATTGGTTCCATCACTGGCATATCTCTGGTAAATAAGGGTAGCAGTGATTACAATAATAAGTAAATATGGAAGAAAGGAGAATGGCAGGTGTTAGTCAAAAGCTTCCCACAGGTAGAACTCAAGAGATGACTCCTGTAGGAGAGTGATCTGGAGGTCTAGCTCTGCTTCTGGTGGACAACGGAATCCAGGTGCTGGCTCTTGCAGTGGGGCCAGAGCAGGTTGGGGAGCTGCAGGTGGAGTCGGCATGAGTTCTGAAGGTACAATTTAGCATGGGCTGGCACAGGCCCTGCAGTTGCAGAGGGAGAAATGATCACTAATTGTCCATGGACTTCTCAGGCCAAACCCTTCCCACTGTCTGTCAAATGCAGCCATGTGCACCAACACATGCTAGCAGAGCTTCCTAGACTGCATCCCCACACTGACTGTTGAGGGTCTTGTTCCTGGGTCTCAGAACATCTGGTTGCTTTACTCAGTTTCAAGGGCCATCCCATCCCCACATGCCTATATCCTACACTTCAGGGGGTCTTACCCTTGGACTGAGGCTCAGTGGCCACAGGAGGCTCCAGCTGGTGCAGGAGAAGCTCAGTCTGGGGATCCACCTGGCAGTAGAGTTCCAATGAGGAATCAAGCACAGAAAAAGTGGACCTGCGACAGACAGGGAGGCAGCAGTATGAGAGGCCTGTCCTGTGCTCTCATTCTACCTGCGAAGATCACTTGTGGGAAGGGTGCATGGGCCTCCTGCCCCATCTATAAGCATCCAGCCCCATCATCTCCCACCCACAGTGGGGCAGTGTGTGCCCAAGGAGGTCTGATGGGCTGAGAGGAAGCTGCAGGGGAGGGAATTCTTGCTTAGTTGTATCGCACCTCTGCCTTCTTCAGGAAAACTTGACACAGTGTCTCCCAGCCCCTTTCCAGTGCAAGTCAGCTTGGTGAAGGCAGATAATGGTATCTGCTGTGTCCTTTCATTCAAGGACTCAGGGCTTCCACTCCACGAGTATCTGAGAAGTGAGCTGTCTGTCCTGCCTCTTGGGAGTCTCTAACTAAGGCAGCAATGTGTTGCCCAGTTCTCTTTGCCTCTGAAGACCTCCTCCAGCATGCTCTGTACCCACAACTAGGAAGGCATGGGGTCTAGAACAACCACCTTGAAGTGTTCGAAGTCTGTTCTGCTGCCAAGGGTGACTCTGTGGGCTCCAAAGAACTTTGAAGCACAAAAAGGCAGTGATTGCACCTGCTCTGCTTACAGGATAATGGTCAATACCCAGAAAAGTGTCTGCACACAGTGTGTCTTCATGTACACTTGGAAGTTGGTGATACCTATCTGCTCTTCGATGACATCTGACAGCCATGGACACTCTGCCATACCCAAGGTTTTCTGCCTTGAACAAATCCTGAAGCCGATAAAATGACTCTGCAATCTCCTTTCCAAAGAAGAGAATATATTCCCCCAAGTGAGGTTCAGTGGGGCAGTGGCACGTCATCTGTGTGAATCAGCACAGCCTCTATATCAGGTCTTCATGAGGCCACAGCCACAGCTAACCCCTTGCCATGGAGCCCCATTTCATCCACAGTGACCCTGAGATCTCCATCCACTCAGCACCACACCGTTCAGCATTGTAGACTGAGGCTGAGAGAGGTGCTTGCACATAGCCAGGACCTGAATTCATAGGTGCCTCTGTTCCATGTTGCTGCTAAGGTAAGAACTCTCCTTCCAAGCATTTGGGCATGTGGTGTGGAGATGTCAGCCTTGCAGGAGTCCAGGGAGGATGTTCCATCCCTGAGACAGCTGTCCAGGAAAGCCGGAGCCAGAGGCTGCTTCAGGTTGTGAGGCCCATCTGCCTGCACTGTGCTTTCTGTACAGACCTCTGCCAGGTTCTCTGCTGACTGACTTATGATCTGTGATGAGACAGTGGAGACACATGAAATTGCTGTCCTGCACATGGGTTCTCAGGAGGGTTTGGGGCTGAAGCAAAGTGCACACTCCTAATGGCCCACAGAACCTCATGATACAGGGGTCACTGGAGTCCCTGCATGAAAAGAATTCTCATATTAATAGTTACATTTCACAGGGGACACTAAAGAATGCTAGCATGCTCAGAAGAGCTCAGTAGTGGAGAGGCTGAGTAGAACTCTATGCAGGAACAAAAACTGTGAGTCCTAACATGGCCTCCCATTTTAGAGATGAGAAAATGAAGGCCCATTCTGGATATTCAGGTCCGTTAATGAGGCCCCACAGAATATTCTCCAGGTTTCTGATGAAAAGTCCCCAGGAAGGAATTAAGCTCTTCTTCCATAGCCATGGAAGGTGAGCAGCTGTGTTCAGTGACCTCTTCTGGAATTCATTTAGCACAGAGAGGTCCTGAAATAGGAACTGAAGTGCATGGAAACATTCTGTGAGACACATGCCAGAGAATGGACAGAGTAGCAGAGTAGCGTGCTCCTGACATTTGAGGCGAGCACATCTATTGTGATGTGATGATGTGCAAGAGCTGGGGACAGGGTGGAAAGACCCCAGCTAATGGTCCATGGATACTACGCCCAGAATTCACAGTGCAGTACAGTGGCAGAGTTAAATGATGACTGGAAATGAACTGACTTTGTGCCTGTGTCCTCATTTTCCTGCTCACCGATGTGTGGACAATGACCTTGCCTGTGACAAGGCAGAGGCTGTGTAGAGAGGATATGGTGCTTGAGGACTGGAGTCCAGATTCCTTGGGAACAGGAATAGGGGTGCAGTGTTTGCCAAATCTGGGAGGGAGGTGCTGAAAGGATAATCTGAAAAGAAAGGTCCTCTCTGTGATCTGTGGGCCTCTCAGTGCTTTCTGCCCACACATGTTGCACCTGAGCCGGCATCTCTTGTGGGTGCCAGATTCTGGAGCAGAGCCATGGCTCAGAAGGCTCAGTGTGCAGCTCCAGACTGGTGTCCAATGTGCAGCTCTGTTGGGGCAGAGCCCAGCTTCAGGCAGGAAGACAGAGGCTTTGGGACATAACAGGTTACACTTTGTGAACCCAGATAACTTCATGTTCCTCTAACACAGACAGCTCTGTGCCAGACTTCTACCCAGGAGAACAGGAGATGACTCTGGAGACTGTGGATAAACATGAGTGCCCTTCTCCTCCTGCCAGCCCTGTCCTGTGTGGGAAAGTGACAAAAGCCCAGGTTCACAGTTTCCCAGAACCTGCTCCTGCCAAGGAGGATCTGCCCTCAGTGCCTGTCCTTAGACCCACTCACACTGATGACTTAGGGTGGGAGTTGTGTAGGGAGACTCACAATAGTGACCAGGCCTTAACACACCTGTCTTGGACTCTGTGTGTCTGAGTTGCTGGTGGCTGAGCCTGGCAAAACCTGTCCTGGACTCCCTCTTCTTGCTGGGCACCTGAGGGCTGGGGACAGTGTCCTTTTGTGTCCTTGCCCATTGAGCATTTGCCGGCCATAATCCTGAAGCATCTCAGCCTAGTGAGCCATCCTTTCAGTAGTTTCCAACTGGTCTCCCAATGCGGGGTCCTGATGCTGGAGCCTGCAGTCCTGGGAAAGCAGGACAACATGTTCCATTTTTTCTCTCTACAGCCAACTGCCTGTGAAGGCCAACTGTTGCCAGACAAGTTTCCTGGTGACCAAGGCCTGCAGAGTTCTATTTGGACCTGTTGCCAAGGAAGTGAGGTCATGTGCTGGGTTCCACAGTTGGGCCTCCCCCTCTGATGCCCCCTTTCTTTTTATTGTGGAACAAAGCTGTGTCCTCCTTAGAAACAGCAAGTTAAAAACCTAGAAATCTGTGTGTGGTACTAGGTTTTGCTGCACTTTGAAGATTTTGATGCAACAAACCCGTAGATGCTTCAGATGTGGCAGGCTGTGTGCCAAGCACACACTTCCGTCCAAAGGGTCCATTATCTCTGAGGATGAGGGACTCAGTGTCTTCACTTAGAGATCTGTCACATTTTATGGTGATTTTATTTCCAGGGATTATGTTAGTTTCATTTCAATTCCAAAAGTGAGCATGAAGGTGTTCTCAGAATACCTATAATGATTTTCCTAAAGGATGTGAATGCTTCATTTTATAACCCCCATATGTCCATGGGAGGAGGATTCATAGCAAGTTTTACTCTCATGTGCCTATGAATGATTACTTATTCATCCTTAAATGTTTACCTCAGGCACACGCTGTAGTACTCCATACTCTGGCACCCTGTGTGGGGGGATAGCAGGTGATGAGTGCAAGGGAAGGCTTTGCAAGGCCTTGTGCATAGTCTCCCTGTGCTGAAGAAGACACATGCACATCACTCCTGGGGAACTTGTCTCCTAGATTCTGTCATCATTTCCTGTCCTCCCATCCCAAACATACCATGGGCTTTGTGCCCCTTCTGGGTAGTTTGCCTTTCCGAAAGCTGATGGTAATAAGCCTGTTCAGTTGTGATGCTCTTTGGATGGTCTCCTTCAAGTAGTGTCTCCATGCTGGGCTCCCCCTGTCCTGCCACCACACACTCTAATGAGGGTGAACCAACCAAGTGTGACTTGTTCATGCACCTGTCACCCATTTTTGTTGGCCATTTGTTATGTTTCAGGGTTTGGACTTGAAAGCAAGCTGCCATAGCCATTGTGATATAGAAGCTTGAGGAGATACAGACTTTTATTTCAAGAAAATGTACTTAAATGTAAAATCACTGGATCAAATTGCTGGTGTAAAGCTAAGTTGGAAATTCTTAAAGTGTCTTTCAAAGAAGATGTTTAAAGCAGAGTTATGTGTTTGCTTTTTTTATTATGCTATACTATACTATGCTACATTATGTGACATTGTTATGTGTCAGTGAGGATTTTGAAACTCCTTAGTGTGTTTTCAGTGCATTTGGATTTTATTTTGTATAATCAACTTGAGAAAATATGAGTATATTACATAATTCTGATTACTTTTATTTTGGAGAAAATTTAAAAAAGAAAACCCAGCCAGAGATGTTAGTGCACACCTGTCATTCCAGTACTGAGAAGTTTGACGCAAGACTATTGATGTAGTTTGAGGTCATCCTGGGCTACAAGGTAAGATCAAGCCCAGCTTGAACTGCATAGCAAATCTCTGTCTAAAAAAAGAGAGAAATTGAATTGAAAGCAAGCAAGCAAGCAAGCAAGCAAGAAAGAAAGAAAGAAAGAAAGAAAGAAAAAGCAAGAGTAAAGAAAAGAAAACATAAAAATGAAATTTCAAAATTCCCCTGTCAATTGAGGGATGAAATTTTTTGAAGTTTTGTTGCATATGTACTTTAGTCAGCACACCTAGCATAAGGTTTACCATCATGTAGACATTGATTTACTGCCTGGTGTTTGCACTGTTTCGTTTTTTAAAACTTTTTACTGAGATGACTGCAGAGATGCTACTGAATATACCCTCTTACAATTTGAGTAGCTCAGCATGAAGAGAATCTGATCATTCTGTGGTTTTTAAAAAATAATTTATATTTAGAACCATAATTTGACAAAGGGATTACTATTTTTTGAAATAATAATAAGAACCATTTAAAGATACTCTTTTTTAAGTCTATAAAAAGGTAAATAGATTATAGATTAATAGTGGTTAATGTGCATTGCATAATAATTTCTGGGATTTCTTAATGACCAATATTTTTATACATTTGTAATTTTTTTGTTTTTTTACAAAGTTTATGACATGGTCTCACCAATTTTCTAAGTTTCCCAGACTAGGCTTAAACATTTCCTCATCTATCCCCACCCTCCCAGAGCACTGGGATTGTGGGTGTACATTACCCTTAGTTGATAATTGGAAATAATTTTGTGTATTCATGAAATAAAACATTTGGCTTTGCTCTATAGACAGTTTGTAGAAAGAGTCACTCTAGTTAAGCTATATAGCACCTTCTTAGCATGCAATTTCTTTCACAGTGAGTAGGACTGAAAATCCCATTAATACTGTTGATAGGTTCTAGGTTTTTTAACTGTGGTCAGCATAAGCTTCAGAAGATCACTCCAAGTTCCTTCTGCACTGGGACTGAGGCTTGGTATCCCTGAAGTATATTGTCTTTTTCTCTGATCCCTCATGGAATTTCATGATTGTTCAAAGACAAATCACAAGAAAGTGTGAAGGTTTAAGCTACTTGGGGCACACTGCCCTCCAGAATGCCAGGCTAGTGTAAAGCATTATTTTCTCTCCCATCCTACTTACCAAGTTTTTGTTTTACATCCAATTTCTAGGGGTTGAATACAGAGCTTTGCACTTAGCTCTATTACCCTCTACTTTTAAAACTCTTCAAATTTTGAGCCAGTCTCTCAAAATGCAGTTAAATTACTGAATCTATCCTTGAATTTGTGATGTTCCTGCCTCAGCCTCCCAGACTTCTGGCATTACAAGCCACACCACCAGATCCGGTCTCATAATAGTGTTGTTTAAAACTCATTGGCTGAGCAAGGAATGGTGCAAATGCCTGCAATGCCTGCATTCAGGCCACTGAGAGAGCAGGATTCCTGGGAGTTCCAGACAAGCCGGCAACACGCTGTGAGTTCACTCAGGCCAGAGCTACACAGGAAAACCTTGACCAAAAAAAGAAAAAGAAAGAAAAGGAATTGAAAGGGAAGGAAAGGGAAGGAAAGGGAAGGGAAGGGAAGGGAAGGGAAGGGAAGGGAAGGGAAGGGAAGGGAAGGGAAAGAAAAGTGAAAGGAAATAACATCCTGAGAACTGCATAAGTTGGTTTGTCTCTGGGCTAGCCGTTTTAATACACTGTGCTGTTCAACTGCTGTCACTTTATAACGTACCTGGAAACCAGGTATTTTGTTGGCTCTGTGTTTAATGCCCTTTCCATGGCTATAGGATGACTCTTTGTACTTCCTTTTCAATTTTCATATTGTTTTTCCTATTTTGAGGAAAATATCATTGATATTTTGACAGGAATGGCATTGAAACAGCTGGTTGTTCTGGGTAGCACATACATCATAAAACATGAATTCTTCTGATCGACCATCATTGTCTGTCTTTTCTTCTGTTAGTGCTCTTCCATTCATGGCATTAATTTTTACATTTTTCAAATTTTGGTTAAATTTTACCTAAGCATTAATTCTTTTTGTTAAATTATGAGATGAATTGTGTTCTCTGTATTTGGTGGTGCATTTTGTTTAAAGTATATAGTAATGAATTTATTAGGACATGTGGATCTTGTAGCATTTGTGAATTTGTTCTAAAATGTTTTCAGTGGAGTTTAAAGTTTCTTATATGGAAAGTTGCATCCTCAGGAAAAAAATACAAACCTTAAGTCTTACTTTCTGGTTTGGAAGCATTTGATTTCTTATTCTTGATTAAATATTAGGGCTAGTACTTTGAGTATTGTGTTGAAAAGCATTGAAAGTTGGAACTGATTCCTGACCAGAGAAGCAAAGCTTGCAGCTTCTCAGCCTCTGAGCACGATGTCAGGGATGGGCTTGTCATGCATGTTCTGTGCTGGGCCGAGGTCCTGCTACACATCATGTGTGAATGGTCCTTATGCTGAAAGAATAGTGAACTTTGGAATTTCTCAAAGTGATTGTTCCAAATCTATTGAGGGGTTAGCTTTGCCTCATTCTGTGAATGTGGCAAGTGACACTGAATGGTTAGTGTGAGGGACACCATTTTTGCACCACTGGGATTGTGCCCTGTGTTGATTGTGGTGCTTAACTTTTATATGTTCTGGTGAATTTAGCTGGTGAGTATTTAGCTGAACATTTTTACATATGTTCATTAGGAATATGGGCCAATAGGGTATTACCATTGTTTTTGACACATTATTGTCTGGCTTTGTTGTCAGGGTGACTTTGTCATCTGAAAGGAGTTGGGGGTGCTTGTTTCACTTCAATTTCCTGAAAGACTTGAAAAATGATTAGTATTTATTCTTTATTAAATACTTGATGCAATTCAGCAGGGCATTTTTCCTCTCCTGACCTTTGCTCTTGTTCTTAAGAAGTTATGATTGTTCACCCATGGCATGTGTTCATTATTGCTCTGTTCATCATTGCATTTGCTCTTGATGAGTGTGGGTCACTTACACCAATGAGGTTACAAACCCCTTAAGGGTTACATCTCGTTTTGCTTAGGGGCATAATTGCTTACTTTTGTATCTTCAAACTAACCCAACTTTATATATTTATGGAGTAACTCTTTTCAGTTAGTCTTTTAATGCACACTGTAGTCGGGTGTGGGTACTGTTGGAGGGCACTGAGGCCATCAGAACTGGTCACTTATTTCAGGATTCATGCCCAGACCTGCCTGCAGTGTCCCCACCTCCTGATCAGCTCCCTGTAAACACCTGTCCTGCTCCACAGCTGTGCTGAGTCCACATGTGGCAGTTGACATTTGTACCTGGCTTGTGTGGCTGACTTGTAGATCAAGATGCCTGGACCTGGGCCTTTCTTGCCCATGGTGTTCTGCACTTCTGCTGGGTCTTTCTTCCCATGATCTCTGCACAGAGATCAAAGCAGATCCAGGCTTCCATTATCAGGCTCCAATTTTATATGGAGATTTCATGTGTGAAATCTATGACTATGAAATTCAACCTGTATACATTTAACTTGCAAATTCTACTTCTAAGGCTAAATTATAAAAAATGAGGTTGGCAAACACCCATATTCTCTTCTTACTTATGGTGTGTCCCTTTCTCCACCTAGCAATGAAGAGACACAGGCCCACACAGCAGGTGAGGATGGGAGAACGGAGCGGGTCAAGGGCAGATCACAGATCCTGGGAGGGATGCCTTTGTGTATTTTTCCATTTACCATTTTCACTACATTATTTATAATGCTCTATTCAATAATACTTCTATTCAATTCAATTAAGAATAAGGAGTGGCTAATTTGTTGAATAAGTGAGAGAAAATGGATGGTTTAATTTTCATTTATGTATAATGAATGATACGCACAGTAAAGAAACTTCAAATATCAGTTTATAGATATATAAAATAAAGACTCTTGGCATTCAGAGAGCTAACACACTGTTTACAACTAATTTTAAAAACTCCAACACATGAGGCCAGGCAGAGCCCATCTGTGATATGGTGGCACTGCCTTCCCCATCATAGAAATCACCATGCTTTTCTGTGCTGGTCACTCAGAGAACAGCAAGAATTTTCTTCAGAGTCTATTTTTCCTGGGAGGAGAACTTGAAATGTCTTCCTTCCAGGCTAAGCAGGGAGTGTGCAGCTTGCAGAGGAGCCCAACACTGCCTGCCTTACACCGCTTTCTTCCACCTCATCTGTGCTGAAGCCATGCAAGCACGGAAAGACAGAGCCGCCAAGATGCTGCAAAGACTCTGCCATCTCAGCCTCTGCCTGTGCCCTGGCCTCTACCACCACAAGTCCCCAGACGCTGCCATGGTGGGGTTTGCCTGGCAGATGGAACCCTCTCCATGCTGATTGGAGCCAAATCCATTGACTACAGTGACCATTCCAGTCTGCAAATTTTACTCTTCTCCTTCCTAAGGGTGTGGCATCGGAAAACTCCAAAACACTCATTACTTTTTATTTCTATTTCTTTTTGGTTTCCCTATTTAAGCATATATTTGGAAGTGTATTTTACCAAAAATCTTTATTTCTATTTTTTATTCCCTAGTTAACTGAGGTTTTTACAGATTTCTAGTGCAGTTCAAACTCTGTGTTCTTGAATGCTCAGAATCCACCCTGCAGCTTCGTAGAACGAGAGAAGCAAAGGAGAAACCAAACTTCAGGAGATTTCTGTGCCTTCCAGCATCTTGTACAGCAACCCCTGACTCATGTCTTTTCATCCCCCAAATATGGGCTTTAGTAGCAACTGAACCTGCCACAGACAAAATGAGTTTCCTGCATTTATTTCTAACAATCTCATTTCCTCCCAACTTGCTAAGTACATTGTCTAAGGGTTCCTATACACAAACTTGAAAACTAATTTGTAGTAGACAAGAGGCTGCCATCCATCCCCAAATCATGATGGGATTTTATGTAAACAGATAGTCACACCCACAACCTAACAGCCATCAGCTGAGAGAGGGGAAGGGGGCTTGTGCAGATAAAAACACCTCAAAATTGTCAGCCAGCAGCAGAAACAAGCAGGACCCAGAGCTGCTGAACCCTCATATTTTGGTGATGGAATCCTGTGGTGGGTTTTGCCCAGGATTTACTGAGGCTGCTCAGTAAAACTAGTTCGCGGCTGTGATCCACATTGCTGTATTGTTTTGCAAATGGGATGTCCTATACATACAGCATTCATTTGGAATTTTTCTTTTGCAGTTGTAAAACCTGCATGCTTGAGATTTCACATCACTGTTATAGCAGACCCACGCATGAGCATTATTTCCAGGTCCTGTAAAGGGTCAGTATATTTACACAACATGGAGAGTACTGTTTTCAGCCTTGTTTTCCCAGAGTTGTACATTTTCAATCATTTCTTCAAGGGAAGATAAATGATTTAGTTTAAGCCAAGCTTCAATTGTGTTGCCATGCTTCTGTGTGACATCCTTGCTGCCAGACCTGAAGAAGGCAGTGAGTCAGACCTGCTGGAGGTTTAGTTCCAGAGGGACATGCTTTGCTCAGCTGTGTCAGGTAGGGTTGCCCCTCACCTGACTGACCACCCTGGCATTCAGGTGTCCTTGCCTGGTGCTGTCCCTGGTGTTGGGATGCACTGGGTTTCAATGGAGATGCCCAGTGCACTGGCTGGTCCTGGGAAAGCCGTGCTGCAGGGTTTCCTCCAGCAGCCAGGCACAGCACGCTCCACACAGCTCTCCTACTTCCACCTCACCCGTGGTCTCTGCCTTGTAGGAGGTGTCATGGTTCTGGATCACCCTGGACACTTCATTGTAGGGTTACTGAGACTGCAGACATGCCCAGAGCTGCCAAAGCCTGACTCTACCAGTGACACAGTCTTCAAGTTCTCTTTCTTTGCAGGAGGAGAGGAGAGATTGTCTCTGCCCTTGTGTCAACCCCATTATCTCAGTGACTGCATATTCAACCTAAGTCCTCACTATTTCTACACTGAGGGATTTTTCATGAAGGGAAACAACAGTAAGAACATTCGTATCTGTGGAGCAGCTGCCTGGTACACAGCTAATGTGTAAATACTTCTTAAATGTAAATAGCCATAAATACATTTACAGCTACCACGCAAATACTTTTTAAATTTTTTATACACTTATATTACATGTGTCTATTGTGAGTCCATTTGTCAGATACATTTCTCACTTGGTAGTTGTGTGGTTTTCTGCTTTTTTTTTAACTGCAGAAGAAAAGCAGAGACCTCATGGCCTTGCTTGGGATCCTGTGACCTCCTCTCCCATATCTGAGCCCTGGCCCTCTTTCAACCCAGCCTTTACTCTGTGCTGCCTCCCTGCCCCATGCTCATACCCTGGCAAGAGAGTGCGCCTTTATTTGGTTTAAGTAAGGAGTCTCAGGTGCCGTTTTTGCAACTAAGGCAAAACCCCATTTCCACATCTATATGGACAACCTGTTCCTTCTCTCTACCCTTCTTCCATTTTCTGAGCCTGCTAATGACAAGCCCATGAATGACTCTGTTACTGGAGGCTATTTTTATGACATTAATGTATGATGTCTCTTTTATAAATGTCAGATTCAGCAAAGGAAAACTGGGTATACTTATCTATTTCAACAGGTCCCTGTTGGTTCCCTGTGGCACTTCCCCCCACCCAAAGATGTCATTGTACAATAAAGGACATTGAGAGTAAAACCAAGAAAAGCCTTCACATATCCAGTCCTTGTAGCTCTGCTTCATTACATGATGAGCAAGTTTCCCAAGCTCTGCCTTGCTTTGCCTCTCTCACTCTGTCTGTCTCATGAACATCTCCTTGTGGATGCACTTTGACCTCAGAGTTGCTTCATTGTAAAAACTGAGACCCTCCACACACACACACATCCATCTGACACCCATGGTTATTTCATGATCACATTCCTTGGAACCTTTCCCTGGGCTCAGAGAGGCCAAGCTGAGCATCCTTGCAGCTTTCCCTGGTTCCCATGGCCCACATTGATGCCTTGCACTGTCTACGTGCAGGGTACGGAGGTTCCCATTTCCATCCTGCCTCTAATAGTGCTATGAGTGACAGCCCTGAAAAGAAGTCTTGAAAAGTGGTGCATCCCTCTGTGTGGGACTACCCTATATTCTTAGCTCTGCAAAGTCCAGGGAGACCTGTGTAGAGCTCATGGGATCTGTGGGACAGGGCTCTGCTCTGCCCCCCATGTTCTTCCCAGTGCTGTTCAGCACATGCCTTTAAAACTGTCTTCAGATGGGGACACAGCACATCTCAGGGACCTGTTCCTGTGTGAATCAGTTTTGGGAGGCTGAGAGTTTTTTGCATTTGCTGGCCAAGTGTGGTGATTCCTTTTTAAATTAGAAGAAATTGTTACTTCTCTCACAAAATGGACACATGAGACATCTTTTACACCTGTAATACACAATCTACCTGACTGTTGATTGTAAGGAAAAGTTTCCTGTTGTGGTTTATACATTATTCTTGTTTACATTTTTCAAATGCAATGAATCAGAACTTCCTGTCTCTATCACTGAAATCATGGGAAAGCTTTTCCAACATGAAAGGATGTGTAGATACATAATGGTCTCTATGTTTTTCCTGTAGACTTTGTCTATCTTGGAATTTCTCTTATAACAAAGGAGAAATAGTAGGCAGTCTCCTCCAGTAATGTTTGGCCAAATAAAATCTGATGCACTGATATGAAAGACCCATAGTAGAAATCACAGAGAGAGAAAGGTCAGAGTTGGGTGGAGACTAGCAGGAGAATACAGGCCTATGAATTGGTCCAACACTGAGCAGAGAGCTGGAACTCCACAGATGTGAAAATTGTACAAACTGACAATGTGCTTACATGCTACTGAACCGAATGTGTTGAAACTAATGAAATCTTAACTGTTAATTAAATTAATCTTACAATTTAGTGTTTAGAAAAATTATGCACTGAAGAGTACAAATTAAAACTGAAAGAAATACAAGGGATAAAAGCGGAGGGCAAAGGAAAGCAAGGGCTTGCAGGACTCAGCCCTAGGTAGAGCTCAGGATGCCTGCCATGGAGCCAGCAGCAGCCCCAGCTTTGAAATTCATGACGAAGTGTACTGAGCTGAGCATAGTTTTTACATTGATCCCAGAGATGGTGAGGTTACTGGAGGCGGAGCCAGCACAAGTTCTGCAAGTAGGTCTTGAGCTCAGTCAGGTACCAGCCCTGTCTCAGTAGAAGGAGAAAAGATCACCACATGTCCTTGTTCCTTGAAGGCCCCAGAACTTTCTAGTACCTGTCACAGAGGGTCTGTGCACAAGTCCCCCCTCCTCCAGTGAAGCTTTCCATTCTGCCTCAACCAACTCACTTCTGCATGACTCAGGATTGCAGGAGGCCACAAATATGGGAGGCTTTCTCTGTGTAAAGGGCCCTGTGCCCTCCCCAGAGTCTCACAGAAGCAGGGAAAACTGTCCTGACTGAAGGTCTCAGCTTCAGTGAGCTCAGGTTTTCCATCCCAGCCAGGTTAGTTTGGGCTGGGCTTCCCATCTTGTTCAGCAGCACCTGCCAGGAGCCAAGAATGGAGGCCCTAGACTTGGGAGCACAGGTGTAAGCAGCAGCACAGGTCTGATTTCCCTTCCCAACTGCCCTCCCGGGGTATCCTCTGCCCTAACTATAATCAGCCCTCATCGGCTGGCAGAGGTCCCTGAACATTGCTGTGACCACCTGTCCTCCACTCTTCAAGAAGCTTGAAATGCATCTCGCTTTCCCACCCATGTGGCATGTGGCCTCTGTGAGAAAGAGGGTGTTTCCATTACTTTACCCATGGGTGCTCTACAGGGTGCTGCTCTATAACGGACTGAGAAGGGAGTGGACAGAGAAAGTGTGTCCTGCCTGCTTTTCTTCTACCTTCAGCTCATATAACAGTGCAGAACCCCATTCTGTGTGCCTTCCCGGGACATCCCTTCCCCAACTATGTGTTCACATGTACAGAGGCCAGAAATATAGTCTATAATATTGGTAGTACTTGGTCCAGGTTGATTGTGCTGGCCTGGACAACATGGAAGCACAAGAGAGCAGTGGTTGCATCTGCTCTGGTCATTGTATCATGGTCAGTGTCTGATACGCTGATGATTTAGGCATTTCCAGCTCCCTCCATGTGGACCTGGTTCTGCTGGTATCCCCCAGAGATTCCTGCTCTGCATACCATGAAAGCCCATGAAATGACTCTCCAGTGCCCTTCACAGTGAAGAGAAATCCTTCACCAAAATGATGGATCCTTGCCAGGAGGCAGAGCTTCCACATGGGGAAGGAAATACTGCAATGAAGCCAGGGTCCCAGGTCTGAGAAGACCTAGGTTTACACCTAACTCCCCATTCCAACTACCTATGTAATCCTAGACAAGACACCATGGCTCTCAGGACCTTCCCAGTGTGTCTTCCTACACCATGGAGGTCATCCTAGCATTTTCTTCCCATGCAAATCATCTGAGGTGTGAGATGACATTTTTAATGCCTGTGGGCTGATGTCACCTGTACATAGTGTACAGAATTAGAGGTGAAATCCAGGAAAGGGTGGGATCAAAGTGTATACAGTGCACACAGGCCTGGCTACTGCTGTGTGGTGGTGGAAATGACACTTGCCTCCTGGACCTATTTCACTGGTGGCATCATGAGGGGGCAGAAGTTCATCAGTTCAGCCATCCTTATGTTCCCTAAGCATTGCAATTTCATCTATATATTGGTGCTGTGGCTTCAAGTCAGGATGTCACACAGGATAAGAAAGCACTATGGATGGAGACAAACCTCAAATCTGCTGGCACTGTGCCTACATTCACACCTGTGTTAGTCACCACACAAATGGCCTGGGCCCCTGCACAACCTCTGACATCCTAAACACCTTATGTTGGTCACATCCTGAGTAGCTTTTTGCCTGATTATGGGTCACACATAGTGACTTTTTTGTTCTGGTTTGTATTAGCCAGGCTGAAATTGAGCACAAGACTTCATGCATGGCAGGCAAGTGCTGACTATCCTGAGTTCTCTCCCCTGTTCCTGACTTGTTCTTAAATAGAGAACACCTCAGATGTAGTGGGATGTGCTTATCAATGTTCACACATAAAATGAATGTGACCAACCTCCTGATCTCTCTCCTCTGTTCTTCCTTCCTTCCTTCAACTGTTTTGTTCTGTCTTCCTCTATGAATATGTCACTATCTCTGCATCTTCCTGGAGGAGAGGTTGACACTTTGGATGGAAAAAGGGTAACAGACAGAGGAGACATCCGATCTCCAACCTAACTGAGTTCCCGCCTGTTAGCAAGGGACAGAGCCTGAAAGTAGATTCTGCAACAGCAATGCTCCTGCTGAGCCTGCAGCCTGATCAGGAGAAACTCTGGTGGATCCCCCAGCAGGACCTCCTGAATTCCTGATCCACAGAACCTGAGAGAACTGAAGTTTACCTGTGGTGCCTAAGTTTGCAGCCATGCATCCTTCAGTGGTCACTGATGTGCTATAGCAGATGTGAGGTTCTGCCCCGGGCCTAACCCTCCCCACTTCTTCCCTCCCTTATTCTCCCCAGGTCCTGTGTCCTCACTTCTCATCTCTTTCTTGACTAAAAACAATTTTGACTTTGAATCTCCAGATTGTTGGTCCCCTGTCTTCTGCCACATGGACTCAGCTCTGTGTGAGAGTAGGTCCGACTTGTCTCAGCTTCAGGCACCAGTGCCAGCTCAGCGAGGCTATTCAGATGCCCCCATGCAGTGACCTCAGCCTCTGTGTCCCCTTGTTTTATTGGGATATAGTGTTGGGTCTTCTCTTCCACTACATCTGCAGTGTTTTGTCCCTCTCCTCCAGCCTTCCAGCTTCTGGGTGGGAAGGGACATATTGTCCTTTTCTGTTCAGGTCCCAGCCCTGTTCAGCCAGAAATAAGGTGAGAATTTAGGGCATGTAGATTGACTAAATCAGATCACTTTTCCTCCGAGCAACCCAGTGGGTGCCTATGGCATCACTGTCTGTTCATGCCTGTGTGAGTGTGTGCATGTGAGTTTGTGTGTATGCGCATGTGTGTATGTGGAAATGTGTGTGTATCCCTCGGGATGCTGCTTAAAACCAATCCCACATGTTTAGGATGAGGTCCCAGGAGCTTCGGGGTTGCTTTTCTAATGCCTTTGGGAGTGGGCTGGGTCCTGTGCTAGGAGGTCTTTCTCCTTTGGACTTCTCCCCTGCCCTCTTCACACTGTCCATATCCTGTGCCTTAGGCCTGGCATTGCCCCTCTCTGGGCATTGGTTCCCAAATGTCCATCGAGAGTGGAATAACACACATTGTCCTTTACTGTGGAGATTCTATCATACTGGGGGGTGAGGCACAAGAGGCTCACATGGGATGCTCTCCACCTCAGCACTGTCCCCATCCACAACCGCCTCTAATTTGATGCCATCCCACCTAAGACCTTCATCTTCTGGTTACCTCACACTACCATTGTCCCCTGCAGTCCATTGGGCAGCGCAAGGCCTGGACTTACAACTCATCACTCAGTGTCACTGCTGCCTTGTCCCAAGTCTGTGCCACTTTATAGGCCCACATGGTTCAAAGGCCTTGGGAAATCTTTATACTATCCATCAAATTCACTAGGTTCACCTCAGTTCACACTGGGGACCTGAAGTCTGCAGCTATTTCTTTGCGGGAAACCCAGTGGCTTCTTCATCAGTGACCTAACATTTCCTGCTGCCCAGCCACCCATTGCAAGCAAGTGCAGTCAGGACTTGGGGGAATAACTTCAGCCTAGAGTATTTATAGCATGCAGCAACCAGTCAGCTGGCCTGTATGAAGGCTGCAGGGGTTTACAACATGGCACAGAAGGTCTGTGATTGAAGACCCCACCCCAGCCCCTGAGGAGTCATGGAGAGCTCTTGGGTCCCCACCACCTTCCCAGGCATGCGCATGAGCCTAGTGGGTTTGCAATCTGGGCTGGTTTTTTCTCCCTGCGACCTGATGCCACTGCTGTTTCCCAGTGCTCATTTCTCCCACTTGTTTGCCTCCATCGCCATTATGTTTCTTTTATTATGTACACAAAGCCTCATTATTTTTTTATTTAAAGAGAAAAACAAAACAAAATAAAGCAAGACAGTAAAAGGCTGCAAGAAATACAGAATTTCAAGAGAAAAAATATACAGTAAGAATTCACTAGTAAATAGATGACATATTGTCATCTCAGAAACTGTTGTCCAGGTTACAAAATTAAAGCATACAAAGTGGACATTAATACAGTGAGATTGCAGACAGTTCTGCTCAGTGATCCAACAAAAACTCAGTAATATGGTTTTCTATCCTACACCCTTAAATACACTTGCAGTTATATACTTTAGATCACTTTCTTTCCTCCCTTTTTTACACTAACAATCACACATTTTGGGTTCCATTACTCCCACAGTTCTTACAACTTTTTCTTTGAAGAGGAAAAGAAAAAATATATATAAAATAAGAAACAAGACAAAACAAAACAAAAAAAAAAACCCATGTGACAAAGCAAAACAGAGTCAGAACTGGAGGGCGGACATAGAATATAATGCAAAAAGAGATTACTAGGTGAGCAACAATGGTTACCATTATGCCTCTTGTTATCCTACAAAGAGGTGCCTATATAAACTGGTATAAAAGAATTGAATAAAACAGTACAGAACAAGACCAAGAAAACCCAAATTGGAGACCTTATAGGACTTCCAAAGAAGCTAATAGTCAAACCATAATGGGTATCATAGAGTATCTGGTTGCCTTCAAAGTGGTTGCCTATGCCTTCAAATTTGATACTATTAAACAAAACAGAATATAATAAAATCAGTAAGAACAAGATGTGGAGAACAATAAAAGGGTTCAAATCAGGTTAATAGCAAAACAAAAAAGTTACTATAATATATCCCACTATTTTTAATTTAGTTTTCCCTGAATTAAAAGATACTAAGAAATAAATTAATTTTTAAAAATGTGAGGAGATTGAGATAAAAAAGATCATATCACAAGAACAACACAGGTCAGAACTGAACAATTTAAGCATCATTGTGTTTCACCATCAGATAGCCTGACATTAAAAGTAGTTACCATAGTGTCTCTTTCCTTGAAATATTTGAATCTAACTTCATATACTATAGCATCAAACTTATCAAGACAGTGTGAAACCATTCAAGAGAATGAACGTATTGCAGGGTATTTAGAACCAGCTAACAGAAACCGAACATTGGTTTCTATGTTATCTCTTTGCCTATAAAAATTTTTGCTTATACTATTGGATATATTAAAATATAGTAAGATACAACATATTAAAACAAATGGAAACAGATGAACAACAACTTGATGGGGCTTCAAAACAGGATGATATTAAATCAGCACTAGCTATTAGGTTGTCTTATTTTCTTCAAAATAGCTTTTCATAATATCATAGACAATAATATAAAGCAACCCAGATTAAAACCATTCCAACTAATGAGTGAAAACATTATATGGATTCAAACCAGTGTGAATGGCAATCATGATTACCACATACTTTTATGTGTTATTATCATTACTTACACTAGGGAAACAATTTGGTATTTATACATGTGAGTTTGATTTATTTCACTTATGAGTATGGTCTCAAGCTGCATCCATTTATTTATAAATGTCTCAATGTGATCATTCTTTATAGCTGAGTAGTATCCCATTGTATAAAAATACCACAACTTTTTTATCCATTCTTCAGTTGATGGACACTTAGGTTGTTTCCAAGATCTGACTATTACAAATTGTGCTGCTATAAACATGGGTACACATATATCACTGTGGTATGATGCTTTCAGCTCTTCTGGAAATATGCCTACAAGTGGAATAGATGGGTCAATGGGGCTTCCAGTCCCAGCTTTCTGACAAATCTCCAGACTGATCTCCACAATGATTGCACTAGTCTACACTCCCACCAACAGTGCAGGAGAGTTCCTTTTTCCCCACACCCTCTCCAGCATTTGTTGTTGTTGATTTTCTTGATCTTGGCCATTCTTTCAGGAGTGAAATCAAATCTCAGTGTGGTTTTAATTTGCATTTCTCTAATGACCATTGATGGTGAATATTTTTTCATGTATTTGTTTGCCATTTGTATTCTTTCATCTGAAAAGTGTTTATTCATCTTAGATGCCCATTTTTGGATTGGGTCTTTGAATTTTGGGGCTCTGATTTTCTTTTAATTCTTTATATGTTTTAGACAGAAGTCCTTTGTCTGAGTTCACTAAGATTTTTCCCAGTTTGTGGATTTTCTTCTTACTATTTTAGAGATTTATTTTGACATACAGAAACTTTTTAATAAGATGTGATCCCAGTTATTGACTCTAGAAAGTATTTCCTGTGAGGTTTGAGTCTTGTTCATGAATTCTCTACCTACCCCTATGTCTTCAAAGTTTTTACCCAATTTGTCTTCCAATAAATTTAGTGTTTCTGTTTTAATATTTAGATCTTTGAACCATTTAGATTTTATTTTGGTATATGGAGATAGGGATGGGTCTAGTTTTAGTTTTTGGCATATGAAGAGCCAGTTTTTCCAATGCCATTTATTAAAGAGTCTGTCATTCTTCCAGTGAACATGTTTGGCCCCTTTATTGAAGATAAGGTGGTGGAGTGTTTTTGTAGTTGTGGTTGTATCTTCTAATCCATTCCACTGATCTTTGGCTCTGTTTTGATTCCAGTACCATGTTGATTTTACTACAGATGCTTTGTAGTAAAACTTCAAGTCAGGGATTGTGATGCCTCTTGTCTTGCCTTTGCTGCTTAGAACTGTCTTTGCCATGCTAGGTCTCTTCTCACTCCTGATGAATTTTAGGAGTGATTCCTCGAGATCTATGAGGTATGTTGATGGGTTTTTTTATTGGGATTGCATTGAATCTGTATAACAGTTTTGGGAAAATGGCCATTTTCACAATATTTATTCTTCCTATCCATGAGCTAGGGATGTCTTTCCATTTTCTGAGATCATCTTCAATTTAATTTTTCAGTGTATAATAATTTTCCCTGTACAGGTCTTTCAGTGCTTTCATGAGAATAATTCCTAAATATTTCATTTTTTTGGTTGCTAGTGTGAAGGGTGTGACTTCTCTTATTTCACTCTCTGTGATTTTGTTGTTAGTGTATAGGAATGCTATTGAATTCGTATCCAGCCACATTGCTGAATTTATGTATTATATCTAGGAGTCTTTCAATGGAGTTTTGGGGATCTTCTATGTATCATATCATCAGCAAATAGTGATAATTTAACATCTTCTTTTCCTAATTTTATAACTTTTCTTTCTCTCTCTTATCTAATTGCTTTGGCTAGTATTTCCAGTACCATATTAAATAGGAGCAGTGACAGGGGACATCCTTGTCTTGTGCCTGATCTTAAAGTGAAGGCATTCAATTTTTGGCCATTTCATATGATACTGGCTGTTGGTTTGTCATAGATGGCCTTTACTATGTTGAGGTAAAGAGCATCTATTCCAATTTTCTGCAAGGTTCTTATCATAAATGAATGTTGTACCTTGTCAAAAGCTTTTTCTGCCTCTATAGAGATGATCATGTGATTCTTACTTTTGACTCTATTGATATGGTGAATTACATTTATTGATATATGTATGTTGAACCATCCCTGCATACCTGGGATGAATACCACTTGGTCATGTTGTATAATCTTCTTGATGATTTGCTGCATCCTTTTTGCCAATATTTTATTGAGGATTTTTGCATCTGTGATCATTAGGGAGATTGGTCTGTAGTTCTCTTTTTCAGTTGGGTCTTTCTCAGGTTTTGGTACTAGAGTAATATTTGCTTCCAGGAATGCCTTAAGGAAGGATTGCTTCTCTTTCAATTTCTTTTTTTTTTTTTTTTGAAGAGTTTTTTTGAAGAGTTTTTTTTTGAAGAGTTTGAGGAGTGTCGGCATTAGGTCGTCTTTGTATTTCTTGTAGAATTCTGCAGTGAATCCATCTGGGCCTGGGCTCTTCTTTGTAGGTAAGGACTTAATTATGTTTTACATTTCATTAATAGAAATTGGGTTATTCAGCAGCTTTACATCTTCTTGATCTAGCTTTGGCACTTCATATGCTTCTAGGAATCTGTCTATTTCTTCTGTGTTATCAAACCTTTGAGAGTAGAGGTTTTTGAAATAGGTGTTGATGATCTTCTGTATTTCTGTAGAGTCTGTAGTGATTTCACATTTTTCATTTCTTATTGCATGAATTTGAGCTATTTCTTCCCTTTTTTTAAATAAGGCTGGCTAGGGGCTTATCAATTTTATTCATTCATTCAAAGAACCAACTCTTTGATTCATTGATTTTTTGGATTGTTTTCTTAGTCTCTATTGCATTGATTTCTGCTCTGATTTTTATAATTTCCTCTCTCTTTTGCTTTGGGCTTGACTTGTGCTTCTTTTTCTAGATGTTTGAGGTGTAACATCAGGTTACTTATTTGTATTTGTTCTGTTTTCCTGATTTGGGAAATCAGTGCAATAAATTTTCCTCTGAGGACAGCTTTCATTGCATCCCACAGATTCCGATAAGTTGTATTTGTGTTTTCATTTGCTTGTAGGTATTTTTTAAATTCTTCTTTAATTTCCTCTGTGATCCACTGATTACTCAATAGTGTGTTATTAAGTTTCCCTGTGTTTGTGTGATTTTTGCAGTATCTTTTATCATTAATTTCTAATTTCATAGCGCTATGATCCGATAACATGCAAGGGATAATTTCAACTCTTTTTCATTTATTGAAATATGTTCTGTGAGTTAATATATGGTCCAATTTAGAGAATGGCCCATGTACTGCTGAGAAGAATGTGTATTCTGTTGTTGTTGGGTGGAATACTCTGTATATGTCTATCAGTTCCCTTTGTTCACAGGTGTGATCCAGTTCTTTTATTTCTTTGATGATTTTCTGTCTCATTGATCTGTCCATTGGTGTTAATGGTGTGTTAAAATGGCCTGTATAATTGTATTACTGCTAATTTGGTTTTTCATTTCTGATATTACTTGTTTTATATAACTGGGTGCTCTGGAATTTGGTGCATATATATTTAAGATAGTTATCTCTTCCTTTTGAAGTTTTCCCTTAACCAGTATGTAGTAACCTTCTTTATTTCTTCTGATCATTATTGGTTTGAAGTTCACATTGTCTGCAAACAGAATGGCTACCCCTGCTTTTTTTGGATTCCTGTTGCATGGAGAATTGTTTTCCATCCTTTGACTTTCAGTCTGTGAGTATCCTTTTGGGTTAGATGGGTTTCTTGTAGACAGCATATGGTTGGATTTTGTTTCTTGATCCATTCTGCCAGTCTATTTCTTTTAATTGGTGAATTGAGACCATTTAAGTTAATGGTTATAACTGTTATATATTGGTTTATTGCTGACATGTTATATTTTTGCCATTGCATCTTTGTCTCTCTGTTCTGCTTAATTGTCTGCTTTGTTTAGTGGTTTTTTTCTTAAGTGTATCTAAGCTGTCTTTCAGTATTCTTTGCAGGATTGGCTTGGTGATCATGAAGTTCTTCAGCTGTTCTTTGTTGTGGAAGTATCTTATTTCTCCATCGATTTTGAAGGACAGTTTTGCAGGGTACATCAATCTGTGTTGGAAGTCATTTTCCTTTAGGATCTGAAATACTTCACTCCATGCTCTTCTTGCCTTTATTGTTTGTGTTGAGAAGTCTGCTGTGATTTTGATAGGTTTGCCTTTATAGGTGATCTGTCTTTTCTCTCTGACAGCTTTTAATATTCTATTCTTTTGTTTGATTTCTTGGATTGTGATTATTATATGTCTGTGTGTAGTTTTATTTTGGCTATGGCTATTTGAAGTTCTATATGCTTCATTGATCCTGATATCAGTTTCCAACTTCATGTTTGGGAAATTTTCAGCTATTACTTCTTTAAATATCCTCTTTACATCCTTTATGTTGTCCCTTCTTTTTCATTTATTGCTATCAACCTTATGTTGTTTTTCTTTGCATCATCTTGCAGGTGTTGAATTGTTATTTCTTGATTTCTTGTTACTTTTAAAAGATTTTTCCTTTCCTCTTCACTGGCTGCAATCTTGTCTTCAAGGTCTGAAATTCTATCTTCACATTCATTGAGGTGGTTTTTACAACTTTCAATGAAATTTTTGATTTCCTGTATATCTCTTTTTATCTGTTTTATATATTCTGTTTGTTTCTTATATTGTTCATCCAGAGATTCTATCTTTTTGTATAGTTCTTCCAATTTTTTAACTTGATCTTGTTTAGATATGCTCAGCATCTCCTTCATTTCTTTTATCATTTCTTCTTTTACCTGAGAGATTATTTCTACTTTGAATTCCTTTAAAGCTTCCCAGAGTTGCTTCTTTATTTCAGTTACTATTATTTCAGGTATTTCAGGTATATGGCATGTATTTTCTTCTATGTACATGGCTCCTAGGCTTTTTTGTGATGGGCTGGATGTTTGAGATTGCATTTTGGTCTTTCATTTTGTCATTTTCCTGTATTTCTGTGTTTCAAGTTTTGTTCCAGAGTTTCCCCTGGATGTGCTGGAGATTATCTCTTATGACCTGGGCTCTTGGGACTTGTCTGGTAGTGTAGCTCCCTCTTTGGGCTGTGGAGTCCCTGGATTAAAAGAGAATTGCTAGGCTCCTCTCAGGTAGACCTAAAGCTTCCTCAAGCTGCAGTTTCCCTCTCTGGTAGCAAAGCTCCCCTGAGGGAAAGAAGGCCACCTGATGTGGTCCAGGCAATCCCAAATCCTGCTAAGCCCAGTCTAGTGTGGCTGCAAGCCCAGCAGACCTCCAATCCACCAAAGCCAGGATCTCATATTCTCCCAGGGATTGGATGTTGTGTAGTCATCTAGCTCCTTAGCTGGCAAAGCTCCCCAAGCTGATAGAGGGTCCCTGTATGGCCTAGGTAGGCCTCAAACCTCCTCAGCAGGGCTGCTCCCTCTTCCAGGCACTGGCAGTACTGCTGGTGCTCTCCAGGTCAAAAGAAGTTTGCAGACCAGGCTGGAGCGGTTCCAGCGGCTCGGCCCAGCTCCACTCTTAAGGCTTGCAGCTGTAGTGCACTTTTCCAGCTGGAGAGGTGGCAGGCGGGGCTGAACGAACTCCCTCCGCTGGCTTGGCTGTTGTCTCTCCTTCCTGCCGGCCGCCTTATTATTTTTAATCTCCCTGTGTTCCTCTGTCTCGTTCTTTGACTGAACTACTGGGGAAGAACTGTCACAGATGGTGAGGTGCTGAGCCAGACTTTGTGCAGTTACACTGTCCAGAGAAGAGGACAAAGGCAGTCATATTCATGACATTTCATGGAAATAAACCACAGGAGAACTGAATGTACACCCTGCTTGCAACACTGCATTTTCTATTCTGGGCCATAGACTTTCCTTGGAACACAGAGTGCCTCACATTTTAATGGTTGTGTTACAACTACAATTCTTTAGTTTTGTGATTTTTTTTTACTTTTAAGCTCTCATAAATTAAAGTTAATAATTTATCACTACAAATATATAAGTATAAACATGGGTGTGACACTCCCATGGTGCTGCACTATAATGAAAGAAAATGTGTTAATCTCCTTCATATGAAATAAACATAAAATGCCCTTTATGTAATTAAAGGTGCAGCAGTTTTGACATGTGTATGCCTATAAAGCCACGAACATAATTAAGAAAACAAAGAAACCTAAGAATTACAAAAGATTCCTCAACACCTTTGTTATGCTCTGCCAAGGGTCCACGAATATGTGAATGAGAAATTCATGCAATTTTTCTGGATTTTTCCCTTCTAAGACAAGGCAAGATTTAACAGTTACTTCCAACACGGTATGGCTGAGGAGAAACATAACTGCAGTGATGTGGAAAAGGTAGGACGGGTAAATTACAAGGACATAAGATGAGTTGTGGCCAGGACCCAGTAGGAAGGGAAAGAAAAAATAAATTTGTGTAGTGAGTTGATGAAAATATTCTGGAAGAGGACCCTGGTGAAGGTTTCACAGTACAGAGAATACACTTAATTTTATGAAACTTGTCAATTGAAAAAGGCCAAAAACTTTAAATTTTATTTATAATGATTCTATCACTGGCATATCTCTGGGAAATAAGGGTAGCAGTGAATACAATAATAAGTAAATCTGGAAGAGAGGGGAAGGCAGGTGTGGATCAAGAGCTGCCCACAGGTAGAGCTCAAGAGGTGACTCCTGCTGTGGAGCCACCAGTAGGTCCAGCTCTGCAGCTGGTGGACGAGGGAATACAGGTGCCTGCTCTTGCTGTGGGGCCAGAGCTGGTGAGGGAGCTGTAGGTGGAAATGGCATGAGATCTGCAGATGCAACTTCTGCAAGGGATGGAACCGGCACTGCAGTTGCAGGAAGAGAAAATATCACCAATTTTCCATGGACTTTCCAGTGCAAAACCTTTCCACTGCCTGTCAGAGGCAGCCATGTGCACCAACACAGCCCCAACAAAGCCTCCCAGACTGCATCCCCACACTGACTACTGAGGTCTCATGCTCCTGGGTGTCCCATCATCTGGGCACATTGCTGAGTTCCCCAGGTCTTTCCCTTCTCTCAAGGCCACAGCCAAAACCACAGGGCTCCTTACCCTATGGCTTAACCTCCAGACCCTCAAGAGGCTCTGGCCGGTCCAGGAGAAGCTCAGCCTGGGGACTCATCTCAGAGTTTAGCTCCAGTGAGGAGTCAAGGGCAGGAGATGTGGACCTGGGGCAGACAGGGAGGCTGCAGAGTGAGAGGTCTGCCTCTCTCCTCACACTACCTACAAAGGTTACCTTAGGGAGGGGAACATGGGCCCCTAGCCCAGTAAGTGCAGTGTCCACTCCCACCCTCTGCCAACTACAATGTGGCTGTGTGGGCCTTGAGAGGTGGAGAGAAGGCTCCATGGAAGGCAGTCTTTGCTTAGTGGTGTGACACTTCTCCCTTTTTAAGGGAAGCCTGGCACAGTACCTTCCCGCCCTTGCCCACTGAAAGTCAGCTGGGTGCAGGCAAACACTGGTATCTGCTATGTCCTTGCTCTCAAGGGCTCAGGGCTGCTGCACTATGAATATTTGAAAAGTGAGGGATCAGTCAGTGTCTGTCCTGCCTATCTGCAGTCTCTAGCTCAGGCAGTGATGTGTTGCCCACTTCTCTTTGTGTTTGAATAACTCCTCGTGCATGGTCTGCTCCACATCGAGGGAGGCCTGGGACCCAGAAAAACTGCCTTGAGTTAAGTCATATCTGTTCTGCTGCCATTGCTGATTTTGTGGCTTCCAAAGAACATCAAAACTCAAAAGGGCAGTGGTTGCACCTGCTCTGCTTATAGGATCATGGACAATACCCACAAGTGTTTTCACACAGGATGTCTTCATGTGTATTTGTGGGTTGATGCCACCCACTCACTTTCCAGTGATACCTTTGGGCCCTGGACACTTTGCCATACCCAAGAATTCCTGCCATGGGCATACCCCGAACCCCCTAGAGTAACTCTCCAATCTCCTTTCCAATGAACAGAATAGCTTTCCTCAAGTGCAGGTCAGTGAGGCAGGTGGAAGGTCATTCCTGGGAATCAGCACAGCCTCTGCAGCTGGTCTTCATAGGGCCAACGCCACAGCCAACCCCTTGCCATGAAGCCTCCATTTCATCCTCAGCGACCCTGCAGTCTGCATCCACTGACACTTCACTATTCAGTGTTGTAAACTGAGGCAGAGAGAGGCGCTTGCACGTGGCCAGGACTTGAATGCACAAGTAGCCCAAGATTCACAGGGCTGCTCAGGTAAGAACTTATCTTCCCAGTATTTGAACCTGTCCTGGATTCAGTGTCTGTGCATGGGTAGAGGTTGAGCCTAGGGATACCTGTCCTGGACTCCCACTTGTCTCTGGACACCTCTGTTCTGGGGCCGGTGAGTCTTGACCTGAATTACTCATGACAGTTGGGTGTTTCCAGGTGAGCTTCCTGAACTATCTGGGCCAAATGAATCATCCTCTCATACGTTCCCAGTTGATTCCCCCATGCAGGGTCCTGATGCTGCTCCCTGGAGACCTGGGAAAGCAGCACGGTGTGTTCCCTGTTCACTCTCTCAAGTCAACTGCCTGTGAGGGTCAACTGTCTCCAAACCAAGGTGCCTGGTGACCAGAGCCATCAAAGTTCTGTTTGGACCTGTTGCTAAGGAAGTGAGATCATGTGCTGGGGTCCACAGTTGGGTCTCCCCCTCTGATGCCTCCTTTGTTTTTATTGTGGAAATAATCTGTGTCCTCCTTAGAAACAGCAAGTTTAAAAACTAAAAAAAACCTTGTGTGTATTTTTAGACTTTGCTTCACTTTGAAGATTTTAATACAACAAACATGTAGATGCTTCAGATGTGGCAGGCACAGTGCCAAGTATACTTTTCCATCCAAAAGATCCAAAAGATCCTTTCCCTTGAGAGTTAGGTGCACAGTGTCTTCATTTAGAGAGCTCTCAAAGTTTATGGTGACTTCCTTTTCTGGACTTATGTTAGTTTCATTTCAGTTTCATTAAAGAGCCTAGGGATGTTCCCAGAATATCCATAATAATTTTCCTTGAAGGATGTAAATACTTCATGTTATAACCCCCATATGTTTAGGGGAGGAGGATTCCTAGCAAGTTTTACATTCACATGTCTATGAATGATTCCTCATTCATCCTTAGATGTTTAACTCAGCCACACACTGTAGTGCTCTGTACTGTGACATCTCTTGAGGGAGCACAGTACATGGTGAGTGCAAGGGGAGGCTTTGCAAGGCCATTGACATCATCACCCCATGCTGAAGAAGGACACATGAGCTTCACTTTTGGGGAACTTGTGTCCTAGTCACTACTATCACTCCCAGTCCTCCCATCCCAAACAGACCATGGGCTTTGTGTCCCTGCTTGGTCGTTGGCCTTTCCTAGAGGTGATGGCACCAAGACTGTTCAGTCTCAATGCTCTTTAGTTGGTCTCCTTCAAGCAGCTTCTCTGTGGTGGGCTCACCTTTTTGCTTCTTATTGGTGTTGGAACCACCACAAACTATTATGGGGCTGAACCCACCAATTGTGACTTGTCCACTAATTCATCATTCCTCTGCTGATGGCCAATTGTTCTGTTTCCCAGTGGACCCTTGAAAGTGAGCTGCCAAAGCCATTTAGATATATGGGCTTGACTGGAGATACACTTTTATTTCAAAGAAAAAGTATATAGATGTGAAATTTCCAGATTATATTTATTGTGTATGGTTAATTTAGAAACTGTTAAGGAACCCTTGGAAGCATTTTTTAAAATTAAAGTTATATGGTTGTTTTCTTTTTGTTACCAGGGATTGAACTCACAACCTCATGTTTGTAGGCTGCCCTTACACTGCTGAGCCTGTTTTCTTTTTCTTTTTTTTTTTTTTTTGCTTTGTTTTGTTGTGTGTGTTATGCCTTACTATGTTATGCTATGTTATACTATGTTTTGTGTTGGTGAGAATTTTGAGTCTCTTTCAGTGTGTTTTCAGTGTTTTCTGATTTCATTTTATAATACTCACCTGATAAACTATGAGAATATCACATAATCGTGGGGAATTTTGTCTTGGAGAAAATTTTAAAAGGAAAAGAGAGGCAGGTTTCATAGTACATGTTTGTAATGCCAGATATTAAAAGGCTGAGACAGAAGGACTGCTGTGAGTTAAGGTCAGCCTGGGCTACAATGTAAGTTCAATGCCAGCCTGAACTTCATAGCAAAACCCTGTCTCAAAAATAAATCAAAATAAAAAAATGTAAAAGAGGTTTTAAAAACAGAGGCAAAAATTGTCTATAGATTGACAAATCATTCTTTGTGAATTTTTCTTGCATATGTACTTAGTCAGCTCACCTAGCATAGGGTTTACCATCAAGTAGACATTGATCTACTGCCAGATAGTTGAATCACTTCAGTTTCTTTAACCTTTTAACTGAGATGAATGTAGATATGCCTCTGAATATACCTTCTGAGGATTTGGAGAGCTTAGTATGAAGAGAATTAAATGGTTCTTTTTTTTGGTTTTTGTACTAAATTTATATATGGTAATAGGATTTAAGCAAGTAATTGCTATTTTTTAAAACACTTTCTTGTTTCATTTTAATGTAACTCAAGTACATATTAATAGGGACCACATAAAATTGCCATTTTTAAGTCTATAAAAGGCTAAAAAATTACACAGAAGAATAATGACAGAAGAACAGTGGTCAATGAACTGTGCACTGTGATTTCTTGAATGTCTTAATGATCTGTAGTTTCATACATTTGTAAAATTTATTAATTTTAACTTTTTTTTACAAATTTTAAAACATGGTCTCACAAAGATTCTGAGCTCCCCAGGCCAGGCTTAAACCTTTCCTCATTCATTATCCCACCCCCTCCCAGAGTCCTAACATTGGAGGTGTACACTATTCTGAGTTGGTAACTGGCCATAACTGTGTGTTCATAGAATGAAATATTTGGCTTTGCTCTTTAGACACTTTGCAGAAAGAGTCAATCTATTTGAGCTGTCTACTACCTTCCTGACCTTCAGGTTCTTTCATGGTGAGCAGAACTGAAAATCCCATTAACACTGTTGGTAGATTCTCTGCTTTTTAACTGTGGTCAGCATGTGCTTCAGATGATCACTGCAAATGCTTTCTGCTCTGGGACTGAGGCTTGCTGTCCTTGAAGCACATTCTCTTTCTCTCTGATCCCACACCCTGGCACCCATGAGCAGAGAGAGGCAGAGATGTTTTATGCAGATGGAAACACCTTGAAATTGTCAACCAGCAGCAGAATCAAGCAGGGAACAGAGCTGCTGAACACTGACATTTGGGTGGTGGAATCCTGTGGTGGGTTTTGCTCTGGGTTTACTGAGGTGACTCCATAAAGCTAGCTTGCTGCTGGGATGTTTCTTCCTGTAGTACAGTTCCAAAGGGAAATTATGTACATGTAGCATTTATTTGGAGTTTTTTCTTTGCAGTTGTGAAACCTGCATATATATGTCTTTCACACCTCTGCCATAACAGACCCACCCACAGGCATTATTTCATGTCTTGTAAATGGTCAGTTTATTTACATAACATGCAGAGCACTGTTTCAGCTTTGTTTTTCCAAAACTTGTGCATTTTCAAATATTTCTTCCAGGGAAGCTAAAAGATTTAGTTTGAGCAAAGCTTCAAGTGTGTTGCTGTGCCTCTGTGTGATCTCCTTGCTGCCAGACCTGAAGAAGGAAGTGAGGTGGACCCGCTGGAGGTTCATCCCCAGAGGGACACTCTGCTCAGCAGTGTCAGGCAGGGCTGCCCCACACCTGACTGGCTACCTTGGCATCGAAATGCCCTAGCCCAGTGCTGTCCTGGTGTTGGGAATAACTGGATTGCAGTGGAGACTTCCAGGGCACTGGCTGGCCCTAGGAAAACCTTGCAGTGTCATGGGTTTTTCATACCTAGACCTGCACATCTATGGCCCTGGGGCCAGGGCAGACTTCCCTCTAGCAGCCATGCACAGCATCCTTCAGACAGCTCTCCTATGAATGCTCTAATTGGAGGCTAAGGAGGGTCCTAGTTCCTTCCTGCTTCAAAAAGTACTGTGAATCAAACTCTTGAAAAGAAGTCTTGAAAATTTGTGCAGTGTTCTGTGTGGGAAAAAACTCTATTCTGTGCCGTATGAATTTGAGGTATGGCTCTGTATATAGCTGTGATGGGAGTTGCAGGACAGGACTCTGCTCTGCCCCCCATGTTCTCTCCAGTGCTGTTCATCACCTGCCTTAAAATGTGTCATTGGATGAGGACACAGCATGTATCAGGGATGTGTGCCTGTGTGAATCAGCTTTGGGAGGCTGAGTATTTTCTGCACCTGTTGGCCACACGTGGTGATTTCCTTTGGATGATAAGACTTTGTCACTTCTCTCACATTATGGACTCATGAGATCTCTTTTATTCCTGTAATTCATACTCCAGGGAAGTGCAGCACTCACATCACCAATGCCAGCACTAGACAATGAACCAATCACAGATGTTAGGTTTAGCTGCCTCTGTCCTCCCTGAGGCTTTGAGGGGACACCCAGGTACAAACCATAACACCTTCTAAAGTAAATCCACTAAAGATGCCCATGCTCTGGACTAGAGGATAATAACTTGCCTTAGTCAAGGTTTTTATTGTATTTATTCTATGTTATTATTTTGTTTTTGAGACAAGTTCTCACTGTGTATTTCAAGCTGGACTTCAATTCACTATGTAAACTTGGCTGGCCTAGAATTCACAGCAATCCTTCTGCCTCAGCCTCCTAAGTGCTGAGATTACAGGCATGTACCATCATGACCAGCTTCTGTTTGTTTAGTTGTATTTATTGATTTGCTTGAGACTACTCAACTTAGTTATGCTTGTTATACTTCAGTATACAAAAATGCTAGTAAGTGTGATGAAGTTCAAGATCCAAGTAAACAACTTAGCAATTTAGCAAGGCCCTGTCTGGAAATAATTTATGCAAATAAGACCAAGGCTTTGGGTTCAATCCCCGGCACTACAAAAAATAAATAAATCTATAAATAAACAAAAGCTATACTGGGTAACTCAGATGAGAAGTGTTTTTCAAAAGCAATTTTATTTCATTATAATTGACATAGAAAGAATTTACAGGTTTGAAGTACAAAATTAGATGAACCTTGACCTGGGCCAGGAATGTAGCTTAGTATCAATGTGCCTGGCTGACAAGCACAAGGTCCTGAATTTGGTTCCTGGTACCAAAAACAAAACAAAACAAAATAAAAACTAAAAAACAAACAAACAAAACCCCTGAGAATCTTGACACACATGAGTCCCTTGAAAACCCTCATCCCCATAGTGATACATAGGTCATCTTCACATTTTCCTTATGGCTCCTTACAATTGCTTCCTTCCATCCTAAGCAACGTGTCTGCTGGTGACATGTCTGTAACCACACAGGATGCAGGATGTTTTTGTTTGATTTTGTTTTTGTTTTTGTTTTGGTTAGCTGGTAGGGTTTACTCAATCCTCATAACCATGTTAGGTTTCCCCATGTGCTGCTCCTTGTCAGTGGCTGAGCCATCACATTGCACTGTGTGGATGAACCTCAGATCCTCATGTATCCATCAGCTGAGGTCCTGTGTGTCATTTCCAGTCTTGATCTTTAAAATAAGGTTTCTGCCATCATTCTTGTGTTTCTATGGATATAGCACTCATTTCCCCAGGGAAGGTACTTAAGTGTGAAGTTGAATATTTCAGGTCTTGAATGTTTAACTCAGAAATTGTTTAACTGACTTTCACAGTAGGTGTTCAAAGCAGAGTAAAAATTTTTGACTCTCCTGTGAGTATTTTTAAACACTGTTCTTATATTTTTCAGTCTTTTTGAGTTGAGTTTATAAAATTTACCTAAGGAAGGGTTATTTCTACTACATAAAATTCAACATTTTTTTACTTTGAATAGAATTTTAAAGGTATAAAAAACCCAAAAATACTGTATATTTGCAAATATGTAAATCTTATAATTTTAACATCACAAAACTTCTACTATGTGATGATTAATCTTCATCGTCAACGTGTTGGGCTTCAGAGCTCTCCAAGGGACAGCTTAGTAAACTTAGTACACTTAGTAAAGTGTACTTCTTGGCTTGTCTGTATGGGTCATGGAGGAGTGACACTAGGTAATCCATCTGGTCTCTGGCCCCTTCCTCCTAGCACTGTCACTCCACTCCACTTCCAGCCACCATGAACTGAGCAGCTTTGTCTCATCACACACTCCTTCTATGGAGTCCCTGCCTTGGAACCAGGCAAGACTGAGTCCCCTGAAACCATAAGCCAGATTAAACCTCTCCACTTTCCAGCTGTGTGTGCTACTAATGGGAAAGCTTGACCAAGACAATTGTTTTTATGTTTACATATGTGCTTTAACCTACACAGCTTGTATAGAATTTACCATAATTTCACCCTAATTTTCAGGTCAGATCTTGGAATTGTTTTCAATTTTTTTTACCCTTTTAAGTGAGATGTGCATAAATATGTTGTTAAATGTATTCTTTCCTGATTTAGAGAGTTTGTGACTAATGGAATTGGATTATTCTAAAATGTAAATATTTAATTTTTTTATGTTTCCATTTATATAAATACCCAGAACAGGCAAATTCTTAGAAAGCACAGTAGTGGTCTGTGGCTCAGTGTGGGCAATGGAGAATGACAGTTTAATGAACCTAGGTTACCACTGAGGATGGTGGAAGTGTTCTTTAACAAGCATCATGAGGGTCTCACCGCCCTGAGTGCATTAAATGCCACTGAACTGTGTGCTGCAATACAGATGCTTATTTTTAGATTGACTTTTACCTTAATAAAGAAAGAACCACAGATGAGGAGTCTCCCTACCACTGATCACAGACCTGTAGAGTGGGACCCCCCTGAGGACAGCACTGAAGACCTTTCCTAAATGCTTCCTCTCCTCCCTCCTCTGCTCAGAATAAAGGGATCAGAGACTTGTTACTGAGTGTAGGTGAAGTAACAGATGTGCACTGTCAGGAGACTGGAGGCTTCAACTATAAGTTCTGTCCTTTGAGTGACATATGGGATGCGTGTTATGATCAGGATCTGGGAGGAATTACTCATCAAAAAGTGAATAGAGAATCACAAAACTGTCCCTGAATCCACTCATCTCTTCTGTACCCTTTGTCACCTTCTATCTACTGTCTAAAACATGTTAAAATATGCACAACACAAAATCTACTACCTTAGTCAGTGACCAGTGTCATTAAGAACTTTTACCTTGTGCAATTATCAGTCCCATCCTGCTCCAAAACCCTATTTCCAATCTGAAAGTGTGAACTCTCCCAGCAATAGCTTCATTTCCCTTCCTTTAGCCACTTGAAGCATCATTCTACTGTCTGTCTCCATGAACACTTCTGTGTCATTCCACTCTGTGGAATCAGAGTATATTTTCTTTTGTATCTTTATTTAACTTAACAGAATATTCTCAAAGCACAATCATGTTACAGTATGCAACAGAATTTAAGGAGTTAACAATGTGCTATGATATATACATACTACCTTTTGTTCATCCACCCATTGTGGGCTGTTTCCATGTTTTGGTTCTTGGGAATAATCCTATTGTGGACATGGAAATGCAAATACCTGCTTGAGCTCCTTATTGCATTTAAGGCCTATAAGCAGATGTGGAATTATTGAATCACAGGATTATTCTATAGAATTTGGAGAGGACAGCTATGCTGTTCTCTACAGCAGCCAGTCCATTTTACAACCCCATCAACAGGATATGAGATTTGGGTTTCTCACTGAGATCCTCTGGAATAGGAAGTATACAAAGAATCTAATCAAGTTGCTGGCACTGATCATTGGTTTGGGGAGCATCAGACTACAGTACACCTGATGGATTTGTGTGCTACATGGGCCAGTAGGAACAGAGAAGGACTGGGCCCAAGCCAAACCCAAGTTAGTGTTGATTCTACAGCAATGTGAACTCTTTAGGGACTGTCCCCTTCTACACCATGGAAACCAGTATCCTGGTGACCCACACCTTGCAGCTTCCCACTCCCTAGTGAAATCTAGATGCCCCACAAAGTTGGCCTTTGCAGAGTGAGTGTGTGGATGCTCTACTTTCTGTGTTTTAGGGAAAGAGCTAGATGAATCAGTTGTTGCCTCTACAAGGTCAGCAAAGCTCTGATTGGCTGAGTCCCAAACTTGGTTGCTGACTCTCACAGTTCCCAGGGTAGTGATGCTGCAGGCTGGCATCTGCCTCGGGTGAGAAGGAGGAACTAGACCATGTTGGAAGGACTTCTCCATGCCTGGGACCCCAGTGAGTGCCAGAGGCCAGACAGGATAGCTGAGGATGGAATCCTTGCCCCTGGGGCCTCCTGGACCAGTGAGTGATAGGAAACATTTTAGAGACCAAGGGCCCAAAATGCAACCCAAAACCCAATCACTTATTGCACTGACAACAGTGCAATTAGACATGAATACTGAACTGAGGTTTTAGTTTAGAAAAAACATCTCATCCATTGACATATTTTGTCTTGAAAGAAAAACACAATCACAAAGCTTTCAATGATACAAACAACCTTTTATTGAAAAGTGAAAGTTTGCATTTGATATGCTTTCACACAATTAATGTTACCTTTACTGTTGTATGCATACTAATAATTTGTCAAAGGTTGACTTATACTGCATTAGTTTCAGAGCAACACATGCAATATTCAAGTCATCTGTTAGTCTGTTTCACATATCAGATTTAATATAATTCAAAGCTGAAAACAGTGGCTCACAGTATAAGATAAGCCAAAGTAACAAGTACGCCCCAGGGCTTTCATTTACTTAATTGTTTTTTGGGGTTTTTTTTGTTTTTTGTTTTTTGTTTTTTTTTGAGACACGGTCTCACTATGCAATTCAGGCTGGCATCAAGCTCACTTTGCAGCCTCAGGCTGGTCTTGAACTTGCAACAATCCTTCTGCCTCAGCTTCCCGAGTGCTGGGATTACAGCCATGCACCACTATCCATGGCTGATTTAAAACTATTTGGCACAAAATTCCACACTTCAAGGATTTCATCTTCACTTTAAAGATAATGAAATTCAACAAAGCAAAACAAAGCAGAATAAACTCAATCAAAATAGCAGCGAAACTGGGACAGAACTTCAAAGCAGGATACTAGGAAAACAATGGCTACCATAGTCTATCTCGTTATTTTCACAATAGTTGTCCATTCCATAAGATATAGCAAAATCAAACCAAAACAAAACAGAATAAAACCCATCAAACTGGAACATTGAATAAAGCAAAACAATTAATCAGAACAAAGCAAAACAATGGGAACAAGATTGGATTTCAAAGACAAGGCAGAAGAAAATTTCCCATATTTGCTATATTGAATGTTGGTATCCTCCCAATTGATGCTCAGACCTCTGGTCCCAGACTTGCAAAGTCAACCAAACAACAGAAGCATTCAGTTGCTTTTTGGACCTCAGTTTCTGTCAGTTCAGTGTTCTCCCAACCAGACAGTTGCTCATGGGAGTGGGGGGTGTTGATTCCCAGCCCATGTGCCTATAGGCTCACAGGTGAAGCTGACTTTTTTTCCTGGACCCACGTGACTTGTGCAGCTTACCAGAAAACCTGGCTGGTTGGCTTCTTGGTGGGCTCTTCCCGGGCCCAGCATGGCCCATCTGTGGAGTTTGTCTCAGGATTTCACTTTCAGAACTACCAACTGTGCTGTCCTTTACCATCCTTTCATGCTCCATCTTCTCAAGTGTTGCTCATATATCATAGAATTTAATTTTCCAGACAGGGTTTTCTTGAAATTCCAATAACTCTATTTCTATACATCCAAAATCTAACCAGTGTTTCCATGAAAAATCAAGTTCTTCAAATTTGAATTTGGCTTTATCTGGAGAAATTAGAAAACACACGGTGAGCTGGGTATAGAGACAAATGCCTATAATCTATGCACTGATGAGGTGAGGCAAGAGGATTCTTGCAAATTTGAGGCCAGCCTGGCCTACAAAATGAGCTCAAGGCCAGTCTGAGCTACATAGCAAGACATAGCCTCAAAAAATAAAAATGAACGAACAAACAAAAAACCTGCAGTGCTGTCTCCATTGCACAGAACTGTGAAAGTCTGTTACTAAAATTGTCTTTTGTGATTACTACCATGGTAGCATATTCTTTGTAGGTTTCCTGATAGCTTGTAGGATTGTCACAAAATGTTGTAGAATTTTCTAAATGCATTTTTAGATTTGGAAAATAATTCAGGTGAATACTTTGAAGATTGTATTCAAAAATGTTCAGTTTTCTCTCAAATGTTTTGATATCACAATACATCCTTTCACCTGTTTTCCCCACATCTTGCAGTTTTTTCTTTAGTACACTGAAGTGTATGTAGCACAAAATTTATAAAAACCATCAGATAGTTATACCAGGCCACATCAGTGACCTGTGAATATTTCTGCCCTTTTTCATTCATAAACAGTCTTATTTCATCCAAGCTGCAGATCTCCCTGGATTCATCCTCCACTCTGCCATGGGATGCCATTGTATCTAAGTAGATCATTACACTGTGCCATATTTTGCTACACACAGTGAAATCTAAAATCAGGCAGCTATCAGATTATTTGTTTTAGAACGATAATTACAATAACTAAGATACTAGGAATAGTTCCGATGCTAGACTATACTAAGTTATACTCAAAGATCTCAAGAAAAGAGATACTATGATAACTACTTTTATGTCGGGATATCTTGTTTTGAAACACTGTTTTGCTTAAATGGTTATGTTTCGACCTGTGCTGTTTTGTTGTTATGCCCTATTTTATCTCAATCTCCTTTTTTATTATTTACTTTTTTATCTTTTTAATTAATGGAAAAATAAATAAAAAATAGCAGGATATATTATAGTAACCCACTTTGATTTCCTATTAACTTGATTTGAAACCCTCTCACCATCTTGTTTTGACTGGTTTTCCTCCATTCTGTTTTGCTTGATAGTACCAAGTTCGAGAGTATAGGCAACAACTGTGAAGACGATAAGATTCATTATGATGCCCATTCTAGTTGACTATTATCTTCTTATGAAGTCCTATAATGTTTCCAATGTTTTGGTTTTATTGGTTTTGTTCTTTACTGTTTTGTTCAATTTTATTATAACTGATGATATAGACAATTCTTTTTAAGATAGAAAGAGGCAATATGGTAACCATTGTTGATCACTTTGTATTTTGTTTTACATTATGTATTATGTCCATCCTTTTGATTTGACTGACTCTGTTCTGCTATGTCACATTTGGTTTTACTCTCTTCAAAAAAAAGTAATAAGAACTGTGGGCATAATAAAACCCAAAATATGTAAATGTCATTGTACAAAAAAGAGGAAAAGTAAGTGCTCTAAAGGATATTACTGCATGTATATTTAAATGTATAAGATAGAGAACCATATTACTGAGTTTTGTTGGATCATTGAACAGAACTGTTTGCAGTCTCACTGTTTGAAAGTCCACTTTATATGCTTTAATTTTATAACTTGAACAGTGATTTCTAAGATGACAATATGTAATCTAACTAGTGATTTACTACTGCTTGTTTTTTTCTGAAATTCTGTATAACTTGTACCCTTTTTCTGTTTTTTTTTTCTTTTTCTCCTTAAATAGAATTTTAAAAATAGGCTTAGCAGGTTTAGCAACGCTTTTGTGGTTGGTGTCAAAGTGCCATGTGACACTTGATGTACAGCGCCCAGCATTTTCACCACACAGAGTGCACAGTGCTGTCCCATTGTGTGCAGTCACTCCAGTGTCTCTCTTCAGGCTTCCTGGGGTGATCTCCACCATCTATTTTCAGTTTTGCTTTTTTTTTCCCTCATAGTTATCTTTGGGTCTTTAAGACTTGGCGTCTACAAAAACATAAAAGTTTTTTTTTTAAGTGAATCACCAAATACAAACCTACCCCTAAACCAAAAATAGCTAACACTACTAGTTAGCACTAAAGAAATGGGTGTTAGCTGAACCAACAATATATGGCAGTGATTCTCAGCTGGGGTTTCTCTTGAATTTTCTAGCCACCAGAACAAGCAAACAATGTTTTATTAATCACCACAGTTTGGCCTGCTCTGAGTGCATTTTCTACCCTGTAGGGCTTTTTCTAATATCACCCCAGGCCAAGCAAGCTCTCTTCCTAAATTCTTCACAAATAACTAAACATGATTCTGATTTAAATGTGCCAGGGGACTGCATAATATTAATGGAGTCAGCCTCTTAATCAGAACATCACTTTGATAAATCTTAAATATTGTTTCAACTTTTCATAAGAATACTCAAAGCTAAAATATTGCATTATTAAAAACAGATGTACTAAAACTCACACTCAGTACAAGCAGAGTCACAGAACAAGGCTAAAGTGCCCTGTGACAACAGGCAGAGAAAGAAGTGGTGCAGGTACAAATCAAGAGATGCAGAGGAGACCAGCAGTCACCAAAGAGCTGAAGAATGAGTCTCCCTTTGTGATATCAAAGGTAGAATGACCATGCTACCACCTTGACTCTGATTTTGAGTTCCCAGAACTTTAAAGAATACATTTCTGCTGTTTTAAACCATTTGGTTTGTGGTTCTTTAAACAATCCCTTGGAAGCTAATGCAACAATTCACTGTGTGTTAGGCACTGTACTGAGTACTGCAGGCGATAATGGAAAGTAGCAAAGATCCTTCAGTGGGGGAGGCAGACCTGTCCCTCTCTGCCCTGGGTGTAAAGTGAAAGCTCCTTTTTCCAGGCAGTGCATGGTCAGGCATCATAGCTCAGCTCCCTGCTCACCTCCCTGTCAGTTTTTGTGCTTTGATTTCCCTCCACCCCATGTGCAGTTAAAGATCTGGAAAATCTGAAGACTTTTGGGTCACCACGCAGGCCATGGTGCTCAGTTCCTGCGCTGAATCACGATCACAGTGATCAGGTACACACCTGAACATCTATCTTCACTCTAGGTTGTGAGAAGCAGATGTCATGAGTTACTAAGCTGAGGGCCCTGCACATTTTAGGCAAGAATTCTGCCACTGCGCGATGGGCCCAACAGTGTCTAGGATTTTTAACATCACTTGTATTACTTAGCAAGGTGCCTGACACAAGTGCCTAAAGACTACTGGAGGAAGAGGTTAAGACCAAATCTAGCCTGGCATGCTACTACATGCCTGGAGACCCAGCTGCTCAGAAAGCTGAGGCAGGAATATCATTTGAGCTTATGAGTTTAAGGCTTGCCTCTCAAAAAACAACAAATCTCAAATAAGCACAAGAGATCATTCTGAGGTCACAAACATGCTCCCTGACATGTGAAATACATTCACAATATCAGATAATATGGAAAAAATATGATAACCTAATGCTACTCAGGTATATAGCCCAAAGATATATATATATATATATATATATATATATATATATATATATATATATACATATATATATAGATAGATAGATAGATAGATATAGATATAGATATAGATATAGATATAGATATAGATATAGATATATACTCAAAAGATATGTAGGAGTTTCATAGCCACAGAACTCATGATTACCCAAACTAGCAATTACCCAAAATCCATCAACCTGTGAGTAGAAGAGACCAGCCAGAAAAAGGGACAAATGAAGATGAGAACCACAGAGCCATGAGAACACATCCATCTACAACTACATGAAACAGGTCATAGATGTGATGGCTTTGTGGATGGATCAGTGTGTAAAACTCACAAACACAAAGATAAGTGAAAAAGTCAGACCCTAAAAAAGTACAAACTGTAAGAACACATACACGGATATAAATGCACACGCATATGTATCACTGATAAAAACAGGACAAATTAATCTCTGGATAGTATTTATCTTGGAGGAGGAAAGAAGAAGCAGCATAAAAGAGCACGAGATGTGGATATTAATTTCATTTATGAAAATTCTTTGAATTCAACATGTTCCTTTATTATTCCTTCTTATCTAAGCTGTACTTTCCTTGCTGCCTTCCTACAAAACTTGTCAGTTAACTTGCTGCTCCTTCTTCCCCTCCTGGCCATTCTGTGAACTACAATGCTTCACTAGAGAGGGCTCCTGAAGCCCCTGGGCTGAGTGAGAGGTATGCTGGTTAACACTTGGGGCAGAAGATCTGCCTACCCATGTGCCTGGAGGACTGTGGACTTCTCAGCAAGCAGGCAAGCATCACCAATTCCAGAGGCCTCACAGCCAGTGTTAAGTGCCCAGTGCACTCTTCCACAAGCCCAGACTGTTTGGGACTCTCCAGGCTTCTGGGTGCAGTGAAGTGACTAAGTGGGTCTGAGGCACCTACACCCACCTCCCCATTTGGCTGTGCTCAGAGAACTGTGGAGTTTCCAGCAAGCAGGGGGGCACACACTATGCCCGGAGCCCAGCCTATTTGGGATTCTTGCACCATCTGGGTGCAGAGTAAGGGCTGGGCGGATCTGGGGCACCTGCATCCACCTCCCCATGTGTCTGTAGGACTGTGGATTTCTCAGCAAGCAGGTGAGCATCACCAGTTCCAGAGGCCCCATGGCCTGGGTTAAGTGCCCAGTGCACTCTGCCCCAAGCCCAGACTGTTTGGGACCCTTGAGCCTTCTGGGTGCAGTGAAGTGGCTAAGTGGGCCCCAGGCGCCTACATCCACTTCCCCGTTCTGGCTGTGCTCAGAGAACTGTGGAGTTTCCAGCAAGCAGGCAGGCGCACATTATCCCTGGAGCCCAGCTTATCTGGAACTATGGAGTTCTAAACAGGCAGAAGATAGCCACTGGTTCCAGAGGCCCAGCAACCTGGGGGAACTAGCCAGAGTCCCAGGAGCTGCAAACATAGAAGTGGGTTTCCAACAGACCCTGAGGAAGCTTTTGAATAACACTCGAAACAAAGAAATTTGGGAAAATGACAAAATGAAAGACCAAATTACAACCTCAAACCTCCAGCCAATCTCAAAAAACCCTAGGAGCGATGTATATAGATGAAAATATATGCGATACATCTCAAATATCGGACATAATAGCTACTGAAATAAACAAGCAACTCCAGGAAGCTTTAAAGGAATTCAAACTCGAAATAATCTCCCAGGTAAAAGAAGAAATGATAAAAGAAATGAAAGAGATTCTGAATATATCTAAAGAAAACACAGTTAAAAAATAGGAGGAACTAAACAAAAAGATAGAATACCTAGATGAGCAATATATGAAACAAACAGAACACATAAAGCAGATGCACAGAGATATATAGGAAATCAAATACTCCACTGAAAGGTGTAAAAACTGCATCAATGAAAGTGAAGATAGAATTTCAGATCTTGAAGACAGGATTGTAGCTAGTGAACAGGAAAGGAAAGATCTTTTAAAAATAACAAGGAATCAGGAAATAACAATTCAATAACTGCAAGATGATGCAAAGAAAAACAACATAAGATTGATAGGGATTAATGAAAAAGAAGGGGCCAACATAAAGGATGTCAAGAGGATATTTAGAGAAGTAATAGCTGAAAATTTCCCAAGCATGAGATCAGAAACTGACATTGGGTTCAGAGAAGCCTATAGAACTCCAAATAGTCATAACCAAAATAAAACTACACCCAGACATATAATAATCACCATCCACGAAACCTAACACAAGAATACATTATCAAAAGCTGTCAGAGAGAAAAGACAGATCATTTATAAAGGAAAACCTATCAGAATCACAGCAGACTTCGCAGCACAATCAGTAAAGTCAAGAAGAGCATGGAGTGAAGTATTCCAGACCCTAAAGCAAAATGATTTCCAACCTAGAATGATGTACTCTGCAAAACTATCATTCAAATTGACGGTGAAATATGATACTTCCACGACAAAGAACAGCTGAAAAACTTCATGAACACCAAGTCAACCCTGCAAAAGATATTGAGAGACTGTTTAGATACACAAAGGAAAGAACCACTAAGCAAAGCAGATAATTAAAAAGAACAGAAAGATAACGATGCAATAGCAGAGAGATAACATGTCAACAATAAACCAGCATATAACCAGTTATAACCATTAATATAAATGGTCTCAGTGCACCAATCAAAGGGAATAGACTAGCAGAATGGATCAAGAAACAAAATCGAACCATATGCTGTTTACAGGAAACCCGTCTAACCCATAAGGATACCCACAGACTGAAAGTCAAAAGATGGAAAAAAACTTCATGCCACAGGAACCCAAAAAAAGCAGGAGTAGCCATTCTGTTAGCAGACAATGTGAACTTCAAACCAACAATGATCATAGAGGACAAAGAAGGTCACTACATACTCGTTAGGGGAAAACTCCAAGAGGAAGAGATAACTATCTTAAATATATATGCACCAAACTCCAGAGCACCCAGTTATATAAAACAACTATTAACAGATATGAAAACTCAAATTATCAGTAACACAATTGTAAAAGGAGACCTTAACAAGCCATTGACACCAAAGAACAGATCAACCAGACAGAAAATGTGCAAGGAAATAACAGAAATGAATCACACCTGTGAATAAATGGACTTGATAGACATATACAGAATGTTCCACCCAACAACATGAGAATACACATTCTTTTCAGCAGTACATGGGTCATTTTCTAAAATAGACCATATATTAGCTCACAGAACATATTTAAACAAAAGCAAAGAAGTTGAAATTATCCCTTGCAAGTTATCAAATCATAGCACTTTGAAATTAGAAATTAATGATAAAAAATACTGCAAAAATCCCACAAACAAATGGAAACTGAATAACACACTATTGAGTAATCAGTGGGTCACAGAAGAAATTAAAGAAGAATTTAAACAATACCTACAAGAAAATGAAAATATAGGTACAACTTACCAGAATCTGTGGGATGCAATGAAAGCCGTCCTCAGAGGAAAATTTATTGCACAGAGTTCCCACATCAGGAAAACAAAATGAATACAAGTTAATAACCTGATGCTACACCTCAAATAGCTAGAAAAAGAAGAGCAAGTCAATCCAAAAGCCAAAAGAAGGGAGGAAATTATAAAAATCAGAGCAGAAATCAATGCAATAGAGACTAAGAAAACAATCCAAAGAATCAACGAATCAAAGAGTTGGTTCTTTGAAAGAATAAATAAAATCGATAAGCCCCTAGCCAACTTATTTTTAAAAAAGGAAGAAAAAACTCAAATTCATGCAATAAGAAATGAAAAAGGTGAAATCACTACAGACTCTACAGAAATACAGAAGATCATCAACACCTATTTCAAAAACCTCTACTCTCAAAGGTTTGTAACACAGAAGAAATAGACAGATTCCTAGAAACATATGAAGTACCAAAGCTAGATCAAGAGGATGTAAAACTGCTGAATAACCCAATCACTATTAATGAAAATCAAAATGTAATTAAGTCCTTACCTACAAAGAAGAGCCCAGGTCCATGTGGATTCACTGCAGAATTCTACGAGAAATACAAAGAAGACCTATAGTCGACACTCAAACTATTCAATGAAATTGAAAGGGAAGCAATCCTTCCTAAGTCATTCCTGGAAGCAAATATTGCTCTAATATCAACACCTGAGAAAGATCCAACTAAAAAAGTGAACTATAGACCGATCTCCCTAATGAACATGGATGCAAAAATCCTCAATAAAATATTGGCAAATAGGATGCAGCAAATCATCAAGAAGGTTTTACACCATGACCAAGTGGGATTCATCCCAGAAATGCAGGGATGGTTCAACATACATAAATCAATAAATGTAATCCACCATATCAATAAAGCCAAAAGTAAGAATCACATGGTCATTTCTACGTTGCAGAAAAAGCCTTCAATAAGGTCCAACATTCATTCATGATAAGAACTTTACAGTAAATTGGAATAGATCATCTTTACCTCAATATAATAAAAGCCATCTATGACAAAACAACAGCCAGCGTCATACTAAATGGCCAAAAACTGAAAGCCTTTACTTTAAAATCTGGCAGAGCACAAGGATGTCCTTTATCACCACTCCTTTTTAATATAAAACTGGAAGTACTAGCCAGAGCAATTAGACAAGAGAGAGAAATAAAATGGGTATAGATAGGAAAAGAAGAAGTTAAATTATCATTGTTTGCAGATGACATGATACTCTACATAGAAGACCCCCTAAACTCCATTGAAAGACTCCTAGATATAATAAACAAATTAAGTAATGTAGCTGGATACAAAATCAGTACTCATAAATCAATAGCATTCCTGTACACTAATAACAAAATCACAGAGAGGAAAATAAGAGATACCACACTCTTCACACTAGTAAGCAAAAAATGTAATATTTAGGAATTACTCTTATGAAAGAAGTGAAAGACCTATAGAGGGAAAATTATAATACACTGAAAAAAGAAATGGAAGATGATCTCACAAAATGGAAAGACATCACTTGCTCATGGATAAGAAGAACAAACATTGTGAAAATGGCCATTCTCCCAAAACTGTTATACAGATTCAATGCAATCCCAATAAAAATACTGTCAACATACCTTATAAATCTAGAGAAATCACTCCTAAAATTCATCTGGAACCAAAGAGACCTAGAATAGCAAAGGCAATTCTAAGCAGCAAAGGCAAGGCAGGAGGCATCACAATCCCTGGCTTGAAGTTATACTATAAAGCAACAGTAATAAAATCAACATGGTACTGGAATCAGAACAGAACCAAAGATAATGGAATAGATTAGAAGATACAACCATAACTACAAACACACTCAATCACCTTATCTTTGATAAAGGAGCCAAGCAGATTCATGGGAAGAATGACAGTCTCTTTAATAAGTGGTGTTGTAATAACTGGTTCTCCTTTTGCCGAAAACTAAAGCTAGACCCATGCCTATCACCATGTATTAAATTAAAATCTAAATGGATCAAAGATCTGAATACTAAAACAGAAACACTAAATCTACTGGAAGACAAATTGGGTAGAAACCTTGAATACATAGGAGTAGGTAGAGAATTCATGAACAGGACTCAAACCGCAAGGGAAATACTTCCCAGAATCAATAACTGTGACCACTTCTTATTAAAAAGTTTCTGCATGTCAAAATAAATCTCCAGCATAGTGAAAAGAAAACCCACAAACTTGGAAAAGATCTTAGTGGACTTCCCCTCAGACAAGGGACTTTTGTCTAAAACATATAAAGAAATAAAAAAAAAAAAAAACGCAAACCCCTAATGTTCAAAAATCCAATCCAAAGATGGGCATCTGAGATGAATATGCATTTCTCAGATGAAGAAATACAAATGGCAAATAATTACATGAAAAAATGTTCATCATCATTGTTCATTATAGAAATGCAAATTAAAACCACAGTGAGATTCGATCTCTCTCCTGAAAGAATGGCCAGAATCAAGAAAACCAACAACGACAAATGCTGGAGAGGCTGTGGGGAAAAAGGAACTCTGCAGATTTGGTGGGCGTGTAGACTGGTACAATCTTTGTGGAGGTCAGTCTGGAGATTTATCAAAAAGCTGGGATTGGAAGTCCCATTTGTTCCAGCTATTCCACTTCTAGCCATATTCCCAGAAGAACTGAAAGCATCATACCACAGTGATATGTGTGCACCTATGTTTATAGCAGCACAATTTGTAATTGCCCGATCTTGGAAACAACCCAAGTGTCCATTAACTGAGGAAGGGATAAAAAAGTTGTGGTATTTCTATACAGTAGAGTATTACTCAGCTATAAATAAGGATCACATTGAGATATTTATCAATAAATGGTCACAGCTTAAGACCATACTCATAAGTGAATTACATCAATCTCACATGTGTGAATACCGAAAAGTTTCCCTAAAGTAAGTAATGATTCAAATATATAAAAGTATGTGATAATCATGATTCCCCATTATGTGGCCTTGAAGCCTTATAAAGTTTTCACTTATTAGTTGGAATGGCTTTCTTCTGGGCTGCTTGATATTATTGCCTATGATGAAATGAACAGCTATTTTGAAGAAAATAAGGCATCATAATAGCTAGTGCTGATTTACTATCATCTTGTTTTGAAGCCCCACCAAACTATGGCTCTTCTGTCTCCATTGTTTTTATCATGATGTATCTTGCTGGATTTTATTATATGTGATAGTATAAACAAAAAATGTTATAGGCAAAGAGATAATATAGAAACCATTGTTCATTGTCTGTTAGCTGGTTCTAAATACCCTATAATGCTTTCCTCCACTTGAATGGTTTTATACTGACCTGATATGTTTGAAGCTATAGTATATGAACTTATATTCAAATATTTCAATGAAAAAGATACTATGGTAACTACTACTAAGTCTGATTATTTGGTGGTGAAGCACTAGGTTGCTGAAACTGTCATGCTTTGACCTGTATTGTTATGTTGTTATGTCCTCTTTTATCTCAATCTCTCCCTTATTCATAAAAAAATTATTTATTTTCTGTGATTTTTTTAATTAAGGGGAAAAATAAAAAAAATAGCAGGATATATTATAGTAACTTTTTCATTTCCTATTAACTTGATTTGAAATCCTCTAATACTCCCACTTTTTTGTTTTGACTGATTAGACTCAGTTCTGTTCTGTATCATAGTATCAAGTTTGAGGGTATAGACAACTACTTTGAAGGCAATAAGATTCATTATGATGCCCATTCTGGTTTGACTATTATCTTCTTTGGAAGTCCTGTAATGTTTACAAGGTTTAGGTTTTATTGGTCTTGTTCTCTACTGTTTTGTTCAACTCTATACCTAATGAGATAGACAATTGTTTTTAAGTAAGCTAGAGGCATTATGGTAACCATTGTTGTTAACCTTGTACTCTGTTTTTACATCATGTGCTATGTCTATCCTTGGTTTTGACTGACAGCAGTGTTTTGCCATATTTGACTTTATTGTCTTCCAAAAAAAAGTAATAAGAACTAATGAGTAATAAAACCCCAAATGTGTAAATTTTGTTGTAAAAAAGAGAGGAAAAAGTGCTCTATAGGATACAACTGCAGGTGTGTTTAGGGGTGTTAAATAGATGACCATATTAATGTTTTTGGTTGGATCATTGAAAACAACTCTCTGCAGTCTCACTTTTTGAATGTCCACTTTGTATGCTTTGATACTGTGACTTGAGCAACTACCTCTAAGATGATAATGTGTGATCTATTAACTGGTGATTTCTTACTGTTTTTGTTTTGTTTTGTTTTGTTTTTGTAGTTCTGTATTACTTGTACCCTTACACTGCTTTGTTTTGTTTTGTTTTTTCTCTTTTTCCTTTTAAATAAAAAAATACTTGGGGCAGAAGACAAAGCCACTGGACCAGCCAAGCCAGTGCAAGAACCCCTTTAGGGCCCTTCTGTACACAGCATCTCTCAAAACCAAAACCCACATGTGCACTCAAATGGAGTGGGACAAGTCATAAACCTTGTCACCTCCCTCTGGTTGCCATCTCTCCTATGCACCCCAGTTCTCACCTACAACTGTAGTTCAGAGTCATCAGTATGAGATATCTTTCTCACATTCTACATCTTAAAAAATGCTGAATTCTTGGGAAAACAAATGTATTTAATATACCACAAGGTTAGCAATAATTAATTTCAATGCAGTATAGAAACCTTTACATGTATTTACTTAGACTTGTCTCTTAAGGCAAAATTTAGATTTTTTAACAGATATATACATAATTTTTCTGAGTTATGTATTTATGAGAATTAAAGGACATCTATAGAAATCTCATAAATTTAGGAAACAGTTTTAATGATCATATATATATATATTTAGACATATTACTCAATACACTGTGTCTCATTTATGTAGTAACAACATACTTATTTAATAAATTCTGGTAGATGTAGACCAAGCTTTTAGTACTAGGACTAACTTTAAGGAGATGTTGAAATATTTCACTGCTTTGTTTAACCTTTAGATGTACACTGTGTGACAAAGAGCACCTGTTATTTTTGTATGCACTAAACTTATGTAGCCTTAACACTGTATCTGAGATTCTCCTGATCTCAATATGTTTGTATGTATGTGTGTGTGTGTGTGTGTGTGTGTGTGTGTGTGTGTATGATAGCTAATAGTCATAATGCTGATTTCTTTGAGTTCATAGAACAGAAAGATTTGTGCTAATATTTTCCAGACATTTAAATGCAGACATCTTGTATTCTGAGGAACTAATTTAAAGATGACAATATGAAAAGTATTAACCATTGTTACCTTATAATTCTCATGTTTTGAAATTTTGTTATGAAATTTTTCTCTTTAAAATTAAAAAAAGAGAAAGAAACACAAATTGAAAGGAGACCCACAATATCATGTTTTGAAATTTTGTTTTGAAATTTTTCCCTTTAAAATTAAAAAATAAAGAAATACAAATTGAAATGGGGCCCCCCAAACTCATAATTGCATTTATATGGAACAACTCCAGCTTCAGGTACAAATGTATTCCGGGTTGCAGTTTCTTTTCCACAAAAGTCAAAAAAAGAAACTAGTGTCTTAAAGATAAAATAAGGCTTTAAAATGGACCTTCTCTTGCCTTTTACCTAGAAAATGGGCCACCACCTGTCACCTGTAAGTTGAGCCCCTGCTTTCTACAGTCACAAATTTCACAGATTTCCACCCCCCAGAACACAGAAGCCCCCAGCCCTAGACCATAATGTGCCTGATTCTCTGAGCGCCTGCACTCTGCTCTGACTGTGTGCATCATTGATTGTGCCTACTAAATTTACCTGAGTCTCTCACAGGGACATATAGCAATTCTCCTCCATGACAAGCCAGAAACCTCTACACAATCCATGGGATGAGTGGAGGTCCTCATCTCCTCTTTGTCGAGACTCCTCAGACCCTGTCAGGTGACCAAAGGATCCTAAGTAGGTTTTGGGCAAGGAAGGAAAATTTGTCAGACACAAATGCAAATGACACATGTCACTACCCACTAGAAGCATTAAGCATCAGTGATGTGAAAAGAAAATCAAATCAAATCAGGAAAGCTAAGACTTTCTGAGGTAAGTAAGGAAAGCTAAGACTTTCTGAGGTAAGTAAGGAGAATATGCAAACCCACTTGAGAGTAAACTGCAGAATGTTCCTAGACTTAGAGAACAACTGAAGCTCTTCAACTCTTCCTCCAACACCTCTCTCCCAGGAAGACACTTGTTGACTAACAGTCAGATGCATGTGTGACTCAGGTGTCTGCCTAAGCAGGGAGCTGCCTCTGAAAATAACTCTGGGAATCCCCTACAACAAATTTCACAGCATCTGCCTTATGGGGCTACCTTGAAGGAGTGCACCTGAATTGCAACATGGTTCCCCATGTACCATTTCTTTTGACTTCTATTTTTTGCAGTAAATGCTAATTATTAAAATTCTTTTTCCTCTGCTGTAAGAAGTGCAGTGTCCCACTGAAGGGAAGGACGTGCAGGCGATGTGAGTTAGATACCACTGTTGGCCCCTGAGGGATGCACATATAAGAAATACTTTTTGTGTGTGCAATGGCTTGAATTGTAATTGCACCTCAGAGATCCTTATGGTAGAGGCTTGTTGATCAGCTTGCAGCACTACTGGGATGGGTGACCCTATAGGAAAAGGAACATAGGGAGAGCAAGTTAGGTCATTTTGGTGTTCTCTGGAAGGAAATGGGGGACTATCACGATCCTAGACATCCACCCCTCACTTTCTCTACTTCCTAGCCACTATAGCTTGAGCATTTTTGCTGTACCATGATAGCCTTGCCCCAGGTCCAAAGCCACAAGGCCAAGTGACCATGAACTGAAACTCTGAAACCACAGGCCAAAATAAGCCTGCATTCCTTGAAGTGCTCATCTCAGGTATCTCATCATAGGAGTGGAGAGCTAAGATAGTGAGCCCTAACAAAGATTTGGGTTTCATTTGTTACTGCAGCTGGACCCAGCATGACCTGACCTACAGAGAAACCTTGATTGCTCATCACAGTGCTGACTCCCTAAATGAGACAGCCCTTGTGCAGCAGCTCTGCCAAGTTCCTGAGATCAACAAAAGGCCTATTTCTCTCAGCCTCTGTTTGCCCTGGCTGCCTGCTGGTATTAATAGGACCCAGCTGTTCCTTCCATGAAGTGACCTTGCTAGGGTTGGTGGGCAGAGGGACTCTTTAAGGGCTTGCACCACTGGCCTCCAGGGAGAGTCTACTTCATCTGGTGAAAATTTTTTGCACAAGATTCCAGTTTCTGATTGTTTCAAAGGACTTAATTCATGTTTTATATTTTGGGGTGCTGAAGCTGAAACTCAGGCTCTTGCCTATGCTAGTGCAATGTTCCTAACCTCTGAGATACAACCCCAGACCCTAAAGATCTATTTCAGACCTAAAAATTGTTATTATACCCAAAACTTTTGAAAGCCCTGCAAAAAAAAAAAAGAAAAGAAAAGAAAGAAAATCATACATATTTATTTAAATGTCCACAAAACATAAACATTTACTCAGTGTCTCTACAATTAGACTTAGTGTTCATAAAATTTTCAGGAGAGCAGAAAACACGTAGCTTAGATTTTTCTTTTCATTTTGCAAAATGTGTCCATAAAACCATCACACAAGGTAATTGCTTATTAACAACAGTGACTTAAATTGAGTGAATCACTTGTAACCAAATGATTTAGGAATTGATATGATAAATGCAGCAAAGAGCTACATTTTCTACACTTGGTGGGTGTGTCCTATATATATAAAATAAAGGATGTGGAGTACAGTGTCTAAAGGCCATGTGTGAAGCAAACTCTTCACGCTGTTTGTGGCCTTTGTGGGACATGGGCTGGTGACTTTCCTGTGTCTAATGCTGTTGCCAAGTAGCCCCAATGTCTGTGTTCTTTGTGTCTTCAGAAACAAAGTTCTGACAGGATGGCTCTTGAAGTGCGATACCCAGACTATAGCATAGCATCAACTTGGGTCTTCTTTTAGAAACATCAGTGCTCGTGTTTCACTCCAAACCTACTGAATCAGGAATCTGACAATGGGTACAGCACTGCATTTTAACAATTCTTAAAAACATAAACACAGTGATTCCAATTCATACAAGACATCCTCCAGTTGTTCCACCACTGCTAATCCTCTTAGGGCAACAATGCACACAGGAAAATACTTCATTTTCCAGCATCCTCTGCTGTGAGGTGTGGTCATGGAAATGAATTTTGACAAATGAGATGGAAGTGGAAGTGAGATTCCAATAAAACCTACTGGAAAGGAAGAGGTGGCTCTTTGGAATTCTTCTCAAGATGCCGGGCTGGAATGTTCACTCACCATGATGTCCCCACCAGAGTTGAAAAGATGCCAGCCCGAAATCCCGAACCTCTAGCGTTGTGTACTAAATGAACTGTGTTTTCTCTAAAGTATCGAGCTGTAGATATTTCATTGTGGTAATGAGACATAGAGGAAGTGAGTCAGGACAGGTGAGGTGACAACTCAACTGACAGGTCCACAGGGTCCAGCATGTAGCGCACAGGATGTGTTTCTCAGACAAGGCAGGTTTTAAAATAAGCTTTATAGAGGTATCATTTATATGTCATAAATTGTAATCCCTCTACATGGACTATTCTGCTATTTGAGACTAAAGAACTTTTCAATCACTGTAAAAAATTTTCCCTTCATTGTTTGCAGGTGTAGGCAACTCTACTCTCTGCCTGCATAGATTAAATTTACCTTTTCTACAATCTCATATAAAGGGATTGCAGAATGTGTATACAGTGTTTTCTGTTTTCACACAATGGTTTTTAGAAGAATCCATGAGTCAAGTTTTATTTTATTAATATATTACACTTTGTTCATCCATTTCCTAGCCCAAGGACATTTGGACTATGTCTGATTTTTAGTGACAGTATTTAAAGCTGCTATGAATATTCACATATAAAATTTATTGATAGTGAATGTTTTCATTTCTTTAGGGTAAGTGTCTAGGAGAGGTTTGCTGGATTGTACTGTAAGTGCAGCTTTGATTTTATAGGAAACCACAGAATTGCTTTCCAAGTTTACTGTTTCAAGTTTCCAGTGACCATCTATGTGAATTCTTGTCCCTTCACTTCTTTACCAAAAATATTGTTGTTTGTTAGACATCTATTCTTGTGACAAAATACCTGGGAAATTCAAATTAAAAAGCAGGTGATTTGGGCTCATGGTTTTACTCTATGGTCACTTGACTCTTGCTTTGGGCCTGTGGTAGCACAGCACATCATGGTAGGAATAGAGTGGAAAAAAACCTGTTCATGTCATGGCCACTGGGAAGCAAAGGGAGAAAGAAAAAGAGGAAATGACAGGGGCCTATTCTCCTTCAAGGGCATGTCTCAGTGATCGAACTTCCTCCTACTGGGCTCAACCTCCTCAAGGTTCCACCACATTCTAGTATTAGCATGGGCTGAAGACCACACGGTTCTAACATGGAGGGAATACAGATCATGAACCATAGTACCACTGTACATGCTCAGTAGCAAATCACTGAGCTTTAATTTACATTTTGCTGAAGACTAGTAATAGTAAGCAGCTTTCACTGGCTGGGAATTGTTGGTTCTTCACATTCATAATTGCAAAGTGAAGTCACCAGGAAGCAAGGCCCAGGGCCCCTGTCTTCAGTCTTCTTTAGCAGAGGTTTTCAGTGCATGAAGGAAAAATACCCTGTAAATTTAGAGCCAGAGACTCTGCTTCTCAGACAGTTGTAGGGCAGGTAGAGGAGGAGATCAGTGGGCTCCACAGACTCCAGCTCAGGATGAGGTATTTAGCCAAGCAAGTGGAACTTGGTTTACGGGTTGTTGGTGATGATTCCAGCTTAGAGTCTGGGAGATTATAGTCTCTGGCAAGGAAGGAGACCCAGCAGCCTTGTGCTGGGAGCAGTGCTGCCTTGATTGCACTTTCCAATTATTGATATGAAGAACCAATGATTCCTGGAAGGTGGGCTGCTGCTGTGACTCAACAGTACCCAGAAGACCTGCAAGGGAGAGCAATCATTGTGTGTGGCTTATCTCAACCACACTGTGGCTTTGCTTCATTGCCAGGTGTAATAAATTCATGGTTCCAATATGGTTCCCAACTGTCCTCCAGGAGGGGGGTGGCACTAGCTTACTCATAGATCAGGAAACTGAGGGTCAGGGAAGAGCAGCAACTTCTGATGTATTATAGCCAAAGATGCTGACACTATTATCATTAATTATAATGAATGTCATATTGTAGAAACTACTTAAAGCAGAGAAAATTTTAAAAATTATATTTCTAATACTAAGCATATTTCTAAGACTGTTCAAGGATGAGACCAGGAGACACAGCCCGTTCACATGGTTAGAAAGCTACAGTCTTAATGAGCCTTGATACTCCAGGTGCCAATTACAAGATGGGAGTAACTCAGCCAGGAAGAAATGTTTCTCTTACTTCCAATTCCCCAGAGAGTAACCACTTCAAGGATACTTCTGCCTGGTCTCAACCAATGATGGATTCTCCCTCTGTGTTGCAAGATAGTAACCTCATTTCATTGCTGTTTCTCTAAGAGTGAATTCTGCCTAGCACTTAGTGACAAAAACATGTGTAACCAACATAGGTATTATGTTATTTCCCTTTTTTTTCCTTCCTTTTGGAAACACAGATAAATGATTGGAAAATTCCAGTCATCGCTGATGATTTGGAACTGAGATTCCCATCAGCCTGATAGCATAATAAAGCTGTCTTCTAAAGTCCCTGTGGAGGGGCTGGGGGTTTAGCTCAGCAGCATAAGCGCCTGCCTTGAAAGTAGGCAGTCGTGAGTTCGATCCCTGGTACCAATAAAAAGGAAAAAGCAAAAAATAAATAAATAAATAAATAAATAAATAAATAAAGACCCTGTGGTACCATGTCTGCATTTTGTCTTGTCCTGGATTCCACATTGATACAAAATAATAATACTAATGATATACTTAGAAAAGAAATGCTATACAGCTGCTTGTAAGTACTGGACACGTGCACTACAGTTTACAGGGTATTAAAACAGGATTCTGTTAACTGCTTGATTTGCAGTGGCTGGCCCACTTGGTTGTCTTAGGAAATGGGAGCTTTCTTGTTCCTGCTGCGATCCCAGCTCTAAGCACCAGCATATAGGAAGTACTCCATATCTGATGGGCGGGGGAGAAAAGATGATATTCAGCTGGCAGTTTGGCCAGCATAACAAGGGACAGCTTGATTTGAACAAGTATTTTTTTATAAAAAACTGACAAACTTTGACCATTAACTCGGGCAACATAAAAACTTGGTGGTGCCAAGGTTGATGAGAAAATAGGGATATTCTGGTGAGAATATAAATTAATTCAAAATGCCTGGGTAACCAGATTGGAAAAGGTCACACTCTCTTGACCCAACAAACTTACTTCTAGAAATTTACTATCAGGAAATAATTGGGTAATTATACCAAACCAGTTGTACAAATACCCAGAATTAGGGAAGAGTTTTAAAAAATCATGACCCATCCAGAACACAGTAGTCCTAAGTGTGGCTAACAGAAAATAGTTGGTCAACTGCACATAACGTACCACTCACTCAGCTGTTGTCACAGCACCATGAAGTAACTGCCATGATTGTTTCCATTTCATAGATGAGAAACAGGACCAGGAGAGTTAAGGAACTTTCTCAGGTCACACAGCTGAAGAGAAGAGGAGAAATAAAGAGAGCCTGGCCTCTGGTTCCTAAATTTGTGCTCTTTGTCCACTGTTCACATAATGATGGTGACACCAGAATGGCAGGGTTGTGTTCCACAGCAATGAGAAATGAAACCACAGATGGAAGAGGTAGGATACAACCAAATTCACTGAAAAGATGCATTATCTAGAAAGTAAAGAGTATGGTGAACAACCACAGCAGATTACAGCAAACCCCAGAGAGTCTGCTGATACCTGAGAATGTGAACCTGCTGTCTAGTACAGGTGCAGAGCAGGATACACTTAAGTGTAACAATGACTTAGCATGAGATGACCACACATGTGCTGGTGAGGCCAGCATGCAAGAATGTAAACATAACAATGCATACAAAGACTAGACAATAAAGACACAATGATTCTCTCTGCTTGCTGCCTGCTGCTGCTGCTGTGCTGATGACTGCCTTCCTGCAGTCTCTCGGGAACTCACAAACAAATTTTCACCTTAGCCTCCTCAACTCTGATACATATAAAGGCAAGGAAGTAAAGTGCTAACCAGTAAGGCGGGGGATCTGAGTAGGATACCCATGAGGGAGTCTTTGTCTAGAAGTTGTTAATGGGTTTAGAAAAGAGCTACCCTATGGAAGACTACCTACTATTCAGAATCCAATATGTGTAGTGTTGCTGGGAATCACTCAGACTGCGTCACAGTTCATGGATGTCAAAAGACAACTGAGGACATGACTCTGCTGGTCTGTACAGGCACACAGTGGGCTACAGTTTCGTAACCATTACTTAGCACAGGTAAACTCCCATGCACTGGTTAGAGCACTACACAAGAATGTAAATATGAGATAACAACCTGTGTGAGAATTATATAACATAAACGGGGGTTCTCTGCTCTGCTCCATGCTGCCTAGACTGTTGCTGATGTGTTGAACATGTACATTCTCTAATCTTGGGACCTCATCCATGAAATTCTTCCTTGGGTCCTCAAAACAGGCCAACAAATGTCCACACAGTACCTATGCAAATACCATGTACCCTTCAGCCAATGGCCTGCCTGATGATGCTCTGGAAAGGTGCCAAACATCTGAAGGACAGTCAGGAGATGCTTTTGTAAGGTCCCTGGAGGGTCACAACTTAGCAGGCTCCATTTTGGAGTTCCTGACTCCATTTTGGGGCTGCTGTCCTTAATGCCTGGTAGAATCCTAACTCCTATTTCATTGATTCCTGTTACAATGATATAAACCTAAATCAATCACCCTGGAACCATGTCTACAATAAATTGTTAACAGGAAAAAGGAGGCTAAAAAATTATGAACAATAGTTACCTATATACATAGAAAAATGGCAAAAATTTCTACATTTTTCGTTGTTTGTTTGATTTTTTGAAATGTGTAACTATTGTCATAATTACCAAAAGATTAATTTAGGTAGAAAAAGAAAAACACAAACTAGAGGATGGGGAAAGTATTCAATGATGAAACTTTCAAAGCCTGCATGTGAGATGATCTGATTTAGGCCTCTGCTGCCTCTCACTGCAGGACAAGCCATTGTCCTCTTCTTTTCCTTAGGTAAACACATGAGCCTTTTCTTCATCCTTGATGGCCACAGATGTCAGAGTGAAGAAGCATTTGCAAAACACTTTTCTCTGGCCACCTCTGACTCATGAACACCATGGAAATGCTGTTTCTCACCTCCAGTCTCTACAGCTGCTAACATAAGTGATCGTTTTTCAGGGAGAAAACTAACTGTGGAAAAGCAATAGGAACTGTTCAAGGTCATTTCTGCAGTATGAGAGTCAGCATGCAGTCCCTGTTCCTGGTGTGTGACAGCCACCTCCTCACCATCTGAAGGCAGAGAATCATTCTGCTATAGTACATTGCTTGGGAAAAAAATTCTATCGAATCATAGCAAGATTCTTAGGCTTGGGCCTCTTGATTCATGTTCCAAATGCAAGAGTCTGACCAGTGAATATGGCCAGTGATGTTTTCCCAGCAATCTAGGCACTCCTATCATGTGAATACCACCAAAGGGGCAAGGGATTAGCAAGGGATTCAGCAATGTCTGCATTACATGTAACTGTCCATGTGCTTTAAATTTTATTCCATCTACTTTCTGTTTTAAAAACTATAATTATTGACACATACTAATTGTAAAGAGTAAGGAGATTCATTATATTTTTGTATTTGCATATATTGTGCATCGATCAAGTTCGTCCACCCCTCTCCTACCTTCTCCCTCTCCCCTAATCTTCCTCCCAGGTCTGTGTAGCCCCTCTTCTACTTTTTTTTAAGTTTCCACATATGAGAGAAAACATGCAATATCTTTCTGTGTCTGAATTATTTTGTTTAACATATATCCTCCACTTCCATGCACTTTTATGCATATGACCAGATTTCATTCTTCTTTATGGTTGAGTAGGATGTGTGTGTGCATGTGTTCATGTGTGCATGCCATGTTTGCTTTGCCTAGTCACCTGCTGACATGTATCTAGACTGATTACTTGCCTTGAATATTGTGAATAGTACCTCTTTGCTCCTTTCTAGCTCATTATCCATTTTGTATAACAAAACATTCCCAAACTCAGTGCCTTATTGGAAAAATTTATAATTATTGCTCAATTTTCTGGTTTGCCTAGGCTCAATTGGGTAGTTCTTGCTTAGAGTAGCCTCTCATATAACTTCAGTCAGCATGTGACTAAAACTGCACTTCCCTGGTGAGTCATTTGGGCTGGGCATCCACCATAGTACATTCCCAAGGCCTAAATTCCAGGAATAAGGAAGGGAGGGCTGGAATGTATTTTGAGGATAGAGCACTTGTCTAGCATGCAGGAAGTCCTAAGTTCCATGCCCAGCACTGTGGGAAAAAAAGAGATTGCATAATAGCTTACAAGAGATTTTAAGACCATAGGGTGAATGAAAACTGGATAGAGGAGAATTATTTGCTATAAAAAGGAAAATAAATAATAAGCTTAGTGCCTACAGAGAGGAAAACTGATGAGACCTCATTTCACTGCAGAGCCTTGGAAGTAGTGAAATTCTGTGTGATACAAATCTATAATTGTGTGCTACTGTTTATTTTCTTTCTGTCAACAAAAGTGCACCATTCTTGTGTCAGGCATTGAACTGGATACTGAGAATCAGTGATAAGCACTTGTCTTAGTTACTTTTCACTGGTTGTTGAGACAAAATATCTGATGCCCAACATGAAAGAAGGAAAGGTTTATTTCTTACTTGTTGGAGGCTTCAGTCCATACTCATTTGGTTCCAAGACAAAATGCCATGGCTGAGGGGCAGCAGTTGATGGCAGCTACAAACAGCAAGCATTTGACAGCAAAAGAGAAAGACATGCCTTCTTTCCTCAGTTACACTGTATGCTGGCTCCACCCTGGGCAGATGTAGCACTCATACCACCGATCTGAGTGCTAGACAACAACCAATCAAAAAACATAGATATGGTCTCATCCATGATTGCATGAGGCTTGGGGGGCATTGAGATTAACCATGACAAAGAGCCTGCTATCATACTCTCACCATGAAGGCTACACTCTATTGAAGTGGAGGGATATTTAGCAAATCACTATCCAAATATCAGCTGAACATTCCTAATCTGAATACTGAAGTCTGAAATTCTTCAAAGGCTAGAACTTCTGAGTACTGATACAGTGCCAAAAGTGAAAAATTCCACAAGAAATTTTGTTTCAAACACGAAGTATTTATTTCATTAATTTTATTGGTACATTTTAGTTCTAAATAATGATCATGTAAACCATGGGAAATTTGTATCATACATTAAAAACTTGCATGTGTTATTTTCCATCCCCCTACCTTTGCTTCAAACTCCCTTCTCTTCCTTATTTATGAAAGCTTTGTTTCCTTCTTTTCTCATCATTTTTTCTTTTCTCTTCCTTCCTTTCTCCCTCCTACACCCCTAATTCCTCATTCCATTAGAAAATGTTCACAATATCTATATTAGTTTAGTCCTTATCTGTATTTTCAGTTTCCCACACCAGAGAAACAACACAATACACATGTCAAACACAAACTCCTTAAAAGTATTGTATAAAATTATCTTCAGGTTATGAGTATAAAGCATATGTGAACTATAAATAAATTTCATGTTTAAACTTGTGTCCCAGCCTCAAGATAACTTATTATGTATATGCAAATTCTCCAACAAATGAAAAATTCAGAAATTCCAAACACTTCTGGTCACAATCATGTTGTATAAGAGACACTGAATATGTAGATGTTTAATTGACAACCTCAAGGAAGAAGTACAAGGGGTGATCAAAATACACAGCTAATACTTAAATTTTTTAGCTTTACTACAGTAATGATATGTGGCAATTAATCCTCTTTTACAAGCACCCCTTTTCACAAATAAATTAAATAAAATACACATCCTCACTTCAAAAACACTTCTCCCTTTGTTCTTGTAATTTCTGAAGCAGTTTTGGAAATTCTGTTTTGCAAGGGTCCTTACAAATTGAGATTTAAAATATAATGAATACTGCTGCTGAGTGCCATCCAACAGAAAGGAAGCTTCATAAATGTATTATGGTGTGTCCTCATCCACCTGATTAACCAGATCTGGACCGCTATGACTCTTCCCAAAATCAAAATAACCATGAAAGATAAATACTTTGAATTGATTCAAGACATTGTGGCAGTCACAACAGCACAACTAGTGATACTCATAAGAGGACTTCCAGAACTGTTTCAAAGAAAATGGCAAAATGATGGAATAAGTGCATTCAAATGAAGGAGGGACTGGGTGTGGTGGTGCCTACCTGTAAACTCAGCACTTGGGAGGCTGAGGCAGAAAAATCTGAGTTTGTGACTAGCTTGGGCAACACAGTGAGTTCAAGGCCAGCATGAAATCCACAGCAAAAGCCTGTCTCAAAAAAAAAACAAAAAACAAAAAAAACAAAAAACAAACAAACAAACAAAAAAACGAAGAACACCTAGCTGATTATTTTAGCACAATTTTCAGTCTGTGTGTAGATTACTGAGTCACTGAAGATGGAAGACCTTCCCTGTGTGTGTGGTGGGCAACCAATAGGCCTGCATCCTGGATGCAGTAAAAAGGGAAAAGAGAAAGTCTGGCTTCTACCTCTTCAGAAGAGTTTGAGTCCTTGCCATCACCTTAGGTGTCATTTCCAGACTCCTAGCACAGATTCTTCTGCTTCTTGCCAGAGACTCTCTCAAGACTCTGCAGTGAGCTCCAGGCCTCAGACTTGTGAGTGGATCTTTTGCATCTCCAATGAGCACCTGGACCTTTTGAGTTCTCCACCTGACCTGACTCTGCAGATAGCCATCCTAAGCCTCCTTTGTAAATCCTTTATGTACCCTTCATATAAGGGTACATTTGTGTACCTAAAAGATACTTGTGTAAGTATCAAGTATCCTTTATGTACACAAATTATGTACACAACACTTATGTACACAAATTAAATCTGATTCTCTAGTGAACCCTGACACAAACTGCCTCTAGCTACCTGTGCAGCCTCCCACGAACAATTTCATGTCTCACTCATGTGAAAAATCCAAAGTGGAATTACAGAGGTGCTGTGATAAATATGGGTTACTTAACAGAGGTGTTGGAACCAGGCCCATTGGGTTAAAATTCTGTCCACTGCTTTGTAATTGGAAAAAGTATTTAATGTTGGTGTCTAGGCTCACACATCTATGAAAATGAAGATAATTCCTAGTTCACACTCTTGTAAGAATTAACATACATAAAGCACCTCAAAGAGGCCCTCGCCTGACACTGATAAGTGCAAAATATTCTTGTTAGTATGTTATATTAACATGTTAATGTACTTTTAAGATAGGAAGACATCAGACGCTGGATACCAAAAGCTCCCATTTCTCTGTAATAAAAGAAGGGCAACAATGCAAATAATAACAGTGGTATCTGAGCACTTGCTGTATGCTAGGAACCATGGGAAGAGCTCTGCCCTTCTCCTCCTTCCAGCTGTGTCCTGGATGGGAAGATGACAGGAGCACAAGCTCACACTTCCCAGGACCTGCCCCTGCCCCAGAGCATCTGCCTTCAGTGCCTGTCCTCAGAGCCCTTACACTGATGATTTAGGATAGGAATTGTTTAGGAGAACTCACAGAGGTGGCCAGACCTTAATGTGCTGTCCTCTAGTTGGTGTCTCTGAGTGGCTGGTGGCTGAGCCTAGGGACACCTGTCCTGGGCTTCCTCTTGTTTCTAATCTCTTGGGGGTTGGGGCTCGTAGGCCCTGCCCTATGTTGCCCTTGACTTTATGTGGTTCCCGATGAATGTCCTGAAGCATCTTGGCCCAGTGAACCCTTCTTTCACTCATTCCCATCTGGTTTTCCCATGCAGGGTCTTAAGGCTGGGGCGTCAAGGCCTCAGAAAGCAGCACAGCATATTAAGTGGTCACTCTCATGAGCCAAGTGCCTGTGAGGTCAACTGTCTCCAGACAAAGGTTCCTGGTGAGCAGAACCTTCAAAGTTCTGTTTAGACTTGTTGCCAAGGAAGTTGTGTCATGTCCAGGGGTCCATAGCTGGACTGCCCTCTCTGATGCCCCCCTTTCTTTTTATTGTGGAACAAATTTGTGTTCCTTAGAAACAGCAAGTGGAAAACTAGAAAATGCAGTATGGCTTTACACTTTTCATCACTTTGAACATGTACAAGTGGCAGGCTGGGTGCCAAGTGCACATTTCCATCTGAAAACTTCTTTTCATTGAGAATTAGGCTTCACTTAGGGATCTGTCAAATCTTAGGAAGAGTTTCTTTCCTGTGCTTGTTAGTTTCATTTCAATTTCATTAGGTAGTATGGAAATGTTCACAGAATACCCATAATAACTTTCCTTGAAGGGTGTGAATGTTTCATGTTATAACCTCCTCATGTCCAGGGGATGAGGATTCCTATCAAGTTTCACTCTCATGGGCCTATGAGTGATTACTTATTCATCCTTAGATGTTTAACTCAGCCACACACTGTAGTGCTTCATACTCTGACATCCTGTGAAGGGGAGAGCAGGTGGTGATCGCAAGGGGAGGCTTTGCAATGCCAAAGACATCATCACCGCATGCTGAGGAAGGACACATGCACATCACTCCTGGGGAACTTGTCTCATAGCCATTGCTATCACTTCCTGTCCTCCCATTCCAAATAGACCATAGGCTTTGTGTCTGTGCTAGGTAGTTTGTCTTTCCTAGAGCTGATGGCCCTGAGGCTGATCAGGTGAAATGCTATTTGGTTGGTCTCCTTCAAGCAGGGTCTCCATGCTGAGCTCCCAGTGTGCTGCCAACAAATGTCATTGGGGGGCTGAATGAAACCAATTGTGACTTGTTTGTGCACCCCTCAACCATTTGCTGATGGCCATTTCTTCTGTTTCTGGGTCAACCCTTGAAAGTGAGCTGCCACAGCCATTCTTATACATGGGCTTGTGTGGATGCAGACTTTCATTTTAAAGAAAAACTACTTAAATGTGAAATTACTGGATCATATTGCTGGTTTATGGCTAACTTAGAAATTCTTAAAGTATCCTTAGAAGCAGTTGTTTAAAGCAGAGTTAGGTGGTTGCTTTTTGTTTTGTTTTGTTTTGTTTTATTACGGATACTGTGCTATGCTATGTTACGTTACATTCATTATGTTATATGTTGGTGAGGATTTTGAAACTGTATTTTCTGTGGCTTCTGATTTGATTTTGTATATTCAACCTGAGAAAATATAGGAATATCACATAACTCTGAGTAAGATTTTTTTTGGAGAAAATTTAAAAAGGAAAACAGAGTCAGCAAGGTTGGTACACACCTGTCATTTCAGTACTCAGAGGTTGAGGCAGGGCGATTGTTGTAAGTTTGAGGTCATCCAGTGCTACAAGAGAAGATCACACCAGCCTCAACTGTGTAGCAGAACTCTATCTCAAAAAAAAAAAAAGAACAGAAGAAAGAAAGACAGAGATAAAAAAAAAGAGAAAAAGAAAAAAGATTAAAAATGCAAAGTGAAATATCACCTGTGAATTCAGAAAAAAAAACATATGTGAATTTTTCTTCCAAGTGTAATTTAGTTAGCACTCCTAACATAAAGTTTCCCATCATGTAGACATTGATGTGCTTCCAGGTTTTAATTGTTTCAATTTTTTTGAATGTTTTACAGAAATGACTGCAGATATGCTACTGAATATACCTTCTTAGGATTTGGGTAGCTCAGTATGAAGAGAATGTGATCATTGCTTTTTTTCCTCTCCTAAGTTTATATTTAGAATCAGAATTTGATCAAGGGATTGCTATTTTTTTGAAATAATAATAACAATGACCATATAAAAGATACTCTTTTTAAGTCTATGGAAAGATAAAAATAATTGCAGAATAACAGCGATTAATGTATATTGTACTGTGATTTCTAGGGTTTCTTAATGATCAATAATTTCATACATTTGTAATTTTTTTTACAGATTTTAAGACATGGTCTCACCAAATTTCTGAGTTTCCCATGCTAGGCTTAAACCCTTCATCAGCCTTCTTCACCCTCTCAGAGGGCTGGGATTAGAGGTGTACATTATCCTGAGTCAACAATTTGCAGTAATTTTGTGTATTCATGGAATAAAATATTTGACATTGATCTTTAGACTCTTTGTAGAAAGAATCCATCTAGTTAAGCTATCTACCACCTTCCTAATCTGCAGTTTCTTTCACAATGTGTAGAACCGAAAATCCCATTAACAATATTGGTTAGAGTCACTGCTTTTTAATTGTAACTGTGGTCAGCATGTGCTTCCGAAGATCACTTCAAATGCCTTCTGCTGGGGGACTGAGGCTTGGTATCCCCGAAGCATTTACTCTTCTTCTCTGATCACTCATGGAAATTGACGATTGGTGTCAAATCCCAAGAAAGATGAGAAGGTTAAAGCTACTTGGGACCCAATGCCCTCCAGAAGGCCAGGCCAGGGTAAAACATTTTTGCCTTCCCTCTGCTTTCCAAGGTTTTGTTTTGGTTATGGCTTGGGTTTTCCATTCAGTTTTGAGAGACTGAATACAGAGCTTTTGCATTTAGCTCCATTACATTCCACTTTTAAAGGTCTTCCTTTTTACATCAGCTTCTCAGTAAATTGTTAAGTTAGTGAGTCTATTATTGAATTTAAGATGTTCCTGCCTCAGCCTTCCAGAGTGGTAGGATTACAAGCCACACCACCAGACATGATTTCATTATGATATTATTAAAAACTCACTGGCTGAGCAAGGAATGGTGACAATACCTGCAATGTCAGCATTCAGGCCGCTGAGGCAGCAGGATTACCAGGAGTTCCAGACAAGCCTGCAACACACTCTGAGTTCAGCTCAGGGCAGAGCGACAGAGGGAGAACCAGACCAGAAAAAGAAAAGGAAAATATAGGAAAGGACAGGAATGGAATGAAGAAACAAATCCAAATTCCTGGTGACTCTATGAGTTGGTTTGTCTCTGGGCTAGTCATTTTAATCTGCGGTCCTATTTTTGCAGTATAAGACCCTTTTGACTGCTGTCACTTTATAATATACTTGGAAACCAGGTATTTTGGTGCTTTTACATTTAATGTTCCTCACATGGCTAGAGGATGACTCTTTGTACTTCCTTGTGAATTTTCATATTGTTTTTTCGATTTCTAGGAAAATGTCAGTGGTATTTTGACAGGCATGCTTTGTAAGGGCTGGTTGATATGTTTAGCATGTACATTAACAACATGAATTCTTCCCATCCACCATCATGGTGTGTGCTTTCTTCTGTTAGTACTATTGCACTGCTTGCATCAATTTCTACAAATTTTAAAGAACATATGAGTTTGGTTAAATTTCTCCTAAGCATTAATTCTTTTTGATGAATTATGAGATGAATTGAATTCATTGTATTTGAGGCTGCAGTTTGTTTGAAGCACATAGAAATGAATTGTTTAGGACATGTGGATCTTGTACCCTGCACCTTATGCGATTTTTGAATTTGTTATAAAAGGTGTTCAGTGGAATATAAGTTTCATATATGAAAGTTTGTGTCCTCACTAAACAGAGACAATGCTTAATTCTTCCTTTCTGGTTTGGAAGCCTTTCATTTCTTATTCTTGAGTTAACTCTAGGACTAGGATTTGGAGTACTGTGTTGAAAGGTGTTGCAGGGCTTGTTTGGTTCCTGACCTGAGAAGAAAATCTTGCAGCTTGTCAGCCTCTCAGCACAATGTCAGGGATGGGCTTCTCATGTATCATCTTTGCTGTGCTGAGGTCCATTCTTCCTATGTATGTTGTGTGAGTAGTTCTTACCGTGACAAAATGTTGAACTTCAGAATTTTTCAAAGCTATTTTTCCAAATCTGTTGAAATGTTAGCTCTGTCTCACTCTGTGAGAGTGACAAGTGACACTGAATGGTTTTTATAGTGGGATGGTTCTTACATCACTGAGATTGAGCTGAGTGTTGATCATGTTGCTTAACTTTTGCATGTGCTTGCAAATTTCACTGACAAGAATTTAGCTGACTAATCTTGCTTATGTGCATTTGGAATATTGGTCAGTAGGGTGTTTTCAATTTTTTTTTAAATTTTATTTTTCAATACATTAATGTCTGGCTTCATTCTCAGGGTGACTTTGTCATCTAAAAGAAGTTGGTGTTCATTCTTTCTTTTCAATTTCTAGGAAGAATCTAAAAATGATAACTACTTATTCTTTATTATACACTTGAAAAAAATTCACTGGGTCATTTATCTTATCCTGGGTTATGTTCTTGTTATTACTGAGTTTTGATTGCTGACCCATTGCCTATATTCATTTTTGCTCTGTTCATCAGTGTGTTTGTTCCTGATGGTTGTGGGTCAGTGACACCAAAGTAGACCACATTCCCATTAAGGATCACATCTCATTTTACTTAGGGATGCAGCCATTTACTTTTGTATCTTCCAACTAACCCTACAGTATTATTTTTGTCAGTAACTCCTTTCAGTTACTTAGACTTTTAATTCACACTGTTTTTGTTTGGCAGTTACTGCTGAAGGAAACTTGAGCTGATCAGGTGCCCATCTCTTATTTCAGGCTTCATACACTAACCTGCCTGCATTGTCCCCACTTCCTGACCTGCTCCCTGTAAACACCTGTCCTGCTCCACAGCTGTGATGTGTCCACATGTGGAAGTTGAGATCTGCACCTGGATGCAAGACATTCAGTCAATGTGGGCTGTGCAACAGACTAACCTTTTCATATAGTGTTTCCCTGAGTGACACAGAGGGCTTCAGGCCTACAAGGAGGAGCTCTGGCAGCAAGGCCATTCTAGCACTCTTTTGTCCAGCATGCAGTGTATGCAGCTTTGCTGAAAAGCTGCCTTGTGGATCAGGAGGCCTGGACCTCAGGATTTCTTGCCCCTGGTGCCAAGGTATCCTCTACCACTGCCTGGCCCATTTTCCCCTGACATAAGATCTCCACAGAGATCTGAGCCCCCCTGGACTTCCTCTTCCAGGCTCCAACTCAGTGTGCAGACTTCAGGTGTGAAATCTGTGACTATGATATTCAACATGTATATATTTAACTCAGAAAATGTACTGCTAAGTCTTCATTATAAAAAGTGAGATTGACAGACATCCATATTCTTTTCTTACTCAGTTAAGTTGTGAAAAGTTAGAAACCATGAACTGAAGTTAGAAAAGTTAGAAACCAAAGCTGCTGAGTGAATTATAAACTTACAGGCACTGAAAATGCTGAAAGAAGGCCTGTGTTGGCCATGTCCTCAGTCTTACTTGAGATGAGAGAGAGCTTATGGCTTGGCCCTCTCTCCACCCAGCAGTGGAGAGACACAGGCCCTCACAGCAGGCAAGGACAGGAGAGATGAGCTGGTGGATGGCAGACCACTCATCCTAATGGCCCTGATAGGTATACTGTGATCCCCTCTCTCACAGCTGAGCCCTGGCCCTCTTCCTACCCAGCCTTGTACTCTGGGCTGCCTCCCCCCCCCCCTGCCTCACACCTTGGGGAGAAGTGGCATCTCTCTTTGTTTTAAGTAAGTAGTCTCAGCTAACATTTATTTCAACTAAGGGAAACCCCATTTCCACCTTTATATGGACCTTCCTCCCCTTTTCCCACCCTCCTTCTGTCTTCTGAGTCTGCTAATGACAAGGCCCTGGAGGACTCTGCTACTGGAGAACTATTTGTATGTCATTAATGTATACTCTCTTACTATAAATGACAGATTTAGAAAAAGAAAAAAGAAAATCTTAATATACTTATCTATTTCACAAGGTTCTTGTTCGTTCCCTGTGCCACTTCCCCACCCAAAGATGACACTGTATGATAAAGGACTTTGAGAGTAAAACCAAGAAGAGCATTCACATTTCCGGTGCTCTGTAGCTCCATTTATTAAGTGATGCAAGTCCCCCCATATCTGCCTCACTCTGCCTCTGTCATTCTGTTTGTCTCTGTCACTCTGTTTGTCTCTGTATGCACATTGATGTCAGAGGTATTTCATTGTAAAAACTGAGACCTTCCTCACACACCTCCATCTTGCATCCATGGTTATTTCATTATCAGATTCCTTGGTCTTTTTCCTTGTGGGCCCAGAGAGACTGAGCTCAGAATCCCCACAACTTTCCCTGGTTCCTGTGGCCCACACTGGTGCCCTGCACCCTCTACCTGCAGGGTAGGGAGGGACACAGTTCCTTCCTGTTCTAACAGGGCTGGAAACAACAGTCTTGAAAAGAAAGTTAAAAATTTACACCGATTTTTCTTTATTTTTTGTGTTGTTGTTGTGCAGCTCTCTGTGTGGGAGAAACCTCTATGCTTAGCTCAGCGAGGTCCAGGGACCCTGTTTAGAGCTCTGATGGGAGCTGATCTAAAGGGCTACACTTCCCCACCCCATTTTTCCCCACTGCTATTCCCCACCTGTCTTAAAACCTGAAGTCAAATGGGGATACAGCACATCTCTGTGACATGTCCCTGAATGTATCTTCAGTGAGTTATTGTGCATTTTGTACACTTGTTGGCCACATGAGCTGATTCCCTTATGAATTGCAAGAGTTTGTCTCTTATCTCACAAAACAAATGGAAAAGCAATTCCAACCTCAATGATGAATGTATTTAAGTTTTACTTATAAACTGGGATCTATCTGGGATTGTCCTCTTTATCAAAGAGAAATATCAGTTAGTTTCTACCATTAATGCTTGGGCAAACAGAGCTGTGATGCACCGATGTGAAAACATGGAGTAGTAAATCACAGAAGCAAAAAGATCAGTGGTGGCTGGATTCGCAGGGAAGAGAGGGAATTGTGTCCAAATGGGAATGAAATTGTGGGAAATGTTCTGGAACTGGGCAGAAATGAAGATTGTATGCATTGAGAATGTGTACATGCCACTGCACTGAGGATGCTAATTAAAACAAATGACACACTATCATCCATTTAAAATTAATTTATGCCATAATATTTAAAAGGAGTATAGAGACAAGGGCAAGAAAATGGAAAAAAATAGTGGAGGAGATGGGAAAGTCAGGTTTTCAGCAGGAGCTGGCCTCAGGGGAGTGAGAAGCTGCAACCTGCTGTGGACCCCCTGTTAGTCATACCTCTGAGCTGACAGAGATGGCTTCCTGGTGCTGGCCCTTCCCGTGGTCCCAGAGCTGGTGAAGACACTGGAGATGGATCGGGTGCAGACTCTGCAGCTGGTCCTTGAGTTTGGTGTACAGCTGACATTTCAACAGCAAAAAGGGTAAAGAACATCAATTTCCCAAGTTCCTTGCAGAGCAAACAAACATCCCAGTGCCTGTCAGAGACAGCTCTGTGCATAAATCCACTATCAGGAAGTTTCCCACACTGCATCCACCCTCTGCTTGGTGTGTGTCTCAGAGATGCAGGGTAGTCCCTTAGTTTTGTTCTCCTCACACACCCTCAACCCTTTACCCAGTTCTTCTCACCTTTGTTTCTGCCACAGTGCACTCACAGTGCTCCAGCTCAGAAAGGTGAAGTTGCATTGGAGAGTCCAAGTGGGTTTGCACCTGTTGCTTAGATCTAAGAACAGGGCTGTGGTTCTAGAGGAGACACCTGTGGGCAGCTGAGTGTGAAGTCTGATCCTCCCTCCCAAACTGCTCGCCCAAGGCAACCTGCTGAGTTGGACACCTGCCTGCTGCTCCAGCTGTGGAGAGCCCAGTTCACTCTATCTCCACCACCAGTGAAGCAATGTTGGCTCAGCCAGCCCTGAGACACTGACAGATGACTCCATGGGAGAGTTGGTGGACACTGGGGTGACCATCTCTCCCTTCTTCAGGGAAGCTGTACACACATCTGTCTAGTGCTCCCCAGTGGCATGTTGCCTCCATGGGGGATGGAAAAATGTCTGCTAATGTCTGGTACAGAAGTTGTCTTCCATAAATATGTGAGAAGTGAGGGGACAGAGGGATGTTTCCTGTTCCCCCTTTCCTCAGTTGTTAGATTGGGTAGTGACTTGCAACCCAGTACTCTGTGCTTCCACTGGGCTCCTCTTCCATTGTTGTGCATTCATGTCTAGGGAAGCCAAGAGAGGGTCTCATGTACCATAATGTCAGTGGTACATGATCTGCCATCCAGGGTAGCCCCCACTAGTGTGGAAGGTCAAGAGGGGAGTAGATACATCTTTCCTGGTCACTGGATTGTGGTCAGTGCCTGGAAAAGTGTCTGCGCATGGTGTAGCTCTATGTATATTCAAGAACTCACAGTACCAACTGGTTCTTGTCCTGATGTCTGAATGGGCCTGATGATTCTGCCAGCCCCCAGAGAAACTGGTTCTGAATAATACATCCCAAAGCCCATAGAGCAACTCTCCAATCTCCTCTACAATGAAGACAGAATGTTTACTCAGTGTAGGGATCAGAGCGGGAGAAACAAACCTTTCCCATGGAGAGGGCAACTCAATGGAGAATAAACATGGCTACTCCAGCAGGCCTTCCACAGAGCCATGGCCAGGGTCAGCAATTGCCTGGAAACCCCATTTTGTCCCACAGGGACCCAATAAGCTTGGCCTTATAGGTACAGTTCACTGTTCTGAGAATTGCACTTTTACTGGGTGCAATTCTCATTTGTCAGTGAACTGAGGCTGAAAGATATAAACACATTTCAAAGCCTCAACTTTAAATGGTCTAGTCACACTGTGCAGCTGAGAGCAAACTCACCTTCCTTGCATCAGGGCCTGTGGGGTGGAAATGTTGGCCCTTGAGGGACCTGGGAAGGAAGAGCTGTGGATGGGGCAGCTGTGCAGAATGTCCTGCTCCATGGCTCTGTGAGGCTGTGCAGCCCACCTGCCTGCATCACCCTCACTGTGCAGATGATCGCCAGGTTCTCCACTGACTGATTTCCAGTCTGTGATGAGACAGTGGGGAAGCCTGGAGTTTGTGGCCCAGCCATGCCACCCCCCCCCCCGCCATGAGTGCTGGAAGCTACAGTGATACTCAAAGGTTAAATTTCATAAGGAGAAGTTAGAAATGATAGCATTTCAGATCAGTTTGTGAGCAAATAAGTCATTAACTCCATACATGAAGAGTATCATCCCATGTTTCCTGTGACAACCACACATTCTAGAGCTGAAAAAGCAGGCTTGTCTTGAGTATGGGAGTGGGGACCTGTATATGATGACACACAGGGTACTTCCCTGTGGTGCTGCTGAAGAATATGGGTCCTTAAACATGAAAGGCTGAGTGTCTGTGTTCACTGTCTCCATGTACAATGTCATTTAGACTAGTGGAGCCTCAACCTCTGACCTGAGGGCTGGATATTTTCCCTGAGACATGGACAAAATAGCAAGGGCCTAGGTTTTGGGTGAGTGCACCCCTGCTGATGTGATGATGTGTCAGAGCTGGGGACAGGGTAGAAGCACAATCACAACAGTGCCAAAGGAATAGCTGGGCCCAGCAGTTACAGTGAACTAAATCAGCAGAAATAAATCATGAGAGGAACTGAAGTGACTTAGTGTCCATGTCCCTATTCTGATGCTCCCACTAATGTGTGGACAGTGACCTGACACCTGCCAGAGTTAGTGGCTTAGCAGAGAGGATGTGATAGTTGAAGACTTAGACCCCAGTTTCCTTTGGGGGTAGGACCACAGGCCTGCTGTTTACTATACCCTGGAGGGAGGTGCTGAAGGTGTAATCTGACCCTGAATATCCCCTGTCCTCCTTGGGCCTCATTACAGAGTCCTCTCAGCTCACACTCACCCCTGCTGGCATCTGTTGTTATTGTGAGGCCCTAATGTGGTACAGGTATGTGGATTGCAGACCTGCAGGGACTTGATCCAGGCTGATGTCTGGGGCAGCACTGTTGGTGCAGTGACTAGTAGTGTGCAAGAAGCTTCGGAGATCTCAGACAAGCAGAGAAAAGACTCACCTAAAGACTCCCAGAGGTGTGAGTATAGCACAGAGAGACCTGGCAGCTTCTGGAAGCACAGGCTGCACATAGAGCTGCAGGGTCTGCCCTGCACAGTGAGCTGGGAGGGGCCATGTCCTGTTTCATAACCCTGCTCCCCCATGGTAGGGATGGTAGGGACACCCAGGTCCACAGAGCAGGTAGTCACTAAGAGGTGTTCACCAGCATTTATGATCCAGGAAGCCCTCAAAGCCACCAGCCAGCCAGGACAGAAGACCAGGAGGTCTCACTTTGTCTCCTCTGGGATTGCCTAAGTGGAAAGGATTCACCTTTCTAGTGACAGCAGAGAATACACCAGCCATGTGATGAACCAGGTCCTTTAGTGCAGTTCCCCATGGCAGCCTTTCAGACAGCACCTGGGGCTTGCTGGCCTGGTGGGGAAGCCAGGCTGGGTCCTTCTTGAAGCTGATCTCATCCACCTTCCCCTCCCCATCTAGAATTTATTCTCACCCTGTGGTTCCCCAAACCCTGGACCAGCTCAGGCTCACTTTTCAGCCCTCATGTGGCCTTCCTCAGAGCCTGTTGGTTGATTGTCCCCAGCCCAAGAAGCAGGATTATAGAAGGCTCATCTCTCAGATGAGTCTTGACAATCATGATAAATGTTCAGTAGTCCATATCTCTGGCCCCTTTGTTTTGCTGACACTGTTTCATAACTACTAAAGGAACAGCCTTTGGGGTGCACCGTGCAGAGTACCTATACACTGCCAGACAATAGCAGAGTGAAGACAGATTCATGACTATTGGCAATTGAACAGCTCCTGGGGTAACTGTCAAAACTGCCTCCCCAACACAAGGGCAGCTGGATTGCACTGGCGAGACCTATCACACCCACATGGAGAGGACTGTTCTTCACCTCTAGAGGGAGACACTTTCCTGTTCTCCTGGAATCACATTATAGATCATGCTGCATTGTGCACTGTGCATCAAAACTGGTGAATTAGGTGCCTCATCTCTTTGAGCACCCACACTCCACCCCTGAGTGCATTTTGCATCTCCCTCTAGCAAAACTTCTGAAGCCTGTGTTTTTAAAAAAAATAGTGGAAGCTGGGCATGTTGGTGCACTCCTGTTATCCCAGCACTCAAGAGGCTGAGTCAGGATTCTTGAAAGTTTGAGACCAACCTAGGCTACATAGTGAGCTCAAGTCTAGCCTGAACTGCAAAGTGAGACCTTGCTTCAAAAAGACAAAACTAAATGAAACAACGGTGGATGAGAACACTTCTGAGTGGAGAATTTGGTATTATAATGGCATAGATTTTTTCTGTTTAACTTCTCTCTCCATCTCCTTCTCCCTTTCTCTCTCCCTTTGTGGTTTTTTTTTTTTTTTGATTCTCCATATTCTTCCACCTAGACTTGAACTTCTGATGTTCCTGACTCAGATTCCAACTGTATGGAAATTGCAGTTGTGCACACCTATGCCCATTTCACAGGGTGATTGTAACAAACACTGTTTACTCTAGATGACTTACAAGAGTGTGTGTGTGTACTCTTCTGGTTGGTTTAATTTCTCAATTTTTATTTTATTTTATTTATTTATTTATTTATTTATTTATTTATTTAATTTTTTGGTACTGTGGACCAAACTTGCAACCTTGCATTTTCTAGGCAGGTGCTGAAGCTGCTGACCTAAGTCCCAGCCTACAGCAATGTCTTGTGGTTCTCATTACCTTGAGGATGTCATCTGAAATAAGTAAACAATTTAAAGGGGGTTTGCAATTACTAGTAGTGTTTTCCTTAATGCTCACCTTCCCAAAGAACTAATGCTTAAACCTATGCCCTCCTGCATAGCAGCTAACTACTTTGGGAATGTCTCCTCCTGGGCCACCAGTAAGCTGGGAGGGCTGGACAATTGTTCATAACTGAACTGTCCACTGAGGTAACTTCATCCTCTTTGGTTGTTGTTATGAAGTACCTTCAAGAACTGTCATACCTCAGACACAGTGAAGAAACCAAACGCCCTGTACTCTGATCCATGGCACTGATGACTAACTAAAGTCCAAATCCCTGGTGAGTACACCTTTTGAGATGAGACTGAGTTTCATTCTTCTTCCCTGGCATCATTTCCTAAGCCCTGTGTTGGACATTTGCCTCACTTCCATCCCGCCCGTGTTCTGCACAGGTCACTGAGGGTCTCAGCTGTCCTGACCTGGACTGAAACATGGTTCTCCAAGCAGCAGATGAGCAGTTCCCCAGCTTGCTGCTCTGACCACAGTCTGATGTGCATCATTCCCGGGCTGAATGACAGGGAAATAGCATCTCTTGGTGCCATTTTCACACATGGCCACCATGTAACTGGGAAGGTGTCCTCTCTTATTCCCTGAGACTGAGGGTGTCACTTGAACTTGTACCATGACACAGCAAGATGAAGCACAGGATCAGTAGCAGGTACAATGGAAAAATCCAGGCCCCTCTGTGTGGCACCATGTGGGACCTGAGCACCATGAGGGAGGGCACAAAACAAGGGCAGGAGCAGGTTCTGTGGAAACCACAGAGGTGGGCAGCCCTTCTCTGATGTGTGGGCCCCAGCGCCTGTGAGGGCATCAGGATAGAACTTTGCATTGAACAAGGGAGTTCCTGGCCTGATGTTGATGGGTCAGTGTGGCAGTGAACACTGGCTCTGTCTGATAGTGAACTTGCACAACACAGACTGTGTGACTGCCTGACTTTGTCTAACTAAGTCCTTCTTTGTCCAGCCCAGGCTTCTCTGGACCTTTCGGTGGAGCCACAAGAGGAGACACTGCTTGTGTAGCTGCCCAAAATATAGCTGGTGCAGTTAGGTACTATCAGCCAAAAGGTATGGTGGGTGACAAAACCAAGTGCCAGCCATTGTGTAGCTCAGGGACATTTCTTTGCCTTCTTCTTCCAATTTCCATTCTCTCTTTCCCCAGGCATCCTGCCCTCCTCCTCTTATACTCCCTTCTCCTCTCAAGAGCACGCATCTGGGCTCGTGCTAGCCCTGGCTGGCCTGGGAGCTGCTCTGCACTCCCCCAGACACTTTTGACAAAGAGAGAATCCAGTACCCACAGGTATGGCTGATTTGCTGTCACCCAGAAAAAGTTAGAACCAAAATGTGTTGTCCTTGATTCACAACCTGGGACTGAAGCCACCAGGAATCTTATTCTTGGCTCTAAGCTCTAGAGTTCTCCTCAGGACATGGTGATCAAAACTGGGGAATCAAGATCAATCTGACTGTGGAGCAACCCAGGACCTGACCTAAGCTTTGGGTCCCTGTGTGATGCATGTGTTCCTGGATATGTGGGGAGACAAATGCAGGTGCTCCTGTCTTGCAGAATTCAGGTAGATACAGTAACTTTGAAATGTCTCATATGTTATGGGAAGAATTGTATCTGCTCAGGGAACAAAGGCTGGGTGCACCAGATGGTGAAGTGGGGCCTTCAGATATGTGCTACACTTTGGAATAAGGGCAAATAAGTGTGCCCCAGCCCAAATGTGTCTGTGTGCAAATTCTTGCCCCCTGGGCTCATGCATTTTGGTCCTGTCCCAACAGCAACGGAAGGTATTATAAGGCATGTCAGTGTGGTCAGCCTTCTAATGGAATGGCTCTGGGCCCCTCAGGAGCTGGACAGCACCTGGACAGGAGACAGGGCCAAGGATCTCTTGTGTACAATGTTACACTGTCCCAGTGACCACTTTTAGGTTATGGCCCCAGTCAACTCTCCTTTCATTTTGGCCACCTAGTTGCCTTCCATTGTGGCCTCACTGTTCTTGCCAACTGTCTCTTGGAAGCCTGTTCTTGCCAACAGGCTTCCATTGTGGCCTCACTGTTCTTGCCAACTGTCTCCTGATTCACAGCAGAATCGATTTCCCAAGTCCAGTTGCACAGTGAGGTTGTAGGCCATTGTCCTTGTGTGAGACAAGCACCTGTGCCATCTGCAATAGGGCTGCTGTGATGTGAAAAGCTGTGGAGTGTGAAGAGAACCCAATGTGTATTGATCCCCACCACATGGATGCTGGGGTCATGATGTACAGAGCAAGATTCCTGCCACTCAGATGAAACTTTTTACTATAACTTTCCTTCCCATGATCAGTTACATGGAAGTTGTGTGCCAGATAAATATATGTTGAAGGCCCTGCTAAGCTTCTCCACCCAGACTGCCTGATGGCAGCTCAGCCTTCAAAGCTGGGTGGGAGAGGCTGGGAAGGAGGTAGAGGAGGACAAGGGATTTTGTCCTCCAAGACAGCAGCTACCGAGGGGCAGGGGCACCTTCAGTTGTCACTGTTACACCCACTTCTGAGCCTGTATCCTGTGGTCAGAGAGGAGACAGCAGTTTTGATCACATTGCTAGAATTAGTGATCTGCACAGAGCTACAAAGGCAAGAAGTTGGAGCCAGACTGAGGGCTCCTCCAGAAGATTTGCCCGATTTTCATTTTCACTTTCTGTTCCATGACTTAGTCATCACCAGATACAGGTGGTGTGGATTCACTTGTCTCTGAAAGAGTGGGCTGCTTCTGGGGATCTGGGGCTGTCAGCACACAGTGAGATCTCCATGTGTCTCTGTTAGGTTGTGTTTACAGCAAAGTATAAAAGTGCATGTTCCTATGATAGGAAGATTGGTCCCAGAAACTCCATTAGCGAGGTCCTAACTTGAGGACAGTTGATGTTTTGTTCTTGAGCCTGCATCTGCCTGAAGGACCCCTTCCCTGATGCCTGGAGTGTGTCCTTCCTGTGTGAGATTTATCATTAGTTGCTCTTTTTTTCTCCACAAGTAAGAAGAGGATTTTCTTTCTGTTTATTTTGTTTGTTATTTAAGATATATTTTTTACTAGAATTTCTTTGCAGTGTATATTGATTACACTGATGGTAGGCACATGGTTTATTTATCTTGCAGAATGCATATTAGATCCTATGTGGTGCATGACAGTGCAAAACATCAGCTACAGTATGTTCTCAAAGTTGTTTGCATTGATCATCCAGAATTGAAAAAATGTGGAAAAGTTTACAGAGAAAATCTTTCAGATACAAAAACATACTTTAAGTCAAATATATTAGAGAACACATGAATAAAAGAATAGATGAACAAAGGAAAACAATGAAAAACAAAGGCTGCCCAACATAGTGAAAAAATGGAATACATGAAAGAGATCCAAACAAGAATTCAACAAGTTCAATGCTACATAAGAGATATATAAAAAATATAAGAGATTGAAATTATATGCACAGACTGAACAAAAGAGAGGTTTAGAATTTCAGATCTTCAAGACAAAATTGTAGTTCATTGTTATGAAAACAATGCTATCTTAAAATTAGCAAGAGACTATAAGAAATTAATCCAACAGGTACAAAATGAATCAAAGAATTTCATGACATTGATTGGGGTCAATAAGAAAGCCAGAGACAACAAAAATACCATAAAAAATTCACAAAATAATGGAAGAAAACCTCCCAAGAATGAATAATTTGCCATACAAATAAGTGAACATATAGAACTCCAAAGTAACCAAAATAAAACTACACCAAGATATATAATATTCAAGATTCCAGAAATACAGCACAAGAACACAGTTTAAAATGCTACTAAGGAAAAGTCACAGATCACTTATAGTTGAAAGCACATCAAGTTCTTAGCAGTCTTTTTTGTAGCTTGGTATAACTGACATCATCTTTAGCCCTGATTTTAACTGGTGCCCTATATTTAACCCAAGAGAATGGAAAATTACTCACAGTTCACTTCCTATGAGAAAAGCAGAATGAGGTGCACCACCTGGAGAAAAGTTACCCAGCTCAACAAAAGAAACATGATACAGGTGACAACTAAAAATTAATTTAAGATTCTAGCTTGATTGTTTCCAACAGGATGTCACTTTGAGGTTCTCTGTTTAAAAGCTTTGTAAGTTTCCAGTTCAGCCACTTGTCTGGACTCTGAAATTTGTAGGTAATCTATATGCGTGCTCCTGAGTTCTATTAATCAAATTCCAAATTTATCAATTTGTATGCTTTGATTCCTTTATTTTTGTTCATGAACCTACCTCAGTCTTCTCAACACAAATATGTAAGTAAGGAAGAAAACTGTAGTTGAAACAGAAGAACAAGTCCTGAAGTTGGACAGAAGTACAAGTCCTGAAAGAAAGAACATCCAACCCAGATTGATGAACCCTGCAAAACTTTTAAAATTAATGGACACATAAGATACTTCCATGACAAAGAACAACTGGAGAAATATATGACTGCAAAACTGACCGTAGAAAAAGTAATGAAAGTCATACTAGAGAGAGGTAAAAATGGACACAGTCCCAAGAAAAACACAGAAACAACCAGGCAGGACAAGTAATTAAACAGAGGAGAAAAGCAGAGAATCAAGAGCAGAACAATATTACAACAAAGACAAACCAATACATATCATTGTTAACGGTCGCAGCTCATTAGCTAAAAGAAATAGATGGGTGAAATGGATCAAGAAACAAGTTACAAAAATATGCTGTATACAGAAAAAAATGTTTAATTCAAAAAGAAATTCAGAGACTGAAAGTCAAAGGACAGAAAACTATCTTCCATGCAACAGAGGCTCAGAAAAAAGCATGAGTAGCTATTCTCTTTGCAGACAATATGAACTTCAAACCAAGAATGACCAAAAAGCTAAAGAGCCTCACTGCATACATGTTAATGGAAAGTTTTTAAAAGGATAAGATAATAATCATAAATATGTGTGCATCTAATACAGGAGCACACAACAATATAAGCAATTGTTAAAAGACCTGAAAATAATTCAACAAAGAATAATACAATTGACCCAAGTGACTTCAATACCCACTACTAATAATCAGCAAGAAATATGAAAATAGAACTGAATCTGTGAATAAATGAACTGAAGAGATATTTACCAAGTATGTGACCCAACATATTCAGAATAAACCTTTCAGCTGTGCAGGGGAGGTTCTCTAAAACATGCCATATAAACTAGTCCACAGAACATGCTGAAGTAAATGCAAAGAAACTGAAGTTACCCCGTGCATTTTACCTGACCATAGTGCACTACAATTGGGAAATAATTGTAAAAGAAGTTACAAAAGCTTCAGAAATATATGTAAATTAAATAACACTCTGCCAAACAATCAATGGCTCACAGATGAAATAAAGGAAGAAACTTGAAAATCTCTACAACACAACAAAATTATAGATGCAAACCTTGGTTCTCATGGAATTCAATGAAAGCAGTTCAAAGAGGGAAATTTATAGTACTCAAATCTCACTTCATGAAATAGAAAGAGCATAAATAAAGATCTACTGTTGTGCCTCACACTTCCAGGAAAAAATGGCATGATAAACCCAAAGTCAATTAAAGGGAGGAAACTATAATTATCAGAGAAGAAAGTAATGCAGTGCAGAGCATAAAAACAATAAAAAGTTTTAATTAATCAAAGAGTTCGCTCATTGAAAGAATAAATAAAATTGATAAACTCTTAGCCAACCACATCAAAAGAAGAAAAGAACCACTTAAACCATTCATTGAGGAATGAAAACAGTAAGATAACTACAGATCCTGTGAAAATTAAGACCATCAATATGTACTTCAAAAACTTATGCTTCCCTAGGTTGCATAATATAGAAATGAATCAATTCCTAGATATATATGAATTGCCAAAACTGACTCAAGAAGACATAAAATTCTAGAAAAGCAGTATCTGTTAATGAGACTGAAGATCTAGTTAAATTTTATCAAGTACTGGCTGGGTGGTGTATGCCTGTAATGCCGGAACTTTTGAGGCTGAGTTAGAAGGATTGTTGTGAGTTTGAAACTTACCAGGGCAACAATGTGAGCTCAAGGCCACTCCAGTGCATAATAAGACACTCTGCAAAACACATTAAAATGAAGCAAAACAATGACAACAAAAAGGCAACTGACCAACTTATAGAAATCTAGGTCTTCATGGATTTACTGCTGAACTTTACAAAAAAAAATATATAGAAAATTGAAGGCCCCTACTCTTTAATGAAATTGAAAGAGAAGCAGTTCTCCCTATCTCTTTCCTGGAGGCCAGCATTACACTGATAATAATATGAGAGAAAGACATAACCAGAAAAAGAAAACTATAGCAAGTTTTCCTAATGAACATAGATGCAAAAATCCTTAAGAAGACACTAGCAAAGTGAATGCAGCAAATTATCAAGAAGATTTTAAAACCTTATCAACTTGGATTCATCCCAGGAAGGCAGGGATGTTTCAATACATGCAAATCAACAAAGTTAAATGTCATATCAACACAGGCAAAAACAAAAGTCACATGGTGATCATCTCAATAAATGCACAATAATCTTTTGATGAAATCAAGCATTGATTTGTAATAAAATCCTACAATTTGTAATAATAGAGTCTTTACCTCAATCTGAAAAAACAAGCAAAGACAAAAATATACCCAGCATCATACTAAATGGTGAAAAACTAAAAACTTTCATATGCAATTAAGAACAAGAAAAGGATGATTGCTATCACCACTCCTATTCAATATAGCTCTGGAAACATTAGGCAGAATAATTAGACTTAAAAGACAAATAAGAATAATCATATAACAGAAAGTAGGTAAAATATCATTATTCACAGATGACATAATATTCTATGTAGAAGATGTCAATTACTCCACCAAAAGACTTCTAGACTTAACCGAGTTCAATAATGTAGCTGAAGACAAAGTTGACAATAAAAAATCCAGAGCATTCCTGTACACAATCAACCAACTAAGAGAGAAGTTACAGAAACCACCCCCTTTATAATAGCCTCCAAGAAAGTGAAATGCTTGGAATTAACCTAACAAAGAAAGTCAAGGACTTACATATTGCAAATTACATACTTTGTAAAAGGATACTGAAGAGATTATCAGAAAATGGAAAGATATCCCTTGCCCAAACTGTGCAATGTCTTCACTGTGTTAGTGATTTCTTTTGATGTACAAATATTTTTTTAATATGATGGGATCCCACTGGTTGATTCTTTGAAGTTGATTCTTCAAAATTTGTGTTTTGTTCATGAAGCCTCATTAGTGTTTCTGTTGTAATATTTAGATCTCCAAGATACTTTGACTTTTGTCTATTTCATGGTGAAAGTCTTCAGTATGGGGAAAGTCATTTTCTTCAGCATTATTGAAGAGTCTATCTCTCTTCCAGTGAACATATTTGGCTCCTTTATCAAAGACAAGGTAGCAGAATATGTTTGTAGTTGTGTCTCCATCTTCTAGGCTTTTTGATAGATTATCCAGTCTTTTTTTTCTACCAGTACTCTGGTGATTTTGTGACAGTAGATTTCTAGTATTATAGCAAGTGAATAATTGTGATGCCTACTGACTTGCCTTTGTTACCTAGGGATGTCTTTGGTATTCTAGATCTTTTCTGTTTCCAAATTAATTTTAGAGAAGTTTTCTCTATATTTGTGAGCTATACTAATAGTATTTGGATGAGCATTGCATTAAATTTGTATATGAGTTTGCAATATGATTTTTTTGAGTTTTCTATATCCTTAAAAGTAGTCTTATTGGTTTTTGTACTGATGTATCCTAAAAGGTATGATCCTAAGAGTTTCAAACTATTGAGTTTTACTTCTCAAGGATACCAGCAATAATAGATAATTTTTTCCTATTTGTTTGTTTCCCTATGCAGTTCAGGCTGACTGTGGACTCACATCTTAGTCCAGTAAATTCACACTGGTAATCCTACCTCAGCATTCCAAGTCCTGGGATTACCGGTGTGCACCTAACACCTGAAAGAATTCCTGGTGTTATTTGAAGGATGAGGAAACAGTCATGAGATACACCTGTACTCATTAATTGTCATTTCCTTAAAGGAAAAGTGTCCAAATTAACACATAATACCATTGGAGTGTAGGGAATCAGAAGACACATTTCTATCTCTTATGGGCTGGGGATAACAGTCTACACTACTGCAAAAATGGGAGATGCCACAGTTAGGAATATGTGTCAAATTTGAGCACCAATATTATGAACTCAGAGAGTATTTATGGAAGATGGGGAAAAAGACCAGTGGAAAATAATGAGAGACCTGGTGATGTTAGCCTTTCATGATGCTAGATCAATCTTTATTATAATGCTAAATGTCACAAATATTGAAATAGTCAAATATTATGTGTGTTTTAACCTAGAAAAATATTAAGGCTTGGCACTGTATCCTAGCTATGTTGTAGCTTGGCATAAATCATGCCATCTTGAGCCCTACATTTAACTAGTGCCTTGTATTTGACTCAGGTAAATGGAAAATGACTCAGTGTATAAGTCTAATGAGAAAAGCAAAATGAGCTGTACCCAAAGAAAAAAATTTAACATGCTCAACAAAAAAACAGGATACAGGTGTCAGCCAAAAATTAACACAATATTCTAGCTACATTGTTTCCAATAGGGTGTTCTTTGTGATCCTCTCTTTTAAACACTCTTAAATTTCCAGTCCAGGATCACTTGTTTAGATTTTGAAATGGGGGAAGTTAGTCTGTATAGAAGTGGTTCTGAGTGCAGCTATTTAAATTCCAAATTTATCCTTTGGCTGCTTGGATTCCTATATTGTTATTCACAAACTGACCTCAAGCTCCAGAAAGGTTTACTGACACAAGCAAGCACCTGGGTTAAATACAGTGTCACCTTAATGAAAGAATAATAGTGAAAAGGAGGGAAGATAAAAGACAAACACCATCTGTTATGATACCCATCTCTTTACCCAGCATTAAAGAGGCTGAAACAAGAGAATGGCCATGTATTTAAGGACAGACTACACGACATAGCGAGTGCAAAGTCAGCCAGAACTACAAAGTGGGACTATGTCTTTAAAAACAAAAATCAAAAATGAAAAATATAAAAAAAAATGAGGAAGAGAGAAAGACTATCAAAAGAAAACAAAAAGAATAGAGCCAAATGAAAGGTGACTTAACTAAAATGGGAATTATGGAATGATGTTGCAGGGGAAAGCTGGTCATGAAGTGGCACCCAGGAGGCAGTGAAAAATCCAGTTATGAATGGGACCTATTGTGCTACATCACAATAGTGACCTCCTTTCTCCAATACATCTGTAGTTTACTAGACAGGAGGTCCAAAAGCTCATACAAATGTCAAACTCAGAGCAAACAAGCAGCTTGAAATCAAGGCTTTGGATCAAGGCCTTTAGCAGATGTTTCATATTCAAATTGAAATAGGAGAAATATAATCCTACACTGTTTGATGGCAAATGCAGCAAATTGGTTGGCTCACAGCACTGAAGACTGAAGTCACAAATCAAAAGAAGTTCAAAAAATTTTTTGGAAAAAAAGACAGGATAGCCCTGCCTTTGCAGGAGGGGTCTTCAGTGTTTAGCCCACAGATCTATTGTCAGGGGTCATTTATATATCAAAGTCAGAATGTGAGTACAGTGTGGGTCTCAAACTACAATCTACCTGTAAGTGTATAGCTGCTTAATATTATTCAGAAGGGCAGCAAGTCACCCAGAAAAGGTATGCAGAAAGAGCCAACGCATTTTGCAAGAACAATAGTCCAGTTGTTCTGGTCAATGAGTATGGTAATAGATGCCTATCTGGCCATCCTGGGGAAGGTGGTGGTAACTGTAGTACATTTCAAGCTATTGTTTTTCTCCTTAAGAGGCATGTAGACATGGTCACTGCATCTTACCTTCAGGTCTGGCTTTATTAAGCTGTGCCTCTAGCAGTGATTGTGGTATTTAGTTTTTTACATTGACTCCTTTGAGGTTCCATTTCCTGTCTGACTGTATATCAATTTCTGTCTACCTTGGCTTCCTGTAGTAAAATCACAAGACTATTTGAATGGGTAAAGTGATATTTATATATCTAATAAAATATTATTTAATAGGGCCCTGGGTTTTACCTCAGCAGACAGAAGTACCTGCATGGCAAGTGCCAGGTTGTGAGTTTGAGCTCAGTGGTACAAGTACGATCTAGGCAAGCGCAAGGTCATAAGTTCAATCCCTGGAACCAAAAAAAAAAAAAAATTCTACAATTCTCAACCATGTAGTGCTATGAGCATAATTATTGAAATTGATAGTTGTTCATTCAATGGCTCAATTTTTGTTTTGTGGTCTACAAAATATCCACAGATAACATGGTAAATACAGTGAATGTTATACTGTCCTTTATACTATGGGTATTTGCTGAGAGTTGTTTTTAGTTTTTATTTTTCCATATACTTGAAAGCTGAAAATGTTTGGTGATGCTAGGTAGAGAAACAGTGATAATTATTTTTTCAATTTAATCATATACTTCAATATATCCATTAAGTACATTTTATTTGCTACAATTATGCTAAGAAAAGTTGGCAAGTGATTCTTAAATTTATAGGCAGATGAGTTAGTTAGAAATAAAGTCAGTCAGTCACTATATAGGGGAATGGAAATCCTGAACTACTGTATTGGGCATGAGTTTAGGTTTTCTAAAATTGAAGGATGAATAATTAAGAACAATGGAGGTAAGAGCAGAATATATTTTTGCGAGAAAGAAATTGAGAAGATTTTGCTCCAGATGGGATATTTCAGCACTGGGAGGTGGGACCAGGGGACATTTACCTTGAGGTCACTTTCCCCTCTCCTTTGCAACTTACCTGTGGCATGAAAAGACTCCCAATCAGCTACTTGCACATCAGCAATGCTGCCTTTAAGCACCACCTCAATGGAAAACTATATGTATGCCCCCACATGACATTTTTACTTTGTATTCTCTCTTTTAGCACGCCAAATCCTATCATTTGGTTCCGTGACCACTAAGGCAGATTGAGTGTCTCCTGGGAATCCCTCCCATTTTGAGTCCCGCTTCCTTAATACCACCTCTTTCTTCCTCCGGGACAGTTTGCTTGCCACTGCTTATCTGCATACAACCACAGCCTTACTCACTGAACATGGGTGAGACACCATCTGGGTTTTTTTTGTTTCTGTTCCTTAGCAAGCTTGTGACATAAAATCCATCCTGCCATCCCTGAACAGGGTTACTAGTTTCCACACTCCTTGGGCCACAGGGCTGGAGGTAACACTCTGATTTTTGTGTGCTGGGACACTGCCCTGCTCTCTTTGATTATCTGCCAAGAAGAATGGCTGTTGGACTTTGCCTGTCACACTTTAAAAATAGATTATGATCTCTTATGTTGTGTGTGACTGAGCACAGCTTCCATGTTCCTTGACGGAGCTACAACTCTTAGTCCCTGAGGTGAAATTGTTCTCTCTGCTCCCTTATAATTTGGTCATGGGGACCGCTTTCTGTCTTCCAGAAAACACCTCTGTGGTGCCTGGTTCATAACCTTGGTGCTTTGGGCCTCTAAAAGGCTACAACACCCAAAAAGCTGATCTTTTGTTTATGCTTTTGTCAAAATGGTGACAAGTTGGCCAAAACCCTTCATCTTTAGGCCTTCTTCACTTTAAGGACGTGGTTTTCTCTCACTCTGTCTCCTGTGATGGCCCAAGTACTCCTGGCTCGCTCTGCTCCACCAGGATCTCTCCCTTCCCCTCACTTATGATGTGGCTTCTGTCTTTACAGCTTCTCCCCATATCTCTCATACCAAATCCCGCTGCTTTCTCAGCCAAAGCTTTCTATACCTCCTATGGCATCCTCTCCTCCTCCTTCACTCCCAAGGGTCTCCAATACTCCCCCTAGGGTCTCCAGTCCTTCCCCTAGGGTCTCTAATCCTTCCCTTAGCATTTCTCACAATGCTCTGACTTCTCAATCCCCCTGCTCTTGCTGTCAGTCCTGTCTGAGGGTTCTTTTTCTTCTTCGCCTGCATCGCCATTTTCTCTGCCTGCCCACCATACTCGGTCTCAGGCATTGCAGCCTTCTGGAAGGCCAAATGGTTGCCAGCAGCCATGTTGATTACACACATGCACCTGCTGGGCTAATCTCTACTGCTGCTTTGGGAACAGGCTGGACCTAAAAGATTAACTAATATTTGTGTTCCTTCTTTTTAACTTTCTGAGCTACCTCAGGTTAACCATCAATTAGGTTCCTTTTCTGGTATTCTTATTTCACGAGATCTCTATTAATTGATCTATAAGAAGGTTCTCTCTATTATAGTTCAAGTTGGCCAAATATATTTGAGGGCATTCTAATTTTATAAGATGATTGTCAGTTCATATATATCTGTTGTCCATTTGTCCAATTGTCTGCTCTGTTAGCAGCTTTTTCTTTTTGTTTGAGCTCGACAACTTTTTCCTCGGCATTTATATTTTCAGATCATGTAATAAAGGTTTATTTGGGTAACAGATTTAAAAGACATGCTTCCACCTAAGTTGCCAGCTGGTCAAAATGATGTTAAAAGTGGTTAAACAAAATCCACTGGGGTGAGGCAAAATTAGACAGCACTTCAATTGATAGAGAAGATTGTGGCACCTGGTAACTATTTTAAAAATGTATTTTAATTTTAAAGAGATTAAAATAAAAGAGCACTTAACAAATGTGATTGGAGCACAACAGTTTAAGCAGCACAGTATTTCAACACAATACAACCTGACATACCAGTAGCTATCTTAGTATCTCTTTCCTTGAAGTAGTTGAGTATATCTTCATACACAATAGTATCAAACATAACAAAATATTATAAAATCATTAAAGAGCATGAAATTATTACAGATAATTCAGAACCAAATAACACAAAATGAACAATATTTACTATATTATCTCATTGTCCATAAAATATTTGTTTATACTACCACACAAAATACAATCCAATTAGATACAACAAGATAGAACCAAAGAAAGAAAAGACTAAAAGCATGTTAGCACTTCAAAACAAGATGATATTAAATCAGCACTAGCTATTACAATGTCTTGTTTTCTTCAAAATAGCTGTTCAAATAACCATAGATAATGCAGTAACCATTGTTCATTTTGTGTTATTTAGTTCTGAATAAAATCCCAGGATGAAACCATTCTGAGTAATGAATGGGAATATTATAAGGCTCCAAAGCAATGTATTTTGGAAGCAGGATTACCACAAACTCTTATGTACTCTTACCATTTCTCACACTAGGAACACTATCTGGTATTTACACATGAACAACCAGGTAACTTTAACCAGGTCAGGTTCACTGATTGGAGGTCCAAATATACCCTATAGCCCTATGGGAGAAAGCTCAAGTAAAGTTCATATTACTAAGACAATTCATTTTGCTGATCTGATGGTATATTCATGCCTTCAAATATAAAATTGCGATTATTCATGATGACAAATATTTTCTTTCATATCTAGATGTCTTATGCCTTTTTCTTGGTTCCAGCCTGGTGATTTAGATCAGAACAATACAAGGTCACCAGTCAAATAATATTTTTTAACACAAATTTATGTAATGTAATAGTGAGCAGTCCAAAATACGTCACACATTTCTTCAGTGCTCAAATGTTAAAACACCCAAGGTTAATAGAAAATAACAGTTCCATTTAGTGTTCTGTATTAAGTTTACTGCTTGTCCTGCACTGTATGGTATTAATCTTCTGGATGTTTAACAGCTACAGTTAAGAAATAATTATAAATTCCCTTTGGATTCCTTGTGCTAGGACCCACCAGATATTTTCTAGAAAAAAAAAAAGGTTCTATGATGCAGGGGGCAACAGAACAATGAGACCAGCAGTGGGGCTGAGACTGGGGCAGCAGCCAGGTGAGAGCAAGTTCAAGCCTGTCTGTCAGCACTGGCTGAGCCCTTAGAATAGGGATGCATTTGCTTGATGTTTTTTCTTGAGGCCTGACCCACAACAGGAGGTATCCGTCTCCCCTATGGTTGCAAGGTATCTGGGCTTTTGCATTGGCCATTTCTAAGACCTAGTCCTGTCTCACTGCCTATATATTTCTAACTAAGTCAACTGCCTGTAGCAACAGGGCTGGGACCTCAAAGGAGCAAGAGGATAAATTCAGATTGCTTATAGCCTTGGAAGAGACAATCACCTCCTGCTCTGGGCCAAATCTCAAGACAAAAGCCAACAGAAATACAACCAAGTGCTAAGGACCAATAGTCCAAATAGTTCTATATCACCCTGAAGAAGTCAAGAGTCATCATTCCAGTCCCCTCCATGAAGAGTCCCTGCTGTTAAGCAAGTCCACTTATTATGTGACATGCTCCCCATTTGTTCCTAATTGAATCAATTTTACCTGAGCAATAGACCTTATTGGTTGAACACAGTTCTATCCTGCCTTATGCTCACTTTGCAAATTCCCATTTTTCCCCTCTTTTGAACCATCTAGCCTCCTGTGTTTACTCTATAAAAGTTCTTCAAAATACAGAGTCTTTGGCAACCCACTCAGGACCCCTTCTGTCTCTCAGACAGAAGCTTTCTTTCTCTCAATAAATATAATCCATTCTTATACTCCATCATTCCTGAACTTTATTCTTCTATTTTAGAGAACACAAGCTCATACCAGTCATATAGTAGTTCAGGAGTTTCATTTCCCCTCTATCGTTAACATGAGCCAAATTAACATAAAAATCTTTATGATCTGTCTGAATGCTTTTTGCTTTTCTTGCAGTTTTAATTGATCAATACAACTCACAGTGGTTGTATTCCTGGCAATGTATAAAGTTGTATACATCAGTCATTATAAGTGTAAAATAATTGGTTTGAGTGTATAATTTAGCAAGAACTATATATTGCCACAAAGTAAGTTACCTCACATAAAAGTGAAGGTTCACCTAAAATTGTTCAGAACAGTTTCTACATTACTGGCTGCTTCAACAATTTTAAGACACATAAACTGTGTATTTTTTTTTTCCTTTTTGTAGAAGTCTTCTATTATGTTATTGAAAGAAGTCTGTATGCCTGTAGGACTCTGTTTATATTTTGATGCTTTTTCTGCATTGAAGTTTATATGAAGATTTATTTTTACCTTAGGATAAAACTCACTGCATTGACACTGATGGGGTGAATCAACAGTCCACTACATTCATTTCAATTAGATATTCTTGGCATTGATCATATGAATTACTGAGGAGTAAATTAGCTACAAACATAGACAAGAATCAGTATTGTTAGCATTTTCTGGTGCAATAGAGAGGCAGAATATTAGAAAAAGTAAAAGTGCCTTTTCTATTTAAGGAATGTGAGGAGGAGCCCCAAAAAACCAAGGGTTTTTTTTTTTTTTTGACTGACTATGGGGTTAGGGGTACATGTGACTTTTACCTGGATGTGAAGATTGGAACAGACATTTCTCCCACTCCCTGCAGCTCCACACGTGCGGAGTTGATTGTAATTTTCATCAGGCCCCTGGGAAAGGAATGAGGAAGTTGTAATCAGGGAAAAAGAGGAAGTCGCCATATGGTTAGCATCCCTGATTGGGCCTTCCACCATGTTCAACTACCACCAGGAAGTCCTGTAACTCATTCTAAGGCAAAACTCTTTCAAGTACATCCCTCAGTTTGAATGACAAAACAATAATAAAGAAGTTTTGCTGTGTGTCTTCCTCCAAGCCTGGTGGTAAAACATTCACAAGAAATATTTTGAGTCATAACCTTAATAAATTGTAGATACCATAACCAAAATTACAGATCAGTTTACTTTCAGAAAACAGAAGCAGCACTTAAATGCAGGAATAAAGGCCTTCAATGAGAGTATCCCTGAAGAGGTGAGATCAACATTACAGAACACAAACTACTACTCATTTATCTGAGTTCATTAAAGAGAAAAATTTATAATGGTGTTGCTACAGGGGAAGGAAACTCCTGATCTACTATGTCTGGTGTGAGTTTGTGCTCTCCAAAATTAAAGCATAAATGTTAGGAACAACAGAATTTAAGAGTAGAATATATTTATTGGGAGAAAGAAAGCTGTGTGAGAGAGAGAAGGGGTCCTGAGTGGGTTGCCAAAGACTGTCTTTTCTAGGGACTTCTATAGAGTAAAATCATTTGGTGAGATGAATTTAAGATGGGAATACTCAGAACTCACAAGACAGATGTGCATAAGAAGTTTGTGTTGTTAAGTTCGATCTCTGGTACCTATAAAAAGGAAAAAGACAAAAAAAAACACAAAGAAATATGGGAGCCAATGAGATTAATAGCTCAGGTAATTTGATTAAATTGGGATCAAATGGGGAAGGGAGTCACATAGAAACAGGCATTCTTATGTAGTAGTGACCCTTCACTTACTGGGTTCAGAAAGTGACTTAATGACTTCACCAGGATGATAAGAATTATTTAGAATATAAGGCTTTAGGATAGGGATACATTTATTTGAATGGTGACTGCTGACTTCCTCAAAGTGTTAGGGAAGTATTTCGAATCAATCTTTACAATATGAATACATTTGCTTAAACTTTTATCCTGAAGTCTGACCCCTAGCAGGAAGTGTCTGTCTTCCCCATAGTTGCAAGGTATCTGGATTTTTGCCTGGGCTCCTTGGAGGACCTAGCCCTGTCTCACTGCCAACATTATTTGACTAACTCAGCTCAGTATTGTTCGGAAAATTGAATACAAATGTCTTGTGCTCTGAATGATGATCTGGGGATGACAGTGTGCAATGTATTTATAATTGTTGTCCCTGATTGACATGATCTGAAATTTAGTTTTACTTTTTCTTTTTATCCTTGAAATCAAGTGGATTTGGAAATAAAAAGTCTGAGGTAAATCTCTTTGGTACAAGCACTCCTCTGTGGATATCAGCACTGAAGGAGACCTCCAGTTCCAGAAGTCTGCACTACAGTCTATCATTTGGGATCCTCTGTTGCAGGAAGGGGTTCCTTTCCCTGTTTATTCTTGACTCAGAAGGAGGGCAGTAGAGCAAGACTCAATCACTGATGAAGAAGTGGGCTATATGAACTGTCCAAGCAGGTGGGCCACAGCAGGCGGTCACTTAGGTCTTCGTATCTGGGCATTATTGACCTGTTGTGAGCACAGTACTGGAGCAGAATGTTTGCTGGATTTCATTTAGTGGTTTCAATGTCATGTGGCCTGGTTAGGAAAGAACCTGGGAGATCTTCAAGCCACAGAATGCTGAGGTTGTGGATGGGAGCCCAGAAATAGGGAGCAAAAGGGCTAAACCAGTTACAAGTGGTTAGAAGCAGTTCCGGTGTCCCAATCCTCAGGTATTTAGTTAGCTTCAGATCCTGAGGTCCGCCAGCATTGGTTGTGGGTCATCAATTGTGCACGTTGCCTCTTTCTGGTGGCAAGAGTGACTCTATCTTCTCTTTGACAGCAGCAGGTTCCAGTATCATCTTTGGAATTCTCTGCTGCCTTGGCACCTCCACAAGCTCAGTGAGGGAAGGAGCTTGGGGACACCCTGACTCTGATGCGTTTTGTAGCTGCTACAAAAGTACTGAGGAAGGTCTCTGCCCTCATTGCTGTGAGAAGCAGACCTGGAAGGTCTGATGTTTATAAATGTCTGTGATACAGGGCCTCGTGGACAAAAATGCTCTCCTTAAACTTGTGCTTTTTTGTACTTAGAGTGATCTCCTAAATTTGTAGTATGTTCTTGTGTTTCCATCCTCATCACAGGTGTTAGCAAAGGTACTGAGTATTCAAAGATGTGTAGTGATGTGCCTCAGTGGAGGAAGGCTTCCCAAACACCTGGTGAACTCCTGTATATCATACAGGACAATGCAAAAGAATTTTGAACATAATTATTTAGGTGACACCTCTGCTCACAGACTGTTTGTGAGAACAGCCATGGATTTTTGAATTTTGAGAAAAATGAAGCAGATATGAAAATGTTATCAAGGGCATGGTAAAGTGTGCTGGCTAAGGACAAATTCCAGAATCACCTGCCTGTTAAACCCTCATTGAAAAATGCCAAAATTTATGCATTTGCATGGACACATGAACATGATATCCTTCTGGATGGAAAGGAATATGGGTGTCATCTCTGAATTAACACCTGATTTAAATGCTTGGCTGATAATACACATTGTTTATATATAGAAATTCTCTGCAATGTACTTTACTAAGAGGTATAAAATAGAATCCTTAAATAGAAGTTGTGCTACAAGGATATGCATAGTTAGGCATGAAGGGTTTTCTGTGTAGTGTGGATCAGAGCAGCATGGAAAGGATGTGCAAGTGATTGGCATGATACAGGGTGTCAGTAGCAGGGTTTACAACTGAGAGGATCTTTACTGAAAGTCAAGTAGTTCTTAGAGTAAGCATGAAGTTAAAGCTGGTTTCTCATTTCTTACTTGAGATGAATAACACCAGCTCTGTCAATAATCAGTATTCTACATACTTGTTAACACATGAATTCTGTGTTCCATAATTGAGATCTAATTTGGATTTTTTTTTTGTCTTTTTCCTTTTTATCGGTACCGGGGATCAAACTCATGACTGTCTGCTTGCAAGGGAGGTGCTTATGCCGCTGAGCTAAATCTCCAGTCCTAATTTTGATTTTCTCTAATTATGTGCCAGTGTCATGAATTAGGAATTTGAATCTTTTTTTTTGTACCAGGGATCAAACTCATTACCTCATGCTCACCAAGCAGGTGTTTATGCCACTGAGATAAATACGCAGACATGAAAGTGTTTTCTGTATATTATGAAAAGAATCAACATTCTTCCTCAGAACATGTTGAAAGTTCTTGGAATGTTATTATATTGTATGGATATAATTTTTAAAGCAAACAAATGGTGCTTTATGCAGTCAATTTTCAAGTTTCATTTTTTTGTGGGGTTTTGCAGTCAGGGACTTTCTCTCTATTTCAGACAGCTGTGTAACTGAGGCTGGCCTCCAACTCAAGACAGTTCTCTTGCATCAGCCTCCCAAGATATATTTCTTATTTCTGAGTGAAAGGTGATCACTTGGTGACATTGAGCTATAATTTGCAATGTGTGCCTTGTTTCAATGTTTATACGTTGTTTACATACAGAGTTTTCCATTATCATTTGAGTTATTATTTATGTACCATATTTGATGTTATTTATGTTTTGTTATATGAAACTAAATTCAAATTTTAAAATGCTGCTTAAGTATATTAAGAACAAAGAACTTAGTTGCCAGGTGCCGCGGCCAGCGCGGGGAAGGAGTCAGGCGAGAGACTGAAGACACAGGGAGACCAGTTGCTCAGGAGGCAAAAGGCGATTTATTGAAAGACTACAGAGTTTTTATAATGTTTCAAAACAAAGAGCAGTACAAGTCACTTCACATTTTCTTGTGCACACAGCAAAGGTAAACATGCTCCTGGGCCCGTGAGAAACTTCTATGTTGTGCAGCCCAGGAGGTAAACATGTTCTTGGGCCCATGAGAAACTTCTATTGTTTATGTTATGAAGCTTTTCCCAGGTTAATATCAGCGCGATGCTTTGTCTAGAAGGCTGAGGTCACTGTAGGATGAGGAACTGATTGAGGTCCAGCTTCAGTGTGTGGTTTCCCACACCCGTTCACTGCCGGACCCCTGGCTCCTGCTCCCAACATATCCCCCTTATTTCTTAGACAAAGCGTCGCATGGGAATTTCATTAGCAGTTGATTCTAACTTAAAACGTTTCAAGTCCAAACGCACATTTCTCATTTGCCCAACAACAGTTCTCACAAAATATGGAAAAATTGTTATCATGACAATAAATGCCAGAGCTCCAATACCAGCTAGAATGATAAAATGCGAAATGTCCGTGAGGCTTGGGAAATGGCTGGTTAATGCGTTGAATATTTGCTCAGTTTCTTTTGTTATGTCAACCTTTATTGCTGGTGCATTGGTTATATCTTGGATAGTCTTATGCAGCTTAAGCAAATCTAGAGAAGTATTGGAATTATGCCATATTCCTAGCAAATGATTTTTCACCCTATCCCAAGGTATATCACTTTCATTATATCTATGTGAAGTAACACAAATATGTTCGTATAAGGCATGACATTTCAAAGATGATTGTACTTGCAGAGCATATAATTGATCTCCTAAGGTTATTACTGTAACTTGTAGAGCATTTAATTTTTGTTCAATCAGACTATCCCAACTTTCCTGTATTTTCAAAACCAAAGAAACATTATGGGATAACTCATTAACATAGGATGCAGTTTGCACACTTTCTGTAAGAGATATTGCGGACATTGCAGTGGAGGCTATCAAAGTAATAAGTGCAGCAATTCCAGTCACTAACATCCCAACAAATCGTTTGGCTCGATTTGAAAGCTTAGTTAATTTTTGCAAAATAATCACAGAAGGATCTTGATACCACTCTGTGGTGATATTAACAGGTAAAAATACAAATGGAGGTTGTTTGACCAGTAATATGGATGAGTGGTTTCGTGAAGCATTAACACAATTGGATAAGATGCAATCTTTACAAGTAATTTCATAAGATTCATTGTTCTTATTTACAGTAAGTTCTCCACTTATAACACCATATGGTTCAAAAACACAAGCTGTGATAGTTACATTTTTTACTGTGCCATTAACAGAAATAGCATCCTGTGTCCCTATATGTTGCCATACAACTTTTTCCTTTGCAACAGCAATATAATCAAGTGTTGCAACCAACTTCCACAGCATGGTAAAAAAGGTGATGTTATTCCTTGTCCATATTCCATATAATAAATTTCTGGGCCTGTAGGTTGTTTCTCTGTAATCACTCCAATCACATAGATCTTTGTAACATATAGTATAATTATGATGGCACAAACGCCATGAGGGTCCATATTCACTTTTGCTTGGATATTTTTGTCTACACTCTGGAATATGCTCAGGGGGATTACCTTTTCCCACTCTAGTTTCACTGTCGTGAAATACATACATCATGTCTACTCCCCAGTGCATTCCATTAGTAAAGTTTTCATCCCAATCAGAATATCTTTCTATTAATGTACAATTCTTATTCGTTTTAGAAAAACATAGGGGTAATGAAGCAGACATTCCAGTATAATTATATACAATAGAGATAGGTTGTATATGAGTGGAAGAAGGAAAACTTAAGACACGAGTATTATTTACATAAACAGTAACATCATCGTTGTCGCCCCATGACATAGGGTGCAACAAAGGAGGATTAGGTACAAATGCCCAATAATTATCTGCCCACACAGGCATACAAAATGTATGCAAAACCCAAATAATGCTTAGCAGTTGAGCCAAAAACAGAAGAGTTTCATCTCTTGTCGCAGGAGGCCTTTTGGTCGTTGTTCTCATCCTCAAGGTCATGGTTAGTCGAAGCATCATCCTGCGCAATTTTTCTATCTTGCTCTTGGGCATGTCGCACACAGCGTTCTGGGATCCACCTGGGTGTATCAGCGTCTGTGGGAAAAACACAAACATACCCTCTTCCCCATATCAATACTGGGTCAGGGCCATGTAATAGATTAGTTAACGGGTCTTTCCAATAAACCATTGGCTTGGAGGGCAAATCAGCAGACCAATGTCTCTCAGCTGCAGATCTATTGGAAGCATCAAAAGTTAAAAAATTAAGAACGTAAAGAGCATGGTTAAGAAGGGTTTTGGGAGAATACTTATACCATCTCCCCCTTTTTAATTTCTTTAATGTGTTTTTTAGTGAGAGATTAGCACGTTCAACAATTCCTTGTCCTTGAGGATTATAATGCGGTCCAGTAACATGTTTAATATGGAATGTCTGACAGAATTTGGCAAAGGGTTTACTAGCATATGCTGGGCCATTATCAGTTTTAATGGATCGAGGAATGCCCAGGAGAGAGAAACAATATAGTAGGTGTTGTATTACATGGGTGGCAGTTTCTCCAGTCATAGGTGAAACAAGCATGTAATGAGAAAAGTTGTCTATGGTAACGTGTAGGTATTTTAATGACCCAAAAAAAGGATAATGAGCAAAATGTGGTACTGTTATCAAACCTGCTGTTTTTAGTACTATAACCAAGACAAATAAAATTTACATCATCTCGAGCTTTCTATAACTTACAATATACCTCCAAGTTTTATCTTCTTTCATATTCTGGCACAGCCAGATATTTTACTTGAAGACGAATCACTTTCTTTGTCCCTCCTTTTTACTATCACCAGTCAATTACCTTTTCTTTCGCTTCTCAGACAACATTAAAACTCACAACAAAACCCTTGAAGTCACCTTCTAGTAGTCTAAATCATATTTAATTATTTATGTCTTTTTACCACATTAAAACGCTGTGTTTTTTTTTGTTTGTTTGTTTGTTTTAAAAAAAAAAACTATAGCCTTTTTACTGGCTCAATTACAGTATGACCTGGTTTTCACTTAGTAAAGTTGATATGATTCTTAAAAACCATACATATACACATATATGTGCACATGTTTACATTTTAACTAGAAAGAAAAATACTCTTTTTAAAAGGCATGCCAAGGTTGCAAGCAATCAGTTAAAGACTTACATATTAAACAAGGCGCCACAACATTAAAGACACAAACAAACAAAGGTTGTTTCTTGCACAGTTTGGTGAGCTAAAGGAAATAATTTTTCTTATTATGAACCTTGGATCTAATAAGCCATATGGATCCTGCAACAGAAATGAGCAACAAGCCCCTAAGTTAGTAACAAGTTTAAACAGGCAACCAAGGAGAGGGCATTTTTTTTTCCTCAGCTGTACCATCATTAATCATGTCCTTTTTAACCTGGAGAGAAAGATTGTGAGCTCACTCTCAAACCTCGGGCCAATGGTCTAAGATAAGGGAGAGAGGAGATGAAGTTGTCTGGCAGAGCAGAGGGCGGGGGTGGGGAGTATAAGGAGGATGCCACATTCTCTGAAGATTTGGTTTTTCTTATAAAACTTTCTCGAGTTCTTTTTTCCCATTTACTAGACTCAGAGTCCCCTTTTAAACAGTCCTTAATTAGAGTCCAAATCGGAAACACATCCACAGGAACCTTCTCAGGACCCCAAGCACAATAATAATCTTTAATCTTTTCTCCTAATGTTTTCCAGGTCTCAACATTAACCGTTCCCTGTTCGGGAAACCAGGGGCAAACCTGATGCACAAAATCAACAAACCGATGAATTTGAAGCTTAGCTACAGGAATGCCCCTACTCTTTAACAAAGAGGAAATAACTTGTTCAAAAAGTTCCCGTTCTGATGACGGGGAGTTACCCATTCTCAATCCCTGTGTATATGCCACTCCCTGTTACTTTCACTTTTCACTTACCAGGGTCGTCTGTAGCAGCGGTCTTCTCGGAATTCCCGATTCTCCTTCCACTGGAAAAATGCTCCAAATGCTTATATTCCAAGCCCCAAGTTCGGGCGCCAAGTGCCAGGTGCCACGGTCAGCGCGGGGAAGGAGTCAGGTGAGAGACTGAAGACACAGGGAGACCAGTTGCTCAGGAGGCAAAAGGCAATTTATTGAAAGACTACAGAGTTTTTATAATGTTTCAAAACAAAGAGCAGTACAAGTCACTTCAGGACACTTTCTTGTGCACACAGCAAAGGTAAACATGCTCCTGGGCCCGTGAGAAACTTCTATGTTGTGCAGCCCAGGAGGTAAACATGTTCTTAGGCCCATGAGAAACTTCTATTGTTTATGTTATGAAGCTTTTCCCAGGTTAATGCTTTCCCAGCGCGATGCTTTGTCTAGAAGGCTGAGGTCACTGTAGGATGAGGAACTGATTGAGGTCCAGCTTCAGTGTGTGGTTTCCCACACCCGTTCACTGCCGGACCCCTGGCTCCTGCTCCCAACACTTAGTGACCTAAATGAGATTTGAAGAGCTATCATCTGTAGTCTATCAAAGTGATTCATGTGATATTTGTCTAACCCTTTGCTTTGTGGATGCTGGTCCTGCAGGCTCCCACTGTGAGCTCTGCTTTAGAGACAGTGGGGACACAGGGACCATTGCAGTGACTCAGCACAAACATCAGTGCTCCCTTTTGGCTGTGAGTTGCAATCTAGCATCTGAATTGCTTTTTCAAAAAATGTGTCTATACATAAAATTAATCACCAAGACATGGAATTAAGCTTTGAAGAATTCAGTCTCCATTCAGCTGTGATGTTTGATTCTGCTTTTTTTAGTTTAGTTTTGTTTTATTGAGACAGGATTTCACTATGTATATCACTGGATTTGAAACCTGTATGGTGCCTACAATTTCCTTGACTTCACAACAGCTCTCCTCTCTCAGCCTCTTGAGTCCTGGGATTATAAATATTCACCAACTCTGCTTTTGATTCAGATTTTTATGAGAGAATTTAAGATATCCCAGGCTGTGAGTCTCAATCTTCCTTTGAGAAATATATGTATGAATTTTTTGGATCATACTTTTATCACTTGGCCACTCAGCAGTATCCCCTAACATCACTTGGAAAGCACATTTGTTTATGCACTGACTATGCTGAGCATCATTGGGGCAGTTGTCATTTTAACCAGTTGATTCTTATATTAAATACATTATAATAGTCACTTTTATATTTCTTGTTATTTGATAAAAACTAACCAAAAGTATACAATTATTGATTATCTTTTATTTAAATAATTGCACTGGTAAGGACTTACGTATAAAGCCCTAGGCTAAGTGTGATTCCTTTAGTCCCAGCATCAGTAGAGGATGAGATCAGGTGATCATGGCTTTAAAGCTGACTTTGGGAGGCAATTTTGCCAGATGATCTAGCAGAATGTGTGGCAGTTGTTTTTATACCTGCATTTGAAGTTTAAGGAAACAGGTAAGTTTAGGTCAAGAATATAAACGTAGGATGGGATAACTGAAGCAAACTCTAAATCAAGATTCTTTGGCTCAGGAAATGTGCTTTCCACGGTAATTTGTGCAGCAGTCTTAAATATGCCTGTATTAGAGTAAAACATAGTGAAACATGAATGAGCCAAGCATTCTATGTTCTGAATGTAGAGGCATTAACAAAACTTTTTTACTCAATGTTATTGCTGGTGCTTTTTATAGAAAATAAGATAGGGTAACAAAACAAGCAAAAAGAATTATATAAAATTTTAATACTCATGCACAAAAGAAGAAGCCCAAAAACAAAACAAAACAAACAAACAAAAAAAACCAATCAAAATTTTAAAAGTATGAAGAAATAATCTATAGGATAGGAGAAGATTGCATGTTACTCCCTGACAGCTAACATGTAAATCCCATAGAAATGTGCAATGAATACACACTTTTCAGAACAGATACAAATTGTCAAGAAATACCTGAAGTACTATTGAGCATTTATGCACAATAGAGAAATACAAATCAGTACACCATCTCATTGCAGAGACAAATCACCACAAGATCAAAAGAACACTCATGAGACAGCAGGAGAAAAGAAACTGTATAACTTTGTTGGTGGAAATGTAAGCAAGGACTTCAATCACTACTGAAGTCAGTGTTCAAAGTATTCAAATGATTAAACATAATAAGCCCACTAAGTGCAGTGCTTCCTTTAGTGGGTCTCATACTCAAAGATCTAAGGACCCATTGCAGTGATTCATGCATATTTCTGTTTACTGCAGCAATAGTCACTTTTCTGTGGAGAGCAGCGGCAAGCACTGCTCCATTACCACCAAATGCCAATGATGAACAACAAATATTCATCAGTGTACTCTGCTTAGTATATGATATGATATTTTACTATGAAATGGGCTCTAAGTTAGGTTTTCATAGTGCAATAAGCATGATATAAGCATGATAGTCATGCTAATGTAACAAGGCGCTTACTATTACACTATGTTTATTAGATTTGAACAGTTTTTCTTTTGGAGGTAACATCTTGCTATGAAGTTCAAGTTGGCTTTGAGATCACTTTATAACCCAGAGTGGTCTCAAACAATTCACCTGCCTCAGCCTCTCAAGTACGTGGCTTACACACACATGCCATCAGGCCCAGTTTCGATTTGGTATGTTAAATGCATATTCAGTGTTTTTTTAATTCAACTGTTTTGGTTGTTAAATTATTTCCACTTTTTACCTCCAGCATCTATAACCACTGTGACCTTATTGAGTTGGTGATGTGCATACCACCAGCCTCATGACATGCTCTCCTGGGTTCAGTGCTGTCAGTGTACTGCAGTGAGACTTACGTGTAAAAATGTATATAACTGTTTTTTCTTCTACTTTCCTTCAAAAAGATTTTAAAACTGCCTTATACAATCAATAACCTTGTCTACAGTTTGATGCAAATGCCCACAGTTAAGCAGAGTGTAGCACACACACAGGAAAGAGACCACATAATTCCCATGAGAGGTTTGTCAAGGCACATGAGAAGACAACTCTGTGGAGGTATGTGTTTCTGATTATTACATTTGAGTGATTCTCAGGTTTTCTCACTGTTGTTTATGTGAGGTAGACCAGATGACTACTTTAAGACATGGAGTTATACATTGTCCTTTTTTTTGTACAGAGGATGAAACTCATGACCTTGAGCTTGCTAAGCAGATGCTTATGCCACTGAGATCAATCCTCAGCACCCATAAAGTCTGTTTTGGAATTTAAGTATCTAAAGAAATGATTTAGTGGTGTGGCCCACTTAGTAATGTCAAGTTGGATCACCCAGTGAACTGAGGCACCATTTTTTTGGGCATCGAGCATGCATTGAAGGATTGTTGCAAACACCATCAAAGGAGAAATGGAGGGGAATGTCCTGGGCTGTTGACTCTCATGGAGAAGCTGGTATCACAGTTTTCCAGATATGAACACAGACATCATTATCAGAGGAGGAGGACCTCAGGACATCATTAGTACTGTGCATGGCTACTGTTTCTTTTGCAGATCTCTGGCCTCAACTTGAGCTTTTTGTCTTGGCTCCAGTATGATCACTCAGCCTGATGGCACACATGCTGCACCCAAGTGCACAGACTTTGTAGCTTCCAACACTGAACGTTGACTCATCCTAGTACACAACCTTGATAGAGACTTGCATGAGACACTGACAGTGCCTCTAGGTCTCCAGGTAAACTTGTGGTGGTCCTTGCCATGGGCTCTAGGTGTTCAGCAGAATGTAAGAAGTATATTGTCATAGGATTCAGATTCTCAGCTGGATTTTTTAGGTGTCTAGTATGTGTACAGGTCTACACCTCTCTAAATCTGACTTTTTGGGAGTAAACATTTTAATATAATCTTATCAACTATAAGTTGCATATTAAATCTCTTTCCTTGAAAACCCTGGCTACAACAGATGGGAAAGGGTAAGAGGTGACATTTTTCAGACATGACAAAATTCTTTAGTTAGCTAATGTCCCATGCCACTTTCTCATGTGGTGAAGCCCATCTATATCAATAGCTTGGTTTTGAAGACTGTTGTAGATTCTCTAAGGATATTAAGCCATTACATTCTGTGTTGCATGATCAAGAAGCACATGGGTTAGGAACGTACATGGTGCTTTCTGTCACCTGAACCTAGCCTTTGTAGCCTATACAGTCTGGCCTCAGTGTACCTGAATTGCCAAAAAAGGATGCACTCACAGATGCAGTCATTTTATTTTTACAATTAATTTGCAAGTCTATTGACATGTTATATCCTGCTGTTGCATCTTTAACTTTCATGACAAAGAACATCTAAAGAAATTTATGAACACCAAGCCAACCCTGCAAAGAATACTCAAAGACAGTTTAGATACTCATAGAATAAAACTACTAAGCAAGTCAGACAATTAACCAGTATGGAAAGATAACATGTCAACAGTAAACAAATATATAACAGTTATAAACATTAATGTGAGTGGGCTCAATTCACCAATTAAAAGAAACAGACTGGTACAATGGATCAAGAAACAATGACCAATCACATGCTGTCTATAAGAAACCCATCTAACCCAAAATGAAACTCACAGACAGAAAATCAAAGGATGGAAAACAATGCATCATGCAACTGAAAGTGAAAAAAAAAAAAAAAAACAAGGGTAGCTATTTTGTTTGCAGACAATGTGAACTTCAAACCAGGAATGATTCTAAGACATAAAGAAGTCACTACATACTGGTTAAGGGGAAAATTCAAGAGGAAGAGATAACTATTTTAAATATATATGCACCAAATTCCAGAACACAAAGTTATCCAAAGCAAGTATATATAGAAATGAAAAATCAAATAAGCAATAACACAATTCTAACAGGAGAACTTAACACACCATGGACACCAAGACACACATCAACCAGACATAAGTCAGCAAAGAAATAACAGAACTGAATCACACCTGTAAACTAATGGACCTGATGGACATACACAGAGTGTTCCTCATGGACATCAGAATACATATTCTTCTCAGCATTACATGGGATACTCTCTAACATAGATCAAATACTAGGCCACAGAATATTTTTAAATAAATGCAAAAAGTTGAAATTATCTCATGCATATTATAAGGTCATAGTGGCATAAATCTAGTAACTAATGATAGAAGAAACTGCAAAAATCACACAAACACATGGAAACTAAATAACACACTCTTGAGCAATCTGAGGGTCACAGGGGAAATTAAAGAACAAATTAAACAATACCTAAAAACAAACAAAAATACAGATACAACTTACTGGAATGTGTGGGATGCAATAAAGCAGTCCTCAGAGGAAAATTTATTGCACTGACTTCCCACAACCTAGTGAATACAAATAAACAACCTGATGGTACACCTCAAATATCTAGAAAGACAAGAGCAAGTGAAGCCCAAAGTCAAAAGAAGGGAGGAAATTATAAAAATTAGAGCAGAAATTGATGCTATAGAGACTCAGACCACAACCCAAAGAATCAATGAATGAAAGAGTTGGTTCTGTGAAAGAATAAATAAATTTGATAAGCACCTCACCTACCCTATTTTAAAAAGGCAAGAAAAAGCTCAAATTCATGAAAGAAGGAATGCAAATGAGAAAATCATGACAGACTCTTGGGAAATACAGAAGATCATCAACACCTATTTTAAAATTGTCTACTCTCATTGGTTTAATAACACAGAAGCAATGGACAGATTCCTAGAAACATATAAAGTACCAAAGCTTGATCAAGAAGATGTAAAACTACTGAATAACTCAATCTCTATTAATGAAATTGAAAATATAATAATTCTCCTTATGTACAAAGAAGAGCCCAGGCCCAGATGCATTCACTGTGGAATTCTCCAAGAAATATGAAGAAATTTAATGCCAGCACCCCTCAAACACTTCAATTAAATCAAAAGGAAAGCAATTCTTCCTTAATCATTCCTGGAAGAAATATTATTCTAGTTGCAAAACCTGAGAAAGACCCAACTAAAAAAGAGAACTACAGGCCAATTTCCCTAATGAACACAGATGCAAAAATCCTCAAAAAAATATTGGCAAACAGGATGCAGCAAATCACCAAGATGATACACCACAACCAAGTGCAATTCATCCCAGGCATGCAGGGATGTTTCACCATATGTAAATCAATCAATGTAATCCACCATATCAATAAAACCAAAGGTAAGAATCACATGAACATTTCTGTTGATGCAGAAGAAGCTTTTCATAAGGTGCAACTTCCATTCATGAAAAGAACCTTACAGCAAATTGGAATAGATGATCTTTACCTCAATATGATAAAGGTCATGTATGACAAACCAACAGCCAGCATCATATTAAATCATCAAAAGCTGAAGGCCTTTACCTTAAAATAAGGCACAGGACAAAGATGCCCCTCATTACTGATCCTATTCAAAATAGTACTGGAAATACTAGCTAGAGCAATGTGATAATAGACAGAAATTAAAGTGGTAAAGACAAGAAAAGAGGAAGTTAAATTACTATTATTTGCAGATAACATGATACTCTACCTAGAAGACCCTCAAAATTCCATTGGAAGTCTCCTAGATACAATAAATTGAGCAAAGTAGCTGGATACAAAGTAAATACTCAAAAATCAATAGCATTCCTATACACTAACAACAAAATTATTGAGAGAGAAATAGAAGTCATACCCTTCACACTACCACCCCCAAAAATGAAATACTTTGGAATTAATCTCACGAAAGAAGTAAAAAAAACTACATAAGGAAAATTAATATTCTGAAAAATACACCAAAGAGAATCTCAGAAAATGGAAAGACATCACTTGTTCATGCATTGTAAGACTATGTATTGTGAAAATGGCCTTTCTCTCAAAACTGTTATACAGATTCACTGTAATAACAATGAACATAGCATCAACATACCTCATAGATCTAAAGAAATCACTCATAAAATTATTCCGGAACCAGAAGAAACCTAGAATAGCAAAGACAATTCTAAGCAGCAAAGGAAAGGCAGGAGGCATCACAAGCTCTGAGTCTAACTTATACTGCTAAGCAATTATAATAAAATCAACATGGTATTGGAATAAAAACATATCTGAAGATCAATGGAATAAATTAAAAGATATGACCACAACTACAAACAAACTCAACCATCTTATTTTTGATAAAGGGACCAAACATGTTCACTGGAAGAACTACAGTCTCTTTAATCAATTGTGCTTGAAAAACTGGCTCACCATAGGCCAAAAACTAAAAATAGACCCATGCCTATCACCATGTACTAAACTAAAATGTATGTGAATCAAAGATATGAATATTATAACAGAAACACTAAATCTGTTGGAAGATAAACAAGGTACAATTCTTGAAGACATAGGAGTAGGTAGAGAATTCATGAACAGGAATCAAACCACATGGGAAATATTTCCCAGAATCAACAACTGGGATCACATCTTATTAAAAAGTTTGTGCATGTCAAAAGAAATTTCCAGCACAGTGAAAAAAACAAACCACAAACTGGGAAAAAATCTTAGTGAACCATCCCTCAGACAAAGGGTTTCTGTCTAAAACATATAAAGAATTTTAAAAAATCAGACTCCCAAAATTCAAATAGCTAATCCAAAAATAGCATTTGAGATGAATACACAATCATCAGATGAAGAAATACAAATGGCAAATAAATACATGAAAAAATGTTCATCATGATTACTCTTTAGAGAAATGCAAATTAAAGCCACACTGAGATTCCATCTCACTCCAGAAAGAATGGCCAGGATCAAGAAAACTACCAACAACAAATGCTGGAGAGGCTGTGGAGAAAATGGAACTCTCCTGCACTGTTCATCGGAGTTTAGACTGGTAAAACCATTACGGGATCAGTATGGAGATTTCTCAAAAAACTGGGATAGGAAGTCCTACTTGATCCAGCTATTCCACTTCTAGGCATATTCACAGAAGAACTGAAAGCATCATACCTCAGTGATATAAGTACACCCATTTTTATAGCAGCACAAATTTTATAGCAGCCAGATCTTGGAAACACCTATCAGTCTGTATACTGAAGAATGGATAAAAATCTGTGGTATTTTAATTCAATGGAGTACTACTCAGCTATAAAGAATGATCACATTGAGATATTTATAAATAAATGGATGCAACTTGAGACCGTACTCATATGTGAAATAAATCAAACTCACACTTATAAATACTGTATACTCTCCCTAGTGTAAGAACTGGTAAGAGTACATAAGAGTTTATGGTAATCATGAATCCCCATTACATTGCTTGGAGACTTACAATGTTTCCATTCATTAGTTGTAATAATTTTATCCTGGGTTGTTTGATCTTATTATTTGTGATGGTATGAACAGCTATATTTAAGAAAACAAGACATTATCATAGCCACTGCTAATTTAATATCATCTTGCTTTGAAGTGCTGCCATGCTTCTGTTCTTCTGTTTCCATTGGTTACATCATGTTTTATCTAATTGGATTTTATTATGTGTGAGAGTATAAACAATTCTTTTATGAATAATGAGATAATATGATAACAATTTTCCATTTGGTGTTGTTTGGTTTTGAATATCCTGTAATAATTTCATTCTCTTTAATGGTTTTATACTATTTTGTTATGTTTGATACTATTGTATATGAAGGTATACTCAACTATTTCAAGGAAAGAGGAATTATGGTAGCTACTGATATATGGGGTTGTCTTGTGGTGAAATACTGTGTTGCTTAAATTGTTCTGTTTGGAAAAAAAATATAATTTTAAAGTCTCCCATATCTTTTACTCATTTTGCTGATGTGAAAAAAATGCAGGATGCACAATCTGAGTTCCCAATAATCAATTATTACAGCTCTGTAGACCTATATGAACTCATGGACATTTAACTATAGGCACCCCTGTTCCATCTAGAATTGGCCTTGAACCTAAGTGGTTCTGCAACATGTTACTAGAGTTTTACAAGCACAGAGCTTCTCTTCTCCTTTCTAGTTTACATTTAAACAGTGTGTAACAATGCCATGTCTCTATGGACAGGAGATCCTCATGTCTTTGCTTCAAAGTACTGCTTCTGCAATCAATGCTATTTTTACATTGTCTGGTTAAGCTATTTGTGTTATTCAAGCAACTCTAGGTAAAAAGCAATTTTACTCTTCATTTGCACTAGTGAGTTTCACACTGCTTTTTCTCATTTTCTTACAGCATCTTGCACTTTTAATTTTTCCTTATTATCATCACTGTGACTTTCATACTCACTTGGTCTAATAATATTATGCACACTGAGAAATAGTATTGATCAAAAAAAGTGTTACTCTGTCCTCAGCATCTGATGGTTCAGACTGACAAATTCTCTTCTGTGGAGCATGGTGACTAAGCATAAATGTGATGAGATAGGGCAAATGTCTATCAGCATTCAGTAAAACAGAAAGACCACATCTGTGAGTGAGAGAAAGTGGCAGTGATGAATGAGACCAGAGTGATGTGCACTGGTGATTGATGCAATTATGTGGAAAAATGTTGGAGCCATTGAAGCTGAATACACATGCAAGCCTGTGGCATAGCCTGGGCATGACTGAACTGAGAATGAGGAGACATTACAGGGGGAAAGATAGGGCAAGATAGTTTACATAAATTAGGATCATTTGTTGCTCTGAGGGATCCTTGAACCCCTTTCAAGATCCTGCTCAGGTTTCCTCCATTGTCCACTAAACTCCTGTCTGGTTCTGATTAAATACTTGCTACCCAGCATCATTCAGCCATGTGGCTAGCAGACTTATGAGCTCTGCCAAGAATTTTACTTCTCCTGCAGCCCTAAAGATTGTGTCACTTGTTTCATTGTTTTGGGCCTTTCCCATGAACCTGTTTGAGGGGCTGTGGATCCAGGAATGGACCCCAAAATCTTGGTGCCTGAACGTGACTCTACAATGGAGATGTCTGATGTAGAGTGTAACTTACTTTTGCTGAATTCCTAGAGTGGAATACAGCCCCCAGAGCATGTCTATTTCACTTTCTTTGGAAAATCCTTTCATTTTCTTTGAAAAAAATCCCTTCACCCATTAAATCATGGAGAATTTCTGTGTCTAAAGTGCAACAGAAACATAATGCAGAACTGCACTTCCTTAGGAAGGCAGGCCATGTGACTTTCAAGGACAGTTTGGTGCACCTCTTGTGGGAAATTCATGATCATTCTGCTTGTTATTCTGAGGATGGTGTGGTCACTGTGGCAGACTAGGAGAAACATATATAAACTGCTGCATTGAGGAACTTGAGCTCTGTTCTCTGTCTTGCACATTTGGTATCTTTGCTGGGGGTGTGGTGACATTTGGCAGGCAGGCACATGGAACAACACACGGTTCACTTCCCAGTTTTCCTGGATGCCTCACTTGTGCTGCTTCTCACCTCCTCTTGCTGCTGCCTCCAAAATATGCAAACCCTGTAAAACCTCTGGGCAACTCTTCACCTGTTTGACCTCCCAAGCAAAAGATGGCTCAAGAAGGTAAATAATATGGCAAATTAATTTCTTGACCTGTTTTGTATCAATAGGAAAACAGCCCCACTTTGAAAGTTTTTAGTACTCTATTTAAAGAGTTAAAAGGAGCAGGGGTAATCTCAGTGACCTAAGTAGCTGCCTGACACACTCAAGTTTGTGAGTTCAATCCCACGTTCCAAAAAAACAAAAACAAGAAAGATCAAGAGTTTAAAATGCCTGTCAAGGAATATGGATTTAAAAGTACTTTTGTAATTGGCATTATTGAGGGTATCCTTAATGATTGTGAAATGATCCTTTTGGACTGGAAAGTCTAAGTGCGTACTATTATCACTCCAGCCCAACATCAGGTGTGGCTTAAGTACATACTGGTGCTGAGAACATGCAAGCTATTATTAATTTTGATTGCTATATTCCTATAGGAGCTGCTGAATTATGAGGGGAGAGAGATTTTTCAGACATTTGTCAACAAGTTCATTGCCATTCTCAGGCTATTATCCTCAAATTTCTTTAAAAGCTTGAAAAAGAATCTCTGAAGCAGTGGACACACAAGGATTTTTAGTACTATTAAACAGGAGGACACTGAACCTTGCCTTGCCTTTATAGAAGATTAAATAAAGCTATTGAATGCCAGGTGGATAACAAGGCAGTATCCTCTATCTTGTTAAAGCAGTTAACATACAAAAATGCAAACCAAGGCTACAAAAAGTGTTTTAAAAGATGTTTCTATGATAACCTGACACTAGCTTGGAATTCTCTGGTATGTTTTAGAAGGTTCTTACTTCTTTTCATGATCCTTTACCTCCTAGGACAGCTCTCCAGTTCTTTCCTGTTCACCTGCATGAAAAAAGAGGCACTTTTATTATCTTTGGCCTCACTGATTCTGGTTATGTGGGCATATTGTTGCTTCAACTGTGATCTCTCTTACCCACTCAACTAATATTTTTGAATGTGTAACCCAGCTAAGTGTCTTGCCTTGTCTCCTCTAAAACTTGTGATATTACTCATGGAAATCAAGCATTTGGCTCTACTGTGGTGGCTACTGCTATTCCCCTGGGAGATGAATGCTGAAGCCTCTGTTTAACTATTGACAACCTTTTCTTTTCAGGATTGCTACACACTGGAGCTGATGGTTTTGTTTTACTCCACTCACCTGGCAATACTTTATTTCCCATTGTCAGTGCTATTTCCTTTCATCTCTTGAGGATGTACTGGAACACCTATAGTCCTTGGAATTGGTTTAATCAATACTGTCTTACCACTTATGAAGGCTGACTTTTCCTTTGTGCTGTCCTCTGCTGTTCACTTGGCAAGATGCAGGCCTGGGAATTTAGCTCAGTGGCATGAGTTCCTGTCTTACAAGCACACAGTCATGAGTTTGATCCCTGGGACCAAAAAAAAAAAATCCTCTGCAAGGGACTTTGGCTGTCTATGTTGGTTCCATTTTTTATTGATATGCCCCATGATCACTTTTTGTCTCTATTTACCCTACTTCCCTTTTCTCTTCAAACTTATTTGGTTAGTAGCCCTTTAAATAGGGCCCTCACTGTCTTCACTGATGGAACCCCCCATCATGAAGCTGTAACATATGTTTTTATAATACTTGGAGACACCTGTGTTCACTACCACAAACCTCTTGTCGATGCAGTGAGCTCTCTGTTATCCTTGCTTTGCAAATTTTTTTCATACCAAGTCCTTAACTTAGTTACTGCCTCTTTTTATGTACATAATGCTATCCACACTGATCTTCTATTATCTCTCTTGTAGCAATGGACTCATTCTTAATGTCTCATTTTTGCATCTACAGGCTCCCCTTTGCCTTCCCCATTCCCCTTTTTCTTTGACATATAGGTAGTCATTAAGGCCTACCTGTTGTTTGATATGATAATGCTATTACTTATTATCAAGCACTGAATATTCTGTTACCTCTTTTTTTGGGCAGGGACTTTTTGACACAGTGTCTCTATGTGCAGTTCAGGCTGACCTTGAGTTTAATTTGTAGTCTATCCTCATTTGATAACACTAAAGAAAGCCCCGCCTTTTTTCACTAATCGGCTTGTTCCTTGCACAAACTGTTTCACATTCCACCTTGTGCAGCTAGAGCTTTTATTTCCACTGGTTTCCATTGTGCTGCCATGCCTCACCCTTTTCCCTGTGATGCTGTCAACTGTCATGGCCTCTGTTCTAATGACTCATGGTAACATGCTACACACAGTGTTCCTCCTTAAAATTTTTCATTTCTTCAAGTTTTTGTTGATATATTTTCTGTTTTTATTTGTGCTTCAACACTGCTTGGTGAATCTGCCCGGCATGTAATTCAACATCTCCTGGCTGCATTAGCTGTCAAGGGTGTATCTTCCTTTTTTAAACTGACAATGGTCCAGCCTACACCTCCCAGCCTTTTGCTTCCTGTTGTTCCACATGGCAAATTTGTTATGTAACTTGTATCCCCTCTAATCCCAGTGGCCACACCATCATTGAATAAGCTCCTTATTCACTCAGATCTCTTCTCTTGAAAGAATTAAAGGAGAAAAATGCTCTTCCTGCACAAGTTTTACTATTCTGTCCATGGTGCTATTTACTTTCAGTTACTTGTCTCTCCCTACAAGGCTTTCTTCTTCTCTGATTCAAATACATTTTCAGGAGGGTATACCTCTAACAAAGCATTTTATATTATATAAAACACCCCAAGAGCCACGTAGGCAGGGTCAGGTACCCCTACTGAACTGGGTAAGATGGGATGCTTCTATGTTATTGCCTTGTGTGGATTTCTGCTTGTTGTGTTTTCCCTGCATGGAATGAGTTGGTACCACAGGCTGCTCAACATAATTCCACCATTTCACCTCTCCCTGAATCAAGCCTTGGATCCTTTTGTACCACATCTTTGCTAGTTGGTGTATAACAAATCCAACTGGTTTATTTGTAGTTGTAAATTCTAAATTTGTAAGAAGGTATTATAACTTGGCTAGATTAATGATATGCTCAAGTTTACTTTGATTTTATATTTGTTAGTCTATCCCCATATCAGTTGCCTGTTTGTCCAGTTGGCTTGAAAGAAGGTGCTGAAAGTTGCTGAGCATGTGATTGTTCATACCTGTAAAGCAGAAAGCAAAACTGCCCATACAGGAGTGCTCAAGGTGCACAGAACATCTGGGAAATGTCCTGAGGGCATGGAGTGCTGGAGGTGAACAGGTGTTCCAGCACTGGGGGCACGTAGTGTAAGAAGTGAGCTAGTTTTCTTCTGTTTTTATCTAAGTTATCTTCTGTTTTTTTCTCTTCTGTGGCAATGGACTCACACTTAGTGTCTTTTTTTTACATTTACAGATTCTTCTTTACCCTCACAATGCTGCTTGTTTTCCTTTACATATATGTAGTCATTTACACCTACCTGGCTTTTTACAAGATAATGCTATTTCTGATCAAGTATTGCATATACTATACAGCCCCCACTCTTTTTTTTTTTTTTTTGGTCTTTTTGAGGCAGGTTCTCCCTATGCATTTCAGTCTGGCCTTAGGCTTACTCTGTAGTCTACCCTGTTTTTGATAACAGTAAGCAAAGCCATGCGTTTTTTCAACAATAAGCTTGTTCCTTGCATAAATTGTTTCACATTCCAATTTCTGAAGCTAAAGTTTTATTTCCACTGGTTTCCATTGTGTTGCCATGCCTCACAATTTTCCCTGTAATGCTATCAACTCTCATGTCCTCTGTTCCAATGACCCGTGGTAAACATGCCACATACTGTTCCTTGATTTCTTTTTCATTTCTTCATGTTTCTGTTGATACAATTTCTGGCTTTATTTGGGCTTCACTACTGCACAGTGAATATGCCTGACATGTAGTTCAACATCTCCTAACTACATTTGCAGTCATGGGTGTATCTTCCTTCTTTAAAACTGTCAATGGTCCAGCGTATACCTCACAGGCTTTGGCTTCCTTTTGTTCCACATGGAACATTTCTCATGTAACTTGTATCCCCTATAATGCCACTGGACAAGCAATCATTGAACAAACTCATTATACTCTCAAATAAGCTTACTGCCTCTAATATACTGTGTTGTTATCAATCTTTTCTTCTGGATGTCCAACAGCTAAGGTTTAGAGACCAAAAATGAGAGACACAGATGGGCTAAACGGATAGCCAATATTTTGGCCCCAGCGCTTAAACTTTGAGGAGACTCAAGATGTAAAAGAAATTCTGCTTACCCTGCTTGCCCTATCAAAAGATACTCAGTGAGTACCTAGTATTCTGGTCAGGAAGATGATGAGACCAGAGTGGAAAGTGAACTTTGATGCAAGGTGTGCCTAAGGAGAGTCATGAGTCACCAGAAAAAATCTCCTAAGCTTTCCCAGAAATCAATGTGATTAAGCAATGGCCCTAACTCTTGCAGGTAGCTGACAATGACAGAAGATATATGAGGAGCTATTCATGGTTATAAGATTGAGTAGACCTAACTGGTCTTGATAGGAAGTAATGAACCAATTGTCCTTAGTGCATTCCTTATGTTAGCTTGGTCTTGAACCTTCTGCAGAAAAGTCTGGCCTCTGGAGATACAGTGCATGTAAAATATTGTCTGTGCATGAATCTCGGATCACCCACAACCTCTGACAATTGCTGGCTATGCTGGTAACTGACTACCATTATGAACTTATGGACTGTGCAGTGGTGGGAACTCTAACGCAGCCTCTCTATCTTCTGCTGGTCACCCATCTGTGTATCAACCAAACAAAAAGGAGGGATATGTTGGAGCCATTGAGGCTGAACACTCATACAGGGCTGTGATGTGGCACAGGCATGATTGAACTGAGAATGAGGAGATGCCTCAGGGTGCACGATAGGCCACAGCTGAGGCCACCTAGACACTTTCTGTGGGATAGTTCTCTTCAGTTAGCATCATCTGTTGCTCTGAGGGGGTCTTGAACCTCTCCCAAGATCCTGATCAGATTTCCTCCATTATCCACTCAACTCCTGCCAGCATGAGTTGGCCAGCTGGCTAGCAAAATGATGAACTCTGCCAAGGATCTCTCTCATCCTACAACCCTGAAGAACATGCTGTGTTTCTCATTTCTTAGAGCCTTTTTGGTACACCATTTTGGTGTCTTCGTTTCTAGGAAAAGACCCAAACATGAAACATACAATGGATCTGTTTTAAAGACTCAGCACTGAAATATGGTATTGTTGGATGATGACAGGACCAGGTATGAAACATGTTTAAGACAATTTAAGTATACAGATGCTGTTCTATTCCATTGTATTTTTTTGATTCACCAATGCCAAATCCTCTTACATGACACAACTTTCCTCAAGACATTTCCACACAATCAATGACCTACATATGAATTATTTTCTGTAGGACACATACATAAATATGCAGGTTGTATGATATGTCTCCACTAAGTCATGCTGATGACAAAATTAACAATCCTGAGCCAATCCAGGCCTGAGAGGAAAAATAGAAAGCTAATCTGTCCTTCCTGTGAGCTGGTGGAAGTCATTTGGTGAATAGTAGGTGAAACTAGCCAATGTATCCATGTTGTGATTCTGTGGAAGCTATTCTAGTTCTCAAAAGAAAAGCAAGAAAATAACTTACACTTCCTGTGAGCTAACCACTGCATTGGCTGAGAGAGGACCACCACAATCACCTCCTCCCACCACCAACCATCTGACTGGCTTAGAGGACATGCTGAGTTAACAGCAATGGAGGTATAAAAATAACTTAATCCTTGTATTACTTGATTGAGTTTGCAGCCTAAGGCTAGTATTCTTAAGCATGAATTTAAATTGGGAAATAATGGTAAAAGAAGTTGCAAAAACTTCATAAGTATATGGAAATTAAACAGAACTCTCCTAAACAAACCAATGGGTGACAGGTGAAATAAAGGAAGAAACTTAAAAATACCTACAACCTAACAAGAATATAGATGCAAAATCTGTACCTTATGGGATTCAATGAAAGCAGTCCAAATAGGGAAATTTATACTAGTCAAATCTCACATCAGGAAATAGAAAGAACACAAACAAATAATGAAATGTTGCATCTCAATCTTCCAGAAGAAGAATGGCAAGACAAACATAAATCCCATACAAGGGAGGAAATTATAAGACCAGGCAAGAAATTCATGCAAAGAAAACAATTCAAAGAATTAATGAATCAAAGAGGTGGTTCACTGAAAGAATAAAAAAATTCATAAACCCTCAGACAACCATATCATAAAAGAAAAAATAAAGACTGAAAACCATGCATTGATGAATCAGAAGAATAAAATAACTATAGATCCTGTGAAAATTCAGAAGAGCATCAATATCTACTTGAAAAGCTTATACTTTCATAGGTTAGAAAATGCACTGATTCCTTGATACATATGAAATGCCAAATCTGATTCAAGAAGATAAAAAATTCTAGAAAATACAGTATCAGTTAATGAGAATGAAGATCTAATTAAAAATGTATCAGCTGCTGGGCATGGTGGTGTACTGCTGTAATCCCAGAACTTGGGAGGCTGAGGTACAAGGATTGTTGTGAGTTTGAGACTAAACAAGGCTACAAAGTGAGCTCAAGGCCAGCCTGACCTGAATAATGAGAGCCTGTCTCATGAGCACATTAAAAAAAGAAAAACAATGTCAACAGATAAGCAAATGACCAACATAAAAAAAAGTCTAGTTCCTGATGGATTTACTGCTGAATTCTACAATAAATGTAGAAAAAAATTTAAGGCCATTGCTGTTTAATGATTTTGAAAGAGAAGCTCTTCTCCATAACTCATTCCTCAAGGAAAGTATTACCCTGATACTAACACCAGAGAAAGACACAACCCGAAAAAGAAAACTATAGGACAATTTTCCTAATGAACATAGATACAAACATCCTTAATAAGATACTAGCAAAGTGAATGTAGCAAACCATCAAGAAGATTTTAAAACCTGAACTACTTGGATTCATCCCATGAAGGCAGGGATGTTTCAGTACATGCAAATCAACAAATTTAAATGTCATATCAACTCAGGCAAAAACAAAAGTCACATGGTGATCATCTCGATAAATGCACAATAAGCTTTTTATAAAGTCAAGCACTGATTTGTGATAAAAACCCTACACTAAATAACAACAGATGACCTTTATCTCAAGCTGATAAAATAAAAAAATGACGGGGTTGGGGATTTAACTCAGTGAAATAAGCACCTGCCTTGCAATTGTGTGGTCATGAGTAGGATCACCAGTACCGATAAAAAGAAAAAACAACAACAAAAAAAATCAGACAATGACAATGAAAATCCAGCATCATACTAAATGGAGAATAACTGAAAAATTTCATTCTACAGTTATGAAAAGGACATGGATGACTACTATGACCACTCCTATTCAATATAGCTCTGGAATCATTTAGACAAAAGAGAGAAATAAGAATAAGTATATAATAGAAATTAGTTAAATTATCATTATTTAAAGATGATATGATATTCTAAATAGAAGATGCCAAAAACTCCACCAACACTGTCCTAGAATTAATAACCAAATTCAATAATGTAGCTGGAGACAAAGTTGACAATGAAAAATCAATAGCCTTTCTGTATACAATCAACAAACTCACCAAGAGAGAAGTTACACAAACCAGACCCTTTGCAATAGCCTCCAAGAAAATGAAATACTTGGAAAGAACCTAACAAAGAAAGTAAAGGACTTACATATGGAAATTTATAGTACATTGGAAAAGAATATTGAAGAGATTATCAGAAAATAGAAAAATATCCCTTGCCCATTCTGTGCATTGTGTTTTCACTCTATTAGTAATTTCTTTTGATGTACAAATATTTTTAATAAGCTGGGGTCTCAGTGATTGATTCTTTAAAATGTGTATTTTGTTCACGAAGTCCATTAGTGTTTCTGTTTTAATAGTTAGATCTTTCATCTACTTTGACTTATATTTATTTCATGGTGATAGATGTGTCCAGTTTAAGTCTTTAGTATGAGGAAAGTCATTTTCTTCAGCACAATTTATGGAAGAGGCTATTTGTCTTCCACTCAACCTATTTGGCTCCTTTGTCAAAGACAAGGTAGCAGAATGTATTTGTAGCTCTATTTGCCTTTTCTAGTCTTTTTGGATGCTTCTCAGGTCTGTTTTCTTCCAGGACAATGCTGATTTTCTGAAAGTAGCTTTCTAGTATTATAGCAAGTCAGGAATTGTGATGCTTCCAGACTTGCCTTTGTTGCCCAGCAATTACTTTGGTGATCTAGAGCATTTCTGTTTCCAAATGAATTTCAGAAACATTTTCTCTACATTTGTGAGCTATCCTAATGGTATTTTGGTGGACAGTGCATTACATCTACATGAGAGTTTTGCAACAAGATTTTGAGTTTTCTCCATAACATTGAAAGTAGTTTTACTGGCCTCTTATACTCACCAGATGAAACCTAATATGTATGATCCTAAGAGTTTCAAACTGTTTAGTTCTTCTTCCCAAGGATATCAACAATAATATGATATTTTTTCTGTTTGTTTGAGGCAGGATTTCCCTATGCAGTTCAGGCTGACTGTGGCCTCATTTCTTAGTCCAGTAAATTCAAACTGATTGTCCTACTTCACCCTCTTAAGTCCTAGGATTACAGGTGTGCACCTAACACTTGAAGGAATTACTGGTGTTTTTTGAAACATGAAGAAACAGTCATGAGATACACATGCATTCATTAACTGCTATTCCCTTTAAGGAAAAGTGTTTAACACATAATATCATTGGAGTGTAGGGAATCACGAGGTGTGTTTCAACCTCTTATGTGCTGGTGATGCCAGAACAGACTACCAGCAGAAACAGGAGATGTCACAGGTAGGAATATGAATCAAATGTGAGCATTAGTATTAAGAACTCAGAAAGTCTTGTATTTAATGATGATGAGGAAAAGACCAGTGGAAAGCAATGAGAGACCTGGTGGACTTAGCTTGTCCTGACTATAGATCATTCCTTATTATAAGAATGAATATCACAAATTTTGAAATATTCAAACTATGTACTTTGTACCCTTGAAAATATTGAGGCTTGGCACTGTAGCTCAGCTGTTTTGTAGCTTGGCACAACAGATGCCATCTTGTGCCCTGCATTTATCTCGTGCTTTGTATTTGACCCAGGAAAATTAAAAATCACTCATGATATAAGTTCCATGAGAAAAGCAAAAGGAGCTGTACCCAAAGAAAAAAAGTAACCTGCTAAAAAAAGAAGCAGGATACAGGTGTCAAATAAAAATTCATTTAAGATTCTAGCTAGATTGTTTCCAAACAGGATGTCTTTTGTGATTCTCTCTTTTAAACATGATTAACTTTCCAGTTCAGGGTCACTTGTTTTGATTCTGAAATGGGGAGGGTGGTCTGTATATAAGTGGTTCAGCTATTTAAATTCCAAATTTGGATGCTTGAATTCCTATACTGTTGTTCACAAACTCACCTCAAGATACAGAAAGATTTACGGACACAAGCAAACATCAGGATTAAATGTCGGTGCCCCTGAAATGAAAAAATAGTGAAAAGGATGGAAGAAAATGACAAACACCATGTGTTATGATGCCCAATCTTTTCCACAGCATTAAAGAGGCAGAAACAGGAGAATGGTCATGTATGCAAGACAATCTAACCTACATGGTGAGTGAAAGGCCAGCCAGAACTACAAGGTGAGACTATGTATTTAAAAACAAAAATAAAAATGAAAAGTGTAAAAACCAAGAGAGAGAGAAAGACTATTAAAGGAAAACAAAAACAATAGAGCTGAATGAAAGCTGACCTAAATTGGCAATTATGGAATGATGTTGCAGAGGAAAGCTGGCCATGTAGTTGCATCTGGGCAGCAGTGACAAATACAGAGTTAGAAATGGTGCCTATAGTGCTACAGCACAACAGTGACCTCCTTCCACCAATAAATCTGCAATTTGCTAGAATGAAGAGGTCCAAAAGCTCATGGAAATCTTAAACTCACAGCAAGCAAGTAGCTTCACACAAAGGCTTTGGAACATGGCCTTTAGCAGATATTTCATGTTCAAATTGAAACAGGACAAATATAATGCTGCCCTGTTTGTTGTGAAATGCACCAAGTTGATTGACTCACAACACTGAGGAATGAAGTCACAAAACAAATGAAGTTCAGAAAGTTTTCTGGGAAAAAAGAGAGAAGAATAGCCCTGGATTTTCAGGAATGTTCTTCAGTGTTTAAGACACAGGCCTATTGTCAGGTGTCCTTTTACAAGAAAGTCACAATGCGGGTACATTGTGGGTCTCAAACTACAACCAACCTATAAACTTGTGGCTTAACTAATATTATTCAACCCTCAAAGAAGTCACCCAGAAAAAGTATGTTTGAAGATCCAAGGGATTTTGTGGAAACAATAGTCCACTTGTTCTGGTCATTGAGTATGGTAACTGATGCCTCTTTGGACTTCCTGGAGGAGGTGGTGGTAACTGTAGTACATTTCAAGCTGTTGTTTTTCTCTTCAGGAGGCATGTAGACATGGTCACTGCATCTTCACTTTCTGGCTTTTATCAGGTTTGCCTCTAGCAGGGATTGTTGTGTTTAGGTTTTTACACTGACTCCTTTGAGTTTCCATTTCCTCTCTGACTGTATATCAATTCCTCTCTACTTTGACCTCCTCTAGTAAAATAGCAATACTACTTGAATGGATAAAGTAATGTTTAAATGTTTAATGAAATATTATTTAATGGGTGCATGGGATTTAGCTCAGGCAGCAGAAGCACCTGCCTGAGAAGTGCTAGGTTGTGTGTTTGATCCCTGGTACCTAAAAAAAAAGTGTTTTAAACTGCAATGAAAGAAAATAATTTCATTGAAGATGTAGATTAACAAGATTTTTAATTAAATATGTCAATGGCAAATTAAGCATTGGTAATAATCATATTTAGAATCCAAAGATGTTAGGCTGCATATTGAGCTCAGTGGTCAAAGCACCTGCCTGGCAAGCACAAGGTCAGGAGTTCAATCCCTGGTACCAAACAAAAATCTACAGTTGTCAACCCTGTAGTGCTATGAGCACAACTATTGAAATTGATAGTTGTTCATTAAAAAGCTCAATGTTTCTTTTGTTGTCTATGAAGTACCTACAAATAACATGGTAACTACAGTGAATAATACACTGTGCACTATACCATTGCTACTTGCTAAGATCTGTTCTTATTTTTCCCCCTATAGTTGAGAGATGAAAATGGAGAGAAACTGTGATAATAATTTTTTCAATTTTATTGGATATTTCACTACATCCACTAAGTACATTGTATTTGCTACAATTATGTTAAGTGAAATAAATAAATAATTCTTAATGTTACAGGCAGCTGTGTCAGTCAGAAATATAGGCAGTCAGATAGTTATATAATGGAATGAAACTCCTGACCTACTATGTCTGGTAGGTGTATGTGTTCTATAAAATAGAAGAATGAATTTTAGGAGGTAAAGAGCAGAATATACTACTGAGAGAAAAAAGTGAAAGGTTTTTGCTCTACATAGGATATTACCACAGTGGGAAGCAGGCCAGGGGCCATTTACCCTGAGGTCACTTACCTCTCCCTTAGGCAACTTATCTGTGGCAGGAAAAGAGTCCCAATCAGCTACTGGCACATCAGCAATGACACCTTTAAGCACCTCCTCAGTCAAAAAGTAGATATGAGCCCCCTCACCATGTATCCAGTAGAAAAAGGCTGACATCTAGAGGTCATGTGATCCACCTTCTTAGAATAAAGGCCATTTTTACTTTATATTCTCTCATTTACCACAGTGAAAACCCTATCAGAATGCTTCTGTCTGAGAAAGCAGGAAGGGTCATAAGTGGGTTGTCAAGGACTCTGTATCTTCTAAGGACTTTATAGAATAAAATCATGGGGTGAGATGGGCTTAAGGTGGGGGAAATTGGGAACTCACAAGGCAGATGGGCATAACTTTGGACAGAGCTATGTTTAGCCAATATAATTAATAGTTCAGGCAAAATCATTTACACTGCAGACAAATGGGGATGCGAGGTCATAGAAATCAGGCATTTTATAGAGCAGTAATTCTCCTTGATGGGATTGGCGGGATGACTCCTGACCAGCAGGGTGACAGGGAACAATTTAGAAAATCAACTTTTAGAACATGGATGCATTTGCTTGGTATTTTCTCTTGAGGCCTGTCCCATAACAGGAGATATCTGTCTTCACATAGCTGCAGGGTATGTGGGCTTCTGAGCTGGCTACATCTAGGACCTGATCCTGTCTCCCTGGCTATATATTTCTAACTAACTCAGCTGCCTATAACAACAAGGCTTGCCCCTCAAAGGAGCTAGAAAATAAATTCAGATTGCTTGCAGGATTGGAAGAGACAATCACCTCCTGCTGTGGGCCAAATCTCAAAACAAAAGGTAAATTAAATACATCCAAGTGCTAAGGAGCAACAGTCCAAATAGTTCTCTGATCACCCTGAGGAACTCAAGAGCCCCCATCCCAACCCTCTAAAAGAAGAGTCTCTGCTCTTAAACCTGCCCACTTACTATGACTTGCTCTCCCATTTGCTCCCAATTTATTCAATTTTACCTGAGCAATTAATCTTATTGGTTGACCACATTTCTATCCCGCCTTATGCTTAACTTTCAGATTCCCATTTTCCCTCCCCTGGACCCATCTAACCCCATGATTTAACTCTATACAAGTTTCTCAAAAAGACAGAGTCTTTAGCAACCCACTCAGAACTTTCCTGTCTCTCAGACAGAAGCTTTCCTTCTCCCAATAAATATATTCCACTCTTAAACTCCATCATTCCTAAAATTCATTCTTCAATTTTAGAGAACACAAACTCATACCGGATATATAGTAGGTAAGGAGTTTCATTCCCCTATACCATTAACATGAGCCAAATTAACATGACTATACTTTTATAATGTCTGAAATTTGTTCCTTTTCCTGCAGTTTCAAGTGATTAATACAATTCCCAGTGATTATAGTCCTGGAAATATCTAAAATTGTATACAACAATCATTATAAGTGTAAAATAATTGCTTGGATTGTATTATTTAGCAAGACATAGACTTTGCCATGGCACTAGTTTATATCTTACAAAAGAGAAGGTTCACCTATAATTGTTCAGAAAAATTTCTACATTATTGGCTGATTGAACAATTTTTAATTAGATAAACTGTATTTATTCAGTTTCTAGAAGGCTTCTATTATATTATTGAAAGCTGTCTGTAGGCCTCTTGGACCTTGGCTATATATATTTTGATGAATAATTCTGTTTTGAAACTTGTATGAAGATGTATTTTTATCTTAGGATTAAATTCACTGCATTGACACTGATAGAGTGAAGCAAAATCCCACTGCATTAATTTCCATTGGATACTCATGGCATTGAGCATGTGAATTACTGAGGAGGTAGATTAGCTTCATACATAGACAAGAATCAGTACTGTTAGAATTTTGTGGCCCAATAGAGAAGCCCAATGATAGGATTATTTCCAAAAGATGAAAACATTTCCAAAAGATGAGAAATATAAAACAAAAAGAGGCCTTCATTCTGAGAACATGAAGAGAGATGTCTGGCACCTCCCCCCCCACACACTGCTGGAGTCCAGTGATCTCTCTGGCGGATACGTGGGATGGAGGTGTGTAAGTAGCTTCGGTTTTGTGTGGAACCTAAGGAGGGCATTAGGGATGCACAGGTAGCCCACTGGTCATAGATTTGGCACCATAGGTAAATTTCCAGGTGCCGGAAGATGGCATCACAGGTAAATTCCTAGGGGTGGGGGAGATAGGGTCTTCCTACTTGTGATTGAGGCTTTCCCAGCTACAGAGTCCTGTCTGGGCCAAAACCCTTTCACAGAATATAAGAAAAAGTAGCAGTGTCCTTTCTATTTAAAGAATGTGGAGAGGAGCCTCAAGCCACCAATGGTTTGCCTTTTTTTCTGATGGATTATGGGATTATAGGGTATATCTAAAATTTGGTGGTGCTGGCACTGACATTGAAATCATGTAAGGAGCTGATTGGAATTTTCTTTTGGCACCTGGGAAAGGAGTGAGGAAGTTGTATTCAGGGAAAAATGAGGAAGTAGCCATATGGGTAAGCATCCCTGATTTGATCTTTCACACTGATGAACTACCACCATGATGTCCTGTAATTTATTCTAGGGCAAAACTCTTTAAAGTACACCCTTCAGTTTAAATTAAGAAATGAAAATAAAGAATTTTTGCTATGTGTCTTCTCCCATGGTTAGTGGGAAACAATTCATAAGGAAAATTTCCAGTCATTTCCTTAATGCACTGAAGATAGCATAAACAAAACTAGAGATCAGTTCACATTCAGAAAACAGAAGCAGAACTAAAAGGCAAGGATAAAGCCTTTCAATGCAAATGTTCCTTAAGAGCTGAGATCAACATTTAAGAATACAATCATTTACAGATTTCTCTGACTTCAAGAAAGAGAAAAAATTACACTGTTATTGTTATAGGGTAATGAAACTCAAGGTCTACTATGTCTGGTATGAGTTTGTGTTCTCTGAAGTCAAAAAATGAATTTTAGAAAAAACATAAGTCCAGATAATATAATTATTGGAGGAAAGAAAGCTGTGTGAGAGAGAGCAAATGTGTCCTGACTGGGTGGGCAAAGACTATTTTCCAAGGACTTTAAGTGAAATCATGTGGTGAGATGGTTTGAGGGGTGGGAAAATTGGGATCTCACAATGCAGATGGGCAAATGATGGGACAGAGCTATGGTAGCCAATAAGATAAATAGTTCAGGTAAAGTTGATTAAATTGAGAACAAAAGGGGAAGGGAGTCACATAGGAAGCAGGCATTGTTAGGCAGCAGTGAATCTTCCCTTAGGGGTTTGGGAGGGTGACTACTGAGGTCATCAGGATGATAGGAACTATTTAAAATGTCAGTCTTTATAAGGATACATTTCTTTGAATGGTGACTCCTGACTACCTCATCGTGCTAGGGAACTATTTAGAATATCAGTCCTTAGCATATGGATGAATTTGTTGATATTCTGTCTTGAGGCTTAGCCCGTAGCAGGAGTTGTCCATCTTCTCCATAGTTGCAAGGTATCTGGGTTTCTGGATGGGCTCCTCAGAGGACCCAGCCCTGTCTCATTGCTAATCATAATTAACTAACTCAGCTCCACATAGCAGTACTTTTAGGAAAATTGAATACAGATGTCTTGTGCTCTGGGTGAAGGATCGTGGATGACAGTGTGCAACGTATATACCAGTGTTGCCCCACAATTCATATGTTTTGAAATTTAGTTTTAGTTTATTTTTTCTTTTTATCCTTGAAATGAAATGGATTTGGAAATGAAAAGCCTGAGGTAAGGCACTTTGATACACATATTCCTCTGTGTAGTTGAGATCAACACTGTTGAAGACAACCAGCTTCAGAAGTCTCTGATTACTTTCTATCATTTGGGATCCTCTCTTGCAGGAAGGAGTTCCTTTCCCTGTTTATTTTGGACTCAGAAAGAAGACAGTTGAGCAGCAGTCAATCAGTGATGAAGAGGCGGGCTATATGAAATGTCCAATCAGGTGAGCGGTGGCAGGAGGTCTCTTGGGTCTTTTCTGGTGTGTAGACATTGTTTACCTGTTTGGAATACAAAACTGGGAGCAGAATGCTTGCTGGACCTCATTTACTGGTTTCGAAGTCCTGTGGCCTGATCAGCAAAGAATCTGGGAGACCCTCTTGCCACGGAATGGTGAGGCTTTGGATTGGAGCCCATAAAAAGGGCAGAATTGGGAAAAAACGGTTACAAGTGGTTAGAAGCAGTTCTGGTGTGTGTAGACTCAGGTATTTAGTTAGTGTCAGCTCCTCAGCTCTTCTAGCATTGGCCTTGGGTCATCCACTTTCCCTTTTTCTCCTGCTGGGAACAAGGATGATTCTGTGTCCCCAGAACCCTAAATTAACTATGATAGCATCAGAATGGATTATCATCTTTGAAATTTTCTACTGTCCTGGCACCTCCATCATAAGGAGCAGAGGAAGGAGCTTGGGAAGGCCCTGACTCTGATGCATTTTGTAGCTGGAGCAGCAGTACTTAGCTTGGTCTCTGCTCGCATTCCAGGGATCAGCAATCTTGATGTTCTAAAGTTTATTAATGTATGTAATGCAGGGCCTCATATCACAATGGCACTCCTTAAACCTGTACTTTTTTGTATTTATAGGGATTGCCTAAATGTATGTTATGTTCTCACATTTCCAACCTCATGACAGGTGTTGGCAAAATCAAGAGAATTCAGAGATGTGTAGTGATGTGCTTCAGTGGAGGAAGGCTTTCCAAACACCTGTTGAACTCCTGTGCAAAGAATTTCTGAACATACTTCATGTGACACATGCGCTCATAGACTATGTTTGTGAGAACAGCCATAGAAGTTTGAATTTTGAGGAAAAAAAAGCAGATATAAAAGTGTCATCAAGGGCAGGGTAAAGGGTGCTTGCTAAGGACAAATTCTAGACAGGGGTGCCTGTTAAATTCTCACTGAAAAATGCCTAAATGTAGTCATTTGCATGAACATATAAATACATGATATCCTTCTGAATGGAAAGGAATATGGGTGTTATCTCTGAATTAAGAGCTAATTTAATAGCTTGGTTGATCATATACATTGTTTAAATATGGAAATGCTCTGTAATGGACTTTACTAATTCCTATAAAGGACATACCCTAAATTGAAATTGTGCAGGGATATCAATAGTTTAGGCATGAAGGGTTTTCTGCTTAGGATGGATCACAGAGCATGAAAAGGATGTGGAGATGACCGGCAGGACACAGTGTGCAAATAACAGGACATACAACAGAGAGGGTCTTCCCTGAAAGTCAGGTAGTTATTAGGGTAAGCATGCAGTTAAAGTTGAATTATGATATCTTCCTTGAGGTGAATAACACCAGCTCTGCTAACAATTAGTATTCCGCATCCCTGTCAACCCATGAATTCTGTGTTCTTCACTTGAGATCTAGTTTTGATTATCTCAAATTATGACCCAGTATCATGAAGGTGAAATTTCAATTTTTTTTTGTGCCAAGGATGGAACTCATGATCTCAAGCTTGCAAGTTAGGTTTTCATGCTGCTAGTTAAATACCCAGCTCTGAAAGTGTTTTCTGTATATTATGGATGATACCAACATTTTCCCTCAGAAAATGTTGAACATTGTGGAATTTTTCTATATTGTATGGCTAAATTTTTTAAAGCAAACCAAAAGTGTCTTATGCAGTCACTTTTCAAGTTTCACATTATCTGTGGGGTGTCTCAGTCAGGGTTTCTCTATTTCAGACAGTTCTGTAACTTAGGCTAGCCCCAAACTCAAGGAAGTTCTCCTGCATCAGCCTCCCAAGATAGATTTCTTCTATCTGAGTGGAAAGTAATCACTTGTTGACACTGAGGTATAATTTGAAGCTTGCACTTTGTTTCATTGTTTATATGTTTTTTACATACAGCAGTTTTCCATTAACATTTGAGTTATTATATATGTATCATATTTGATGTTATTTATGTTTTGTTCTGTGAAACCAAATTGAAATCTCAAAATGCTGCTTAAGTATATTAAGAACAAAGGACTTAGTGGCCTAATTGAAATTTGAAGAGATATCATTGATAGTACATCAGAGTGATTGATGAAATATTTGTCTTCCTGTGTGCTTTATGGATGCTGGGCCTATAGGTTCTCACTATAAGCTCTGCATTACAGACAGTGCACAGGGACTCTTGTAGTGACTCATCACAAGAATCAGTGCTCCTATTTGGCTGTTACATTAGCTGTGAGTTGCAATATAGTATCAAATTTGCTGTCTCAAAAAATGTGTATATACAAAAAATTAATCCCCAAGATATGGAATTAAGAGTTCAAGAAATCAGTCTCCATTCAGCTGTTTTGTTTGGTTTTATTTGTTTAGTTTAGTTTTGTTTTATTGAGACATGTTTTCTCTATGTATGTCAGCTAGATTTGAACCCATTATTGAGTGCAGAATTGCCCTAACCTCAAAGCAGCACTCCTGTGTCTTGAGTGCGGGGATTATAGATATGTGTGTTTTTACTCTAGAAAATATTGAGACTTGTAACTTAGCTGTGTTGTAGCTTGTCATAATAGATGCCATCTTGAGCTTTGTGTTTAACTAGTGCCTTGTATTTTACCCTGAAAAATGGAAAATCACTCAGGGTAGAAGTCCCAGGAGAAAAGCAAAATGAGCTATACCCAAAGAAAAAAATTGACCTGCTCAACAGAAGAAGCAGAATACAGTTGTCATCCAAAAATTATTATAAGATTCTAGCTAAATGATTTCCAACAGGATCTTTTTGTGATTCTATCTTTTAAAACATCTGTAACTTTCCAGGTCAAAGTCTCTTGTTTAGATCTTGAAATGGGTGTGGGGGTTCTGTGTACAAGTAGTCCTGAGACCATCTAATGAAATTCCACATTTCTCAATTGGGTTGCTTGGATTCCTGTATTGTTGTTCACAAACTCAATGCAAGCTTCAGAAACCTTTACTGACACAAGAAAACACCAGGATTAAATGACAGTGGCACTGAAATGAAAGAACAGTAGTTAAAGGAGAGGAGAAAAAGACAAATGCCATGTGCTATAATGCCCACCTCTTTTCCCCAGCAATGAAGAGGCTGAAACAGGAGAATGGCCATGTATTCAAAGACAGCCTAACCTACATAGTGAGTGCAAGGCTGGCCAGAACTCCAAAGTGAGACTATGTCTTTAAAGCAAAAAACTAAAATGAAAATAATAAACAACCAAGGTGATAGAAAGACTATTTTAAAAAATCAATAATAGAGCTGAGTGAAAGTTGACTTATGCAAAATGGGAATTATTGAATGATGATGCAGAAGAAGGAAGGCCATGTAGTGGCATGCAGGAGGAAGTGACAATCACAGATTTTGGAATGACAACTATAGTGCTACAGCACAACAGTGACCTCCTTCCTCCAATACATTTGCAGTTCACTAAATGGAGGACTTATAAAAGCTCATGGAAATGTTAAGCTCAAGGCAAACAAGCAGATTGAAATCCAGGCTTTGGAACATGGCCTTTAACAGACATTTCATATTTAGATTGAAATAAGAGAAATATAATCCTGCCCTGTTTGATGTCAAATGCACCAAATTTAATGGCTCACAACTTTGAGAAGTGAAGAAGTTACAAACCAAAAGAAGATCAAAAATTTTCTTAGAAAAAAAGAGAGAAGAATATCCCTGGATTTTCAGGAGTGGTCTTCAGTGTTTTGGCCACAGACCTATTGTCAGGGCTCATTTATACAGGAAAGTCACAATGTGGGTACAGTGTGTGTCTCAGACTACAATCAACCTATAAGCTTATAACTGCTTAACTAGTATTATTCATCAGGGGAACAAATCAGCCAGAAAAGTTATGTGGAAAGAGCCAAGGCATTTTGTGGGAACAATAGTCCAGTTGTTCTGGTCATTGAGTATGGTAATTGATGCCTATCTGAACTTCCTGGAGGAGGTTGTGGTAACTGTAGTACATTTCAAGCTGTTGTTTTTCTCTGCAGGAGTATGTAGACCTGGTCACTGCATCTTCATCTTCAGTTCTGGCTTTCTTCACCTGTGCCTGTAAGCAGTGATTGTTGTATTTAGTTTTTTGCATTGACTCTTTGAGGTTCCAGTTCCTCTCTGATTGTATATCAATTTTTCTCTGCATTGACATCCTGTGCTAAAATCACAATAGTATTTGAGTGAATTAACTGATGTTTATACATTTAAAAATATTCATTAATACAGGCCAGGGATTTAGCTCAGCAGGCAGAAATGCCTGCCTGGAAAGTGCTAGGTTGTAACTTTGATCCTTGGTACCAAAAAAAAAAAATGCAATTTAAACTGCAAGGAAAGAAAATAATTTCATTCGTGAAAATGTAGGTTTACAAAATTTATAATTAAATATGTCAATGGCAAATTAAACATTGTTAATAGTCATATTTAGTATCTAAATTGGGTGGGCCTGGGGATTGAGTTCAGTGATACAAGGAGCTGCCTGGAGAGCATAAGGTCATGAGTTCAATCCCTCATACGAAAAAAAAAAATTCACAGTTGTCAACTATGCAGTGCTGTGAGCACATTTGTTGAAACTTATGCTTGTTAATTAAGAGGCTCAATGTTTCTTTTTTTGGTCTATGAAATACCTGCAGATAACATGGCAATTACAGTGAATGATGTACTGTCCCCTATAGGATTGCTATTTTCTGAGTTGTTTTTAGTTTTTGTTTTTCCACATATTTGAAAGTTGAAAATGTTGGCTGATGCTAGCTAGAAAAACTGTGATAAACATTTTTTCAATTTAATGATATATTTCCCTATATCCATTAAGAACGTTTATTTGCTACAATTACTCCAAGTCAAATTGATAAACAATTCTTAAAGTTACAGACAGCTGAGTTAGTTAGAAATACAGGCAACCATACCATGATAAAGTGGAATGCAATTCCTGACCTTCTATGTCTGGTATGAATTTGTGTTCTCTAAAGTGCAAGAATGAATTATGGGAACAACAGAGTTGAAGAGCAGAATATATTTATTGAGAGAGAGAAAGTGAAAGTATTTTGGTCTAAACAGGATATTTTGGGAGTGGGAGGTGGAACCAGGGGACTTTTACCTGGAAGTCACTTTCCTTTTCCCTATTCAACTGACCTGTGGCCAGAAAAGAATCTCAATCAGCTACTTGCATATCAGCAATGCCACCTTTAAGCACCACCCAAGTCAAAATCTATATGTATGCCACCCACACACTTCCAAAAGAAAAAGCCAGACACCCAGTGGTCACGGGGTTCTCTCCATATTCTTAGAATAAAGGCCATTTTGACTTTATATTCTCTTCTTTACTACACCAAAAATCCTATCAGAAAGCTTCTGTCTGAGAGAAACAGGAGGGATTCTGAGCAGATAGCAAAGGACTCTGTCTTTTATAGGGACTTTATAGAATAAAATCATGTGGTGAAAATGGTTTAAAGTGGGTTATATTACTGAGATTACTGAGGAGGTAGCTTAGCACAATAGAGAAGGTGAATGTAAGAATGTAAAAATGGCCTTTTATTTAAAGAATGTGGAGACAAGCCCACAGCCACGAAGGGCTTGGCTTTTATTTTTTTCTGACTGACTATGGGGTTATGGGGTATATGTGACTTTTGACTGGATGTGGTGCTTGGAGGGGACATTGATGTCATGCTAGGAGCTAATGGAAATTTTCTTTAGGCCCCTGGGAAAGAAAGAGGATGTTGTGATCAAGGAGATAAGAGGAAGTGGCCATATGAGTAAGCATCCCTGAGTTCACCTTCTTCCACCTTGAACTACCACTATGAGGTCCTGTAATTTTTCTAGGGCAAAACTCTTTCAAGTACATACTTTGGATTGAATGAAGAAATCAAAACAAAGAATTTTTGCTATCTGTCTTCCTGGCTGGAGATAAGTCATTCATAGGAAACATTTTGATTCAATTCCTTAATGCATTGTTGATACCATAACCAAAATTACAGATCAGTTCACTTTCAGAAAAAGAAGAAGCACTTAAAGGCAGGGATAAAGTCCTTCAATGCAAGTATCCCTGGCAAGGTGAGTTCAACATTGTGTAATATAAACTACAACTGATTTCTCTGACTTCCAGAAAGAGAAAAGTTTATACTGATATTGCTATAGGAAAATCAATCTCCTGGTCTGCTATGTCTGATATGAGGTTTTTGTTCTGTAAAGTCAAAGACTGAATTTTAGGAACAACAGAAATTAACAGAAGAATATACTTATTGAGAGAAGGAAAGCTGCCTGAGACAGAGAAGGGGTCCTAAGCAGGTAGCCAAACACTGTCCTTTCTAGGGATCTTTATACAGTAAAATCATGTGGTGAAATTAGTTTAAGGAGAGGAAAACTAGGAACTCACAATGCAGATGGGCATAAGATGGGACAGAGCTAAAGTGCCCAATAAGATTATAAGTTCAGGTAAAGTTGATTAAATTGGGAACAAATGGGGAAGGGAGTCACATAGAAAGCAGGCATTCTTAGGCAGCTGTGACTTCCCTTAGGGGTTTGGGAGGGTGACTACTGAGGTCATCAGGATGACAGGAACTACATAGAATGTCAGTCTTTAACAGGATACATTCCTTTGAATTGTGACTCCTGACTTCCTCAGAGTGCGAGGGAACTATTTAGAATATCAATCCTTAGGATATGGATGAATTTGCTTGTCATTTGTCTTCAGCCTTGGCCCATAGCATGAGGTGTCAGTTTTCCCCATAGTTGCAAGTTATCTGTTCTCCTGCATGGGCTCCTTGGGGGACCTAGCCCTGTCTCCTGCCAATACTATTTAAATAACTCAGGTCCCTGTAACAGTACTGTTTGGAAAAATGATTACAGATGTCTTGTACTCTATGTGAATGATCTGGGGATGACAATGTGCAGTGTATATACCAGTGTTGCCACCTGATTAACATGTTTTGAAGTTTAAATTTAGTTGATGTGTTCTTTTTTCCTTGAAATCAAATGGATTTGAAAATTAAAAGCCTGAGGTAAAGCTCTTCAGTACAAACACTCCTCTGTCGAGCTGAGTTCACCACTGTAGAAGAATGGCAACTCCAGAAGCTTCTGCACTACAGTCTATCATTTGGGATCCTCTCTTGCAGGGAGGGGTTCTTTTCCGTGTATATTCTTGACTCAGAAGGAGGGCAGTAGAGCAGGAGTCAATCAGTGATGAAGGGGCAGGCTATATGAACTGTCCAATCAGGCGGGCCATTGCTGGCTGTGACTTCTGTCTCTTCTGATGTCTCATCATGATTTACCTGTTCTGAGTACAATACTGGTAGTAAAATGCTTTCTGGATCTCATTTAGTACTTTTGATGTCCTGTGGCCTGATTAGCAAAGAACCTGAGAGATCTTGGAGCCATGGAATGGTGAGGTTGTGGATGGGAGCCCAGAGATAGGGTGGATTGGGTGAAACCAGCTAGAAGTATATAGGAGTAGTTCCGGTGTCTGGAAACTCAGGTATTTAGTTAGCTTCAGCTCCTGAGGTCCTCAAGCATTGGCCATGGGTCATTCACTGTCCCTTTTGCCTCTTGATGTTGGCAAGGGTGATTTGGAGTCCCCAGAACCCTGGCTTCACTATGACAGCAGCAGACTCAAGTATCATCTTTGAAATTCACTGCAGGCCTGGTAACTCCACAATCTTAGGCATTGGAAGGAGCTTGGGAAGACCCTGACTATGATGCTTTTTTTTTAGTTTGTAGAGCAGTAATGAGCTATGTCTCTGCTCTCTTTCCTCAGAGTAGAAGATCTGGAATGTCCAAAGTTCATTAATGCCTGTAATGCAGGGCCTTATAGTCACAATGGCTCAACTTAAACTTTGGCTTTTTTGTATTTATAGTGGTCTCCTATATTTATAGTATGTTCTCATATTTCCATCCTCATGACAGGTAGTGGCCAAGGTCCTGAGAATTCAGAGATGTGTAGTAATGTGCCTCAGTAGAGGAAGGCTTCCCAAACACCTGGTAAACTCCTGTGTATTATACAGAACAGTGCAAAATAATTTCTGAACATACTTATTTATTTATGTGGCACCCCTGCTCACAGACTAGGTTTGTGAGCACAGCCATAGAGTTTTGAAGTTTGAGAAAAATGAAGCAAATATGAAAGTGTTATTAAGGACAGGGTAAAAATTTGTTAAGGACAAATTCTAGAAAGGGCTACCTGTTAACTTCTCATCAAAAAATGCCAAAATTTAGGCATTTGCAGGGACATATACACATCATATCATTCTAAACGGAAAGGAATAGGGGTGTCATCTGAATTAAGAGCTGATTTAGTAGTTTGGTTGTTCATAGACAGTTTAAATATGGAAATGCTCTGCAATGGACTTTACTAAGTGGTGTAAAGGAGATGCTCTAAATAGAAATTTTGCAGTGATATCAATAGTTTGGCATGAAGGGTTTCCTGCTGAGGATGGATCAGAGGAGCATGGAAAGGATGTGCAAGTGACTGACAGGATGCAGGAAGCCAATAGCAGGACATACAACAGAGAGGGTCTTCACTGAAATTCAGGTAGTTCTTAGAGTAAGTATGAAGTTAAAGTTGGGTTCTGATTGCTTCCTTGAGGTGATCAACACCAGCTCTAGAAACAATCAGTATTTCACATCCTTGTCAACCCAGGTATTTTTTGTTCCATACTTGAGATCTAATTTGGATTATCTCTAATTATGCTCCAGTGTCATGAAGGTAAAATTTGGATTTTTTTTTTGTACCTAGGATCAAACTCATGACGTATGCTTTCCAGGAAGTTGGTCATGCCACTGAGCTAAATACCCAACTATGAAAGTGTTTTCTGTGTAGTATGGAAGATATCCACATTGTTTCTCAGAAAGTGTTGAACATTATTGGCATTTTTCGGGATTGTATGGCTATAATTTTTAAAAACAAACCATAGGTATCTTATGCATTCTCTTTTCAAGTTTCACTTTGTCTGTGGGGTGTCTCAGTCAGGGTTTCTCTATTTTATACAGCTCTGTAACTTAGGATAGCCCCAGATTCAAGGAAGAACCCCTTCACCAGCCTCCCAAGATATATTTCTTATATCTGAATTGAAAGTGATCGCTTGCTGACAGTGAGCTATAAATTACAGCTTGGGCCTGGTTCCATTTTATATACTTATTTTTTAAAAAACAGTATTTTCCACTAACATTTGAGTTAATATTTGTGTACCATATTGGATGTTATTTATGTTTTGATCTATGAAACCAAATTCATGTTTCAAAATGCTGCTGATGTATATTAAGAACAAAGTACTCACTGGCCTAAATAAGATTTGAAGAGACATTATCTGTAGCCTATCAAAGTGATTGATGAGATTTTTTTTCTTTTTATAAATTTTGAAAGTGGTAAATTACAACAGAACAAGGCAGAATAAGGCCAAATAAGATCATACAGTGAAATTGGTACACAACTTCACAACAGGTTACTGGGATAACAGTAATAGGTATCACAGCATATTTTATTATCTGTATAATAGTTGTTCTTTCAAACACATATATCAAAATGAAATGAAATACAGAACATTATAGTACTTATCAAAACAGAATATTGAATAGAGCAATACCATTAATCAGAATAGAGCAAAACAGTAATAAAAATATTTCCCTTCAAAGAGATAGTAGAAGGAAGTCCCCCTTATTGTAATGGTCTGCTTCCCAGGAGACGCTCAGATTTCTGGTTCCCATTTGCTAACAGGGGCTGACAGGAGAAGTGGGGTATGGAAGAGGAATGTTTGATTCTAGGCCGTGCATCAGTAGGTTCACTATTGCTTAGTAGGGAGACAGGCTGCTTGTTTAGTTTCACGGCATCCTAAGTTCCCACATGGCGTGGATCTCAGGAGCTGTTGCTGGTTCTCCCCCTGGAAGGGCCACATTCTGCCAGACTGCCACCACTTACCAGGGAGAAGTGGTGCTTGCTTGCCTTCCATGTGTGCTAAATTCCAGCATGGCATGGATCTCAGGAGCTGCTGCTGGTTTGCCCCCTGGATTGGCCACAGTCTTCCACATTGCCACCACTTATCAGGGAAGGGAGGTGCTTGCTTGGGTTCCAAGTTGATTGATGGGATATTTATCTGGATCTGTGCTTTGTGGATGCTGGTCCTGCAGGCTTCTCACTGTGAGCTCTGCTTTAGAGACAGTATACAGGGAATATTACAGTGACTCAGCACAAGAATTAGTGCTCCTATTTCACTGTTACATTAGCAGTGAGTTGCAATCTAGCATCAAATTTGCTGTCTTCAAAAATGTCTATATACACAAAATTAATGACCAAGACATGGATTTAAATTTGAAGAAATCAGTCTTCATTCAGCTGTTTGTTTGGTTGTATTTGTTTACTTTTGTTTTGTTTTATTGAGACAAGCTTTCTATATGTATATCAGCTGAATTTGAACAGCCTATAGAGCCTAGAATTGCCCTGAACTCACTGAAACCATCCTGCCTCAGGCTTTTGAGTGCTGGAATAATAGATATATACAACCACATTTTGCTTTTGATTCAGATTTGTAGGAGAGAATTGAAGATATCCCAAACCTGGTGTCTTAACCTTCGTGTGAGAAATATATGTATGATCCTTTAGGAGGTGGTGACCTTTGAGGATGTGGTTGTGAACTTCAGCAATGAGGAGTGGACTTTGCTGAGTCCATCCCAAAAGAACCTCTACAGAGATGTGATGGGCGAAACCTTTAGGAACATGACTGCAATTGGTAAGGACAAAATACTTTTGTCACTCATGCTGTCAGAATGTTGTATGTCACTAATTAGTGCTATTTCATTAAAAACAATGTGAAAATATTTTTTAAAAATAGCTCAAACCTGGACACATTATATCATAACTCTAAACAAAATCTATTAATTTGTGTGTATTATTCTAATGAGCGCTGGTGTTTCTACGGCTAAAATTCAGGAGGACTTGGGGATATCCAGGAAGCTGAAAAAGAATGCAAAATTTACTGGAGATACTTAAGGTAATTCGCACTCACAAGGAGAAGGAATGTTCCTGAGTAATGAGTGAGTCAGCAGAAAAATGACTGCCAAAGAAATGAGGCACCATTCAATTTATTGTCAGTAATATTCTCCAAAGACTTATAAGCTTAGGTATGTATAATGAGGGAATTAAATCATGAAATTGTATGACATTGCATATAGATGTGTATGAAAGGCATACACTTTGAGTTATGACATTCTCCCTTCAGTTTTTCTACCCATATATACATGTGAATACAACACATTCATCATCTAAAAATTGCTAAGATTGCAATAGAATTTGAAATAAAACAGAGTGCTTGTGTTTCCAAGCCATGCTCTAAAGCATCAGCCATTCTGACTAAAATTCTTAGAAGGCTGGTGGAATGTTAAGTGCACTCATTCTGAATATCAGTGTGCAGTTGTCTCTAGAAATTGATCCCCTCATACTTGTCCTGGATATATTTTTAAAAATTCAAAATCCACATAAAATACTGATACATGCTTACTCCTATACAAAGCAGATCAAGTTATAATAGATCAGGCCTTGAAGAAGCTTAGCTATCTATCACTGGATTTGTGGAGAAGGAAAATGTTAATAGATTCTCTGTGATTGTGCATTCTTGTAAATCCAGCACACTAGGAATCAGATTTTGCAGAATGGCAAATTCAAGTTCAAACTTCACAGCTTAATGATCAGTGAAAATCTCTTAAAACAGATTAAATAAGCTATAGATTTTATGCTAATAGCTGTTCTTCATTCCCAGCAAGGAAAAGAAAAGAAATGTGTTATATAATGTCAAAAAATAAAGAATATAATGTCATTTGCCATAAGAAATAGATGGTTCTTTCTCCCATCAATTCAGTGAAATAGCTCAGCTATAAAACCTAAAAGGTCACAGGGTTTCTTTTAGATGAGAAACCAAAATATAAATTGTGGAATGAAATGAAAGAGTTAATAGAGAAAAGTAAGACTGACCATATGGAAAAGGGACCTACAGGTTAAGGACAGAAGGGAGATTGTGATGGGGAAACATATCAGAATGATCTGTATGTGATATACATATGTACCCATGCCCAAAGTGAAGCTAATGATTCTGCATTTCAAAAGGTACCAAATTTTAAGATTTCCAAATGTGTACCAGTCTTTTGGGAATGGTTGTTTTCAACATGTCTTACAAGGCCATTCTGTTACTTCATGGTCACAATTTCTTAGCAGGCATTAAAAACAGAACTTGACATTAATGCAGTCATTAAACTGAGACCCATTTCACTGTGAATTTTTCTTTTTTTTTATTTAATGTAAGGAAAGGCTAAAAAAATCAGTAGAAATGATACCACTTTCAAAGTGAAAATAAACAGTAAGAAATCTAAATACAATGATTACATATGCTGCTCATAGAAATAGTTAATGAAACAGAAAAGTGAAACATATGAATTGGGGAATCAAACAGTGAGACTGCAAACAGTTTTGTTCAACTCTTCAATAAAAACTTTGTAATATGGTTATCAATCCTATTTGTGATTTTTTTTTGGTACGGAAATGAAAAGCTAGGGAAATCCTATGGACATACATCTTGGAATCAGTGTAAAGAAGTATTCCCTTGTACTGCAGAAGGTAATGTGAATGTGAAGGAAGCAGAAACACACCACAATGTTCAGATCCATGAAAAATATTGCAGTGGAGACAAATCCTATGTATGTCAGCAATGTGGAAAAGGGTTCACCAAATCTGGACATTGTAAGCAACATGAAAGAATTCACACTGGAGAGAAAACATATGCATGTAAGCAATGTGGGAAAGCTTTTAAAACACAGGGAGATTGTAAGAAACATGAAAGAATTCACACTGGCGAGAAACCATATGTATGTAAGCAATGTGAGAAAGCTTTTAACACACGGGCAGGTTGTAAAAAACATGAAAGGCTTCACACTGGAGAGAAACCCTATGTATGTAAGCAATGTGGGAAAGGTTTTACCCGATATGGACATTGTAAGCAACATGAAAGAATTCACACTGGAGAGAAACCATATGTATGTAAGCAGTGTGGGAAAGGTTTAACCAGACATGGACATTGTAAGCAACATGAAAGAATTCACACTGGCGAGAAACCATATGTATGTAAGCAATGTGGGAAAGCTTTTACCCGACATGGACATTGTAAGCGACATGAAAGTTCACACTCAAAATAAAACCAGTGTGTATAAGCATCATGAAAATTTTTTGTGCACAAATACATATTGCATAATGCATGAAAAACTTCAGGCTGGGAAGAAAACTTATATATGTAAGGAATGTGGGAAAGGTTTCAGCAGAAATACTCATTGTCCAGTACATAAAAAAATTTACACTGCTGAGAAACCCTGTTTATGTGAAGAATGTGGGAAAGCTTTCACCACACATGGATTTTGTAAAATACATCAATGACTCCACAATGGTGATAAACCCTATGTATATAACAATGTGGCAAAGCTTTTACCACATACAGTCATTGAAAAACACATGAAAGAATTCACACTGGGAAGAACAACTGGTTGTATAAGCAAGTGGAGACACTTTCAGCAGCCAGATTGTAAGTAAAATACGTGAAAAAACTCACACAAGAGATAAATCCTATGTGTTATGGGAATACTCTCAGCACACATGATCATTGTTACATATCTGAAAGATCTCACTGGATCCTATGTGTATTAACAGTGTGAGAAATACGGCAATCCATGTTTGTTGTTAAATACATAGAAAAATCAGCACTCTTCAGACAGTTTAGAACTAAGTTTACTTTCAACATTCCAAGTGGACCTGAAGAAATAATCAATACAGAAATTTGATATCAATATTTCTTCACAAATTTTCCAGAAATGACAAATGTGAAGTGGAGCTCTGCTCAAGTATATATTTTGTATGGTTTTCACTTAATCACTTATACCTCTTTAGATTTTTTAAAGTGTCTTTATGCTTCAAAATGGCATCTTGTAATTAAACATGGTAAACTGAAATGGGCTTTTCACTTTCAAGTATGGATAGTGTCTATGTACTTAATATTTTGTCTTTAAACCTTAATTTTTATATTTTTGGTGAATTATTATTAAAGAAAAAAAAACCCAAAAAGTGTAGAAATAATACAGAATTTCTGAAAAATAAACAATAAAAAATCACTAGTTGATTAGTTACATATTGTCATCTTAGAAGTAATTGTTCAAGTTACAAAATTAAAAAATACAAAGTGATAGACAAATAATAACACTGCGAACAGTTCACCTCAGTGATCCAACAAAAACTTATTAATATGCTTATCTGTTCTACAAACTTGTTTTTTATCTTAAAGACGGTAAGATTAAACATGAGAAAACAGAACAGTTCATAAGGAAACAAGGAAACACAGGTTTCAAAGCATGTCCACTGAGATGTTCATTTTCTATCTTACTGTGTCTAGTTTTCTTCAGAATAGTTGTTCCTATCTTCACATGCATTGAATATATACTGAACACTATAGAACGAATCAAATAATTATAGGATGATGCAGGCTTTTTTGATCTTCAAGACTGATTTGGGGGAAGTTGATAATGATTACCATAATGTGTGTCATTCTCTTCGTAGTAGACATCTTTATTTTTATGTATGCTGAAACTCAACATAAGAGACTAAACTAATATCACTATGAACAGTGAATAATAGTATCCTGAGAAGGAGAAAGGTGAGGAATTGCCTAAAAAAAGAAGGCAGAGCACATTGTTAAAAGTGTATCAGGATTTAAAAGCTACAGTAGTTCTGTTGCTCTGTTTAGTTTGATTATATTTTGTTCTGGTCTGTCTACTCATTTTAGATTTGAGGGCACAGAGAGATAACCCAAAAATGGCAGATTATACCATGATGGTAACTGTCCTTAATTTCCTATTAACTAAAACTGAAACCCTATATTACTTACATTGTCTTACTATGACTGATCTTCTTTGAAGCTGGTTTGTTTGAATGTTATTTGGCCTTGACTGATTTTATTCACATTTGGTATGCTTGCTTGTACCAAGTCCAAGAGTAGAGGCGACTACTGTGAAGGTGACAAGATGTAAAATATGTACTTTGGGTAGCAGGGGATTTAGCTCAGTGGCTTAAGAACCTGCCTGGCAATTGTGAGGTCATGAGTTTCATCTCCAGTACCAAAAATAATTTAATAAAAGATATCCATTCCAGGTTTGATTATTTTTTTATTTAAAGAGAAAAAAGAAAGGAAATAAAAAACAAAGCATTAAAAGTGTATAAATAATACAGAATTCCAAGAAAAATAATACAGTAAGAAATCACTAGTTAATAGGTTACATATTTTCATCTTAGAAACAAATTATAGAATTAGAACATATAAAGTGGACATTCATACAGTGAGATTGCTGACAGTTCCATTCGATGATCCAACAAAAGCTCAGTAATATGGCTTTCCATACTACACACTCAAACATGCAGTTATATCCCTTATACCACTTTCAGTTCCTCTCTTTTTTACAATAACAATTACACTTTTTGTGTTTTTTTACTGCCACAGTTCTAATTACTTTTTTTTTAAAGAATAAAACCTAACATGACTAAAAAAAATATTCAATTAGAACAGAAGGATGGGCATAGTACATGATGCAAAAATAGAATATCAGGTGATCAAAAATGGTTACGAGTGTGCCTCTTGCTATTTTTAAAAAGACTTGCCCATCTCATCAGGTATAATAGAATTGATCAAAACAGTACAGAACAAGACCAATAAAACCTACACTGGAGACCTTACCGTATTTCAAAAGAAGATAATAGTCAAACCATAATGGGCATGATAGTAAATCTTATTGCCTTCAAAGTGGTTGCCTATACCTTCAAATTTGATACTATCAAACAATATAGAATTCAGTAAAATCAGAAAGAAAAAGATGGGGAGAGCAACAATGGGGTTCAAATCAGGTTAATAAGAAAACAAAAATGTTACTATAATATATCCTGCTATTTTTAAATTTAGTTTTCCCTTAATTGAAAAAAATTAAGAAAACAGATTAATTTTTGAAAAAGAGTGGAGATTGAGATAAAAGAGGACATTGTAATAGAACAACACAAGTCAGAACCAAACAATTTAAGCATCATTGTGTTTCACCCCCAAATAATCTAACATAATATTAGTCACCATAGTGCCTCTTTCCTAGAATTATTTGAGTATAACTTTGTGTACTGTAGCATTAAGCATATCAAGACAATGTGAAGCCATACAAGAGAATGAAAGAATTACAGAGTGCTTAGAACCAGTTAACAGAAAATGAAAAATGGTTTCTATATTATCTCTTTGCCTGTAAAAATTTTGTTTATACTATCACATATAGTAAAATATAGTAAGATACAACATGTTAAAACCAGTGGAAACAGATGTGAAATAGCTTGATGGGACTTCGAAACAATATGATATTAAATCAGCACTAGCTTTTAGGATGTGTTGTTTTCTTCAGAATAGCTATTCGTACTATCACTGATACTAAAATTGAGCAACACAGGTTAAAACCATTGCACTTAATGAATGAAAACATTCAAAACAATGTGATTGGGAATCATAATTACCACATACTTCTATGTATTCTTATGACTTTTTACACTAGGGAAAATATTCGATATTTATACATCTGACTTTGATTTATTTCACTTATGAGTATGGTCTCAAGCTGCGTCCATTTACTTACATCTCAATGTGATCATTCTTTATAGCTGAGTAGTACTCCATTGTATAAAAATACCACAACTTTTTTTATCCATTCCTCAGTTGATGGACACTTAGGTTGTTTCCAAGATCTGGCTATTACAAATTGTGTGGCTATAAACATGGGTGCACGTATATCTCTGTGGTATGATTCTTTCAGTTCTTCTGGGAATATGCCTAGAAATGGAATAGCTGGGTCAAAAGGTGCTTCTAGTCCCAGCTTTCTGAATAATCTCCAGACCTTGTCAATGGTTGCACTAGTCTACACTCCCACCAACAGTGCAGGAGAGATCCTTTTACCCCACAGCCTCTCCAGCATTTGTTGTTGGTTTTAATGATCTTGGCCATTCTTTCAGGAATGAGATGAAATCTTGGGGTGGTTTTAATTTGCATTTCTCTAATGACCATTGATGGTGAACATTTTTTCATGTATTTATTCGCCATTTGTATTTCTTCATCTGAAATTTGTTTATTCATTTCAGATGCCCATTTTTGGATTGGGCCTTTGAATTTTGGGGGTTTGATTTTCTTTTCATTCTTTATATGTTTTAGACAGAAGTCTTTTGTCTGAAGGGCAGTTCACTAAGATATTTTTCCCAGTTTTGGTTTTTTTTCACTATGCTGGAGATTTCTTTTGATGTGCAGAAATTTTTTAATGAGGCCATCCCAATTATTGACTCTGAGAAGTATTTCCCATGTGGTTTGAGTCCTGTTCATGAATTCTCTACCTACTCCTATGTCTTCAAGGTTTTTACCCAATTTGTCTTCCAATAGATTTAGTGTTTCTGTTTTAATATTTAGATCTTTGATCCATTTAGATTTTATTTTAGTACATGGTGATAGGCATGGGTCTTACTTTTAGTTTTGGGCATATGGAGGGCCAGTTTTTCACCACTATTTATTAAAAAGACTGTCTTCCAGTGAACATGTTTGGCCTCTTTATCAAAGATAAGGTGGTTGTGTATGTTTGTAGTTTTTGGTGTATCTTCTAATCCATTCAACCTATCTTTGGCTCTGTTTTTGTTCCAGTACCATGTTGATTTTCCTACAGTTGCTTTGCAGTATAACTTCAAGTCAGGGATTGTGATACCTCCTGGCTTGCCTTTGCTACTTTTAACTGTCCTTGCTGTTCTAGGTTTCTTCTCACTCGAGATGAATTTTAGGGGTGATTTCTCAGTTTCTATGGGGTATGTTGATGGGTTTTTTAAAATCGGGATTGCATTGAATCTGTATAAAATTCTTGTGAAAATGGCCACTTTCACAATATTTATTCTTCCTATCCATGAGCAAGGGATGTCTTTCCATATTCTGAGATCATCTTCAGTTTCATCTTTCAGGGTGTTATAATTTTCCCTGTATAGGTCTTTCACTTCTTTCATGAGAGTAATTCCTAAATATTTCATTTTTTTGGTTGCTAGTGTGAAGGGTGTGGTCTCTTATTTGTCTCTCTGTAGTTTTGCTGTTAGTGTATAGGAATGTATTGATTTTTGAGTATTGATTCTGTATCCAGCTACATTACTGAATTTATGTATTATATCTAGGAGTCTTTCAATGGAGTTTTGGGGATCTTCTATGGAGAGTATCATGTCATCTGCAAATACTGATAATTTAACTTCTTCTTTTCCTATCTTTATGCCTTTTATTTTTCTCTCTTGTCTAATTGCTCTGGCCAGTATTTCCAGTACTATATTAAATAGAAGTGGTGATAAGGGACATCCTTGTCTTGTGGCTAATTTTAAAGTAAATGTCTTCAATTGTTGGCCATTTAGTATGATACTGACTGTTGATTTGTCATAGGCAGCCTTAAGTATATTGAGGTAAAGACCATCTATTCCAATTTTCTGTAAGGTTCTTATCATAAATGAATGTTGGACCTTATCAAAAGCTTTTTCTGCATCTATAGAAATGATCATGTGATTCTTACTTTTGGCTCTATTGATATAGTGTGTTACATTTATTAATTTACATATATTAAACCATTCTTGCATGCCTGGGATGATTCCCACTTGGTCATGGTGTATGAGCTTGATGATTTGCTGCATCCTGTTTGCCAATATTTTATTGAGGATTGTTGCATTTGTGTTTATTAGGGACACTGGTCTGTAGTTCTCTTCTTCAGTTGAGTCCTTCTCTGGTTTTGGTACTAGAGTAATATTTGCTTCTAGGAACAATTTATGAAGGATTGCTTCCCTTTCCATTTCATTGAAGAATTTGAGGAGTGTTGGAATTAGGCTTCTTTTTATTTCTTGTAGAATTCTGTAGTGAATCCATCTGGGCCTGGGCTCTTCCTTGTAGGTAAATATTTAATTTCATCTTCAATTTCATTAATAGAAATTGGGTTATTCAGTAGTTTTACATCTTCATTACCTAGCTTTGGTACTTCGTATGCTTCCAGGAATCTATTTCCTCTGTGTTATCAAACCTTTGAGAGTAGAGGTTTTCAAAATTGGTGTTGATGATCTTCTGTATTTCTATAGGGTCTGTAGTAATTTCACCTCTTTCATTCTTTATTGCATGAATTTGAGCTTTTTGTTCCCTTTTTAAAATAAGGTTGGCTAGGGGTTTATTGATTTTATTTATTCTTTCAAAGAACCAGCTCTTTGATTCGTTGATTTTTTGGATTGTTTTTTTAGTTTCTATTGCATTGATTTATGCTCTGATTTTTATAATTTCTTCTCTTCTTTTGGCTTTTGCTTGACTTGCTCTTCTTTTTCTAGATGTTTGAGGTGTAACATCAGGTTATTTATTTGTATTCCTTCTGTTTTCCTAATGTGGGAACTCAGTGCAATAAATTTCCCTCTGAGAACAGTTTTCATTGCATCCCTCAGATTTCAGTAAGTTGCATTTGTGTTTCCATTTGTTTGTAGGTATTGTTGAATTCCTTCTTTAATTTCCTCTGTGACGCAAGAGTGTGTTATTCAGGTTCCATGTGTTTGTGGGATTTTTGCAGTATCTTTTATCATTAATTTCTATAGCATGCAAGGGATAATTTTGACCCTTTTGCATTTTAAATATGTTCTATGAATTAATATACGGTCTATTTTAAAGAATGATCCATGTACTGCTGAGAAGAATGTGTATTCCGTTCTTGTTGGGTGGAATACTCAGTATATGTCTATTAAGTCCATTTGTTCAAAGGTGCGATTCAGTTCTTTTATTTCTTTGTTGATTTTCTGTCTGGTTGATCTGTCCATTGGTATCAATGGTGTGTTAATGTCTCCTGTTACAATTGTCTTACTGCTAATTTGGTTTTTCATTTCTGTTAGTACTTGTTTTATATAACTGGGTGCTCTGGAGTTTGGTGCATATGTATTTAAGATAACAATCTATTGCTCTTGGAGTTTTCCCTAACCAGTGTGTAGTGACCTTCTTTATCCCTTCTGATCATTACTGGCTTGAAGTTTATATTGTCTGCAAATGGAATAGCTACCTCTGCTTTTTTTTTGGGCTCCTGTTGCATGAAGTATTGTTTTCTATCCTTTGACTTTTAGTCTGTGAATATCCTTTTGCATTAGATGGGGTAATTGGAAACAGCATATCATTGGATTTTGTTGCTTGATCTATTCTGCCAGTCTGTTTCTTTTAATTGGTGCATTGAAACCATTTACATTAATGGTTAGAACTGTTGTATATTGGTTTATTGTTGACATGTTATCTTTCTGCTGTTGCAACTTTATCTTTCTGCTCTGTTTAATTGTCTGCTTTGTTAATGGCTTTTTCCTAAATGTATCTAGGCTGACTTTCAGTATTCTTTGCAGGGTTGGCTTGGTGATCATGAAGTTTTTCCGCTGTTCTTTGTCATGGAAGTATCTTATTTCTCTATCAATTTTGAAGGACAGTTCTGCAGGGCACATCAGCCTAGGTTGGAAATAATTTTCCTTTACAACCTGAAATACTTCATTCCATGCTCTTTTTGACTTTATTGTTTATGCTGAGAAGTCTACTGTGATTCTGATAGGTTTTCCATTATAGGTGATCTGTCTCTTCTCTCTGACAGCTTTTAATATTCTGTTCTTTGTTCAATTTCTGTGATGGTCATTGTTAGATGTCTGGGTGTAAATTTATTTTGGTTATGGCTATTTGGATTTCTATATGCTTCATTTATCTTGATATCAGTTTCCAATCTCATGTTTGGGAAATTTTCAGCTATTACTTCTCTAAATATCCTCTTGACATCCTTTATGTTGTCCTCCTTTTTCATTTATCCCTATCAACCTTATGTTGTTCTGTTTTGCGTCATCTTGCGGGTGTTGAATAGTTATTTCCTGATTTCTTGTGTTATTTTTAAAAGATCTTTCCTTTCCTGTTCACTGGCTGCAATCTTGTCTTCGAGGTCTGAGATTCTATCTTCACATTCATTGAGGCAGTTTTTACAACTTTCAATGGAGTTTTTGATTTCCTGTATATCACTTTGCATCTACTTTATGTATTCTGTTTGTTTCTTATAGTGTTCATCCAGAGATTCTATCTTTTTTGTTTAGTTCCTCCAATTTTTAACTGTGTTTTCTTTAGATATGTTCAGAATCTCCTTCATTTCTTTTAACATTTCTTCTTTTACCTATGAGATTATTCCTAGTTTGAATTTCTTTAACGCTCCCCAAAGTTGCTTCTTTATTTCAGTTACTATTATTTCAGGTATTTCAGTTATGTGGAATGTGTTTTCTTCTATGCACATGGCTCCTAGGCTTTTTTGGGATGGGATGGATGTTTGAAATTGCATTTTGGTCTTTCATTTTGTCATTTTGCTGTATTTTCAAGCTTCAAGTGTTGTTCCAAGTGAGGGAGCGAGTTCACCCAGATTGGGACATGATTCCATGCCTCAGCCGAACTTGCTGGCAAGGTAGGGAGTTCCCCCAGACTGGAAGTGGAATCTGTTACTTGGCCCCACTCCCTGGTCCTGGCAGGAATCTGCAGGCTTGTCCCCAGGTGAGGAGGAGAGTTACCCCAGACTGGGAAAGAATTCTGTGCCTTGGCCCGACTCCCTGGTTCTGACTTGCTGGTCCCAACTCACTGGTCCCAGTGGGCAACCACCTGGTCCCCAGGTGAGGAAGGGAGTTCCTCTAAACTGGGATGGGATTATGTGCCTTGGCCTGACTCGCTGGTCCTAGCAGGAAACCACGGGTTCTACATCAGGTTTGATTATTAACTGCTTTCACATCCTACAACGTCTTCAAAGTTGTGTTTTTATAAAAATAGCTATATAATGTTATGCTTAATTATATAGTTCCTGATGATGTGGACAATTCTATACAAAATAAGAGAAAGCATAGTAAGTACTGTATATCACCTAATATTGTGGTCTTATATGTCTCTTTCATATCATGATTTTCTAGGAATTTGTTTTGTTGTCTTATTTTGATCTGTTTTCCCCCATAACCCAGAAAGGATAGATATACACATAGAGATTCACACATGGGAAGAATTTCTAACCTATTTATTGGAACAAATAATATAATGCATAATGTAATGAACAGATCCTATGAAGAAGGAGTGACACTAAGAAACCCAATGCTAATTCTGTAGCATTATGATATAAAATTGAGCAATACTATTATTCACTGTTCAGAGTGATATTAGTCTAGTCTCTTGTTTTTTTGGGAATTGTAATTTTAACATGGCGTTGTTTTAATCTTTTGATGCACATGCTTCATTTTCTCTTTCATAAATGATGCTTCTGAAGTTGATGCAATATTTGACATTAAGATACATTTGTAGAGGCTTGGAGTATGTGTTTTTGACAAAGTTGTATTCTTTTCACACAACTTGTACATTAATGAATGTTATGTTTTCCAAGTTGGGACAAGACATCTGCTGATTTCCTAGCATCACTGGATATCATACCATGTAAATTATGTTGCCTGATTTTGTTTCTCAGTGGAGCCAATATTGGTCATTTAAGTAAACCTTTGTTTCTCTAACCATCAGAATTTTACCTGGTAATGTTTACATTACGTCTTTCTTTGCTAGTAAGGTTTCCCCACATGTACCAAATGTAAATCACACTACTGTGAATTTCTGATTGTGCCATACTGACAGAATCACAACTTGTCTCCAACAGCACATCACAATATATATATATATCCATATCTCCAGAAATTATAAAATTTGGCATGATTTATGAGTAACCATACATTGAAATCAATTTTTCTTAAATATGGAGTCGTTTGGGGGGAAAAGGTTGTTATTGGATGTATCATGCAAATGCCTTTATTTTATTCCTTGATGCTGTGAATGCATTATATATTTTGTAATTATTACTGCTTTTTCCTAAAATACTGAAGTAATGGCATGAAGGGAAACCTAAATTTTGAGCTGTCAACACAGTAAAAAGTAAATTTGCTAAATTAAGATTCAGATTGTGTTCTGTTTTACTGAATTGTGAATTTATACAATGGCATATCTCTTTATTTATAAGGACCAGTGGATGATATTTGTGGTGTGTACTGTTTATCTTTAAACACATACACTGGGCCATGAGTCCCAATTGGTTTCCGGTGGCCTGTGTTTTCACTTCCATTTTAACATTCATGTAATTTGTAACATGTTTAATGCAGTGTTGTTGAATACAAAATCTGCTTAGGAATTATGTTGTTAAAAACTTTGGTGTCATGAAAACACAAGTGAACATTGCAGTTAATACCCCTAACCCAGTGAAGATAGCTTGCCCAAGTCTCAATTATCCTTGGGAAAATAAATTACTCACCTCTTATGTAATCACCACTAAAACTATATCTATTTTGTACCTAAAGAACCTGATATACTTCACAAAGTAAAAGACACTATGAAGTACATTGTCAGCCTCTATGCACTACAGCATGTGGCCAGATTCCCTGCCGCACATTTCTGCTTACCATCAATTGGAATATTTGGAATTTGTATTACAGCTAATAATAGAATACTGAATCTATAAGACATATATCCTGAGTACATGCACTTTCTCATTTTACCATGAAAGTAAATCTTGCTGGTCCTGTTGATGCATGCTTGTAGTCCTAGCAACTCAATGGGCTTAAATTACTGGAAGGGGAAGTTGAGTCTAACCTACACAATTAGAGTGACCTTGTCTCAAAATATATCTACAAGTTCTACAGATGAAGCTTAATGCTTTAGATCTCCTCCCTTTCTTACCCAGCATCAACATTTTTTAATTCTCACAATTGCACATCAGTAGTTGTCCTTTTATCAGTTGGCCACCTAGCAGTTATCCCAGAAAATCACTTGGGAAACACATTTGTATATGCAGTGACCATCCTGAGTATCATTTGGGCAGTTGTCAATTTAACCCATTCATTCTTGTATTGAATACAGTAGAATTATCACTTTTATATTTCTTGTTATTTTATAAAAACAACAAAAATATGCAATTTTTGATCATTTCGTATTTAAATAATTGCATTGGTAAGGAGTTACGTATAAAGATTAGGCTAAAAATGATTTCTTTAGTTCAAGCATCATGGGAGAATGAGATGGGATGATAATGGCTTTGAAGCTTCCTTTGGGAGGCAATTGCTAGATGGTTTAGCAGAGTGTGAAACAGTTGCTTTTATGCCTGCTCTGGAAGTTTAAGAAAACAAGTAAGTTGAGGTCAAGTATAGAATTGTACGATAGGATAAAAGAATCACTACTGCAAATTGTGATTTTTCTTTTACTCAGGAAGTGTACTTTTTTGGTAATTTGTGCAGCAATCTCAAATATGCCTCTACTGGAATAAAACATAGTGAAACATGAAAGAGCCAGACATTCCATGTTCTGAATGTAGAGGTATTAAAAACATTTTTATTAATGCTATTGCTGCTGTTTTGTGTAGAAAATAAGATAGGGTTACAAAACAAGCAAAAAGGACTTTATAAGATTTTAATCCTCCTGCATAAGCATAGAAGCCACAAAACAATCAAACCAAAAGGATGAAGAAATAAACTACAGAATGAGAGAAATTCTGCCTATTACTCCCTGACAGCTAACATGTAAAACCAATACAAATGTGAAAGGAAAAGACATTTTTCAGAATATGTACAAATTGCCAAGAAATACTTGGAGAACAATTGAGCATCTTTGCACAATAGAGAAATGCAAATAGGGACATCATTTCATTGCAGAGAGAACTAATCACCATAAGAACTAAAGAACATTCATGAGACTACAGGAGAAAAGGAATTATTTAATCCTGTTGGTGGAAATGTAGGTAAGTAGTTCAACTACTACTGAAGTCAGTTTTTAAAGTTTTCAAAAGTCTAAAATCAGTAATTCTCATTAGTGCAGTGCTTCCTTTAGTGGGTCTCTTCCCCAAAGTGTTAAGGACATATTGCAGTGATTCATGCAGATTCCTGTTTACTGCAGCAATAGTCATTTTTCTGTGGAGAGCAGCAGCAAGCACTGCTCCATCACCACCAAATACCAATTACGAACAACAAATACTGACTAGTGTACTCCATTTGATAAATGGTGTGATATTTTATTGTGAAGTCAGCTGTGACTTAGTTTTTCCAGTAGACTACAGGTCAGTATAAATATGATAGTGATGCTAATGTCACAAGGCCATCACTAGTACACTATTACGTTCATTAGATTTGATGTATTTATCTTTTTGAGGATGCATGTTGCTATGAAGTTCAGGCTGGCTTTGAGGCCACATTATAACCTAGAGTGGTCTCAAACAAGTCTCCTTCCTTAGTGTCTCAAGTACTGTGCTCCACACAAGAGCCACCATGCCTAGTTTATATTTGGTATATTTAGTGCATATTCAGGATATTTTATTTCAACTGTTTTTGTTGTTAAAGTATTTCCATATTTTATCTCCAGCATTTGTAGAAACTGTGGCCTCATTGAGGTGGTGATGTGCATATCACCAGCCTCATGACATTGTCTGCTGGGTTCAGAGCTGTCAGTGTACTGCAGTGAAATACAGCTGTGCATAACGGTTTCTTTTTCTACTTTCCTTAGAAAACATTTTTAAAATTTCCATGGATAATCACAGGGTCAATAACCCTGGCTAGAGTTTCATGCAAATTCTCAAAGTTCAGTACACTGTAGCACTGACCCAAAGATACTCTCTGTCATCTGAGAGTCTCTATAGTCCTTTCTGTACACACACTTTGTGCCTGAGCCAGCACCTGTTGTGGGTCCCAGAGTCTGCTGCAAGGCCAAGGCACACATAGCTTTGTGACCGCCTCTAGACTGGTGTCCTATATGCCACTCTGCTGAGGCAGAGCAAAGCTTCTGGCAGGAAGCCAGAGGCTCTGAGGCTCTGAGACAACACAGGTTTTTCGTTGTGAACACAGATAATCTTATATTTCTGTAAGACAGACAGCTCTGTCCTGTATTTCTACCCAGGAAGACAGAAGAGTAATATGGAGACTGTAGATTAAACAGGGGTGCTGCCCTTCTGCTCCGCCAGCCCGGTCTTGGGTGGGAACCTGACAGTGGCCCAGGCTTGCATCCCCCCCGACCTGCACCTGCCCATGAGTATCTGCCCTCACGGCATGTCAGACCCAGTCACACTTGACTTAGGGCAGGAATTGTGTAGGGGGATTCACAGTGGTAGTCAGGCCTTAATGTTACTCTGCTGGACTCAGTGAGTCTGAGTGGCTTGTGGCTGAATCTAGTAACACCTGTCCTGGTCTGTCTCCTGCCTCAGGGTGCCAGAAGGCTGGGGACAGTGAGCCCTGTCCTTTAATGCCCTTGTCATTTGGCATTTGCCAGCAATCATCCTGAAGGCTCTGGGATGAGTGAACCATTTTTTCAGCCATTCCCACATGGTCTACCTATGCAGGATCCTGGGTCCTGGGAAAGCAGCATAACCTGCTCCATGTTCACTGTCTTGAGCCAACTGTCTGTAAAGACCGACTGTCACCAGACCATGGTGCCTGGTGACCTGAGCCTTCAGAGGTCTGTTTGGACCTATCGCCGAGGAAGTGAGGTCATGCACTGGGGTCCACAGTTTGGCCTTCCTCTGTGATATCACCTTTCTTTTTGTTGTGGAACAAATCTATGTCCTCCTTAGGAACAACAAGTTAAAATGCTAGAGAACTGTGTATACTTTTAGACTTTGCTGCACTTCAAAGAATTTAATGCAGCAAACATGTAGATGCTTCAGATGTGTCAGGCTGGTTGCCAAATACAAATGTCCATCCAAAGGGTCCATTGTCTCAGAGGATGAAAGACTCATTGTCCTCTGTTAAAGATTTGTCAAATGTTAGGATGACTTCCTTTTCTGGGCTTATGTTAGCTTCATTTCAGTTTCATTTGGAAGCAGAATACCCATAATAATTTTACCGAACAATGTGAAGGTCTCATGTTATAAACCCCATATATCCAGGGGAGGAGGATTCATAGCCAGTTTTACTCTCACGTGCTTAGGAATGATTATTTATTCATCCTTAGATGTTCAACTCAGCTATACACTGTAGTGCTTCAAACTCTGACCTCCAGGGAGGGGGGACAGCAGGTGGTAAATACAAGGGGAGGTGACATCATCACCCCGTACTGATGAAGGACACATGTGCATCACTCCTGGCGAACTTGTCTCCTACCTGCTGCTGTCACTTCCTTTCCTTCCATCCCAATCAGACCATGGGCTTTGTGTCCCTGATGGGTATTTTCCCTTTCCTAGAGGTGATGGTGCTGAGACTTTTCAGTTGTAATACTCTTTGGTTGGTCTCCTTGAAGAAGTGTTTCCATACTGGGCTCTCTCTGTGCTGCCACCACCCACTATTATGTGGCTGAACCAAGCACATGCACCTGTCACCCATCTTGTGATGGCCATTTTTTATGTTTTTGGGTCCGACTTCAAAAGGACGCTGCCACACTCATTCTTACACAAGCATTTGAGTGGATACCGACATTTATTTCAAAGAAAATGCATCATATTGCTGGTGTATGGATAACTTAGAAATTCTTGCTGTATTTTTGGAAGCAGATATTTTAAGGAGAGTTATGTGGTTCCTTTTTTATTTTGTTTTGTGATATTATGCTATACTATATTATGCTCTGTTATGTTATATTATGTTATATGTTGGTGAGGATTTTGAAAGTCCTTCAGAGTGTTTTCAGTACTTTCTGATTTGGTTTTTTATAAGCAACCTGATGAACTTTGAGAATATCAAAAATTTTGACGAGTTTGTTTTGGAGAAAATTTAAAGAGGAAAACACAATCAGGGATGTTGTTGCACACCTGTCATTCCAGGTCTCCAAAGGCTGAGGCAGAAAGTTTGTGGTGAGTTTTAGGTCATCCTGGGCTACAGGGGAAGATCAAGTTCAGACTGAACTGCATAGCAAAACCCTGTCTGAAGAAAAAAGGAAAGCAGAAAGAGAGCAAAAAAAATGATAAAAATGAAAAGTAAAAAATAGACTTTCTAGTGAGAAATCTTTGTGAGGTTCTCTTGCATGTGTACTTCAGTCAGCACACCTAGCATAAGGTTTACCATCATGGAGACATTGATGTGCTTCCAGGTGTTTATTCTCTTTCAATTTTTTAATGCTTTTTACTTAGATGACTGCAGATATGCTGCTGAATATATCCTCTTAGGATTTGGGTAGTTCAGTATGAAGATATTTTGATCATTCTGGTTTTTTTTTCTGTCCTAAATTTATATTTAGTACCAGAATTTCAGCAAGGGATTACTATTTTTGTTTTGAAATAATAATAAGAATCATATAAAGATACACTTTTTAAGTATAAAAAGATAAAATAAATATAGATTAATAGTGATTAATGTACCTTGTTCAGTGACTTCTGAGATTTCTTAAAGATAAATATTTTCATACATTTGTAAAAGCTTTGGTTTGGTACAAATTTTAAGACATGGTCTCACTAATTTTCTAAATGTCCCAGGCTAGGCTTAAACCTTTCCTCATCTTTCCTCCCTCTCCCAGAGTGCTGGGATTACAGGTGTATATTATCCTGAGTTGGCAATTGGTAGCAATGTTGTGTATTCATGCAATAAAATGTTTGGCTTTGGTCTTCAGACACTTTGTAGAAGGAGTCACTCTAGTTAAGCTGTCTTCCACCTTCCTAGCCTGCAGCTTCTTTCACAGTGAGTAGGACTTAAAATCCCATTCACACTGTTAGTAGATTCTCTGCTTTTCTAGCTGTGGTCAGCAGGCACTTCAGAAGATCACTCCAAATGCCTTCTGCACTAGGATTGATGCTTGGTGTCTTTGATGCACATTCTCTTTTTCTTTGATCCCTCATGGAATTTGATGATTGTTTGAAGTCACATCACAAGAAAGGTGGAAAGGTTAAAGCTACTTGGGGCACACTCCCCTCCAGAAGGCCAGGCCAGTGTAAAAATTTATTTAACCTCCTGGTGTCAGTTGCAAAGGTTTTTTTTTTTTTTTTTTTGTTCAATTTCTAGGATTTGAATACAGAGCTTTGCATTGGCTTCTTTGTCTTCACCTTTTAACACTTTTCTTGTTTTGAGCCAGGGCCTTAATAAATGGCTAAATTGCTGAGGCTCACCTTGAATTTGTGATGCTCCTGAGTCAGCCTTCCAGACTGCTGGGATTACAAGCCACACCAGCAGACCCAGTCTCATCATAGTGTTGTTAAAAACTTACTGGCTGCCCTGCTGCTGCCTCTCTTGCCCGGGGCCCATACTATGACCGCTACCTACTGGAAGGTGCACATCCAGCAGATCGGAGGTGGGCCCTGCTGCCCCCTCTCCCACTCAGGGCCCAACTACCACCGCTGGGGACTGGAAGGAGCACATCCAGCTGAGCAGAGGCCGGCCTTGCTGCCACCTCTCCCATCCAGTGCCCAACTACCACCACTGGGGACCTGAAGGTGCACATCCAGCTGAGTGGAGGCCAACCCTGCTGCCACCGCTCCCACCCAGGGCTCATACTACCAGCTCTGGGGACCGGAAGGTGCGCATCCAGCTGAGCAGAGGTGACTCCGGTCTGGCCCTGAAACTGTGCAATTTGAGGAAGCTTTAGGTCTACCTGAGAGGAGCCTGCCAAGCCTCTTTTAATCCAGGGGCTCTGCTGCCAAGGAGGGAGCTACTAAAAGAGGATTCCCAAGAGCCCAGGACATAAGAGTCAATTTACAACACAACCAGGGGAAACTCTGAAACAACACTGGAAACAAAGTAATGTAGGGAAATGACAAAATGAAAGACCAAAATGCAATCTCAAACACCAACCCATCACCCCAAGAAAGCCTAGGAGCCATGTACAAGCCACACCTCCAGACCCGGTCTCATCATAGTGTTGTTAAAAACTTATTGGCTGAGCAAGGACTGGCAAATATTCCTGCAATGCCTGTACCCAAGTGGCTGAGGCAGCAGGGTTCCTGGGAGTTCCAGACAAGCCTTCAACATATTCTGAGTTCAGCTCAGGCTACAATGACACAGGGAGACCATGACTATAAAAGGAAAATGAAAAGATAGGGAAGAAAAGGAAAGGAAAGGAAAGGAAAGGAAAGGAAAGGAAAGGAAAAGAAAGGAAAGAAGAAATAAATAAAATTCCTAGTGATTTTGTCACTTGGTGTGCATCTGGGCAAGCTGTTTTAGTCTGTGGTCCTTTTCTTCCAGTGTAAAACCCTTTTGACTACTGTTACTTTATAATACCTGGAAACTAGTATGTTGATCCCTCTACTTTTAATGTTCTTTCTATGGCTATAGGATGACTCTTTGTACTTCCTTGTGAATTTTCATATTTTTTTTATGTTTCTCAGAAAATGGCACTGATATTTTGACAGGAATGGCACTGAGACACCTGGTTGCTCTGGGTAGCATGTACATTATAACATGAATCCTTCCCATCCCTCATCACAGTATGGCTTTTCT